>NC_142728.1:17118521-17737003 GCF_055471065.1 Atractosteus spatula | reverse complement strand
CCCTAACCCTAACCCCCTAACACCTAACCCTAACCCTAAACCCTAACCCTAACCCTAACCCTAACCCTAACCCTCACCCCCTACCCTACCCAACCTCACCCTAACCAACCCACCCTAACCCTAACCTAACCCTAACACCCTAACCCCTAACCCTAACCCTAACCCTAACCCTAACCCACACCCTAACCCTCACCCTAACCCCTAACCCTAACCCTAACCCTAACCCTAACCCTAACCCTACCCTAACCCTAACCCTAACCCTAACCCTAACCCTAACCAACCCTCACCCAACCCTAACCCTAACCCTAACCCTAACCCTAACCCTAACCCTAACCCTAACCCTAACCCTAACCCTAACCCTACCCCTAACCCTAACCTAACCCTAACCCTAACCCTAACCCTAACCCCTAACCCTAACCCTAACCCTAACCTCACCCTAACCCTAACCCCTAACCCTAACCCTAACCCTAACCCTAACCCTAACCTTAACTTAACTACTTAACTTAACTTAACTTAACTTAACTTAACTTAACTTAACTTAACTTAACTTAACTTAACTTAACTTAACTTAACTTAAACTTAACTTAACTTAACTTAACTTAACTTAACTTAACTTAACTTAACTTAACTTAACTTAACTTAACTTAACTTAACTTAACTTAACTTAACTTAACCTTAACTTTAACTTAACTTAACTTAACTTAACTTAACTAACTTAACTTAACTTAACTTAACTTAACTTAACTTAACTTAAACTTAACTTAACTTAACTTAACTTAACTTAACTTAACTTAACTTAACTTAACTTAACTTAACTTAACTTAACTTAACTTAACTTAACTTAACTTAACTTAACTTAACTTAACTTAACTTAACTTAACTTAACTTAACTTAACTTAACTTAACACTTAACTTAACTTAACTTACTTAACTTAACTTAACTTAACTTAACTTAACTTAACTTAACTTAACTTAACTTAACTTAACTTAACTTAACTTAACTTTAACTTAACTTATCTTACTTAACGTTCAAAAAGCATCAAAGCTGACAATACATGCTATGGACACTACAGCTAGAAGCCAAACCACCACAGAAATTTGAACTCACCGCCTACATCCTCAACCCATTAAACTATTGAGGTTATTTTCAGCACAATGACAAGTACTACTTACATTCAAATTCATTTTGCAAACAATACTCAAATGACTGAACATACAGTACACATAAGAACATTGTACAAAAATATTCCAAAACTTTTCAAACATTAAAAACCCTAACAGAGCACACCCAAAACTTTTATTGTGCTCTAATTACAATACTAAACACAAATACTTAACAATCAGTGAAAAATAAACCACTTCAAATACATTGCATTACAATTTAAAAAAAAACTTTGAAATTCTTATTTTTCTTCACATTAGCTCACTTGAAAAAACACAAATTCACACAAAACCAAAAATACAGTGCAGCTTAAAACAATGACTACATAACAAAATGTCATCATTACAAATCTCAAAGAGCACAACCAGAAACTTTATTGTGCTCACATTACAATACTAAACTAAATCATACCAACTGGCAACATAACATTCACTGAGCATTAAACTATTTCAAATACATTAAAAACAAATTTTACAGTTAGGGACATTATTCTTAACAATACAAAAGGATTTACAAACCTTTTCTCCATCATACTCAAATTCTTTACAAATCAAAGAAAACACCACATTACATGCTAATGATCCCACAGTCACTTACTCAAAACAATACACAGAACAGTCATATTGTTCTACACTTAGAAACAAAGTTAACCCATAACAAAGCCAGATCTACTGAGCTAAAACCTATCCCTAACCCCCACACACAAAATAGGTACTTTTACCACCTGCCTCTTCAAGCTATGAAAGTGTGAGACATTACAATTTACATTATTTAAAAAAAAACAATCAAACACTGTTCTTTAAAACAACGTGCATTCTAGCTCATATGAAAAAAAAACACACAAAGGATAATTTCCCAAATCACTAAAAATACAGTACAGCTTAAAACAAGATTGTATAACAAACATACCCACATTTTTTTCTGTCATCGATACAAATCCTCAAAGAGCACTCCCAGAAACTTTATTGTGCTCACATTACAATACTAAACCACATCATGAAGATTGACAACATAACATGCAGTGAGCACTAAACCAATTCAAATACTTTGCATTACAAACAGTAAAAACAGTTTCAGTAGGGGAGATTATCCTTCACAATACAAAACAATTTACCATCCATTTCTTTCCATCACAATTAAGCTCTTTACAGTCCAAGAACAGACCACATTCCATGCTAAAATGATCCCACATTCACTTACTCAAAACAATACACAGAACATATTTACTTAACATACCACAACTATTTACTTCTTTTAAAGGTCCATCACTACTTCAGACAGGCTCCTCAACTCCATCCAGAAACTTGACTTGGTTGTAGAAAAAGTCTCAAGTTGAAACACTGGCAGAGGAAAAATGTCCACTCAAACACTGCTCCTGATGAGGCCTCTTCAAGATGTTCTCCATTTTCATCCTCAGTTCCAATTGGTCAGGAAATAAAAATACTAAAATTCTACAGGAGTGACTGCAAACATCACTCCTGGAAGATAGACACCACCTCCCTCATCTGCGCCACACTCCATGCAGACATACAGGTACCCAATGAAACAAAGATCTGGCCACCGCCTCCAACAAAATGACCCAAGTAGAAAAACAAAAAAGAAACAACTTTCAGATTCAGTTACATTTATATTAAACATCAAAATAAAATACTTCAGTTCAAAACAAACCCTCCCCCAAACCTCCCTTCCCACTGCAGGTCAAGAGCCAGAAACAGAATGACTACTGGTCCCAAGGCTGCATTTTTAAAACCCTCAGAATTAATTCTGAACTGTGCCCAATTAACCCAGACCCTATCACAACATGTCCTCAAAATGGACAATTTGCAAAGCCCTGTTGTTTATAACACATCCCCGTTTCTGATGGCTAAACAAGAATTACCCAACCCATCTACAGATCCAACCACTCAATGCAAGGAATAATTACAAATTCAGAAACTGCCACCTACCACAACTTTTGTAAAATACAACAATCTGGGGCATCACTACAGTGTTGAACATTCAAAACATCACCAAAAAATGCATAAATTTGACTCAGTCACCATAAAATGCCCAATTATGAACCAGTCAAAAGTGAAGGACAATCTTTTACCAGTAAAAAAAAAACTAAACTTCATATTGTATATGACAGCATATTAAATATTAAAGTACTTTAAAGGTAGATATTGGATAAAACCAACATTACTCAATTGGAGATATAAAAATAGTTAATAATTATACTGTAGCTTGTGAACATCTTTCAGGTTTACATTCAAACAAAAATGTGAATTTACAAGCAGCTACTCACCACCTGCCTCTTCAATCCCTGAAAGGATGTTAAACATTGCAATTTATCAAACAATCAATTTCAATCAAACTACCTTGGATAAACATCCCATATAATTTAACAAAATGAAACCACATCACCAAACACTACAACTTAATAAAATATTGTACAGCAAAACATAACCACATCTTTTCAATCATTAATACCCTGAAAGAGCACACCCAGCAACTTTATTGTGCTCAAATTACAATGCTAAAACTACAACAAAGTAACAAACCATTGAGTGAGCATTAAACAACTTCAAAAATATTGCATTACAAATGTTTAAAAATACAATTTACAATTGAGAACATTGTCCATCACACTACAAAAAATTTACAAACCATTTTTTCTAGCATAATCAAGTTCTTTAAGCTTAAAAAAAGTGAAAAGTAATTCCACACATTAACTTACTCAAAGCAATAAAAGATCACATTTAGTTGATCTACCACAACTTTTTACTTGCTTTAAAACTCCTGCTTCAAAGACTCCTCCACTCCATCAAGACACATTCTAAAGTTAAAACACTGGCAAAAACAAATATCAAAATTTAGTCCTAATGGGGCCTCTTCAACATGCACAAAATCATATGCTGTTACAATTTTAGAAATCACACATAAAAACATTTCACAAAAACTACAAACATCCCTCTTGGAAATTGGACACCCCTTCTCACATCTGCACTGCACTCCATGCAGACATACAGGAACACAGGAAACAGACATCTGGCCTCCACCTCCAAACAACCCAAGTAGAAAAAAAAAAGACACAGCATTCAGATTACAGGTCCACTCTGACATTCTCCACTGGGGTCATGAATCTCTTTGCCACACATCCGAGGGTTCAACGGTCTTGAGGGAGGTCATCTCCTCTCACTTCTGGTGGCCCTCCCTCAAGACCGACATCACCAATTACATTAAGGCTTGTTCCACTTGTGCCAAGATCAAGATACCTCATCTCAAAACAGCTGGTCTCCTTCAACCTCTCCCTATCCCCAAGCATCCTTGGTCTCACATCACCGTGGATTTCCTTACTGATCTCCCATTAAGTCAAGGCAAGTCTGTCACTCTGGTCATTGTTGATCAATTTTCCAAAGGCGCCCATTTTATTCCCCTTACCTTGTTACCCACTGCCCAGGAGATGCCTGACATTTTCGTTCGTCAGGTTTTCAGACTTCACGGCATACCGACCGATACAGTCTCTGGCAGAGGCCCTCAGTTTACATCCCACTTTTGGGAAGCTTTCTGCAAGGCTCTAGGGACCTTCAACTCCCTCACTACCGGCTACCATCCCGAAGCAAACGGCCAGACCGAGAGTCTGAACCAGGACCTTTTAACCTGCATGCGAGCTTACATTTCCGCATCCCAGGATGATTGGACCTCTCTGCTACCTTGGGCCAAATATGCCCATAACTCCCTCTACTCCTCCTTCACTGGCATCTCACTCTTCCTCTGCTCCTTGGGGTATCAACCCTCGCTCCTCCCAAATACCAGCCCCGACTGACTCGGATATTCCCTCTGTCTGTCAATATATGTCTTCTCTCTTAAAACTCTGGAAAATGGTCCAGGCCTCACTTTTGAAAACCTCACATCACTATAAGAGGGCAGCCGACAAGCACAGAAGACCCTTTCCCAGGCTCCGCAGGGGACAGTTTGTCTGGTGATCAACCAAGAACATTCCATTACGCCAACCCTCTGGGACTCCGTTTTGTCAGCCCTTTCTGGGTTGTTTCCAGGATCACCCCAGTTAGCTTTCGTCTTGCTCTCCCCCCTACCCTTCAAATCCACCCAACCTTCCACATTTCCCCTCTTAAGCCTTATCACCATTCTCCCTTCTCTAGACCCCAACCTCAGCCGTCTCATCGATGGCACTTCCACCTTTGCGTGAATAAGATTCTGAATTCTCGCTGGCACAGGGGGCAGTGCCAGTACCTAGCTGACTGGGAAGGATGAAGGTCCCAAGAACAGATTGTGGATTCCAGAACAGGACACCCTGGATTAGTCCCTCATCAGGTCTTCCATCAGTCTACGGCATCCAGAGCCGCCCATGAGCAGGGGGATATGGTCACGAACCGCACTCCTGCATGCATCTCTTGGCACCTGCGCCCCAGGTAAGCAATTAGCACTGCTCACGCCTTCTTTCCCATTTAAACCCTCGCTCACTGTTAAGACCATCTTAGCCTTTCTCTTGTGAGCTTACCTTACTGAACTGACTTCTGGATACCAACCCCGTTTCATCTTAAGCAATGTCTTTGTTTTTGTCTCATGGCTTTTGGATACCTCACAGACCTGACTACTGGATACCCGACTGCTCTGTCCCCGGCTTTGTCTTTGTTTCTGTCTCGCAGCTTTTTGATTTGGACACTATACCAACCTGACTACTGGAAACCCAACCTAGCCTGCCCATTCAACCTCGTATTCTGTCTTTCGTCCTTTGAATTTCTGGACACCTATTCTCTCAGCACCACATAGGGTCCTAACACCTTCCCCCCCCCCCCACACACAAGTCCCTAGTGACTTCAGTGACATTTAGCCAGTTGTGGGTCAACTTCAACATCTGTCCAACTGTTTTTGATCATTTAATGTGGGCTTCTTTAAAAAAAAAAGAACAGGAAAAAGTCCTCAGATTAATATTAAGTATTACATTAGCTAGATTGAGTGAATGGCCTCCTGTTGTTCCTAGCCCTTTTAATGGTTTTAGATTCCAGGCACTATTGATAAGTAAACAGCCACCCCATACTGCACAGCATAATAGCTATATTTGAAAACAGTAATGAAAAGTATCTTTTCTCCGGATAACTCCCCTCACAAAGAAAGCCAAGTAACAGTTTCAATACTCCCAAAAAGCAGTACGACTTACAAAACTGTAAACTTTCAGAACCAATGTGAAACTGAAAGAAAACACAGGAAACCCAGAAATTACTGGAAGCACCCCCCATCCCAATGTATTACCTGCAGTGTTCTCTTAAAAAAAAAAAAAGAACAGTTTCTCAACACAAAGCAAGGCTGTATAAGATGAGGGGGGCTGTCTGGTGTGTAAATGCTATTGAGTCATCATGAAGAAGACCCCCTATTCCAGTATTACCTGTAGTGTCATCTTCAAAAAAAGTTTCACAACACAAAGCATGACTTGGAAAGGTCAGAGCATCTGCTTAATGTATAAAACACTTACTTGCAGCATTGTGCAGCTGCTAATAAGCTGCCGAGTAACAATTTGAATTTTCCTGCTGTCAGCAGTATTGTGTATATGGTTGACCCTTACCTGAATGAAACAGGACATAAATAAAGGGTTTCAGAAATCAAACAAAGCTTAATTCCCATGCTTACAGTCTGGGTAATTGGAGGCTGCACTGTTCTGCTTCCTATGGTGATATAGGAGTTTTTCACACAAAGCCGTATTGAGCAGTATTTCTCGCATTGTGAATGTGTGTACACAGCGGCCCCCCCGGGTTCCAGTCAGTGTATAATTAGGCATTAATGAAAACCCAGAGGTTTTAAAAAAAGAATTAGCTCACTGATAGTTTTATGTGGAGGCTGTGAACACTTTCACAAGTCGTGGTCTTTAAAATGCATTTGTTTGAAGGCTTTCTGCGTTTCCCTTCCAAAGATATGGACAGAAGAATAATCGAGCCTGGTAAAAAAATGGCTTAAAAATGCCAGTGAAGGCTGTGAAAACAGTCACAATGTACTTTGCACACACAGCCAGTGTTTTCGTAACTCAAGGAGGTTTCGTGAAAAAGCTACAGGCATGCCAATGTAATCATTTTTATTTAAATAACTTTTAGAAAAGTGTCATCTATACAAAACAGTTGCATTTAATACCACTTGATAGTTATATTAGAGAAGTTCTCTATTAAAGCTCATATCAAAGATCAAGCACAAATCAAAATGGCAATATCTCACACACTGGGTGTCACGATGTCGGAAGGGACGAACCATGGAATGGCAGGAGAGCAGAAAAAGACCCCATGCGAAGAGGCGGAACAGGGAGTTAGCCTGGGCTCAGCAGTGCAAAGAGTTCTGGATTGCCAGTTAGAAACCTTTTGTCACAGATGTCGGAAAGGACGAACCATGGAATGGCAGGAGAGCAAAAAGACCCCATGCGTAGCAGTGAGACCGGGGTTAGCCTGGGCTCAGCTGTTCAGGAAATGCCGTATAGAAACCTATTCCCTCAGGTAGCGGATGTGGGGCGACCTGGTGCTAGGCGGATTTCAGGACATCCGAATGTCAATGCTGAGTGAGTAGCAGAGCAGAAGCAGGAAATAAATAGGCTACACAACAAGACAAGAATAATCACAGGGAACAAGGAACAGGAGGAAAAGAGAGCGCCCTCTAGGTGTACTGGGCGTGACAGTACCCCCCCCCCCCCCTTCAAGAGCTGCACAGCACTGGGGAGAGGAAAAACCTAATTTAACTGAAAGGAAACCTCCGGGAGTCCACAGCTGAGAGCTGCCCCCTCCTTCGGGTAAAAAAAAAAAAACAACCTTTATTGAGTAGAGGAAGGGGGTGCTGGACTGGGCTCCGGAGGAGCAACACAAAAAAAGACAGAACAGACAAAATCACAAACAACAAAAATAAACCCTGACGGAACAGGGGAACAATTAACACATAAGGGCACGGAAGCCCAGACCAGAGGTGGTGGGAGCCTGGGACAAAGGCAAAACATGCAAAAGGTGGGGCAACCTGGTGCTAGGCAGATTTCAGGACATCCAAACGTCAATGCTGAGTGAGTAGCAGAGCAGAGCAGAAGCAGGAAATAAACAGGCCACACAACAAGACACACCAGAAAGACAAGAATAATCACAGGGAACTAGGAACAGGAGGAAAGTAGAGCGCCCTCTAGGTGTACTGGGCGTGACACCTATGCCCTCAGGCCACGGATGGAGCAGCGACCTGGTGCTAGGCGGGTCTCAAGATATCCGAACATCAATGCTGAGCGAAGGAGAATAAGTTACCCAGAAATATATAGCCCCCGGGAGAGAGAGACACCGGAAGGAGAGCAAAGCACAGGAAACTAGGGACAAGACAGTAGGAGTGCCCTGCAGAGGGCATGACAGTACGCCCCCCCCCTTCATGGGTGGCTCCTAACGTCCATACAAATAAGTGAGCTGCATAGCACTTGGGGGAGGAAAAACCTCATTTAACAGAAAGGAAACCTCCAGGAGTCCACAGCTGAGAGCTGCCCCCTCCTCCAGGGTATTAAAACTTTATTGGGTAGAGGAAGGGGGGGGGGGGGGTCAGGTAGAGCTCCGGAGACTTGCCAAAAAATTAAAGACAACAAGCACAAACCACAACAGAATTAAACCTGGGAGACCATAAAGAAGGGGAAACCAGGAAGTGAAAAATCAACACCAAGCAAAAAACAAGAAAAAAACCGCAGACTGGGCAAAACATGTTCAACATTCTATCACTGATATTGGAATGAACAACCCAAGGAGAGCCAGGCAATAAGCCCGCTCACAGACATGGATGTCCGGAGTGATATCCTGCAATAAGAATAGGAAAGCCAGCTCAACATTCAATCACGGATGCTGGGAGAGACAACCCGAAGAAAGCCAGGTATTCAGAAGTGTATGTCGGGATGGCATGACACAGACTGACCCGCTCACAGGCTCGGAAGTCAGGAGTAGCATCCCGCGAATACAATAGAAGAACTGAAAAAAAAGGCACAGCGAAACAAAGAAAAACAACTGCGTTCATTATTAATACTATTAGTAATATCTTCAGTAAAGACTGATGCATAAAATATTTATGATAAAGGTAAGTTGTGTGCTTTTGTCCAACTGAGCAATCTTGCTTTCATCAAATAAACCCTTTTTAAATGTTGAATGATTAACATGCTGTAATACACAGTTTAAATTCTAAAGAAAAGCCAGTTTAAAGTCTAAAGAGTATACAACTTAAATTCTTAATTGAATAAAGATTGTCCCTCAGCAGTGATCGGGATTCAAAACTGGCGATTTCTGGTGACAGCTCAAATGCTGGACATGCAAGGTTAAGCTTTATGAGCTCCACCTGGTGGTTTTACAAGGTGATTCTGGATACTATTAACAATCTAATTTGCATACATTCAATTGCAGTATGACACAAAATTGCGCGTTTTGATGCAACACGCCCACCGCATTGTACCACAGCGTACCCAGCTCATTTTGAATGGCTACATCTGTACAATTCGAAACAAACCGACCCCCAAAACTAACACCTCCCTTCCTGCACAATACCCCTTGCTAAACTAATGTATTTGTGCACACTTCCATCAAGAAAAAAACAAACTGCCTCCACAATCATAGAGCAAATAAATGCTCCAATTTCAGTTCTACATTGTATTGCATGACTCTCATAAAAATACAATACAAAGCAATAGAAATTCCAAAACATGAAAATTGCAAAGTTTCAACATAACACACAACCAAAACAGACTATTCACATTGTTAATTAAGACTTTGACTTAATTCAAAAAGTCAAAAAGAACATAACCAGCACATTCACCTAATAACAAACCATAACAACCATCAACATAAATTGTTAGTGTAATAAGGGTATCATTAAACACATCCAAATATATACAGGGCTTTACTTACAATGACTCAAAAAAGGTGTGAATGGTGCAATTAGCCAAAGAGCTTACCACCAGGAAAACAAGTTCAAAACAAAGTTACTTCAGATATCATTCAGCCAAATCATAACAGAACATCTTCAGTGTCTACTAGAACCAATAACATTATAGCCATTGAAAATAAGTGAAGCTCCAACTCTTCTCTGAATCCAACACGGCCTCATCATTCACAACCACCCTCACTGTAAATCAGCATACCTTACTCCACAAATTCAGAGTACTAATCTAAACAATGTTACCAAAAACATTCATATTAAAAAAGCAAAATAGACTAATTTCCACATCAGCTAAAATGACAAAACTGAAACCTCAAAACAGCCATAAACATCTAAGCATGTTTCAAAATACTCATTTTTAAGCATAAAAATTCACAAAAAAAGGATAACTCCTAACCATTAAAAAAAACACCACATTCATCATTATCCAAAAAGCTCAGTGCAGCCAACCTGAAGCTCCTCCTCACTTTCACATCAATACTATTCATACTATCCTTTTAAGTTGCCCAAGTAGAGCATCGTGTGTAACGCACAAACTTCACATTGGCACCCAGTTTATTTCCATCACCATTCCAAAAGCCACAAAGTCAAAATTGACTCTCCTTCATTATTCCAGTCACTTCAACATTAGACCCACAAAATACACCAGCAGCAACATACTGAACCTCCAGTACAACCTTCACAATTCAATAAGCTTTAAATACCACACATAACAAAACACTTGACCAAATTAGTCCCTAACCCTTTAACTCCTTCTCCCATCTAAAAAGGAAAAACCATTGTGTAATTATTCCAAATGTCAACTTCCCATCAAAACAGTTTAGGTATACAACAAAAAGGAGTTACACACCACAAACACACATCTCAATTTCCCCAACTCAACGCTTGCCTAAACACTGAAACGGATCTAAAATACTACCTACTTGCCAACTCAATTTACATTCTCTTACCTGCCACCTTTTTGAAAACAATCATCCAAGACTGTAATGTCCTATAACCTTGAATGCTTACAAAAACCAATGAAAATTAACAAATTCAGGTCCAAACAGGTTTAAATCCTTTGAAATCCTACCACCCTTTGGAAAACCCATTTACAAAGATGACCTTATAGAACACAACCCATGGCTGAAAACATTTCAATTCAAAGAAGCATAAACATCAGATTTCAGAACACATTAAAACAAACTGAAGTAACTTTTCTTCCAGATCTTCAGGAAAAAAAATCTAGTTTCAACTGATTATACTACCTTTAAACTCAACAAGTACCACAAACCTTCCCAAACCCACATTGCACAAATATTCTAAAACCCTTCAACCTACTTCAAATTACCACCCCCCCCCCAAAAAAGCATCAAAAACACCCACCTTTCTCAGTCTTTGGGCTAACACAGCTGCAAGCCAAGACCTCCTACCCTTACAGGAACCAGAAACAGACTGACTACTAGACCCAAGGCTGCGTTTTTAAAACCCTCATCATTAACTCAGAGGTGTGTCTAATTCACCAGGAACCTACCCCAACATGTCCTCAAAATGGTCAATTTGCAAAGCCCTATTGTTCATAATGTGACACACACCTGTTTCCGATGACTAAACAAGTATTAGCCAGCCCATCTACAGATCCAGGCATTCAAAATGCACAGGTGATAATGTGGGGGCTACTTAGAGGTTCAGGATCTGCTGGTTAACAATTTTTTTTTACAAACACTTAGTTGTGGGACTGAACTACTTTGTGGAACATTTGGACAGTCTTTAGAAGACAGTCAAGTTTCAACTGAATATGTTACCTTTCCACCCATCACATACAAAAACCCTTCCCAAACTCACAGTACAAAAATATTCTAAACACCTTCAAAAACTTCAACCATCAAAAACTTCAACCTACAACCTTCTTCAAATTACCACCCAAACCCAACAAACACATCAAAACCACTCACCTTCCATAGCAGTCTTTGGGCTAACACAGCTGCAAGCCAGGAGCTCCTACCCATCCAGGAGCCAGAAGCAGACTGACTACTAGTCTCCAAGGCTGTGTCATTAAACCCCTCATCATTAACTCAGAGGTGTGGCTAATTCATCAAGAACCTATCCCCACATGTCCTCGAAATGCTCAATTAGCAAAGCCCTATTTTTCATAATGCGACACACCTGATTCCGATGACTAAACAAGGATTAGCCAGCCCATCTACAGATCCAGCCATTCAGAAGACACAGGTGATAATGCAGGAGTACTTAAAAGGTTCAGCATCTGCTAGGTGCTGCAACTTTTTACAAACACTCAGTTGTGGGACTGCACTTCTTTGTGGAATATTTGGACAGTCACCAGAAAACGCCTGACTTTAAATCCAAGTCAAAGGTAAGGAACAATTTTTTGCCAGTTATAGAAATTGAATTGTATACTGTGTATAACAGCATGTTAAATATTAAAGTACTTAAAAGTAAGTAGATAGAATAAAAACAAGATTGCTTAGTTGGATATATACAAATAGTTTATTACTATACTGTAGGGTGTGAACGTAATGTGCCTCTTTCAGGTTTACATCAACAAAGAGAAAATCCAAAGATATAATTTTATAGCAGAAAGTAAAAACAAAACATAATATATAAATAATGTACACAACAGTATTCCACCTTCTTCATACATCTTTTTAGGCATCAAAATCTTTAAATTGGTGGGATATACAAAAGTTTAAACATGCTGCTTCTAACAGTATATAGTTTATATACATGTGAAATTATTTTTATCCTTTTCAAAGAATACATAGTAAATACCACTTGCTGTCATAAATAATGGCATTGAATTAATACCACTTGATTATATTAATATGGAATCATGTAACTAAGCAGCCAAAAATATCACAAATGGATGTTTTGGAAACATCTAGACTTTTAACTTTTAAAACTTTTTGTGTCCCTATAGAGGTAAAGGACAATAGATAATAACACTTTATTGGACATATTTAATTTTATGGCATTAGGAATTTGTCTTTCCACATACCCCGTGTATGAGACACATACAGGGAGAGAAGCTTGGGGTCAGACCGCAGGGTCAGCCATTTATACAGCACCCCTGGAGCATTTGGGGTGAAGGGCCTCAATCAGGAGCCCAATGAAATAGGATTCCTGTGCCAGCTGTGGGATACAAACCAGCAACCTACCAGCCAGTCTCAGATCCTTAGCCATAGAGCCACCACACCACGGAAAATGGGATTTCATGGCCCGTGCAGGAATTGAACCCACATCCTTGAGCTTATTAACGCCATGCTCTAACCCATTGAGCTATCTAGCACCCAACAATACATGCCATAATGTAGCATGCTCTACCTGTTTTTCATGCCTAAAGATTTTTTTTTACTATCTAGTTATATAAAAATCTTAATATACTATACATACTATTTACTATTTCATGTTTTTAAAAAGTAGACTTTGTTTATTAGAAAAAAAAACTTGAGCCCTAAGCAGGAATTGAACCCAGATCTCTCAGGGAGTGAGAGAACCACTCAACCAAACCCACTGCACCAACAGAGCACTTGGAAACTCTGCTGAAACAGACAGGTCAAACTGTTCCAAAAGTAATCAGGACTGAATGAGTCACAAAATAAACATTTACAAAGAAAACAGACTACAGTTATACAATCAGGTACATAAATCTTTAATATTTTGATCCATTAATGTGATTACTAATTTCTTTTACTACATATTTCCATTTCATAATCCCAAGAGGAAAGTGTGGTGGCTCTGTGGCTAAGGATCTGCACCTGTGGCTGGAAGGTTGCTGGTTCAAATCCCACAGCTAGCAGAGGGCTTTTTCTCCATTGGGCCCCTAAGCAAGCCCAATTGCTCCAGGGGTGCTGTATAATGGCCCCAGACCTCTCTGTATCTCATGGAGAGCAAGTTGGGGTTATGTGAAAAAGACAATTTATTTTATAATTGTATATGGTTAGTAAAGTAATCTTACCTCATTCAGTGGATTCTAATAAGTACATGTATTTTACTGGAATAATGCAAGGATTCATAGAAAAGATTCTATGCTTTTTAAAAGAACCCATAATATTTTAACCTTAACGTTTTAAACTTAACAGTCAGAAAGAGCACCTCAAAACTTAACCACAGAAAGTGAGTCTTTGATGCATAAAATGTTTGTAAAGTGCAATCCTTCTGTGTACTTTTTATTTAAGCTACCTCTATCAGTCTTAGACATGAAGTATAATGTTTATATTACTAAATCAATATAATTTATGATGATATGATGTTCAAAGATTTATGCTCCTGTTATTTTTATGCTCAGCTACTAAAATTTCCCTTTTGTTTTAAAATTCGATATTAAGATTCCATATTAACGAGGTTTAAACATGCACTTTGAATGCCTACATCTGTATAAATCTCTTGATCAAAAAACAGAGGCTCAAAAGTGCAAACAATAATCATCAATGAATAGCTTCCCACATATGATTCAATCAGTCGCACTTTATTTAACCCCAAAAATGAGAAATTCATTATCCATCTTCAAATGAATAGATGTATTATATTGAGTTTGTATAACTGTTGGTTTAATTCAGCCAGCCACTATAGCAGTCAGTTGTGAAGGTTTCACCCCTCACTGGACTTGGTACATTCTGAGGGGGAGGAGCCAGCCCAGCTCAGAGGATAAAAGAGCAGACTTCCCGTGCCTCTGTTTTCATTCAAGAGTCCAGGAGCTGAGGAGAGTGGTGAGTGGTGAGTACTATTTCCTTCCTTGTGTTGGGACAAATCTTTTGTTTGCTGGTTAGTTTCATGTTTTTTCTTACAAAGTTTATTTTAGAAAAGAGGTACTTAGATTAAATACACTTGGCTCCTACTACAAACCTTTTGTTGAGAAAAGTATTTGTTATTTATTTTATATTTATTAACCAAATCTACTACCTTTTTGCAATAACCTACTCACACATGTTAAAGTTTCTACTGACTTAATTGGTGGAAACTTCCAAACAGGTCCATATAAATTAAGAGGATTTATTTCATAATGTGATAAATTATTATTTATATTATAAATTATTATTAATGTATTATTAATTATTGTTATAAAGTGCTAAAAACAAAACCACAAGATAAGGTGTCTCTTTAGCTAAACCATGCACTTACAATTCAAATCCTACAAAGTTGGCATTTTTATGATTAACATGGTACTTGAAAAAACTGGGATATAATTAATGAAATAGATTCTAATTTTAAAGGTCATTACATTCTGTACTGGACTGACCCAAATCACACTAACTTCTGGGATTGGAGAAAAAGACCCCTAAGCTCTAGTAGAATAAACTGAGCAGTTAAGCTACTGTACCAAAAGTAGAAGAGTAATAAATCAACACAACCTTGATAACTACCAATCTCCTATGGCATATATGAATACTGGAGTGGCATTTTTTTTAAAATTCAGTATGTCACCATTGTGTTTTTCATTAATAAAATGTAATTACATCTACAAGCAGTTGAACTTGAAGAGGCAGGATCTGGACAACCTGACCTTTTCACACTTTTTGGGGTTCTTTTAAAAATGAAGAAAAGGTTACTTTAAGTTACCTACCAACTCAAGTTTATGACGTGATAACTAAAGTTAAACAGTATTTTTATTCACCCTATGAATGATGCATACCATTGCTTATTAAATGTCAATGTGCACATTCTTGCTTCTCTCCCAGCCATCATCACGGTTCCAAAGGACTCCTTCATGCAGGGCTCATGAAAATAAACACTCCTTACACATGGTACTTGTGTCACCAGTTTATTTTTCTACACATTACACTTTATGGGACAACTGGAACAGAACCAGATTTGGGCTGCTCATGTTATTTTCTCTCCAGTTTGTGGGCTTCTCCAAGTTGTGTTCTCTGCCACAGTCCAAGAACATGGAGGTAGGTTAATTGCATTCTGGCACAAGTAGATGAGGAAAGGAATGGCATTCCATCCGGTCTCCATTGGTGCAGTGAGTGGTATGGTTAAACCACTGTAAATGGATTTATACCTCCTTGCTGGCAGTAATCACTCACATTAACATCCACAACAGATCTATTGCAGAGACAGATCAAGCCCTGTATAAAAAAAAGAGCTCACTAACCAAAAATCTAATTACTTTAAAAGAAAGAAAATTGTGTAACAATTTATTTGCTAGACTGTAAACCTAAAGTATAAATCATTTTACCGTCACCAATGCTAGCAGTTTGTCTCTGCCCTAAACAGCAACCTCTACACAACTCCATACGATTCCGATAACTCCTTTCTTAAATCTATTATATTCTCTTGGTCTATTCTATAATCAACTACTGCAGCTATAACAATTTCACACCAACATGTTACAAAAATAGTACTTTGCAATGCAATCTCAATCACTATAGTATGAAATGGATTCATCTTGGCAGTACTTCCAGTAGACTTTTGTTCTTTTAAAGACATCAGCTAATGCATTAAGACATACTAATAGCTGCACCTAAATTCCCTACACATACAGAAAACCTTGTATAATGGACAGCTTAAGTAAACTGCTTTTGGGACATGGAAGGGAATGGAAGACTTAATTGGTTTAATTTCAGTTGCACTGGAAATACTTGTTTATTCTTAAATAAGTGTATCCATTGTGACTGTAATGGGAGGCACTATAGAGAGCATCAGTAAAAAGTCAAACACCTAGACAGAGAAAAGTACCAGTATGACATTAGCAGCAACCAAGAACAAGAGTGAAAAAATAAACCATGGTGCCAACATTACCTCTAGACTGGACTAACACTATTGAGCAGGGTGCTGTCTGGTGAACAGGGTGCATAAAGTAAAAAGCAAAACAAAAAACTTTACTACCCAAGATGCATGAGTTTGCCTACACCTGGAAAAAGGCATAAAGGGACAAGCAAGGAGGAAATGAAACCTACAAGGGTGCAATCCCCTCCAGGACTCTATTGGGGGATGGCACTGCTAGTCCTAGAGGGTGTCCAGTGTGCTTGTTATAACCCCAAGTGTCTAAAGTTGTAACTTCTAGGATGGTTTTGGATGTTGGTGGGTTTCTGGTGAGGAACTTAGAAAGCATGACAAGTTTTGGTGCAAAAGATTTATTTAAAGTAAAGTGACTGGTACATAAACAGGACAACACGGAACTAGAGCAGTGCCAAATAAAAGAAAAACAAAATGAGGCTGGCTAATAAAGTGAGAAAGCCAACCAAACAAAAACCCAAAACACCCAGGTCTTCGGCATCTGACACCCTGGCTAACCTTAACTACCCACAGCCATACAAAACAAAGGCACTCGCCCATCCTAAACTAATGTTTCTAATCCAAAGACCAATGCACCCGACAACTTCAACTAAGTTCACTTCAATACATGAGGGAACTACAAACATAAGCAAACAACAAAAGATGACAAAACAGTACAAAAGAACACAAAGGTTGATAACATGTTAGGACAAGGTAATTGCAAAAAAAGTTCACACAAAAAAAAATGAAGCCAAAGCTAGACAAAAAAACAAAGTAAAACATGAGAACTGAAGAAAACCAAAGCCGAGCCAATCACAACCAAAGACCAGAAAAAGACACCATTAAAACCTTTAAGTTACAAAGAAAATAAAGTACATTTTCATTTCTACACAACTGAACAAGGCACAAACCAACCAGGGGCAAAATCTAATAACTTTCATAAACCCAAACCATTAAAATTCTGTGCTTTACATTGTCAATGCCTAAAAATGTATACCAAAGCTTAGATGCCTAAAGAATGCTAATAAACATCCTCTACTTACATCAAATGTACCCAAAAAGTAGGACCTGAACCTCCCCAGTAGTAAAAAAAAAAAAATTGTGAAACCAATCAATTAGGGAGCAAAATGTCCAAATAAAAATTACAGGAAAAAGCAGATCCAGTGGCACTATGTACTCAATATAATTAACAGCAACTTATGTTGATGGAGGTTGTACAAGAAAAAAAAAATTGGTACTTTTAACATTTTTTATTAACATCCCATACAGACAAAAAGACATTCAATACACGAGAACATTCTCTGGCAAAGTATTTACAAAGCCACAACACAGAAAAAAAATCTTCTCCCATGACAAGAGCTTTCTGTGCAGGTACCAAAAAAAGAGCCACACTCGGGTAACCTTCCCAAATGAGTGGATGGGATTAGTTTTCCTTTTATTCATCTCTACTTAATAGGCTCAATTCAGTTTTACTCTACAGCCAAGGCAAGATTTATCTACATGTGTGCACCCATGCAAATAAATCATTGCTTGACCTTAGACTCTCAAACTCTTTTCAAAAATGGCTAAGAATGTGCAAAATTGCTACCAAGTTACAAAACTTGGAACTCTTTCTCTGTTCCTGCACCAAAAGTCACCGTCTCCTCCCTGCCAGGTGGCTCAGGTGCTGAAGTTACAAGCCAAGGTCCTAACAGCCATTACAAGGCTGGTGTGCAGAGATTCACTTAGAGCTTCACACAGCTCCTGTTGGACCATCAACAGCACCTGAACCTCTTTGCAGCCCACAATTAACCCACAAAAGACCTCCCCCTAATTTTTCACCTGTCATTAGAAACTTCTAAAGCAGCTTTAATGATCCTCTGATGTGCCCATTGGGTTCTGGGATCAGAACAGATTCATCAAGATCTTCGCAGACAGAACCCGGTACCCAGTCTGCTGCATCTGGGCTCCAGTCCTGGTGAAGGTCTTCTCTTGGCAGCAAAGGCCTGGTCATCCCCCTGACAGCAAAGAACCTGAAGAAAAAAGAAACTAGACTGAGTCCTCTGCACTAGTCAGAAATAGTCCAGGCTACATTTCCACTTTGTTTCCAGTTTGACCTAAACTGCTGTAATGTTCAGTACTACCTTTTCAGGACAAACCAACAGAAAACCACCCTAAAATGTGCTAAAGCAAAAACAGAACTCAAGTCCATTTCCAATACCTTGTTTAAAGCATTTTCAACATGCGCACACAAGTTCCCAAAACAGCCAGTTAACCAACTTCTCCCTTCCCCAGCCTTGAGGAACCCAAATTGTTCTTGCCTACTTACCAAGCATGTAGATTCACTTGCTTCTCCTCTTAGGTCTTAAGCTAGCATACAAGACAAAATTAAAATGGTTAACATTCTCAAATATTCAATTCTTCATTAAAATGCAGGGTTTCAGATTCTTCCACATTCCTCTGATAACAGGATCTTTCATGTTCATTTAAAGTGTAAAAAAAATTTGGCAAGAAAAAAAAAGTTGTTTGTACTATACAACTCCCATGCACATGCCAACAGCTGCCTAACCAATATACTCAATTATTTAACATGACATGCAGTCTCCACAAATGTCCCTAAACAAATCAACATATACCCAAAATACTCAAATGAAACCATGTACCCAGTGTACTCAAGATGCCCCATCACTTCTCTTGGGTGGAGAACTCACCTCACTCACCTGACTGGATCCTCTGATGCTGCCTTTAACTTTCAGTCTTCAAACAAGCAACCCACTCCTCTAGCAGACCTTCACAGAAAGACCCCAGAGACCAGCCCCATCTGCGCTCCACTCCCGGGCGATGAAAGGACCTTCCTCTGAAGCCCAAGCTTGCTCATCTCCTCTAACAGCACAGAGCCTGAAATGGAGAGAAGGATTTAGACCAGGTCCTCTACACTTCTTAGAAACAGTTAAGCCAGCATTTCCACTCCCAACATGAACACAGTGCAGCACCTGTCCAGGACAAACCAACAAGAAAACGCCCTGCAGAGAGCCAAGAAAAACCCCCCCAGTCCAGGGTTCTTGGCACAGGATCCAGTGCAGTTCCTCCCCTGGGAGAAGAGCAGGTCCTGTGCCAACACCCATCAAGAGAACCTGGCTGACATGTGGTCTCCACAGAGCCATAACCAGCAAGAAATCAACACTGAAGGGAGCAGCTAGTGTGCCAAGTGACCATTGTACTGTTCGGTATTTAAGCGATTTATTTACATGTGTGCACCCATGAAATAAAATCACATACAAAGCACTAATTCCATCTTTCAGAGCCAGAATGACAGCCAGTCAAGTGCACATTAGTATACAAATACCTCAACCAAGCAGGAAGGAAAAATTACTCAGAAGAAAGTCAAAGAAAAACTACACCACTATGACTCTAGATGTTTAACACATTAAAGCATAATGTGCTCTGCCAGGAGATAAACAAGAGCTTAACCAAACCAAAAGGAGCTTTTTACAAAAAACTTCTTACAAGCACAGACAAAATTAAGTGTTCAGATTTGATTTAGACTTGATTAGAGAAATGAAAGTTATTGGAAAGTGAAACTCACCATCGCTCCAGGGACAACGTCCTCCAAGACTTCCTTTGCAACAGCTCCAAGATCCATAGACATCCAGCTTGCAGAACATCTCTTCACTCTCCACTCTTCAAAGCACTGGACCTCAATAATCACATCAGATCACACAGATATGCTTTTAGCCAGCCAGTGAGCTCCCTCTCAACAGCATGGCATTGTGTACCCATGTGGTGAAGAACAGTGATTCCTGCAAACACTCCATCGCAGAGCAACCACAACCAGCAATTCAGGTAGTAACCAAGAAAAGATATAGCTTTCATCTTCGTAGTTCTGTTGTTTCCAATGGAAGACTTCTAAGGAATCTCTGGATTCGGTTCAAAACTCCATCTTAAATTGTCATCAGCTCACTGAAAATCACATGCAGTACAAAAAGGATTCAAGTACTTCAGATCCCAGGTGCATCCATCTGCAAACGGTGACCAGCTCAATTCCTCCCTCAACCCCAAACTAATCACAATCCCTAACCTTAAACACTGGCCTCTCACACAGCCATAAAGAAAATCTAAAATCTCACCCTTCTCACCCAGCATATAAATGCTCATACTTTACTTCCATGACATTAACAGATTGGTGACTGGCTAAGAAAATTAACTGTTCAAACCAGTTACACAAGCAAAAAATAGAGAATGAAGAAAAATTGATCTAAAATCAAGCTTAGATTCCACTATCCTATAACCCAGGTAAAAGGGGATGACCAAATCCATTTATATTTTTATTCATGTAGACGGAACACATGGAAATACAAACCTAATTTTAAATAAAGTCACCCTTCTATTAAAAGGCAGTACAAAGATTTCAGACAAGTCAAAATCTCAAAGTTTTACCCCCTATTAAATAGTGGTTGATATTCGGGCTTTTTTAACCACACTAAAATGTGTACCTAGGGCTGTAGAAATGCGACTTTTAAAAAACAAATTCAATTTTTGGTTTTACATAAAGAAATTCAAGGCACCCCAATACTCTTGAGATCCACAGGAATACGAGACCAAAACACTGACCATGTTCAGTACCAAACAGCTGCAGCCTGGACTGAAAGGGTTTTAAAGCTTCAACATTCAGAACTGAAACTCAAAAGTACAAATAGCACCAAATAGCACTCAAAACCTAATGATGGGCCACAACCAATGGATTTAAACCTTCCAGCCACTTCATGCATTCTACCATCAGGGTGATTACAGCCTGCACACATACAGATCAAACCAAGTCTCACATTCCCCAATGAATAGAAACTCCTCAAAGTTAAGGTTTGACAACCACTTTTCACAAGTTGACACTTTTACAGGCACATCTCCTTTATATTACCTGCTGTACAAGATACTCAGGGCAAAACCATGCAACATTTTATGTAGTATACAATCAGTACTACACTTATACACAGAACAAAACTTCATGTAGCAGTTAGTATTGTTTTAAAAAAGTAAACATCCACAAGAAAGTCCTCTAACAAAAGCATAAATGTTTTAATGCATCTCTCCCTTTTCACAAAGCACAGCACACATCCACTTCCAGACAGCTGGAAACTCATCCCTCCCCTTTCTGCACTAAAACTGACAGCATTACTTTGAGTGCCAAACTTTTGGTTTTTAAGGCATCTTAATCCTTACAATGAACCCCAGCTGCAATCCTAGTCTAGAGTGTACCACATCTGTAAGTAACTCAGGTGTAGATTTAGACTTGATCCTCTGCACCTTTTAGAAACAGTCAAGCCAGCATTTCCAATTTCAAAATTTTCACAGCAAACTTTGTTCTAGACAAACCAACAGAAAAACACCCTGAAGAGAGCAAAGAGAAACCCCCCAGTCCAGGGCCTGTGCCACAGGGGAGGGATCAAGTGCCGTTCCTGTGCCAACACCCATCAAGAGAACCTGGCTGACATGCCGTCTCCTCAGAGCTGTAACCACCCAGGAGTCTGCTGGTGAGCCAAGTCATTCTTGTACTGCAGTGCATCTAAAGAGATTTACTTCAAAGTGCACCCATGAAATAAATTCAGGCTTTCAGAGACAGAAAGGCAGCCAGTGAAGTGAGACGCTGCTTAACCAAGACAGACAAGCATTTCCAAGAAATAGACCAACAGCTCTAATTGTGTGCATTAAGCTTAAGGATGCTTAAATTGCCCACCAGAAATCACAAACCTAAGCCTCAAACAAAACTGAAAAGGCATTTAAACATTTTGTATAAGATAGCAAGACTTGTTTCCTAGTTATAAAGGAGCCAGGAGCCTTAATAATTAAGCTCTAGTTTTCAATTTCAGTTACGACTCTGGACTCATGCTTTAACCAAAAAATAGCTAACATAGTATTGCAGACTCGGCAATACACCTAGATGGGTTTCTGCCTTCCGCATGGACAGAACTACAGAGTCCGGTAAATCCAGAGGTGGGGGAGTTTGCATTTTTATTAACACATGGTGCAACATCTTCCATCATGCAACACTGCTCACCCACTCTGGAATTTCTAATGATCAAATGCCACCCCTTTTATCTGCTGAGGGAATTTAAAACTTATAGATACTTTGATCCCGTGAGGGAAATTGCAGTGCAACAGCAGCTTAAGTAAACAGCATTGTAATGAATGATACAATACAATCAGTACAGTGAGAAGTGCACTAAGAAGAGTTACTCACAGTCCAGAACATACAAAGAACAAACCAAAACAGTACACAAAGTTGTATTGCACAAGTCCCTGGCATATTGCACAAAAACAGTTGTAAAAACAGATGTAGCAGTTCACTGTTCAGACTGTTTATGACTGCCATCTACATCCACCCCCGACTAATGGCAAAGAAGCGCTAGAGGTACTGTACACTGCAATAAGCAGGAATCTGCACATCTCGACAACCTTTATCGTCTTGGGTGACTTTAATCTTACAAATCTCAACCCCATTCTCCCGAAATACCATCAGCAAGTCTCCTTCCCACCAAGACAAGAAAACACTCTGGACCACGTTTACATCAACATTCAGAATGCTTACAAGGCCGTACCCCTCCCCCACTGTGGAAACAGACCACAATCACCATTTCTCCTCCCCACCCACAGACAGCTGCACAGGTGAGTGAAACCAGCAGTCAGGACAGTGAAAGTGTGGCCTGAAGGAGCTGAATCACTCCTGCAGGACTGTTTTGAAGGCACTGACTGAGGTGTTTTTAAAGAGGCAGCCACACAGGGATCATACATCGACATACAGGAATATATATATCAGTCACTAGCTACATCAAGACATGTGCTAGCAATGTGACAAAAGTAATAAGAGCATTTCCTAAACAGAAACCATGGATGAACAGAGGTCTGCAACATTCAAATCAGGCAATAAATCAGAACTGAAGTCAGCCAGTATCAATCTAAAGAAAGGTATTAAACATGCAAAAATCACACTCAAACAGGAACTGGAGTAACACTTCAGCACTATTGACCCAAGGCACATGTGGCAAGGTATACAGGCCCTCACAGACTACAAAAAGGTAGAACATCTGTCCATCTGCCCATGCTGCCTCCCTGCCTAACAAGCTCAATGCCTTTTATGCTCAGTTTGAAGCCAGCAACACTTTTTATCCACATCTGGATAAAAAGAAAACATACACAAGATTACTATTCATCTACATCAGCTCAGCTTTTAATACCATCATTCCAGAAACTAGTCAAGAAACTCAATGCACTGGGTCACGACACAACCCTCTGCAATGGGATTTGGGACTTTCCGACAGGCAGACCTCCAGCTGTCAAGCTTGGAAACTGCACCTCCAGCACACTAACTGAACACAGAAGTCCCCCAGGGGTGTGTGCTTAATCCATCGTCCACCTGTCTGATTAAGAAAGTGCAACACAGCCTGTATTTCCCCCAAGACGGTTGAAGGCGGCTAAGATATGTCCCCAGATTCTCACCAACTTTTACAGATGCACTACAGAAAGCACACTGACGGGTCGCATCACAGTGTAGTATGGCAACTACAGTATTGCTGACCACAAAGCCCTACAGCAGGTGGTGAAAACAGCCCAGTCCATCACTGGGGTTACTCTCCCATCCAAGTCATTTATGATGGAGAGTGCTTGAGGAAAGCTCTAAGTATCAAAGACCCCACACACCCTAGCAAGAAGACTGCTTGAGCCTCTACCATCTGGAAACCAGTACCAGAGTATTCAGGCCCAGACGACCAGACTCGGACAGTTTTTACCCACGCACTACACAACTATTAAACTCCCAGCCTCTCACCCATGAGGTGAACCCTCAATCAAATCTAAAACACACACATTGAGATCTACCTCACTTGCCAAGCTTACTCCCCATAAATTTTCTATCCTTTATTTCATAGTTGAAGTATGATCTTGCACATTGCCCATTTTTCTTTTCTTATACAAAAGTATTGTTTTGTACTGCTTAACATCCAAGAGCTAGCCAAATAACATTTCGTTATACCATATACCTGTATATAAGTATAATGACAAACTTAAACTTTACACTTTCCCAAATCAAAGACAAGATGCAAAAGGCCACAACTCACCGATGCTGTAGGAACAATGTCCTGCATGACTACTGTACCTTTGCATGTGTTCCAACATCCACAGGTGCCCAGCAGATTCACCAAGGGCAGCTTAAAACCCCTCCTTGCTTTCTAGTGTTTAACCTGCAGGACTTCGATACTCACAGGTCACACTCCCAGTATCCATTCAGACAACCAAGTCTGTTCCATGGAAGCTCATCTCCAAACAAGACGTCCATCAGCACTGTCTGCATTCAGGTGGGCAGGGACTGGGGAGCACCAATCATGGCATTCCACTCTAAATCGCAAACAATATTCCAGAGTCACTCATACCACTCAGCACCACTGTGGTCTAGCCTCATTGAGAGAGGCTGTTCTGTGAACATAACTGACCAAGATACCAACACTTTTCTCTTGAGACCAGGAGTTGAAAACCTCAAAAGCATCCTTTCTCCAGTGACAGTCCTCATCTGACAGCTGCCTCTCGGTGCACCAACTGCAAGGACAAAACAGGACTGTCCATTCTCCTCCTCCACACTACCACCATGCAGACTGCAGCAAGTTTTAAAAGTGCCCCTCACACTGACCTGCATCTCCCCTCTACTTACTTTCAACTCCCCTTGTTCACGGAGAGGAGCCCAAGTCCACTTCCCAAGCAGTAGCACTCCTTGCTCTCCGAGACAGATATGGGAAAACTGCATCCTGTGGGAAAAAAAAATCAACCCCCCCCCCCCCCATTTACATTGAAGCCAAAAAGATAAGGATAACCGATTAAGCAAAACAATTAAACAAAACATGATCTATACTAAAAATGCAAGATGGGTTAGGACTAAACTAATCAGGCAGTGGGATAATTAGATTACCGTTTACTCCACTCCTGGTGATGAGAGGTCATCCATCTGGGAGCAAAGGCCTGGTCAACCCTTCTGGCAGCAGAGAACCTAGTAGACAGATTTAGTTATGATCCTCTGCACTTAGAAACAGTAAGAACAATTACTCCCAGCTCCAGTTTTGTACTAAACTTTTATGTTTATGGTGCAGCATGTGTTTAGCATAAAACAGGAAAACACCCTGCAGAGAGCCAAGAGAAAAACCCCCAGTCCAGGGCTCTTGCCACAGGGGAGGGATCCAATGCAGTTCCTCCCCTGTGAGGAGAGCAGTTCCTGTGCCAACACCCATCACGAGTACCTGGCCAATATGCTGTAACCAGCAAGGAGTCTACAGTGAAGGAGGCTGTTGGTGTGCCACATCACTATTGTACTGCTGTGCATCTAAACTGATTTATTTGCATATGTGCACCCATGAAATAAATCAGATGCAAAGCAGTAATTGTCTTACAGAGCCAGAATGGACCGCCAGTCAAGTGCACATTAGTATACAAATGCCTCAACCAAGCTGGGAGGAAAAATTACCCAGAAGAAAGCCCAAAAAATCTTCACCTCTAGAAACGTAGTGTAAATGTTCAGCATGTTAAAGCGTGACGTTATCCACCAGACGAGGTCCAAGAGCTTAACATGTAGCCTACTCCAAAAGGAGCTTTTCATCCTTCAGTAAACAGTTCTGACAAGCAAATACTAAATGGGTATATAGCATCACGTTTGCTATGGATAAGGTTAGACGGGAAAAGAGTGAAACTCACCTCTGCTCCAGGGACATGTCCTCTATTACACCACCCATGCACCTGCTCCAAAATCCATGTGCATCCAGGAAGTTCAAGGACTGCTTGCAGCACCTCTTTGCTTTCCACGGTTCAAACCACAGACTTCATTACTTACCAATGGGCATCAACAGGTCACACAGCTGGTATCCAGTGAGCATCCTCTGAGTAGGGTTCTCCAAGCCTGTCACTGCACTGTGCATTCAGCTGGCCAGGAACTGCGAAGCACTGATTGAACTATAATCAGAATCACAAATCTGCATCACTGCTGACCCATCTCAGGAAAAACAGCTACACTTGCACCTCCTCTACTTACCTTCAAACCCACCTGTACCTAGGCCTCAAGAGCTCACCGATTAGGGCGAGAGCAAATGCATATCCACACCAAAGATGCCAGTAACGGCCCAAGAACGTCAGGCAGTAGGATGATGGGTTTACCCACCATTTCCACTTTATTCAGAGGCTCGGGAGTTTTTGTAGATGAGAACTTGAAGCAGGTGGATCACCTCACCTTATTCAGGACAAAGCTAGCCTCCTTTCTTCTGAGCTGGACCATCATGCAGCATGGCATCATGGACACAGACACCACTAACATTTTGACAGTTCTGGATCTTGTTGCAATACTCCAGGCCAGTTCTCACCCTGGGACTTAGATGCTGTTGCTTCACTTCCTTGAGATTAGCTTGGATACTGGCTGAAACCAGAAATAAAACTAGTCAAATCAGTTTCAAAAGCAAGAAGGTAGAACATGAGACAACCAATTAAAAACCTCTACCTTAACCAACTGAGCCTTATAACCAAGATACATGATTGTTACCAAATCCATTTCCAGTAGTTCACCATGTAGAAGTATTGCACATTCAAGCACAACTTACCCATCCTTAAAATCCAACCACCACTACCCAAAAACAGAACTGATTATGCAAAGCTGCATATCCAAATAAAATAGTAATTGAAATTCAATCTTTTTAAAGAGACCCTAAAAGTGCATACCTAGTGCAGCAGAATTTCTGCCTTAAACTCAATTTGAGACAAGCCACTTCTGGTTTGGCAAAAAGAACAAAATTCACAAACAGCAAGGATCCACAGCATTATGAGATCAAAACACTATCCATCTTCAGTACCAAACAGCTACAGCCTTAACCAAGGTGAAAAGGCTTTAGAGCTTAAACATTTTAAACAATTGAAACAAAAACACACAATACTCAACTGATTGATAGGGCACCAAGTGGATTGAAGTCTTTGAGCTGCATCACACACTTGACCATCATGGAGATAACACTTTGAACACATACCGATTAACCCATGGTCAAACTAAGCCTCACATTCCCCAATGACTAGAAGCTTCTTTAAAAAGGTTTTCTAAAAGATCAACAGAACCACTTAACCAAGTTTCACAGCCAGTTTTACACCAATAACAGTTTGTGCTCTGGTTAAAGTACACATCCAGAATAAGAAAGTCCTCAGACAGTCTTCATGTAGCTCTCTCCCTCACAAGGCACAGTACACAACCATTTCCAATCAGCTAGAAACTCACTCCCCTTTGTGCCTCTTACAGGACTGATTGTACTGGACATTCACAGAATACAGTCTCACTGGGTAATCAGGAAGACACAGTACTCGGCTTAGTTTCCCCTTTAAATTTACTAAATACACTTCTAAAATTTCAATGTAAGATTTAGTTACACGTGTGCACCCATGAAATAAATCTTACATACTGACAATTCACTAATTTTCCAGTCATACCATAAACAATTTTGCCAAATCCTCCCCAGTGCTTGCACAACACTTTCAGTATTTGACTTCTGTCCCCTGATTAACCAGTACTTATGTTAGTGACACTTTACCATTAAGGCTAAAAAAAAAAAACAACAAAGAACCCCAGCAGCTGCAGGCTACATAATCAGAGTCCCCTCTTACCTGGAACAAAGTCAACTTTGGCTCAACCAGCCAGGTGGCTCAGGTGCTCCTGGGAACAGCCATCAAAAGGCTGGTGTGCAGAGGAGCAGTCGGAAAAGAAAGCCGCTCCTACCTTTGAAGGTGGTTCAAGCCCACAGCTGCCCCACACAACCTCTGCAGTCTCTACTCTTGAGTGGTAAGGATCTCACTGATCTGACTGGGTCTCCCGACATGGTATTTCACTGTTTGAACCCATCTCCAAGGAATCTCAAGAGGAGGAGGAGGCTGCTGGTGCTACAACTGCTTAAGCAAGAAACATCACCAAAACAAAAGCCTACAAGAAAGAAACCTACAGTTCAACGTATTTACCCTGTTAAACAGGAAGCTAAACTTGCCTAATGAATCTCAAAACTAAGCCTAGTACAAAACTGAAAAGGCGTTGCATTTGGAATTTGATAGCAAGACACTCGCACCTGACTCCATATAAACAAGATGCTTTTAATCAAACACTAGTTTGATATTTCAGTCATCTTTGATTTGGGCAAGGGTAGAGAACCACAGGTCAGATACAAAATGCCCAAACTCACCAATGATTAGACAATGTTCTGCACAACCTCCCCACGTGTTTAATACTCATAGAACACTCCTGATATCCTTTCAGATGGCCAATACTATTCAATGGAAGCTCATCTCCAAACAAGGCATCCATCAGCACTGCTTGCATTCAGGTGGGCAGGGACTGGGGAGCACCAATCACAGCATTCCACCCTAAATCACAGAAACACTCTTCTCTTGAGACCAAGTGCATCTTATCTTCGACCACTCCCTCCAAGTGCTCCAACTGTAAAAGAAACAGAACTAACCCCTCCTATCCTCCACATGGAGGGGGCCAGGATGTGCTGTGCAGACTGCTCCCAACTTTAAAAGCTCTCCTCACACTGACCTGAATCTCTCCTTTGCTTACCTTCAGCTCACATTGTTCACTCAGTGCAGCCCAAGTTCACCAGCAGTAATGCTCCCTGCTCCCCAGTTCTCAGGGTTGCAAAATCAAAGATTCTCAAATATTCAGTTTTCCATGCAGTAAACTAAAGAATACATGGCTTTCAGATTGTCCCGCATCTCTAACCCTGGGTCTTTCAAGTTCAAGTACAAAAGAGAAGTAGCCAAGAGTAACATGAGTTTCTGTCATACAACACTATGCTATGTCCCATGCACATGCCAAAAGCCATCTGCCCAATACAACAGTCTACACAATTGTACGTGAACCCAGAGTACCCAGGTGTATGTACTGCACCCAATGAAAACTTTCCCCATGTAGCTAGTGTACACATTGTAGTCAGACCTGATCCTCTGATGTTATCGATGACATTCAGACTTGGAAAAAGCTCCCCTCCTCCTCCAGTAGACCCTCACAGAAAGATCCCAGAGACCGCCCCCATCTGCGCTCCACTCCTAGTGATGAAAGGTCCTCCCTCAGGAGGACAAGCCTTCTCATCCCTACTGGCAGCAGAAAGCCTGAAATGGAGAGAAGGATTTAGCCCAAGTCCTCTGCATTTCTTAAACAGTCAAGCCTGCATTTCCACTACCAACAGGGACACAGCATCTGTCCAAGCCAAACCAACAGGACAACACCCTGCAGAGAGCAAAGAAAACCCCCCAGGGGAGCAAGTGCAGTTCCTGTGCAAACACCCATCAAGAGAACCTGGCTGACATGCAGTCTCCTCAGAGCTGTAACCAGTAAGGAGTCCGATTCATCGGGTCACAATTGAACCAAAGTGATTCATTTACATGTGTGCACCCATGAAATAAATCACATACAAAGCACTAATTTAGTCTTTGAGAGCCAGAATGACAGCCAGTCAAGTGCCTCACCCAATCAAGGAGCAAACATCACCCAAAAGACAGACAAGACAAATCCAAAATTACGCCTCATTTCTAAATGGATAGCATGTTGACAATGAGGTCCAAGAGTTTAACACTAAGCCTACACCAAAATTACCTTTTCCTCCATTATAAAATTCTTACAAATGAGGGGGTCATTTGATCAATTTGGACTAAGCAACATGAAAGATATCTGAAAGCGAAGCTCACTCACCAATACTAAATGGTTAGAGCATCAAACTTGGTTTGGATTAGGGAAGACAGGAGAAGAGTGAAACTCACCTCTGCTCTGGGTAGTGCAACTGCTCCAAGATAGATAGGCATCCAGGAAATGTAAGGACAGCTTGCAGCATGTCTTCACTCTCCCGTTTTAAAGTTCTGCACTTTATACTCACGGTAGGGCATCAACAGGTCACGCAGCTGGCATCCTTTCAGCCAGCGAGCTTCCTCCAAACAGGATTCTCCAGGCCCGTCACTCCACACTGTGCATACAGCTGGCCAGGGACCCGGAAGCACATCACTGCTGACCAAATGCATGAAAAGTTTGACTTGCACCTCCCCTCTACTTGCCTTAAAACTCACCTTTACCTTGGCCACATGGGTGCACTGATTGGGTTAGGATCAATGATCAGATCAGCTTTGAAGGTGCAGGTTATAGGTTAGGGTCAGGAATTTCAGGCAGTGGGATGATTGGTTTACAGTCTACTGTATGCAGAGTCCTGACAATTTCAGCTGGTGAAAAAAAATTGAGCAGATGCATCACCTCAGCTTTATCCATACAATTCGTTAATTCGCCACTGTAAAAAGGATCAATGATCACTAAAACAAAACACTTGATTTTCATCCAATAAAACTCAGGGCTGCAGTAAATCTGATTACACTGGCTTGCAAAAAAAAAAATCTAGAAAAAAATTAAAACCTCAAAAGAAGCCATTACTCTTACCTACCACAGTACTACTAACATTTTAAAAGCTAAAAACCACCACAATCACAGGAGTGTCTTCACCTGCTGCAGCTGGGAACACACTGGCTCCAGGGCTGCCTTACAAAATTCCTCAGGGCGATTAACAGGAGCCAATCCCAACCTGTGCTCCGTGTCCCACCTCCACACCCCCACTGTTTCCAATTTAACACAACTGCTTCCAATGACTAAACTAGCATTTACCACCTCATCTGTTAATCAGATGAGATTTGGATAATTAATAGATTACAATCAACCATAGAGAACTATCCCACCACTATTAATCCATTAGTTATCTCAAACTAAAAAGGAAATTAACCTTTATTTAAAATAAAATAAGACTGGAGGAACAAATTACTTAACCATGTGTTCCGTTTGGGAAGACTAGAGAAAGGTATGATATCTGAAACATACTTGAAGTAAAGCAGAAATATTAACCAGTACAGACAACAATTCATTTGCATATACAACTTAATTACATGCAGCACTTTATGGTCCCAAGAATTAGCATGGAAACTGCTGAGCAAGAGACTTTAGGACAGAGGTCTTAGGTCTGAAAAATTTCTTATCTGGAGCGAGCTGGCACTACCAACTTGATTCAAACCAGTTTTAAACCAATACAATGCATGTAAAACCAAAAGATTCGAGCCGGAGGTGTCCATTTGCCTTGAGAGCTCACATCTCCTACCTCTATATGGGCACGGAGTAACAGATTCCACTATCAGACTCCATCACAGATAAGTACAACTGACACCCCTGCATGTTGTCACATTCAAATAAGTCCTTCGGGACCCAAGGCCTGCTCATCCCTTCTGACAGCAGGGACCCTGAAATAGAGAGAAGGATTTAGACCGAGATCTCTGCACTTGTTAGAAACCGTAAGGAAGCTTCATCCCAGATCCAGTTTTGTACTAAACTGCTAAAATGTTCACAGTGCAGCACCTGTCCTGGACAAACCAACAGAGAAAGCGTAGAGAGCAAAGAAAACCCCCGGTCCAGGGCTCTAGCCACAGAGAAAGGATCCAGTGCAGTTCCTCTCCTGTGAAGAGAGCAGTTCCTGTGCCAACACCCATCAAGAGAACCTGGCTGATATGCCGTCTCCTCAGAGCCTCAACCAGTAAGGAGTCTGCAGTGTGCCAAGTCACTGTTGAACTGCAGTGCATCCAATGTGATTTACTTACATGTGTGCACCCATGAAATAAATCACATACAATGCAGTAATTCAGTCTTTGAGCCAGAATGACAGCCAGTTCAGTGCACGACAGTGTAGGAGAGCTTCAACCAAGCAGGGAACAAACCCAGAAAGAAAGCCAAAAAAGGTTTAACACATTAAAAACCATGACATTTGCCACCAGAAGATATCCAAGTGCTTAACAGACTACTCCAAAAGGAGCTTTTCATCCATAACAAAAAAGGATTACACAAGTACAAAATTAAGGGGTCACAGATTTGGAGTAAGTTAAGGGAGGCGGGGGGGGGGGGGGGGGTGAAACCCACCTCGTCTCCAGGGACAGTGTCCTTCTAGACACTACCCTTCCATCTCCTCCAAGATCCATGGGCATCCAGGAAACCTAGGGACAGCTTGCACCTCTTCACTTTCCCCACTGTTCAAAGCACGGGACTTCAATATTCACAAATAGACAACAGGCCACAAAGCTGGTATCCTTTTAGCCAGCCAGTGAGCTCCCTCTGAACAGAATTCACCAACCTTGTTTCTCAACACTGTGGATTCATCTTGCCAGGGATTGGGGAACACTGATCATTGTACTAAAATCTAATTAACAATCAGCACCGGTGCTGACCAGCCTCACAAAGATCTTGACCTGAACCTCCCCTCTACTTCCCCTCAAACTCACCTTTACTTTGGCCACAAGAGTGCACTTGAGTTAAGAGCAATAATTGGATCAGCATTGAAGACTCTGGCTGACTGGATTACTGACCAGTATTTCCTGCAAACTGCCCATCACAGAGCAGCCAAGGTCGGGGATTCAGGCAATAGCTAAGATAGGCACAGCCTTCCACTTCCTTAACATTCTTCCACTGACACAGCAGACTTCCAGGGAAACTGGATCCTTTTGCAATATTCATTGATGGTTGTCAAAAGCTCACTGGATTAAACATGCAGAACCAAACAAAAAACAAAACAATGAATCCAAAAAGTCCAGTTTCAAATTCAGTGCATCCATCTCAAACCATACAGATCAACTCAACTCCACCCCAATCCTGATGGATCACTGATCCTAACCTTCAATGCTGGCTCCTTACAGGCTGAAATAGAAAAAAACCAAAATCCTTGTTCTGCTCACCCAGGACATAGATGCTCTTGCTTCTCTTCCTTGACATTAGCTTGCAAGCTTCCCGAGGCAAGAGATGAGAATTCTTCAACTTCGCTTCCCTCTGCCCCACAAATACTCAGATCTTTAGGTCAATTTACAGAAGTTTAATCTTCCTAAAACAAAGGAAAAAGATCTCTTCCATTGACTATTTTTCCCCATCTGGACACAGGGTACATACAACTAATGTACACCTAAATAAAACTACCAGCACTTCTACAAAAAACAGTAACAAGTTTACAGTACAGAGAATTGACATATGTTGCAAAGTTGTATACCCCATCAAATAGTGGTGGACAATGCTTTTTTTTGTAAAAAAAAAAAAGGCCTCAACACACACCTAAAGAGGTGCAGTAAGTTTGCATTTGTTTTTTTGTTGTTTTTTTTTTTTCCAAAAAGAGAAGAAAGTCTTCCCCCCCATCCAAAAAAAAAATAATTAGGTTCCACAGCAGTACAAAACCAAAAATACTAACCATCTTCAGAACCAACAGCAGCAGCCTTGACTGGAGCTCCATAAGAGGGGAAAGATTTGCGCTTTAACATTTAAAATTGATTTCAGCCTTCCAGCCACAGCACCCCCTCTACCATTGGAGAGATTACAGCTTGTACATATACAGAACAAGCCATTGATAAAACTAAGCTTCACATTCCCTAAACATGTCATTAAAATCTACTACAAAAGGTGTAAAAATAGAAATAGTTTACTACCACAGTATCCTGTATGGTCACAGGTCAATACACAGGAGCCAAGGCAAAAATATGCAGTACTAAACTAGTTTAAACAGGAGCACAAACAATGAAGTCCTCCAGCACAAGTAAGTTTCCATACTGCTCTCTCCCTTCTCAAGAGAATACATACCACTTCCAGTCAGATGGAAACTCATCCCACCCCTTTCTACACTAAACCTCTGACAGCATGGCTTTTAGTGCAGGAAATGGGAAAAACACAGTCTCACTGGGCTAAAATCAGGAAGTCTATCTTAAACTAGACTGGAGCATAGGTTTCCCCATTTTTAAATTTAATTCAGTTCAAAATTTCAGTCAGTCAATGTAAGATTTAGTTACATGTGTGCACCCATGAAATAAATCTTACATACTGCCAATCTCTATTTTCCACTGGTACCATTAGCAAAATCATTTAGCCAAATCTTTCCCAGTGCTCGCACAACACTTTCAGTATTTGGCTTCCATTCCTGATTTACCACTTCATTTAAGCTAGAAAACCAACAAAGAACCCCAGCAGCTACAACTAAACAGACTTTAAAATCAGGGTCCCCTCCTGCCTGGAACAGTCAGCTATGGCTCAACCAGCCAGATGGCTCAGGCGCTCCTAGAAACAGCCATCCCAAGGCTGGTGTGCAGAGTGGGAGTCAGAACAGAAAGCCGCTCCTACCTTTGAAGGAGGATCAAGCAATGTCAAGCCCAGAGCTGCCCCACACACAGTCACCCCGGTCTCTACTCCTGGGTGGTAGAGAACTCACTGAGCAGCTCTGACAGAGTCCCCTGACAGCTGTTGTATTGGTTTAGAAACCAAGAACTCCTCAAGCAGATCTTCACAGAAGAGAAAGCACCCAGTCTACAGTGTGCCACATCTACACATTCCTGGCAAATAAAGGTCATCCCTCTGGGAGCAAAGGCCTGGTCAACCCTTCCAACAGCAGAACCTGAAGTAGAGATTTAGATTTGATCCTCTGCACTTTGAAACGGTAAGACTTTTTACTCCCAGTTCCAGTTTTGTACTATACATGTCAGTATATAGTACAGCACCAAGGAGATAAGAAAACCTACACCTCAAATTAAACCAACACTCAAACATTATAGAAAGTCACCAGAAGGCTTCCAAACTAAGCCAATTCTTAAGGATAAAATATATCACTTCATTAATGCTCACATACTGGTTATAAAAAGCTACATGTATATGGAAAATTAATCTTTAACCTACTCTACATAAATGACAGGATAGAAGAGTAAAACTCACCTCCTCCTAGACACTACCTTTACAACTGCTCAAGATCCAAGGGCATCCAGAATATTCAAGGACTGCTTGCAGCACCTCTTCACCTTCCACTGTTAAAACCACAAGACTTCAATACTTACAGGTGGGCATCAACAGGTCACACAGCGGGTATCCTTTCAGTCAGTCAGCAAGCTTCCTCTGAACAATTCTCCAAGCCGTCACTCCACACTGTGCATTCAGATGGCCAGGGGATGAGAAGCTCTGAGCATTGCAGTGTAGTTTAATTCACAGACAATCAGAACCACTGCTGATCAGCCTTATAAAAAGCTGGTCTGTGCACAGAAGCCTAAAGTTTCCACACACCGTTCCAACACAATCTCAGCTGGAAACTCCACCAGCATCCTCTCTCAAGTGAATGTGCTCATTGTCATCATCTGCCTCTCAGAACAGCACCTGAAGGAGACAAGGGCAGCAAAACAGTGATGACCACCCAACTCCCACAGAGAGGGGACCAGAACAAGTGCCATACAGACTTCTCCCAGCCTTAAAAGCTCACCTCACACTGACCTGTATCTCTTCTCTACTTACCTTCAGCTCACCATGTTCACTGAGGGAAGCCCAAGAACACAAGCAGCAGCAGTTTTCTACAGTCCAGCAGAGACAGAAGCACCAACATGTTGGACAGAGAAGGGTCTTCCCTGATGTCCCAGTGAAACTGTCAAGTCAGAATATAAAGCCTTTCTTGTTGCTGGTTTGAACTCTAGAAAAGAGATTACAGTATTTACCAACAAGAGTTTCATACACTGAAACAAAATGTATAAGTGTTGGGAAAGCTAATAATTGTCTAAACCAAAAGCAAATAGGGATTTCACACTAATCTTAACTTCACTCCATACTCTCAAGTATTGACAGTTCTTAAAGTTTTTAAAAACACCTCTATTAAAAAGCTTTACAATTCTTCAACAACTCTTGTTTTTAAAAAAAAAGCATAGCAAAATCACTTACCTTATACAGTAATAACACGTAAAAACTAACAACCACCAGTCTAATTACACAAAATCTCTTTCACTTGCTGTAGTAAGAGACAAAGAGAGCCCAGATGCCCACCCTCCTGGGCTGCCTTGTATAAGCCTCATGATGACCTCACAGCTGTGACTAATTCACCTGGAGCCAATCCCAGCGTATCCTCAAAGGGCCACTACCAAACCCCCACCGCTTCTAATACAACACACACCTGCTTCCAATGACCAAACAAGCATTAGCCAGCTAACCTATTGATCTCTCATCCCAAAGCCAAATTAATTTCAAAATTACTACCAAGAACACTCGTTAAATAGCACCCTGCTCCTGTTATTCAATTAGTTGCAGTTTCTTAGTGATTAAACCACCTTTTTATCCCTTCAATTTCACTCATAAATGGTGAAAAGTGACTTGAAGCCAAACTGCAAATTATTCAAGATCCTTAAAATGTCTTTAACATAATTCCAAATGTTCAAAGTGTATATATATCCATACTGTATATCACATATCTAAACACAACATGTTTGGTTATGTAACAAAACATAACTGCAACCTTGATATTAACTTGACATAAAATTTTATTTGGTCAAAACAATCACTAATCACACAGAAAAAATAACACTCCTGAACAAAATAAAAACAGTTAATTTATATGACAAATGAACATGGTGGGAGTACAATAAGTAATGGGTGGGCTCTTAAATGTCACATTTATATCTGCAGATGACTAGAAACTCATCTCTCCTACATATGTGTGTGTTTTTATTCAGTTCAGTTTATTTGTTACACAAGTGCAATGAAATCCTTATTCACATGTATGCTCCAATAAAAAGACATTAAGGAACACTCCTTTTAACTGAGGGTTAAACCTGTTTCACAGCCACTATGACTGTCACCTGTGGATGCTTTACTCCTCTCTGTTTTTGCTACATTCCACAGCGGAGGTGCCAGCCTGGCTCAGGGTATAAAACAGAGGACTCCCTTTGCTCCTGCTTCTATTCAGTGGTTCAGAACAGGGGTGAGTACTGGCTGCTCTGTTGGGTAGAATATGTTCTTGAGGCTTGCTATAATTTTACAGGGCTGAACCAGTTGGCATTTTACTCTCTGGGGTTAAAGGGGACGACCACTCCTGGACTGGAGCAGCAACTGTTTGTATTGTTGCTAAATATTGATTTAAATGAGTTTTTAGAAGGTTGTTTTATCAAACCCTTGATTATGACTATTTAGTTTGCATTCCCATAATAGTATAATAAAGATGTTTCATAGGTAAAAATATAACTAGTATATTTTTCTTGATTACCTGGCAGAAAGCAGCTGAGCTGCATGAAGCCATTTCTGGTGGACTAATTGATATTTTAGGTGGATATCTGTATCAGCATGTGTAGTCTGCAAAGGAACAAGTAATAGGCATATTCCATGCTGAAAAGAGAAGAAAGAAAACACATTTCAGCTGTGAAGCCTTCTTACTTGTTGCTAATTGATTTTTGCTTGGAAAACTGGTTTTGCTCAGGTTTCTTGTGGAGGTGCCAGCCCAGCTTAAGGTGTAAAAGAGGTCACTGCTCCTGTGTTCATTCAGCATTTATAAAGTGGTTACATCTGGCTGTTTTTGGGACAAGCCCAAAAAGGGACTTTTTGTTAAGTGCTGTTTTTCTCTAGTTGACTTTTTTTATGAGTGGGGGCTCTTAGATTAGTTCACTTGGCTGGTTGTAGTAAACTGACTGGAGTGTCTGTTCCTGATGGAAAGGTCAGGATACTGTGAGCTGGGTAGGTACACTGTAGCAGTGTTTATTTTCCTTCGTGTGGAATCCTTCTGTTAAGCTACAACACTTTCCACCTGCCCACCAAAGTGAGGGTTTCCCAGTTTATTGAAAATAACTTTTTCTGAATCTTGGGAAACAATTCCAGTGGCTCTTAACTCTAGAGAAGTGGTTCCCAATCCTGTTCCTGGTGACCTTGTTCCAACTCAGCCCTTAGTTACACAATCAAACCCTTCATTAACTTCAGATTAATCTGAAGTTTGTTCCCTGCTCTTACTCATGTTGGAGATTTAAAGTAATATTTTGTAAGTAAAATAAAGTCCCAAAGGTGTGCAGGTCACCAAGACTTGGAACTACTGCTCTAGAGCATAGATACCCAGTCTTGGCCTGACAAACTTACTCTTCAGGTTTTCCATGTTTTTAAAGAATTGGCACCTAATGAGCAGTGTTAACCAGAGCTGTTTAAAACCCTTGTCCTTCATTTCCTAGCTGGAATGAACCTGGGTTTGGGAAGGAGGACCCCTGGACCCCTGTGAAGCGTGATCCTGAGAACAGGAGGTGCTGTACTCCTGCCATTGTGAGAGTCTCGAACAGTGCTTAGCCACGTCACAGAGGCAGATGCCTTGGGTTCTTTCAATAAAGGGCTGGGTAATATGCTTATGTGATTAACTACTTACAGCTCAAAAGCTATATAACCAAAATAACTGATTTGTAATTTTCCTTAATTAAACATAAAATACAGATATAGGTGTACCTCAACCCTTGAGAAGGATGGACTATGGCTTTGAATACTAAACTTCAAATGGCCTATCGATAGTATCCATTTTCCTTACCTCATGTACAGCATCAAACCCTGGGAGGTGGTTCATCTTCAGTGCTTCTACCTGTCATTTTTGCAAAATGTGGTGCAGAGCTTTCTTCCTAGTGCACACTGTTCTTTAGTAACACTTGCACGAAATGCTTCTTGTGTAGAGCATGGAAAAGGTGAGTAAATGTACTAGTTTCCCTTAATCACAGATTCAACTGCACAGGTTATAACTGTATAATACTGTTTACAACACATACTAGTTTGTGCCAAGTTTTGAACTATAATGGCATTTTAAGTGATTGATTCATCACTGGTGTAGTTTTTAATCTGTTACACTCATCTTTTTTTTCATAGGCAAGTGTACTATTCTAGGTTTATGAAAGTTATAAATCTTACCATCTTCACTTGGGTGCAACATGTAACACTGCAAGTGTTAATCCATGGGCACAGTACTGCAATTACATTGGGGGGGGGGGAAGTGGAGGTGAATGCTGGACACGTTCCTACTGGAATAGTGCTCTATAGGCAATATTACAATTATCTTCCAGTTTTAAGGCTCAGCAGTGGAAACCAATCTATTGTTCACTTTGCAATTAACTCTTTCTTGTTCCTTTACAACCAAAAAACGTGGACAGCTTCCTCCTCAAGCACTTACTAGTTTAAAACATGCATTTTTAACTGCTGTGGTACTAGTAATACATACCTACTACCTGCAACTGCAACCAGCATGTGGTGGCAGTGCCAGATGAGATATTAAGTGTCACAAGAAGAAGTTCACACCCATGTCTTTCCAGGATATAATCTGGAGTTCAACTGTCTGCCTATGCATGCTACAAGCCATCAGTCCTTTAAAATGGTAACTATCATTGGTTAAATGTTTGTTTTGTTTATACAGTTAACTGACTGTTTTATAAATGAAGCTTTTCCATTGCCTTTCCAGTCTGACCTTACCAGAATCACTACTCTTTACAAAATCCACAAGGTGGCCAAGATCAATATCGTCTTCTGGATATGTAGCAACTTCACATGTGCACCTCAATGCAGGCTGACATCAGTAAGGAGGAACTGAGACCCAGGATAAATTACCGCAGTTTAATTTGTCACCTGTACCTACGGGGGGAAGAAAAGTGATAATTTTTGTGGTAGTGATTTCAAAAGCTAGGGCAAAGCCCACAGAGCTCAACCCACCTTTGACAATGTGGCAACTGCTTTACCTCAAATGTTTGTCTTCAGAGTACAAAAAAGTATGAGAAAGCAGTTGGGGAAAAATACTCAACTCCATTTACATATTAACATGTCCCTTCTCCTACTGTTCTCTTTTGCCCAGTCCCACACAACTTCCCTTAAAATACAGGGGAAATGGTTTTGCTCAGAATGTTCATAACTAGACTAACCTATCAAGTTTAAGTTGTTTTCTGATATCTGTAGGTTTTGCACCATTAAATTTCAAAATGTTAGATGTAAGTAGGTTACCTTTTTTCAGAGAGAAGTAATGTATTTATACATATTGTGAATTTTTAAACATACAATTAAAGAGTGCTTTTGCATTAAAGCTTAATTAAAAATATTATGTGTGATAGCTAATGTAAAAAGCAAACAAAATATACAAAAGTGGATGACTGTAAGAATTAAGGTACAACAGAGTTCCTCACGTATTCGAGCCTGGGATCAATTTCAACTTGGCAACATCACTCTACACTGCATCTCCTGTTCCAGTTTGCTCTTTCTCCAGACCTTCCCTCTGCAGTACAGCTCCCAGTTCCAAACCTGCACTCCAGTCTGCACTGTGGTTCCTGGCCTTCGCCCTGGAGCTCTGGCCTCTTCTGCTGGTTCTCTTGCCTGAGTTTCCAATCTACTTTGGGAGGCAGCCTTCATCCTCTAGGACCCCAGGGCTCTTCTAGTGCAGGCACATTTCATTCTTATGTTAATGTAAACCATCCAATAAAATTAGCAGGTCTCAACCAACAGACTCACAAGTAAACCAGAATGAACAGTGGAAAAAGAATATTGAGTGAGCTATCATGATCCTCACTGCCTACTCAACCGTAAGACAAATCTCTTAATGAGCACTAGGACTGGCTAAAGAAATTACTGTTGTTAATAAGGTCCAAATTATAATTGCTAGAGTTAGACTATGCAGAAACTGATTTAAAAAAAATTGAATTTTGTCCAAAATTTGAGGAGCCAGAGGCTTCACTTCTGCTCAAAGTGACTGGGGTGAGACTTTACTGAGAACCCTGGGCAGTAGCTGTGGTTTTAGAGCAAAGCCATTAAAATACAGCTGGATGCTTCATTCACACATCCTGCTATACCATGGTAAAACCAGAATGCATTAGCTCATGCTGAAGGATCTGTAACTAGTAAGATGACAGAATATTGTAGGACATTTTTGCCTTATTGTTTGGAGGTGATGCAGTAAACTTTCTGTGAGATCTGTAACAAACACTCCCAGTTTATCTGGTGTTTATCCACCCCTCAGCCTTGATGCCCTAGACATGTTTAAAAGCAATATGTACTGTAGGTGGTACTCGGTCTTAAGGTGTGTGTTATACAAGGTTACAAGAACAATATGTTTACAAGTCCAATTGAATTGTCATCAAGAGTGTGAAAGTTAGATAAGAGTTTTAACTGCAGTTTTGTCTTGAAGGTATCATCTCTGGAACAGAAAGTACTGTGCTCACTGACCTCCTGGGACCATCAGGACTATGCGCCAGTGGGAAAGCAGAGAAAGGTACTGTTACACAGGCAGGAGGGTCTCCCCTCTCCCAACACTCTGTTGTGAAGCACAGGGCTCCACTGTATCTTTGACACGGCACACACCTTGTGCAGGTACTCCACATGTGGATTTTCAAACAAACGTAGGATGTGACAGAAGTTGTGCGAGTCGACTTCGACGTAAAAGGTCCCAAACAGTCACAGCTGGTCATGGACATGTCTAGCAGGAGGACCTTTGTACTGAAAGGGAGAGAAGGAATTCATTAAATTCAATATGGAAACAGTGGAGCTGGAGAGACTAGTGGAGAGTTTTCTGTAGGAATTTGAGTTATTAATGGAATAAATGTTTTTTTAGCCAAATGTGACTTGTTGTGCATAAGGAATTACCATTGTAAATTTGAATAAGGTTTCTTATTCTGATTCCATAATTCACAAGGATTCCTATCTTGTCTCTCTCCAGTGCTGACCCATTTCAGTGAGTCAGCATTTTGGCACAAATAGGCATTCAAAGGGTCTGAAAAAAGGCATCATAGTATTTCCAAGAGTAACTTTGATAATCACCATCATGGCCTGCCTGCACCACCCAAAAAGACAATTTTTTCCTGTTCAAAACAAGTTTGCCTACTTGTGCCACTGTAAAATCATGGGAAGGTTATTCCGAAAGGAGCAGCTCTCCCCCTGTACTGTTCTACTTAGTTCTGCAGGACTGAGGCTACAAATCAGCACAATAAAAATTCAGTCAAGACCTGGCTGTGCCTTCTTGAAAGGTGCATCATTGTTTCATTAGAGATGGACACAAGTAGGCAGGTTTCGCATGCAAAAGAGCACAACCAATTAACAAAGTTCTGGACTTTAAATCATGCACTATGTACTACCAGAATTAGTCCTGAAGTGTGTAGAAGAACAATAACAAAATAAATATGGCACTGTGGACAGTAATGGAACAGCACAACCGTGTTCCTCAGGAGAACCTCAGATGGCTTTAGTAATTCAGAAATGTACGTACTTGAAAAATAATTGGTACTGTTTCATCACCAACTTACAAATCCTTTTTGCAATCAATTTCAGTACATCTCTTATACCAGCCACACGAGACAATGAATCACTAAGTGGATGTTAAAGTTAAAGTTTTATTTATCTCATATTCCTTCTTCCTTATATTTTTCCACTTTTTGCACAAATTCAGGTAATTATCTTTTCTTGAATTTTTTTCCTGGAAACTAGTTAAAGAGATCAAAAGCTCTTCGGATCCTAAGAGGTGACCACTGCATTTAAACTTGAAAGAGTTTTTAATACCATAAACTGTTATTGCACTAACCGGGAGCATTTCCAAATCCTACATGAAAACAGACAGCTCCCCTCTTTACAACGCCAGCACAAGTCTGATACAGACGGCTGCATTGGACCCTTTCCCGCACATCAAATACACTCTGTGCAGAAAATTAAATTGCTTAAGTTTATGATGTACAGAAATAGACATTGTGTACAGTACATCTTTCCAGACCCTATTCCACTGTTCAGCTGTTCAGCTAGCTCCTTCTACCAGATCAACTCAATCTCATGACATGCTGATACTCCAGAGCTCCTGTTAATTCAATATAGCTGACAGGCTACATGTGTATAAGTTTTAAATACACCTGTGAGCTTCTCACGCTATTAAAGTGTGAAGAGTGTTTTAAGAGCTGCACTGTGAGCTGCAAATCAGTTTTTGTTTGATTACATTTTTAATCAAATACACTCTGTGCTGAAAATTAAATTGCAGACGCTTATGATGAGCAGAAATAGACACTTTGTAATTCAACATAGTTAACAGGCTACATGTTTATAAGTTTTAAAGATTCCCGTAAGCTTCTCCTCAATTCCGACACAATTAGGTGAAGAGTATTTTTACAAACTAAAGTCCAGCTCATAGTTAGTCTTGACAAAATCTAGGAGCGTTACTTGGAGACTAAACAATTATATAAATATTTGTGAATGTAATAAATTAAGATCTCTGTTGCAAGATGACAATATCCTCACTGTTACAGTATATTGGAATTCCTCATTTGTAAAATGGTTGATTGGAAAAGAAAATGTGGATGCTGCCGAATAACAATTGTATAACTAATAAGGTTAAGGAGGTTTCATACAAAATAACTAATCATACTTACCCAGTTGAGACCCTTGTTGTCCAGCGATTTAAAATTGATATAAGTGATAAATGTGTTTTTTGTGACAGTAGTAACTTTTCAATATTTATTTTGGTTATGTCCCATGGTAAAACCTTTCTGGACTAAGTTGCAAACTTATATTAAAAAAAGAGACCAATATTTATATTTGCTTTGAAGAAATAGATGTCATGTTCAATTTCAGCCCCATTGAAAATGATACAAAAATATAATTTGTAACTTTATTAGAATGGCACATTATCATGTACACAAAATGAAATGGTCTGGGAAAAATCCTATGTTTGAGCATTTTAATATGGATGTAAAGGAGAATCTGCAGACTATTTAAAATTGTAAAAATATGAAAGCAGTGCAGTGCTTCAATTTGTTTAAACTTTTTATAATTTATTTTGTAATATGTACCCCTGCGATGCTTTTGTCTTGAAATGTTATCTATACTCTTGTTTGTATTGTGTTCGATAATGCTTACATATTTTATTAAAATTAACTATTAATAAATTAAATTTAATAACTAAAAACTATTAAATTTATATTCTGTTAACGGTATTTTAAATTTAAAAAGTTTTGAAGGTGAAATTTTGCATAATGGCCACAAGGAGGAGCCATTGGACCATTTCTGTAAGAATCAAAATGTATTTTTCCAGTTTAATTCCACAGATCGGCCAACAGAGGGGGCACTTCTCCTACTGCTTCTATTGAATTCATAATTGCTTTCACTTATATCGCGCTTTTCTTGACGGGAAAATGTGATGAATTATGGAAAATTAAGCCTGTGCACTGTGGATTTGAAAACTATTTTGTTTAAATATCAAGTTTCATGATGGATGAATTATGAGAAAATGTTACATTGTCTGGTGGTATTTGCAATATTCTCAAAATATACAACAGAGTGACATCTTAATAATCTCACACAACAAATATTAGAAGATCCTTCTTTTATACCTAAAAGCTTTCAGATGTTGAACAATTAAAAGAGTGCTTGCAGGAATCCAATTACTGTTGTTATGAACTTTTTACAAGCTAATTGTCTGATTTAATTTTAATCTTATGATATGCATTATGGTAATGTACCGTTGTTGTATTTTATAATTGTCGTGTATATTTTATGTTTAAGGTTTTGATGAAAACAACAAATTACCTTCAGGACACTAAAGATGAATTAAATTATAAAGTAGATAAATTAAATCATCGTATTGTGACCATATTTAGTGGCAACCACACTATTGTCTAATTTTGGTGCTGATCTTAATCTTGTCAGTTGGGTTGCTGATTTCCTTACAGACAGACCTCAGGCTAAGAGTCAACAATACTTCGTCTCACAAGCTGCATTCTTGCACAAGAGACCACAATCAAGCCATAGCAACTGGCTGACAAAGACCCGACTGTCCAGAGAGGACAAGCTGTGCTCCCATTGCCTGAAGACAAAAGGAAAGAGAAATACACTTTCTGCCGCACGGTGAGAAATATTCTTGGACAAGACAAACATTCTTCACCAATAAAACAGATCGTATCCCAATCCTGTCAGAATCAGAACAATGTCGAGTCCTACAGGGAGAGAAATAATGCAGTGTGTGTGATCTCCTGTCTCAGCCTGAGGAACAGTGAGCCTGTCTCTCAATAATGTTCTATGTGTTGGATGTTAGGTGTAAATGTCCTGTGTGAATCCTGTTTGATCAGTCTTATTGAAACTGCTGTAACTTGCGCACAGCTCTGCTGGTGTGTGAATCTGAGTCGGAGGAGGGAAGGAGTGCTGTCAGAAGGTCACTGCTGTTGATCTTCCAGCCCTTCCCCACATCTTTGCATATATTGCTGCAGCATAAAATCAGGTTCCTATGTTATCCTTTTTACATTATTGAAATAATGCAAAACTCTCCAGGCGATAAAGCACCGTATGAACCCATTACTGTATGTATTCCGTGCACTCTTTATTATCTGATAGGGTTATTATCTGATTTTTAATTTTTATTTCAGAAAAAAACCTCTTTCGTGTGGACTAAAGCGAACAAGCTCAGCGTTTCGCCTGAATGTCTCGCAGGTGGGATGAGGTCTCGGTGAAGGCGGGCCAGGGGGATGAGTGCTCGTACTTGGACCTGCTAGAAAACAGCTTGTGGCCACATTTTGCACACAGGTAGATGCCTTGAGAAAGGAGCAGTCATTACAGCTGATTAAAATCACGAAACGCGGAGCAGGCATTAAGACACTCGACAGCACAGCCGGTTTTGTATGCTGCGGGGTTGTCTTTGAACAGCACTGTGAGAAACACGACGGTCCGTCCCCTTAACTAGCTGAGCGTATCGTCTCTTGAACTTAATATACCCTAATAATTTTTTACAAGTTTTGGAAACAACGATCGGTGGAAAAAATCGTGTACATCTTTTTTCGGGCTACCTTGTTTGCACTGTTCTTAAAATGTCCCCCAAAAATTAAAATACGAAAAACTTCGAAAACAGCAAGAGAGATCTGTCTTGCAAATATTCGCTTCACCTGTATACCGACCGACAGTCTAATACGGTTTATATTCAGTTACTTTATTTCCAGTCTATTATTCATAACTATAATTATAGATGTGGCTTAAAAGAAGTTTGATTTTGTCTTCTTGTTGCTACTTCGTCTGTTAAACCCACTGACACTGTTACGAAAACGTACTGGGCACTAGTTATATCACATTAGGCTGTTACCGACCAAACTTGAGATAAAAATGCACCCGCTTACCCAGCTTGAAGTGATCTTTATAAATCTCGTCTCCTAGGAAAGAGCAAAAAGACATTTTGCAAAACTCTCCGATTTCAGCTGAAACGTAACTTTCGAGTGTCTTCTGTTTGCAAGCGTCTACCAGCCTGCAGGATCAGGTGGCCACACTAAGATCGCATGACGGGGGGCTTCTCCTGTCGCATGTGACACAACCACTGACGCTAGATGGCAATGATCCATCACTTCTGCCAAACGGGTATAGCTTCTAGGTGAAGGTCGTAGCTCCTTTCGTTTGACCTTTTGGATGCAGCATTGGGCCAGTGCAAAGGCACGGTTTATGTGATGCAATTACTTGTCCACTGGTTTTGAAAATGTTGCACCAGAGATCACCACCTGCTGGTACAGCAACATCACCTTTTTGTTTTTCTTTAGAGGTCTGTGTCCCATCTCAGGCTTGTCAATCAAATCCCTAAGGTGTCTCGGTGACATGGTTAGTATGCTCTCCGTGATAGTGTTCTTAAGTTTAAATGTAGAAGATGTTAGCTGATAGATGTGGTTTGCGTTGAGGTCTTGGATAGCTCTCTCTCCAGTCTCTCACTGCCCCAGCTTCAAAACAGCCCTGCTAAAACATCTTGGATCAGAACCTGCACAAACCAAACAAGTCTGCCTCACCCCCTGGGACACACAAACACAGCACAAACCGGGATACTCCGGGGCCCTTAGGCAATATATATGGCCAGGAGGGAGACAACAAGCAGAAACAGACCCTGAAAGGCTCAGAGCTCACAGACTGGACAACAAAGGCAAACCTGGCTAAGAGAGAGGACAGGCTGTGCTCCTACCGCCAGCAGGGAGAAGCACAGAGATGCACTTTCTGCTGCACTGCACAAAACGCTGAAGAATCATATACACATTCTTCACAATCATATACACCTGCCAAAACCACAACAGCTATCAATCCTAATGGGGTAGAAGGGAGAGAACACATTAGAGATGCAGCCCTGTTTGGGATCTTCTGTCACAGCCTGAGAACAGAAAATGACCCTGAAGAAGAAGAAGCAGAAGCAGAAGCTGTTATTTGCTTAAAATGTTCTACTAATTGCTTTTGCGTTCATAAAAGTTTAAATTCATTAGAAAAATGCATAATAGATTTTTTCAATTAAGTTTAGTTTTGAAAGACGGCACAGGGGATACACAGTATGTGTTTGCCAATCTGTGCTTTGTTTCGCAAAAAGGGAAGAGAGAAACAAGATTGTGGTGGCGGACGTTCAGTAGAAGTGCATTCATTTTATTACGATTGATCCATTTCCTAATGTATGTTTTTTTTTTATCTAAGTACATTTGGACGTCCAGAGCCATTCCGCTGCAGAGCTCAGCTCGTGCCTGCTGGGCTATAGCTCTGCGGACTGTAGCACGCAGCCGCACATCTGGACTGCAGTGAACATCTGGGGGCTCTGCCAAACAACAACAGCAAAGTGTCCGCGGGCAGGCTTTCCCAAAACCTGGCACCCTCTCGGCACCCCGCAGCGCAGTCAGAGGGAGAGAGAGAAATTGGGGGAGCCGCGTGCATTCGTGTGGTTTTGCACAGGTGAGTTCCCCATGCGTTGTCTACACACAGGGCAGCAAGTGTGTAGAATGGGTTTAATATGCATCATGCGCAGACCCCTCTCAGGTAAGACACAAGATCCATCCTATTGTTATTATCTATGGAGCGGGAAAGTCTAAAATGTATAATTCACTAATTATTTTATTTGCCCCTGGATTTATCTCAAGAGAGTTCACAGTCAGTAACCGGCGATTCAAGTTTGTCTTTCATGCTCATGTACACCACTTTAGTAAAATGAGTGCATGAATGATTCTTTGTGTATAAACCATGCACCCATTCTCATATACTATATTTATACAGGAATTTGATTTGCTCTTTCAGCATGTCAGGCTCTTCAAAGTCAGATTTCCTTGCACCAACAAGCACTGAAAAAGAGCGTTAAAAGTGCCAGCATTTCAATCTCCTCAAAATCACATTTGTCCAATGCAATGGCAGGGAACCTTGAAACAGAAGGTCACTTAATACCCGGCAGGTGTCACAATTCCAGTGCAGAGAGTCCTGGACAAACTCTAAATAAAGCAGGCTGTATTTACTGGTGTCACCAAAATTGTCCCTGTGTGCTTGTGTTGTTATGGACTGGCATCCCACCCAGAGTGTAGTCCAGTCTTGCCTCACTGTGTTTGTTGGATAGTATATAGGGCTGCTCCTATCTTACCAGCACTTTCTGATAATGCTTGGCTGAGTGGCACTTCCTACTTCTGAAACAAAAACCTTCAGAATATATCTCCCATGATGTGACCACAAAATGCACAAAATAGCATGGGGTCAAAGCAATCAAACATCATTGTGAGAGTGATTGACAAAGGAAAATGTTTTGTACTGTATGAAGAACATATAAATACATGGAAAGCCTTGCAGATACTATAAAAACAGTTGGAATGTTGTTTCTAGTTTTTTATATACATTTTAGGCAAAACTACGCTATCCATGCCAGTACAAATCTAGCAGTAAACTAGTCAAATTAAGATAGTCATGTTGTGGGAAATCATCTGCCCAGATTATTTTAGCAGGCTTCAAAATCAAAAGCACAAGAGAGAGATACCTAGGCTGTTAATCTGTAGTGATGGCCTGGCCTGCACTCTGCCCTAAAGACAATGAAGTCTAGGTCAACACCGGCAGAAGTAGGCAGAGATGAGATTAGGCCATGAAACATACTTGTCCACATCATCTAGCCAGCTTGTCTAGTGTAGATTAAAAGGAATAACAAAATGATTGTAAAGCACAAAGTGGTCATGGTATTCTGTAGTAGGCTCTGCCAGAATCAATTAGGACAGATACATTTGATTAATTGTGAAAACTGCAACTGTCATGGTCCTAGATGTACAATATAACAGTGTTATGGTTTACATAAACGTCTTTTTAACTGCAGATTTACAAGGAACCAAAGATTGTGTGGAAGTCTAAACATTTATTGAGTTTGAGGACACTTGGCATAACCGACTGGCTGAGAGCAATCCTCCATAAAACGAGCAGGCTAGGACCTCCAAGCTCAGTGAAAAGGCAACCAAGGGGCAGCTGTAAGTGGAAATGGGCTGGAAGAGGGATGGAAAAATGAGCGAGGAAGAGGAGAGGCAGCTGTGCGGTATATCTGGGAAAGAGAGGTAAATACAGTACATCAGGATTAGTTGTAAGTTGTGGTAGCTGAGCTTAATTCATTTGGCTTCCTTCCTCCTCTCCAAACTTTTGTTAGAACTCCACTGCTCAGTGAGGAAGTTAAAGTCAGAGAAATGTTTGGTTTTTAAAATAAGCAATGCAATACCCATGAGACTCTAACTTACTGAAGGGTTAGAAAAGAATCCACCCACTGGCACGGGTCTTACTGACTGAACAAGACTGAATCAGATCAGTCAAGGGTCTCTATACCCACTGTACAGCAGTGTCTCGAATGTGCAAAAAGTTTGCCTGGGTGATGCTCAATACTTTGAAAACGCTATGAGACTTTGAACCAGGACACCAGAAATGACAGAGATGGATCATGCTCTGTCTTGTTGTCCAACATGATCCAGAAGAACCGCAAGGTGACCTTGTTGCAACTCTGAAAGCAAACTGCTTCTGTTGAGGAATTAACAGAGCTTATAAACCCAAACTCATGGACAGCTCAGTCTTGCTTTAACTTTTAATTCACAGACTACCACCATTAAAACAGACAAAATGATACGTTGAGCTAAACATCAGTGTTATTTACAATCCTAACGTGTTCACGGCACAAAACGAGCACATTTCAGGGGCTATTTCAGCAGAAGGTTACAAAATAAGAAATACTGATCAAGTACAATGAGCTTGACACTAAATACACTTAAAATATTGTAGTGCTGCTACTTTCAGTGTTTCTTAGGAATCTGGAAGTCAGTTGCGAATCTCATGGGGCACACTTATTGAACGTGCCGTTTTCCATATGTTCCACAAGGGCTCAAGCTAGGGTTAGGGTTGGGGTTTTAACAACTCCTAGACAGTTTGTGATACATTTGCTGTGCTCTAGGATGCATGTGAAATGCAGGAAAAGTGTTCTGTGCCCCTTTCCTCGCAAACGAAATTTGGCCCAATTTTGCTTTTTTTCCCATAAGCCATCTCGATTTTCAAAACACACTTTCAACATGCTAAACCATCTCTTTTTGAACTGTTTTACGTTTTAAACCAGACAAAATGATATGTTGAGCTAAACTTCAGTGTTATTTACAGTCCTAGCATGTTCACGGCACAAACCGAATGTGTTTCAGGGCTATTTCAGCAGAAGGTTACTAAATACATACACAAACAGACAACTCTCAGACCACAAAAAATCTGGGGCCAAGACACAGTCAACAACACTTGACTCAGCTGCAGCGTAGACCTATAGCAAAGCCTGCTCAAACTCCTCAACCTTGTCCTCACAGCTCGCTGTTTCCCTGGGGCCTGGAATTAAAGACTGATCACGCCCGTCTGTAAGAATGAAGACAGATTCGACCCTAACAGCTACCGGGGCTTCAGTGTGAACAGTACCCTGAGAAAGGAACTCTGTCGTATCTTGAATATCTGAAAACCGGCTCTCCTTACTGAGCAGATTGTCCTGAATAAGAGTCGACTTGCTTCCTACCAAACCACCACACATCCCATCATATTTACACCTGGGCACTGACAGCCCATCTGGACCCAGAACTGGGGCTGCAGCAGAGCCTGCCACTGCTGGAGCAGGACTGTCAGACCTGGGCACTGCCAGCTCATCTGCACCCAGAACAGCAGAGCCTGGCACTGCTGGAGCAGGACTGTCAGACCTGCAGATAATGACGCGACCGGAGACTCCAGAGTCTTGGTTTTCCAGAAGGGATCTAGATCTCAGGAAAACAGTTACAACTTCACACTGAACAACAACAATTTGGAACACAACCAACTACACATACCTCTGACTGACAATCAGTTCATCTGGGAGTTTTCCTGGCAGTGAAGTCACTGAAAGAGAAGGCACACAGGGCTTTCCATACCAGTAAAAGGAGTTTAACCTAAACATCCATCCCCCAATAAAATTGGCTCTAAATATTTAAAAGTGCAATCGAACCCTTTGCCCTATACGGCAGTGAAGTGTGGGATCCCTTCACTGAGCAAGATTACACTAAATGGGACAAACAGCCTTTAGATACTCCATGCACAGAGCTCTGTGAAAACATCCTCCCAACTGGAATGCTACAGAATCCTAAACGGGCAATACACACTAACTCCGCTAATCATAACATTACAAGATGGTACCATTCATTTTTAACAAATCGTACACAGTATGTCAAGCTCAACAAAACTCTTTCCAAGTCACGATCTATTAGCACACGTGCCCACTCAGGGCTGTGTGAGCTCTCCAGTTCTGTTCACACTTTATACAAATGATTGTACAAGCAGTAGTCAAAGCAACTTCATTTTCAAATTCTCAGATGATACAGCTGTTCTTGGCTTAATGCAAAGAGGTAGCAGCTCAACCGTATACATGTCAGAAATCCAAAGGTTTGTGCACTGGTATGACAACAATAGCCTTATTCTCAAAGTTAAAAAAAGAAATAATTTTTAATCCTAGAGCAGTTGATGATCATTAGCATGTAGTAATCCATAACAAATTTATCACTCAGGTGAATTCATATAAGCACTTAGGTGTACACATAGGCAGTAACCTGTGCTGGAGTGTTGAGAGTGTTTGCTCCAAAGTTCAGCAGCACTTATATTTCCTGCAAAGACCAAGAGTGCTTGAGGTTCAACAGGAATTAATGAAACTCTTTTACCGTGCTGTAATTGAGAACATTATCAGATGTGGGATTACAGTGTGGTTTGGTCATCTATCAGTTCATTTAAAATCGCAAATAACCTGCCTCTTCCAGACAGCTTTGAATGTCATGAAACGCCATCCCTCCCTGCAGACAATCTTGGAAAAATCCCTCATCAAACAAGCAGGAAAAATTATATCAGATCCCTCCCACATTCTCAACTCTAAATATATCAACTTCTTCCTGCATATTATAACAACAATACATTCAATAAAAACAAGAATACATATAACGTAGAGTATTGTCTGGGGTACATACAATAATACATGTATATTTTATGCAAAAAGATTAAACAAGTAATCTTGTTTAATAGCAAACAAAAGCAGATAAGGTCCGTACATGTTTCAAATGGTCTGTACAGACGCATTTACATCCATTTTAAACTGTTCAGACATGGGTCTCCTCCCACACCATTTCGTTAATTATTATATCGTGCAAGTATATTATTTCTTTAAATACAAACAATATTTTCATATTACTTTCAATGGGTTTAAATGTAGCATTATTTTACTTCTTTAAAAGTAATGTCAATATGAGTTTCCTTCTTTACATTAGCTTTCAGAGTTGCTGTCACAAAAGTCACAGTTATCATCTGTATTGATTTTCAATCTCTGCACAACGAGGGTCTGTACGGAGGCGCTTTAAGACTCGCCGCCATAGACTCGTGTATCTCTGTCGCCGCCCAGTGGACATTTCGCAGAAGTGCAATTCTATTTAAACTTTATTGTAGCAATAAAAAGAGATGCAATACAAACAAGTATATATAGGAATATATATATACTTGTATATATATATACAAAAGAGTATATAAAGGAAATCAATAATGTCATCAGGGGTACATAGTATAATATATTTACACTTCTGAAAAAAGATTAAACCAGGTTAATAAAGATAAGGGCTGATATAGTCTGTAAATACACTTTTACATTTATTTAAAATGTTCTAACAGGACTCTTCACAGATCATTTCACTTCATATATATAATAACGTGCATGTATAATAATTAAGTCAATAAAAAATATATTTTCATGTTAATTTCAATGGGATTAAAAATTAACGTACCATCTGTTTCATTAAAGTAAGGTTAATTTTAGCTTCTTTCTTTCTATAAATTTGCAAATCAGTCCAGAATGTTTTTACAACACAACATAACCAAATACATGTTAAGTTTCAGGGCTGCTTTCAGAAAAGTCACAGTTATCATCTGTATTGATTTCCAATCTCTGCACAAGAGCGCTTTAAGACTCACCGCCATAGACTCGTGTATCTCTGTCGCCGCCCAGTGGACATTTCTCGGAAGTGTCACCTCCCGCCGTAATTCAGTAAACTCCCGGAATTGAAATTGTGATTGGACGAGAGCCGTATCCCTCCCGCCTCCTGACGAAATCTCGGAGCTGATTGGACAAAGGCATCGACGCTATGCTGAGACCGGTAAATCCGTGGTGATTGGCTCAGTGCCGCTTCACTCACGGTGAGGGCGGTAACTTCGCTGAGGTACACGGAAATCCGCGGTGATTTGTTCAGAGCCGAGTCACTCAAGTTGAGGGCGGTATTTCCGTGAAAGAAAACGAAAGTCCATGGTGATTGGCCAAGAGCCGTGTCACTCACGTTAGGGCGTTAACTCCGTGGCTGTAGCAGGAAGCAAAACAAAAAATTTAAAAAGTAGCGGGAAGTCCACGGTGATTGGCCAGAAGCCGTGTCACTCACCCAATGTAAAAGGAAGTCACGCCTACCTCCAGCCAACGCGGTGACGTCACATAACTGCGACGGATCCAGATTCAACGCATAATTAGCGCGACAGGGTACTGCCGGTCCGTCGCTGAAGTCGGTGTGGAGCCGCGACCCGGGATGCTGTGGTTCCGCTCTCTGCTTGTCAAGCACTGCGGGCTCCTGGAAAACCGTATTTCAGAGAGTTATTAGTGAACTCCAGACGCCGCTGGAGAGTTTGTTTACTGGCGGGTCAGCTCACGTTGTTGATTAATTCGACCTCATTGTGTTTTCTCTTCTTTAACATTTGTATTGCAATAATAAAAACGCTATTCAATGCACACAAGAGTACATTACAGATCACCGGGATACATTATACAGGCAAATAAAGATAAGGTACGCTCAGCTTTCATGTTGTGACATTTAGAAATAGTTTGGAGATGTGCCCTCATGTGTTTCAGATGTGACCCTCTTCCATTTGGAAGTGCATTACTCTACCAAGGAAAACAAAATCTTCGAAAATGATATCGTGATGAGGAGATAGCAACGATCATTTCAGTGTATGAGATACCTGTTATATTGTGCAATGATTCACACGGATCCTCAAACAAGAACGAGTTTGCTCTGCTCGACCACATAAATTAGGCGAGAAGTAGAATCTCGTAATTAGGAGATAATCTGCTACCACGAGATAAGGTAAAATTATTTTATTTTTTATATTTAGGTGATTTGTGTATATAATAACGAGCACCTATAATGATTAATGATAATAATAAATGAGGATGATACATTTTATATTTGTTTCAGCAGTATTGAGGAGTAAAATAACATCTATTTCTCTACTAGCAATGTCAGTATTGGAAACCTTCCTTACACAATTTTGAAGATCAATTCAGAGTTTAAACAACAGGACAAACCAAAAACAAACAAAGTTTCTGGGCTGCTTTGAAAAAGACAGTTATGATCTGTATTATTTTTAAATCTATGCACAGAACACAGTGTATGTTTACCGGGTCAATTCAATGTACAATTTTGTAACGACGCCTCCTTAACCATATTGTTCATACAATATTTGTTTGACAATAGTCATGTTTTATTCAAGTCAATTAGTTTCCCCAAAGAGGCACTCTAAAAGAGTTTGACAAGATATTGTGAGATTGCAAGAGGGATCTTAAATATTTATTAATACAAGTATAACTAAATATGTGTTTCCTTGTAGTCTAATAAAGGTTGTAAATTCTTCCATAGTTTCTGATGGACTACTGTTACAGTTTCTTAACAGCATTAAGACTTAACACAAACATTATATGTACTCACAAAATCTGCAAATCTGCTTAATTCTGCATTTCATCAGCCACTTCAGTTAATATGTTCACCCACATTATACTATTTTAAACCTGATTTTCGAAGCACGGGTTTATTTCTCAAAGTTATGTCTCTGTATTCTAGATGATGTATCTATGGGGGTATGTTTATCTGTAAGAGACCACGTGAGGAGAACTTCTTTATAGAAGCTGGCAAGTTTCGGGGAGGGGGGGGGGGTCCCCAACATCCAAATTACATTCAAGTAAAAATCTTTACCCTCTACTTCCTGAAAGATTACATTAGGGAAAAATACACCAACATACTTTGCTTAATTTTGTCAATAATTCTGTATCAGTTTTATCTTGAAAATAGTATTAGATGCTGTACAACCTGAAGCATTTAGGCCTCCTTCTGCCTGTGTTTGACAAATAACAACCATGAATAAAGTTTTTTATATATTTTACTATGGTAGAGAACATCAAATCACATCTCTTTTTGGATTTTAGAAAATCTTAATACCAAGATATTTAATCACATCTTTTACAGGGATATTACATATGGAGCAGAAACTCTCCAACAGCCATCAATTCACTTTTCTGATATGTAAAGAAAGACCAGATACAGAGGAAAAGACTCGTAAAAGCACTAAATTGCTTTGTCTGCTTTCTCAGAGAGATGGTTGTATCATCAGCCAATTGGGAACACCTGTAATCTATTTATCCTGTACTTGAATACCCTGAAACCATTTTTTCATGGGAGTGTAAGCAGTGTCGAATTCCTTTACCCATTCCCAATCTGCAGGAGGTCCCACGACGGCAGGTAGCTGCTGCAGCTGTGGGGAGCTCAGTTCGCCAGGCAAGGGCTCTGGCTCAGGGGAATCACAGCTCCACAGCTCCTACCTGTTGCAGAGCATTTCTGACCTCCTGATGGCCTCTGGGTTTTAGAAGGATCCATCTCTTGTCGCTTGCTTACACCACAGGTTTCATCGGCGATAGTGTGGATCCTGAGGCAGTGAGTTATCGGGCTTATTTATACTGAAAAACAGTTCAAGCACTTGCAAAACAATAACCAGGAGATGGTGTATGAAAAAGTATTGTAAGACTTGCAGAGCAGATTTGAATAGACAGAGGACGTCACACTGTGTGCTTGAATATCAGAGATTAAATTCCTTCTCTCCTGCAGGTTAACTTCCTGTTTGATATTGTACTGCTGTCACTTCTTCACAAACTCATAGCTCGCCGTGTTCTAGTTTTGTGTTGAGTGGCAGGAACCTCAGAATCAGATGAAATACTCTTCAGCGCCCCAGAGAGGCTGGGGGACTTGCCAGATCTTCAGCTTTATTACTGGGTCTTTTGGCTCAGGACTGTTGAGTGAAGTGCTTCCCTCTGCTGGAGAGCCACAGGGGCACTACAGAGCGGCCTCATCTTCCCTGCTCCTGCCCGTGCTTGTGGACGGCCAGTGTGACCATGCACAAGACAAAGTAGTGCATTCATGGTCTAAATACAGAACGTTCACTAGCTGACTGAGAAAAGTTACAGAGACAGGAGTATTTATTCTGAAATCATGTGAACCACTATTACTGCACACAGACAGACCACTCTACAATCCTGTGGCTCGTTAAGGTCATTTTGTCTGCCTAAAGTATTTTAGATTTGTCACAGCAAAGAGTTTGAATACTTACAGTCATGGCTTTTCCAGTTTCCTTCCCTATTATCTTCTTTATCTGCACTCGAAAACACAGTGAAACCTTCAAACCTTTCAACTGGACCACTGTTGTTATACATCAAAATTAATTTAATCAGTACGGAGATTTGAAATGTGATGGAAAAGGAAAAGTTTTTATTTGCAGGGAGAAATGAAACCGTTACACATGATCACTCGCTAAACAAAGTGAGTCATTTGAGCCGAGGTGGTGAAAACTTTGTGAAACAACTAACAAAAGGATACACGTAGCTCCCACATTTTACCCTTGAACAGTCAAAGAGTGTTATTTGGAGGTGAAAGTATTGTTCAATTCTTCTAATAAAGCTCGCTCAATTAAGACCCATCTTGTAAAAAGTACCATTTCGCTATACGAGCACCCAGCTGAGCCAGTGTATAAGTGTATGAATCACAGTTTCAAGGAGCTTTTGTCAGTTTTGTTCTAGTGATCGGCCAACACAGGAGGCACTTCAGATGTCCTTCTCGCCCCATTGCGTTACGAAAGTATCCAACATTCTCCAATAGGAACTTGCGGCCTCACCTAACAAAAAGAAATTCACTTAGAAGGGAAATGCATGACACCCACTATGGATTTTTGTTTTTCATCTTGATTTCGATGTTCACTACATAGAACGTTGCTGGACTTATGTGCACTTGGTGTCATTTCTAATCTAGAAGTCGAAGCTTTGCAACTTTTAAAGAGATGGAAGATCTCTTGCAAGACACTGATTCACAGAAGGGGGTAATGAGATCTTTGCCTGAAGTCTCGTTATGCTGCACTTTTTCGTTTGTCAGTGGGTACGACTCACAGGCATCCAAAATCATTTCAGTGAGGGACTAAACAGGCCGCTCGCCAAGACTCGAGAACGGACACAGACCTTATCTCTGCTCCTCGGGAAACATATAGAGATCACATTAGATGTGTTGCTCAAGCTCTTTATTGTCACGTACAGTAAACCCAGCAGTCTGGTCAGTGCAGGGTGTGTTCTGTCCTGACAGCAGAGTCAGCAGCCAGAGGAGTCCTGAAACACAAAACAGAGAGGTAAGACGTTGATTTCGACAGAGAGAGCTTTCACACCAGGTTACTGACAAGAGCAGTGAATAAGAGAAGAGCCATAAAGACACGGCGAAGAGAATATTCTCACCTAAGAGAAAATATTAACAGGTAGGATGTTAAAATGAAAAGCATTAAAAACTGAATGATCTTTGGTAGTGAACTGACTACTGAGCTCTGGGTCAAAGTGCTTTTGAAAAAAAATCAAATATGAACAGAGATGCCCACAGACAGCAGGTAGAGTGAAATACCATCGCTGCAGTTGTTTATGTTGTTTCCTGTGAAATTATGTAGAATTCATGTTTTCCTTCATTTGCTCAAACGTTTGGTATACTTATAATGTAGTTAAATAAAAGGGTTTTCAGTTTCTTTTGTTTCTATTGTAAAATTGCACAAGATAAAACATGTTTTAGCTCAACCAAATTATGCACCTCTGCAAAGTGCACAGATATCGTCGCCATCTGAGCTTGTGGTCATGACACGGTCAGACAGGACTTTATATTTAGAGCCTACACCAGCTGCAGAAGTTACACGTCTCTGGTAGAGACCTGCTCACACAGTCTGACCGCTGTAACTGCTGCTGCCAAATGTTTCTCCACCCAGTCCGGACTCTGGGGCTGAACTCTTGTGTACCGTCCATTTCAATCATGTGCAAAAACAAAGTTCTACTGATATATAATGGGGTTTGGTTTGAAAATGACAGCTTTGGACAACATTTTTTATGGAATAAGAGAATAATGTCATGTTCTTGTATCCCAAACAGTCCCAGCTGGTCAAGGATGGGTCTCTCCAGCAAAAGGGAGAGAAGGAATCATGTAATTCAATACGGGAACAGTGGAGCTGGTGAGATTCAGGAAGGGTTTTCTGGAAGCATTTGAGTTGATAATGGAATAAACGTTTTTCTTATTGCGCATCAGGAATTTCTGTTGTAAATTTGAATTAGGTTACTTACTCTAATTCCATACTTCACAAGGATCCCCATCTCATGTCTCTCCAGCGCTGGCTGGGAATACGATTTCAGCGGGTCAGCATTAGAGAAATAGGTCTGCACCAACCAAAAAGACAGATTAGTTATTTTTCCTGTTCAAGCAAGATTGTCTGCTTGTGCCACTGTGAAATCACTTGAAGGTTATTCCTAAGAGACCAGCTCTCCCCCTGTGTTGTTCTACTTAGTTCTGCAGAACTGAGGCTACAAAGGTACCTGGCTGTCCATCTTGAAAGTGGCATCATTGTTCCATTTCAGATGGGACACAAGCAGAAAGATGGCAGCCAAAGGGAGCAGAAAACACACTGAGGTGCTGGATCATTCAGGCACGTTGTGTCATTGAGAGAAGCTGCTGTAGGAAACTGGAGAAACTGTGCAGAGCTGACCTGGAGACATGGAGGACATGAGCCAGACAGATGTTCTACTTTAACACTGAAAAGCAAACCTTCTTGAATACTGTGTGTAAAAGGCAGAGCTGGGGTGATAAAGGAGAGAGTCAGAGCAGTGCAGAGAGAGGGCAGGGGAGGTGCAGTCAGTCAAGATAAAGATTAGACAGTGAGAGAGGGGAACAGGTGGGACTCTGCAATGGGAGAGAAACTAATGTAGCATTAGTATGAGACCAGTCACTGTATTAACAGCACAGGGCAACAGAGGAAGGGAGGAAATTAACAGTTTAGGATTCTACATGTAAATTTTAAAAAAAAGTTATGGAAAGTAATAAAAAGTCAGGCTGTGCCAGAATATATTTTCACACTGTAACGACCTAAGAACACCAGTAAAGGCCTCCTTATTCTAATTATGTGATCCATCACAGAAGGAGTGCAGAAGACACTGAGGTGTTGCTGGAGCTCACAGCTATGGATCCTCAGCTTTCAGGTTTAGTTGAAGTGACCCAGAACATCAGCGATGATACGGAAATGCAGGTAAAGGTGGGTGCAGAAGAAGATGAAGGTCTAGACGTCTACAAAACCGGAAAGAGAGGAGCTGTGCATGTTGAGATTTTCAGGAGATCAGCAGCAGGGATGTCAGTGCTGTAGCCACAGTGAAGGAGCCTGAGTGTGAGGTCAGGCTGCAGATCTAAACCGACTTACCCTGTAAATCCCAGAGCCAGGATCTGACTCCACTGGGAATTTCCGCAGTCTCAGGCCGCAGTGAGAGCGTGGACCAGCAGGAGGCAGCAGGGAGCTGGAGGTGCTGACAGGAAGGGCAGTAAGAGATATGTCTGAAATACATCACGAGGAAAATACGCAACAAGGCCTTGAGAACTAAAGTTACATTTTAACAAATATTAAGTTCAACTGAAAAACATGAAGTACATAAAAAGTCAAGTCCAGTAGCAAAGGACGTCTGTCCCAGGACATTGTGGGGCTGCTGAGCTCAGGGTCACTAAGTGCTCTCTAGGCCTCCTGATGTGTTTGAATTTGCAGCCTAAACTGAGCTTCTGAACACAACTGATTGAGCCTCATTAGACTGGTGTACACGTGTGGCCACCTAGTGGACATTCATCGGAAATGTCAACTAATAATGTAGCTGACATTGCAATATCACTTAATTTTTAAAGGTCTCACTCATACACAGGGATTGTCTTATGTTTTCTCATTCACATGCAAATAATTATGTGAAAAAACATTACCAAAGAAAAACTTGATGACTTTAGTAATTCAGAAATGTACGTACTTGAAAAATAATTGGTACCGTTTCATCACCGACATACAAATCCTTTTTGTAATCGATTTCAGTACGTCTCTTATACCAGCCACACGAGACAATGAATCACTAAGTGAATGTTAAAATTAAAGTTTTATTTATCTCATATTCCTTCTTCCTTATATTTTTCCACTTTTTGCACAACTTCAGGTAATTATTATCTTTTCTTGATTTTTTTCCCCTGGAATCAAAAGCTCTTAGGATCCTAAGAGGTGACCACTGCATTTAAACATGAAAGATTTTTTAATACTGAAATCGATATTGCACTAACTGGGAGCATTTCCAAATCCTACATGAAAACGGACAGCTCCCCTCTTTACAACGCCACCATGAGTGCGATACAGATGGTTGCATTGGACTGTTTCCCGCACATCAGATACACTCTGTGCAGAATATTAAACTACTTAAGTTTATATTGTACGGAAATACACTGTGTATGTCTTTCCAGACCCTATTCCACTGTTCAGGCCCCTGATGTTCAGCCAGGTCCTTCTCCCAGATCAACTCAACTGCATGACATGCTGATACTCCAGAGCTTCTGTTAATTCAATATAGTTCACAGGCTACATGTGTATAAGTTTTAAATACACCTGTGAGCTTCTCCTCGATTCTCACGCTATTAAAGAATGAAGAGTGTTTTAAGAGCTGCAAATCAGTTTTTGTTTGATGTCATTTTTCATCAAATACACTGTGCTGAAAATTAAATTGCAGACACTTATAATGAACAGAAAGAGACACTTTGTAATTCGATATAGTTAACGGGCTACATGTTTATAGGTTTTAAAGATCCCCGTAAGTTTCTCCACAATTCTGACACTATTAGGTGAAGAGTATTTTTACGAACTAAAGTACAGCTCATAGTTAGTCTTGACAAAATCTAGGAGCGTTACTTGGAGACTAAACAATTATATAAATATTTGTGAATGTAATTAATAGTTAAGATCTCTGTTGCAAGATGACAATATCCTCACTGTTACAGTATATTGGAATTTATCATTTGTAAAATGGGTTGATTGGAAAAAAAGTGGATGCTGCCCACCTGAAAAGAACTACCAGAACTAACAGAAAAACACAACCACACTACTCTGATCTGTGAGCTGGTTAGACAAGCACACGCTCAAGAAGAATAGCACAAACACAAACAGACAACTCTCAGACATTGGAGGATAATTTAAATGGATAATTTCTATATATCCTATATAATGTAATCTATAGGAGTCTATAAATCAAAACTATTTCTAGGAACAATGGAATCATTGAAATGAATGAAAACCAGCAGAATTAGCCTCCAGAATGGATCAGTCTGGAAAACATACTGTGAAAATTTCTACCGCCAGATCCCAGACACAGAAGCATTAGACCAGAACAACATATATGAAAACCTGAAAATATTCCAATTGGCTATAAAAGACAACCCAACCGCTTAGACTCCCCAGTCACTGAGCAGGAGCCACTAGACAAACTCCAGGCCCTCAGACCACAAAAGGCCTGTGGCCAAGACACAGTCGACAACACTTGACTCAACTGTTACAAGTTACAACTTCACACTTGACAACAACACTTTGAAACACAACCAACTACACATACCTCTGACTGACAATCAGTTCATCTGGGAGTTTTCCTGGCAGTGAAGTCACTGAAGGAGAAGGCACACAGTGCATTCTATGCCAGTAAAAGGAGGCTCTATAACATCAATCCCCTATAAAAATTTGGCTGTGAATATTCAAAAGTAGTGCAATCAGACATCAGACCCATTGTCCTATGAAGCAGTTAAATGCGGGATCCCCTCACAGAGCAGGATTACACTAAATGGGACAAACAGCCCGTCGATACTCTATGCAAAAGAGTAAAAACATCTGTTAAAACATCCTCCAAACTGGAATGCTACAGAATCCTAAACAGACAATGCACACACTACACACTAGCTGGATATTTGACCAGGCTAAGGCACAGCAAAGAGATACAGACCCCTACAAAGTACAGGTTCAGAGACCACAATCAAGCCATAGCAACTGGCTGACAAAGACCCGAATGTCCAGAGAGGACAAGCTGTGCTCCCATTGCCTGAAGACAAAAGCAAAGAGAGATACACTTTCTGCCACAAGTGGGAAATATTCTGGGACAAGACAAACATTCTTCACCAATAAAACAGATCGTATCCCAATCCTGTCAGAATCAGAATATCTAGTCCTACTGGGAGAAGAAACTCAATAGAGTTGCAGCAAATTGTGTGATCTCCTGTCCCAGCCTGAGGAACAGACAGTGAGCCTGTCTCTCAATAATAATAATACAGTGTGTGATCTTCTGTCCCGGTCTGAGGAACAGACAGTGAGCCAGTCTCTCAATAATAATAATAATAATAATAATAATAATACAGTGTGCGATCTCCTGTCCCAGCCTGAGGAACAGACAGTGAGCCAGTCTCTCAATAATAATAATACAGTGTGTGATCTCCTGTCCCAGCCTGAGGAACAGACAGTGGGCCTGTCTCTCAACAACAACAACAATAACAATAACAATAATAATAATAATACAGTGTGTGATCTCCTTTACCAGCCTGAGGAACAGTGAGTCTGTCTCTCAATAATAATACATCGTGTGATCTCCTGTCCCAGACCGAGGAACAGACAGTGAGCCTGTCTCTCAATAATAATTATACAGTATGTGATTTCCTGTCCCAGCCTGAAGAACAGACAGTGAGTCTCTCTCTAAATAATGATAATACAGTGTGTGATCTCCTGTCCCAGCCTGAAGAACAGACAGTGAGCCAGTCTCTCAATAATAATACAGTGTGTGATCTCCTGTCCCAGCCTGAGGAACAGTGAGTCTGTCTCTCAATAATAATAATACATCGTGTGATCTCCTGTCCCAGACTGAGGAACAGACAGTGAGCCTGTCTCTCAATAATACTAATAATAATAATAATAATAATACAGTGTGATCTCCTGTCCCAGCCTGAGGAACAGTGACCCCGTCTCTCAGTGTTCTACGTGTTGGATGTCGGATGTAAATGTCCAGGGTGAATCCTGTTTGATCAGTCTTATTGACTGTCATAACCCTGCTCAACAGATGGCTCTCTTGGGCATGTGCATGTGTTAGTTCGTGTGCTTTTCTATATATTGCCTGCTGCTGTGAAACATGTCCACCTCGGGTATAATGAAGACTCCCTCTCTTAAGAAAACACAACGCATCTGAAAATGACTTTTCTACAAATGTTTTCACCCCTCTGGTGTCAAAGTACTGCATCTGCAGGAAGGGGCGACTTGTCCATCCGTCTTCCAGCAGTCTCACTCAACAGCACATCAGGGAGACGGCTGTGAAATCAGTGCCTTCGGGTTGCTTTACAAATATATTATGTCATACGATGCGTATTTTTAAGGTCACGTTAACTTGCACTGTTTGTGTGTGTTGTGAGTTCCGGTGGGAATGAAACATAGCTGCTGTGATCAGACAACGTTCAGAGAAACTCCAGCTCTCGGTGTTTAAGAATATTAAACCTTTACTGACCACGGTGGTGTTGAAAGTGAAGCTCCACTCGTGTCTGTCAAGAGCTCCTCAGAGCCTCAGCTGCAGAGACAGGCCTGGAGATGCCCATCCTTCGCCGATGACTTGAAACCTGACAGGTGATGAACAGGAAAGGTTTTTACTCGCATGTAGCGACATCTGGAGTGACGGACTGGTTGGCATTGCAGCCTCGCAGCCCCTGGGCCCTGGCTTTCTCCTCGACTGTGATACGATCAGGTGGGGATTATTTTCTGGCGGTTTTAAGTGGTGCACCTTGACTTGCAAATTAGTTTTTATTTGATGACTAATTTTTAAGTTGTTTTAAAGAACTTACTGTTTTGATTAGATGTATCAGAGATTGTGACTGCCTTTAGCTTCCCATTCCTTCCAACAAAGGGTCTTCTGTTGTAAAGAACAGCACCGCCAGCTCCACACAGACAGCACCCTAGGAAACCGGACCCATGAGAACAGGGGCAGAGCATGCAAACTCCCCCCAGACAGCACCCCAGGAACCGGACCCATGAGAACAGGGGCAGAGCATGCAAACTCCACACAGACAGCACCCCAGGAAACCAGACCCATTAGAACACAGGCAGAGCATGCAAACTCCACACAGACTGCACCCCAGGAAACCGGACCCACGAGAACACGGGCAGAGCGTGCAAACTCCACACAGACAGCACGCCACGAAACCAGACTCAGGCACCAGCGCTGCCACCCACTGCGCCGCTGTCTCTTACCTTTTCACCTCCACTTGCAGATAATGACGCGACCAGAGACTCCTCACTCCTGCAGTAACACACCGCAGCAGGAGGGGGTGCCGACAGACTCGCTCATGGTGCAATGAGCCCAGTGGTGCGAGTCTGGTGTCCAGCGCTGCGTGTATCCATGGCAGTCCTCTCCCACAGCCTGCGATTCACCGTTTCTTCCTTTTCTTCTGCAAAATGTCCACAAAATACTCCAGCCAGCGGTTTTTAGACTAAAGTTTCTGTTTTTCTCATCTATTAGATTAAAAAAGCCGGCTGTTTACCCCCTGGAGGTCAGATCGCAACAACTTCTGCAGCACCGTTGCCCCGGCAACCACGTTTTATTTAACAAAGTAAAATAAACACAGGAGAAAAGTTTGCAAACAAGAAAGGGGAGCTAAGAAACCCACAGAACTTCGACAGTGGGTTTTATGTACCAGGCAGGACGAGCGCTGTAGACAAAGGCTGCTGCCCGGGTCCGTCTTGTGAAATAAAAAAAGAAAACAGAACAAATACACACTAGAGTACACATAACACAATCGGGGCTACACAATACTCCTGCTCTTTACTCAAACAGGTTCAACAGGTCAATAAAGAGCAGGTCGACACAGCTGTCATGATGTCTCATTTACAAAGAGTCTGAAGATTTGCTCGTCTCTTCCCAGAGCAGCTTCACTCCGGAGAGCAAGAAACAGCTCCTGCCGAGTCCGTCTTGTAAGAGAGACATAGAAATCCGCGACACGATAAATACGCTGAAATTGTATAATTAATTCTGATGTTCAATCAAATCTGCGAAACACGTGGAGAGCGCAGTCCAGAGTACTATAGAGACTACATTTCCCATAAGCCCTGTGGGCCACTTCCTTTTGACGTAATCGATTCGCGTCTTTTTTATTTTTAATTATAACAACAATACATGCAATAAAAACAAGAATACATATAACGTAGAGTATTGTCAGGGGTACATACAATAATACATGTATATTTTATACAAAAAGATTAAACAAGTAATCTTGTTTAATAGCAAACAAAAGCAGATAAGGTCCGTACATGTTTCAAATCGTCTATACAGACGCATTTACATCTGTTTTAAACTGTTCAGACATGGATCTCCTCCCACACCATTTCGTTAATTATTATATTGTGCAAGTAAAATATTTTAAAAAATACAAACGATATTTTCATATTACTTTCAATGGGTTTAAATGTAGCATCATTTTACTTCTTTAAAAGTAATTTCAATATTAGTTTCCTTCTTCACATTAGCTTTCAGAGTTGCTGTCACAAAAGTCACAGTTATCATCTGTATTGATTTTCAATCGCTGCGCAACGAGGGTCTGTACGGAGGCGCTTTAAGACTCGCCGCCATAGACTCGTGTATCTCTGTCGCCGCCCAGTGGACATTTCTCGGAAGTGCAGTTCTTTTTTACTTTTTTATTGTAGCAAATAAAAAGAGATGCAATACAAACAAGAGTATATATAGGAAATCAATAATGTCATCAGGGGTACATAGTATAATATATTTACACTTCTGAAAAAAGATTAAACCAGGTTAATAAAGATAAGGGCTGATATAGTCTGTAAATACACTTTTACATCTATTTAAAATGTTCTAACAGGACTCTTCACAGATCATTTCACTTCATATATATAATAACGTGCATGTATAATAATTAAGTCAATAAAAAATATATTTTCATGTTAATTTCAATGGGATTAAAAATTAACATACCATCTGTTTTCATTAAAGTAAGGTTAATTTTAGCTTCTTTCTTTCTATAAATTTGCAAATCAGTCCAAAATGTTTTTACAACAACATAACCAAATACATGTTAAGTTTCAGGGCTGCTTTCAGAAAAGTCACAGTTATCATCTGTATTGATTTCCAATCTCTGCACAAGAGCGTTTTAAGACTCACCGCCATAGACTCATGTATCTCTGTTGCCGCCCAGTGGACATTTCTCGGAAGTGTCACCTCCCGCCGTAATTCAGTAAACTCCCGGAATTGAAATTGTGATTGGACGAGAGCCGTATCCCTCCCGCCTCCTGATGAAATCTCGGAGCTGATTGGACAAAGGCATCGACGCTATGCTGAGACCGGTAAATCCGTGATTGGCTCAGTGCCGCTTCACTCACGGTGAGGGCGGTAACTTCGCTGAGGTACACGGAAATCCGCGGTGATTTGTTCAGAGCCGAGTCACTCAAGTTGAGGGCGGTATTTCCGTGGAAGAAAACGAAAGTCCATGGTGATTGGTCAAGAGCCGTGTCACTCACGTTAGGGCGTTAACTCCGTGGCTGTAGCAGGAAGCAAAACAAAAAATTTAAAAAGTAGCGGGAAGTCCACGGTGATTAGCCAGAAGCCGTGTCACTCACCCAATGTAAAAGGAAGTCACGCCTACCTCCAGCCAACGCGGTGACGTCACATAACTGCGACGGATCCAGATTCAACGCATAATTAGCGCGACAGGGTACTGCCGGTCCGTCGCTGAAGTCGGTGTGGAGCCGCGACCCGGGATGCTGTGGTTCCGCTCTCTGCTTGTCAAGCACTGCGGGCTCCTGGAAAACCGTATTTCAGAGAGTTATTAGTGAACTCCAGACGCCGCTGGAGAGTTTGTTTACTGGCGGGTCAGCTCACGTTGTTGATTAATTCGACCTCATTGTGTTTTCTCTTCTTTAACATTTGTATTGCAATAATAAAAACGCTATTCAATGCACACAAGAGTACATTACAGATCACCGGGATACATTATACAGGCAAATAAAGATAAAGTACGCTCAGCTTTCATGTTGTGACATTTAGAAATAGTTTGGAGATGTGCCCTCATGTGTTTCAGATGTGACCCTCTTCCATTTGGAAGTGCATTACTCTACCAAGGAAAACAAAATCTTCGAAAATGATATCGTGATGAGGAGATAGCAACGATCATTTCAGTGTATGAGATACCTGTTATATTGTGCAATGATTCACACGGATCCTCAAACAAGAACGAGTTTGCTCTGCTCGACCACATAAATTAGGCGAGAAGTAGAATCTCGTAATTAGGAGATAATCTGCTACCACGAGATAAGGTAAAATTATTTTATTTTTTATATTTAGGTGATTTGTGTATATAATAACGAGCACCTATAATGATTAATGATAAATGAGGATGATACATTTTATATTTGTTTCAGCAGTATTGAGGAGTAAAATAACATCTATTTCTCTACTAGCAATGTCAGTATTGGAAACCTTCCTTACACAATTTTGAAGATCAATTCAGAGTTTAAACAACAGGACAAACCAAAAACAAAGTTTCTGGGCTGCTTTGAAAAAGACAGTTATGATCTGTATTATTTTTAAATCTATCCACAGCACACAGTGTATGTTTACCGGGTCAATTCAACGTACAATTTTGTAACAATGCCTCCTTAACCATATTGTTCATACAATATTTGTTTGACAATAGTCATGTTTTATTCCAGTCAATTCGTTTCCCCAAAGAGGTACTCCAAAAGAGTTTGACAAGATATTGTGAGATTGCAAGAGGGATCTTAAATATTTATTAATACAAGTATAACTAAATATGTGTTTCCTTGTAGTCTAATAAAGGTTGTAAATTCTTCCATAGTTTCTGATGGACTACTGTTACAGTTTCTTAAAAGCATTAAGACTTAACACAAACATTATATGTACTCACAAAATCTGCAAATCTGCTTAATTCTGCATTTCATCAGCCACATCAGTTAATATGTTCACCCACATTATACTATTTTAAACCTGATTTTCGAAGCACGGGTTTATTTCTCAAAGTTATGTCTCTGTATTCTAGATGATGTATCTATGGGGGTATGTTTATCTGTAAGAGACCACGTGAGGAGAACTTCTTTATAGAAGCTGGCAAGTTTCGGGGAGGGGGGGGTCCCAACATCCAAATTACATTCAAGTAAAAATCTTTACCCTCTACTTCCTGAAAGATTACATTAGGGAAAAATACACCAACAAACTTTGCTTAATTTTGTCAATAATTCTGTATCAGTTTTATCTTGAAAATAGTATTAGATGCTGTACAACCTGAAGCATTTAGGCCTCCTTCTGCCTGTGTTTGACAAATAACAACCATGAATAGTTTTTTTATATTTTTTACTATGGTAGAGAACATCAAATCACATCTCTTTTTGAATTTTAGAAAATTTTAATACCAAGATATTTAATCACATCTTTTACATGGATATTACATATGGAGCAGAAACTCTCCAACAGCCATCAATTCACTTTTCTGATATGTAAAGAAAGACCAGATACAGAGGAAAAGACTCATAAAAGCACTAAATTGCTTTGTCCACCTCTGTGTACTTTCTCAGAGAGATAGTTGTATCATCAGCCAATTGGGAACACCTGTAATCTATTTATCCTGTACTTGAATACCCTGAAACTATTTGTCATAGGAGTGTAAGCAGTGTCGAATTCCTTTACCCATTCCCAATCTGCAGGAGGTCCCGCGACAGCAGGTAGTTGCTTCAGCTGTGGGGCGCTGGAGCTCAGTTCGCTGTCGAGGGAGGACGAGGGCTCTGACTTGGGGGAATCACAGCTCCACAGCTCCTACCTGTTGCAGAGTGGACTGAGACTTGGACAACAGGACAACAGGAGGCACCAGAGTGCAGGCAGTACTTGACCAAAAAACCCTGCTGGGGAACTAACTCACCTGCAATGGTACCAGTGACTGAACACCTGCAGTCTAACCCACCGTCAACTTTTCAGTTGGAATCCCCCACTGTTATATATCAAAATTAAGAACACAAATCTGTCATTTTCGGAGAGAGAAATGTAAGTGTGACACATGACCACTTGTATAATTAATAATAATTGCTTACACTTATATAGCGCTTTTCTGGACACTCCACTTAAAGCGCTTTACAGGTAATGGGGACTCCCCTCCACCACCACCAATGTGCAGCATCCACCTGGATGATGCGACGGCAGCCATAGTGCGCCAGAACGTTCACCACACATCAGCTATCAGTGGGGAGGAGAGCAGAGTAATGAAGCCAGTTCATAGATAGGGATTATTAGGAAGCCATCATTGATAAGGGCCAATGGGAAATTTGGCCAGAATGCCGGGGTTACCCCCTACTCTTTTCGAGAAACGCCCTGGGATTTTTAATGACCACAGAGAGTCAGGACCTCGGTTTTACGTCTCATCCAAAGGACGGTGCCCGTTTACAGTATAGTGTCCCCATCACTATTCTGGGGCATTAGGACCCACATGGACCGCAGGGTGAGTGTCCCCCTGCTGGCACCACTAACACCTCTTCCAGCAGCAGCCTTAGTTTTTCCCAGGAGGTCTCCCATCCAGGTACTGACCAGGCTCACACCTGCTGAGCTTCAGTGGGTTGCCAGTTGTGAGTTTAAAACTCACTTATAAAAAAACTAACTTGACATTAGCTCATATATGTTAGTCAAGAAATGATGCCCCTAGTTTTTTTCAAGACTATTATACAAAGTCCACTTATTTAAATAAAAAAAAAACGTAAGCATGTGAAATGTTGCTAAATGAACACCAAGCGGCGCCATGGCACATCACTGTCAAACGCAGTTTCAAGAACGTTTTTTCCAGGTTAATTCCACTAGTCAGCCACTAGAGGGGGTGCTTCACTCGTCCAACCCATTCTATTGAACAATCCGTACACTAAGGATTTTAAAAACTATTTTGAGAAAATATACAAATTTTATAATGAATTTTCATGAGAAGTGTTCAACACCTGGTGCTAAATATCTGTATTACTCTTTGCTATTTCTAATCTAGAAGACAAGAGGGCAGTTTTACACGTGTAATTCCTCGAGGAGGAGAGGTGGGAAATGACTGAAAGGTCTTGTGAAGCTGTATTATTCTTTTCCTGGCAGCTGTTCTTTTTTCTGTGAATTTAATTCAGAACATTCCAGCCATTTGTGTTCAGTGCTGGGGAGGTGCCTTGTCCTTGCAGAACAAAAACAAGGTGATCAGGACTGATGGCAAGATTCAGGTATTCAGGTACCCAGTAAATCCAGGGCTCAAACTGAGGAACTGTTTCACGAGCTACACAATATCCTCACACATGGTGACAGAGCCTTGGAAAGCCATGTGGAGAGTGAGGTGCTCGTACCCAACCGGAGTTAAAGGACCACGCATTGAGCAGAGCTGCACATGAGCAATGACTCTTCAGAGTGCCTAGTGAAAAGATTTTCAGAAACATTCCTCTTTTCTAAGGTTCAAAGAAGGGGAAAAGTCCCTGTTGGGGAAAGTTCCCTCTATCCAAAAAAAAACACACATCTCTGTCATACGGAGGCTAAAGCAACATGTGAGTAAAGGATTTCTAATCCAAGATATGAGCCAATCAGCATTTTATTCAGAAACACCCACAATGTCAGCCTCCAGAAGCTGCAGAAGATTGTGAGATATAAAGGAGTGAAAACAGGGCAGGAGAAACCGATTCCTCGTGCAGGAAGCTGAGGAAAAAGATGCACACCCTGCAGGCTGAAAGCAAGACAGCAAAAACTATCGGTAATGTCAGCCTAGAAGAAAGCTCTCAATACAATGTCCCTAAACCATATCTACTGCCTCACAGCGCCGTGGCCCTGGGCTCGATTCTCGGGGTGCTATCTGAGTGGAGTGTGTGTGTCCTCCCTGTGTTCCTTCAGGCGCCCTGCTTCCCTCCCGCACTGCAGAGCCACACTAGTAGCTTAATGGGCTTCTGGGAAGCTTGCCCCTGGTGCGAGTGTGAGTGTGTACCCCGCCTGCTGCCTTGTTGCTTGCTGGAATGGGCTCCGGCCCCCTGCATCCCTCCATCGGAAGAAGCGCTTAGAAAATGGATGTATAATGTCAAAGGTAAGCAGTTCAGCATCATGTCAAAGTCTAATTGATCCCAGATTCATTCCTTTACAGCTTCAATATTTCTCCAGTTTAGACCATTCATGATTTGCACACATACAAGTAATTGTCATCTTTTATTGAGATTTTTTTTTAGAACTATTCAAAGTAGTTAATCCATTCTGGGGCTCCAAAGAGATTACCTCTGCATTTAAAGATGAAATAGTTTTTATTGCTATGTTGTTAATAATATAGTTGACAGCCTAAATGCATATAGGTTTGAAAAATCCCTGTACATTTTCTTCAAATGTGCTACAATTAGGAGGGGATTTTCTTCCGACAGTATTCAGAGGTGCAGTGTGAGTTGCAAATAAATTTTTGTTCAATTTTTTTTTGTCTGAAAGATTATTTAGATTAGATGCATCAGAGATTGTGAGCATGCCTTTAGCTTCCCATTGCTAATAAACAGAACACCACAGCACATCCACGTGGAGGGGACTGCAGTCCAGAGAAACCCAGCATTTTACAGGACTGGAGGCCATTTCACACCACAACTGTAGAATAGGATTCTTTCTGCACACCCAGTACTTGGGGTTGTGTCAGAGGCTCCTCACCGGAAGAGACTTGCATTGGAGAGAAGGTTTGACTCCTCTCGTTCTACGATTTTAGAAGTATAATTGGGCAGAAGGCGGATGCTTATCAGAAGGTCTTGCAACCACGGGTTTGAAATAAGGGGTTCCCCGAGACTGCAGCCTGCCACCACTTCTGTACGCCTTGTATACCAACGACTGTGTATCTACTTCTGAATCTGAGAAATGAATCAAGTTTGCAGGTCATCCAACTCGAATGAAGAAGAACGGACATCTGTACAAGAAGGAGGTCACTGCTTTGGTCGGCTGGCTCAGTCAAAACAATGTAAGTCAAACCAAATAGTTCATCTTTGATTTCAGATGTGACGGGAATGATTGACAAAATTTTGTAACTTATGGCTTCGATAGAGGAGAGGGAAGAGATAACTAAGTTTCTTGAAAGTTCACAATCCTCTCTACATTGAAATGTAAGGCCAAACATTTCTGGTAATACTGTACACTGGAACAAATTTCCACCCTCACTGTGCTGGAGAACTGCACTGGATTTTGCATACATCTGTTATTAATACTAATTCTTTCTCATTCTCTGTCTATTTATGTCTTATTTGGATCAAACCATAAAGTTCATAACCCAGCCAGTTGCTTTGGGTCTGAAAGCATCCCTCAGCAGGGACAGCCCTGATCCCCAAACACAGGGCTGCCCTTCCCACTGCCCGTCTGCTCTCTGCCCAGTGGAAGTAGTGCTTCTGCCCCGCAGCTGTGTGAGAGAAGATGAGCTGAGAACACTAACCCACCTCTGGAGAGGGAAGAGTCTCAGCTGGAGGGGAGGAGGAGCTGCCGGGCTGCCGCAGACAAGGCGCCGCTGAAATGATATAGAAATCTTTTAGAATCAAACGTCACCTGGCTCAGTGTCTAAGCTGTAGTACATGATCACATTATTAATCACAACAGATTATTAAAACATGCAGACTACGCACAGGAAATACACTAGGAACTGAGTCCGGGGTCCAGCCCCTGCTAACCACCACCCTGTGTGCTGTCCCCTTCATTCCAAACATGATGCCAGTAATACAGGGAGTTTCCAAAGGTCACATATTGAAGAGCTCTCAATCTCCTGCCACTGGGCCTGAATTCCATACAGTCCAGCCTAATTCCAATTTATTAGGTTATTAGGTTATTAGGTTATTAGGTTCAGCTGGACATGACGGTGCACTCACACTGTCACTTTACACTCCGGGATTTACTCTAACAGTCCCAGTCCGGATCCCATGGAAGTCTGATCAAGTCCAAGTTGTATTCTGCTGACAGTCTGGATCCGATAGAAGTCTGATCCAGTCCGGGTTTTAATCTGCTCCTAAAGCTTTAGTAGATTATGACATTATCATAATCTACTAAAACACACAAACTCCACAGACCCAGGAACTGAACCCAGAGCCCCAGTGCTGCTAACCACTGCGCCGCCGTGCCTCCCTGATAATCACATTTAAATTCCCAATATCTCACCCAAACAGTAGGATTGTGGTACATTTCTACATCAATGTGATAATAAGTAAGATATTTTCAAAAGGGGCAACACCATGGCACAGTGGCTAGCATTGCTGCCTCATAGCACTGGGGCCCTGGGTTTGATTCCAGGGGTGCTGTCTGTGTGGAGTCAGCATGTTTGTTCAGGCTGGAGGCAATATCTTTCCCCCACAGGGCTCACAGACACAAACTCACACCACAGCCCATTTTCCCACAACACAATCAACCCACCAGTATCACCAACACTGGACTGCAGAAGCAGCAGGAAACCCTTGAGAACATGAGCAGAGCATGCAAACTCCACACAGACAGCACCCCAGGAACTGAATCCAAGGCCCCGGCACTGCCACCCACTGCGCCGCCGTCTCTCACCTTTTCACCTCCACTTGCAGATCATGACGTGACCGGAGACCGGAGACTCCTCACTCCTGCAGTCACACACCCCAGCAGGAGGGGGCAGCGCTGACATTTCTCCACCAGCTGCCTGTTTCCCCGACAGTCCTGTCCCACAGCCTGCGACACACGACCAGCTCCGCTTCTCAACGGTTCTTTCTCACTCATAACATCCGCAAAGATGGTCCTGACAACAATTTAACTACAGCTCCTGTTTTTCTCTCCAGTTAGATTCAAAAAGCCGATTGTTGACCTGCTGGAGATCAGATCCGACCCGGCAACCTCATTTTATTGAACAAAGTAAAATAAACACAGGAGAAAAGTTTGCAAACAAGACGGGAGCTATGAAACCCACAAACACGACGGCAGTGGGTTATCTTTATCGATAAACCAAGCAGGACGAGCTCTACAGACACTTGTGAAATAAAATTAAAAAATAAACGCAATACACACAAGAGTAAACATAACATAAGCAGGGGCACACAATACTACTGCTCTTTACACTAACAGGTGTTCAACGGGTCAATGAAGATCAGGTCGACACCTGTGTCATGTTGTCCCATTTAGAAAGAATCTGAAGATTTGCTCGTCAGTCTGTTTGAAACCGTTCTCTTCCTCTGAGTCTCTTCCCAGATCAGCTTCCACTCCCGAGAGCAATAAACAGCTAGAGAGATATCCAAATCCACGACACGATAAATACGCTGAAATTGTATTAATATAGTTAATTCTGATGTTCAATCAAATCAGCGAAACACCTGGGCAGCGCAGCCATGAGAACTACAGAGACTACATTTCCCAGAAGCACTGTGGGCAACTTTCTTTTGACGTCATCGACTCGCGGCTTTTTTATTTTTAATTATAACAAAAATACAAACAATAAAAACAAGAATACATATAAAATATCACGAGTATTGTCAGGGGGTACATACAATAATACATGTACATTTTATGAAAAAAGATTATACAAGGTAAATGCAAATAAGGTCCGTAAGTGCTTCAACGTTCTTACAGCTAGAAATTGTCGATACGTCTTTACATCTATTTTAAACTGTTAAAACACGGGTTTCATCCCTCACCATTTCGTTAATTATAATTTCGTGCATGTATAATAATTTTATAAAAATACAAACGATATTTTCATATTTCTTCCAATGGGATTAAAAAATGCAACAACTTTATTTCTTTAAAAGTGATATCAATATTGGCCTCTTTCTTTATATACACGTTTGTAAATCAGTCCAGAATGTTTTACAACACAACATAACCAAAATAATTGTTAATTTTCAGGGCTGCTTTCAGAAAGGTCACAGTTATCATCTGTATTGTTTTCAATCTTTATGCATCTGTCTCAGAAAATTGTAATATTTAAAATTGCTTTCCAGTCATTGTACATTTATTAATAACGAAGTATATTAATAAGTGTTATGTATGCATAACGAACTTTCATGTCTATCTTCGTTCTTATCTGTATTACAGTCAAATTCAAGTAGAGTGAATTTTCAGATATCAACAGGAGAGCAGAGATCTGCAATTAAATGCACCTTTAAACGGGGTGTAAGTCTTTCATGTGTTCTGCCGCATCCGGGTGTTGGCTTAATAGATTGGTTTGTACTTTTTTTGTTATTGTGATGGGACTCTACAGTGGTTTTCAGGGGGAAAAAATATTTGGGATTTTGGGTTGCAGAGAATAAGTTATATAAGTGTAAGGGCACATTAAAGAAAATCATTTTTAAAATATGCCGATGAGTTTTATTTGGGACAGTTTTTCGGAACAGTGTCTCTTCTCTGTCCTGCAGCTGTGGTCCAACAATACCGGTGTTGGAACAGCCGGGGTGTGCCGAATGTGTTGGAAACCAGGTGGCTCATCCAATGGATAGCCAGGTTTTGTAGGACCGCAGTACAGTGCCGGTGCTTTACTGGACTGGTGCGCACACCGAGTGAGAGGCAAACAAAACGCCGTTTTAAAGTTCCAAAGGCTCACAAGTGCAGAGGAACGGTAATAAACTGAAATGACTTGTTACAGAAGTCTCCCACGTCTACCGTTACCTTTTAAGAGCTGCTGATTCCCAGGTATCAGAGCCTTATAATATATATAAACACCTCTGATAATTCTGTTTAAGAAATAGTTAACGCCCATGCTTTCGTATCGTCTTGCTAACTCCGCTTTAAGGAGTATGTAGTACTGTACATAAGTTTGTCAGTCATTGTTCATCTATCTCAACCTCAAAACGGAGAAGATCCACAGAAACAAACTGAAACAACCTAGATCAAGTGCAACGAACGCAGCCCCTAAGACTTAAATTTACAGTATGTAACACAAATGCAAATTGCAATTGAGTAACGCATTACTAGTTACGTACCCTTATCCGGTCCAAGTAATAGGTTCATTCCATGCTGAAAGAAAGAACACAACGTTTCAGCCGTGGAGCCTTCTTCAGGTGTGAGAGAGACAAGGCAGTAGGCAAAGGTAATGTAGCGGGAGAACAAAGGCTGGGAGGGAGGAGGAGTGAGAGGCGGGAGCAGGGGACAGAAAGAGAGGCCGATCAAGAGGTGTGAAGTCAGAACAGGTGTAGAGAGGTGTGAAATGAAACTTCCAATGAATGGAGAAAATTTAAAAGAACAGTAGTCTGTCGTTAAGAGAAGGGAGAAGGTGTGATCCTAGCTGCAGAATAATTTTGGTTTTGGTAGTTTTTCTGATGTATGACGTATCCGGTCCACTTGAGCAATAGTGCCATTCTTAAATGGACAAACTAGCATTACAGTAAATTGGCAGGGACATTCGGCTAAAACCGAACTGGTACTCCCCTGTTACTCCTCCCAGCTCTATAGCGCTCATAGGTCAGCTGGGAGTCCACAGCTGATATTAATTAACCTCCAATTAACCTCTGCTAACAGAAAGCACACTACAATCCCAGCAGATAAGGGTTAAGGACAACCTACTGTACGTGTAGCACTATATTAGCCCTCTAATTCCCTACATGAAATTCAATAAAATTAAAATAAAAAAATTCTAAAAAATATTTTAACTGAATCCTAAAGTCTTAGAAATGCAATTTCATCATTTCTGTCCCAGAAAGTTCATTAATTGAATAACAATATTGTTGAATAACTGTGTTCTCAACAATAAGAGAAAGGAAATCACCATCACATGCAGACAAAAGTTAATTAATCTGAACAAATATAACTCAAAGGACTGAAACCTCAGGCAAAAATGCAAAAAAAAAAAAGTGTTTTCCGTGGTGGTAAAGCCTCTTCTTTATTAAAACAGCCTTGATATGTAATCCCATAAATCTTACACTTTGTAATTCACGACAATAACAGAAACTTCCAATTTCATGACATTTCAAAACATTCTAATTTAAAAACTGTAACTCTTTTTATCAATAATACATCAATAAAACATTTTAAGCCAAACAACATTTCTTTAATTCCATAACTTCTGATTTTTGATCCCTTAATGATTTGTTGACTTGTTCCTTCTCAGTGCATCATTATCAAACAGCTTAGCACATACAACAGTGAAAACATCAGTAAAAACAGGCAATCAATTAATTTTTTGCTGCTTTTTTCAAAGTGAATTTTAGAGTCATATTGTGGGAAGTGAATTCATATAACAATGAAAATAAGAGGATTATGCAACTCACAATGTGTAAAAGTGTCTAGAGAGTAACGCAAAAACATGACACCAGACAATTCAGGTTATGTGATGCAGACTCCGGACGCATCCCCATCAATCGTAACATGGTTCAGGCCCAGGCAGCTGCTGTATCTACAAAGACACCTGAGCTGGGCAAGAGCAAGATCAATAAAGAAACACCCCGGCTGCAGGCCGACCACGCTGCGAGGGAATATCTCGGGGTTAAAGGATTTGTACGTGAAGTCTTCAGGAACGAGTGCCAGTCCATCACAGTTATGTCTCTGTGTGTACCCAGCGATGGACTCAGGATTGTACCCTGCTTTGTGCCTATTCTCACATTTTTATGAAATCACAATACAACAAACCTGTCTTCTCACTATCTGGAACGTAAACAAAGCTTATATGCCTAATAAATTGCCGGCATAGCTTTCACTGTTCCGGTTTCATTGAAAGTAAATTTCATCCTCGACTGTCATTCTGCACTTCAGCAACAAGATGGAGACAGTGTCCAGAAAAATACATTTTGTGTTTTTCACATATTGAATTAATCAAGATTATTTTGTCTACTAAAAGAACAACAGGAATACACAGACAGCACAAGTCTATAATTATTTCTGTTCATGGGTGAATTTTCTTAAAATACTGAAAGACATTCTTGTATTAATTAGTTAAATCACGGATGCTACTGAAATTTTAAAAAATCGTTTTTTCAACACACTCCAGTCCTTAACATTTACTACACTCTCCACCAGAAGACCCTTGCACCCTATGCGTATTTTAGGAACAAAATAAAGTATGTATTTTAGAAGTTGATTAAATGTTTTGACTTTGATTGATCATGAATGATGAACTGATTTTTAATGTGTTATCATGATGCACTTTAGTGACTCTGTTGCAGAAGCATTAAATCACCTCATTAGTGAGAGTTGATTGGGCGCAGGTTTCACTGGGCACCACAGATGTGGATGGAGCAGAGCGGAGCCCCTTTGAACATTGATGGGATGCCCGTGTGACATGTGGGGCTGGGAGACCAGTGCACAGGTTGGCTCATGCTTGTCCAGTCTCTGTGAAAGGAATAGCACATAATCCCACACGAGAGGATCTGCATTCTGGTGCAAAACATGTTGCAGGTCACAGATGGACTTCTAGAGTTCTAGGGTGAGCAACAGTGGCATCACCTGCTAGCAGCCTGTGAGTTTTGCAGTAGCTTCTTGTTGATCAACCCTGTTGATGACAAGTCAAAATCAGTATAATGAGTTTACCTGAGTCAAGTCTGTGAACACATAAAATGTGTCTTTTTTCTAATATATTTTTTTGCATTTAGAAATGTTTTCTTTTGATGCTCACTGAACATTTAAAACAACAAGACGAACAATTGATAGATAGTGGTTAATATCCAAAACATTTAAATATTTGCATATAAATCAGGATGAATATATTTTAAAACCTCCATAACCTTTCATCATCTAGAATTGCCAGGGCTGCTTCTCAACTTGTCATCAGCAGGGACTGGGAAGCTTGAGTTGCCTGAGGGGAATAGATTGCAAGAACAGTAGAGGAAAACCTGCTTCAGACTTCTACTGACCAACAGCATAGTACATGAGATGAAAATTGACCTCCCAGTAGGACACTGACCCAAAGCAAATGGATGTCCTTGAATGGCCCAGTCAAAGCCCTGCCTTGAATCCAACAGGCAAGACTGGGGCAGGACTTGAAAATGGTTGTAAATGCAAACCTAACCAAACAGACAGTTTGAGAACATCTGCAAATAAGAACAGGTTAAAATTCCACTGGCCCTGTTTACAAAGGTGGCAGAGACATTTAAAAAGACTATCAATAGCTGCCGTCAAAGGTGCTTCCACCAGTAATTGACTCAGTGGGGTGAATACTTACAATTAACACATTTTAGTTTTGTTTTTTTCTTTGCAGTTTTTGCTGGCATTTCATCCATGGCAGTGTTCAGTTTGAAAGTTCAAATTTTGATTAAAAACCTAGGCTTAAGTTTCTATATCATTTGTGGGTGAAGACATTGGAAGGATGTGTTCTGCAAGGCTCTGGATATTTTTCAATAAGTTACCATGTTCTTTCTGTGCAGTTGTCAAGTGGGATATCACAACTGTATATACGTGACTAATAACAAAAGCACATGAATATAAAACATAATCACAGCCTTGCACAAATCCCTCTTTCGTGCATGGCTGGTAGTGCTGCATGGAGCATGTTTTGTGTATGTATGTTTTGTATGTATTTGTTTTGTGTTACAAATGAAGTGAGATCTAAACCAAGGTCTGTGACTTTCTAAACAATCACAAATGGAAATGCCCAGAGAATAGGACCAACAGAAAGATAGGTTCAGAAATGTTGGTGATTTACAAATTCAATTATCCACTGCCAAAATGCGGCATATCTAAAAACGGTTAAAAATGTCTGTATAAATGCTGATGTTTTTTTTTCTTTTTATAAGTTTTAAACCGTAATATACAACACTTTGGCAAACGTTCTAAGCCAGATACAAGGAAGAGGCTTGGCTAGCTTTGATTAATTACTGAACAAACAAGCCAGGTGGTCCAGCTGGGCTCCTCCCATTGACCTGACCTTCTGTGTTGAGTAATAAGCCTAAAACCTGTTGAACAGACAACTCTGGCTTGTTGAGGGTCATTCAACATTGTCTGTGCCACTAAATAGAATATTTTTTCTTTTTTTCAGTAAAAAAAACACATATGCAAGAAATGGGAATAAATTATCATAGACTGTGGTTGGTTATATTTATTGCCCTTTTTTATTACATTTAGAGGGTTTAGGTTTGTTATTCTTTATGGTAAAACAATGAGTTAATGCTATACCCCCCATCCATTAGTCATCATTGTGCTTTTGTCAGCTGTAGTGTTGGCATAAATCACACAAAAATGCTCCAACAGTTTAGTTATTCTATAGCACATATGACATTTTTAAAGTGTATTTCTTCTTCAAACTATTGAATTGCATTTAATACTCAAAACGAGAAGCACTACCTGCTAGTAATAATTTTTCTAAAATGAAACAAGAAACTAATGACATGATCAGGTAAGTTCAACAATGCAAGTTTTATTAACCTACATTAAACATTGTTGTGCACATGATCCATTTGTAACGTACAAATAAACATAAGCTTAAAAATCAGATTTGTCATTTGGAAAATTTGTGTTTTAAAAAGCTTAATGTAACAAAGACAAAAGAACCTCAGCGGATGACTATGGTATGTACGTTTAGACTGCTATAGTCTAAATTAGATAAACTAGTATTGTAAAATTCACTGCATAAGCTAAACCTTGGGCTGTGCAGTTCTTCATCCATCCATGCATGGGATACAGCAATGAGGCACAGGATAGGAGATCAGTTCATTGTGGTACACAAACGCATCTACTCACACATGTATGCAGAGAACAGTTTAGAGACAGTATTTAACCTGGACCAGTCCACCAGAAAACCCATACACACATGGGGAGAACATGCAAACAACACCCAGAATCAAACCTAAGACCCAGGAACTCTAGAAGCAGCAGCTCTAACCAATACATCATTTTGCCACCCAACATCTAGCATTTTTACAAACAAAAAATAATAATTAAAATGTGAAGCTTTTTGTTAATCCTGGTACTCATACCAGAAATGATGATCAGGATTAAAATATGCTCAGTGCCTTCACCTTCTGTTCTTCTGTGTCACCAAGAACACATTTTGAATATATTCAGACCTAGGGGGTCTAGGTCTGGGGGTGAGTCCTGCTGCCACCTCACAGCTCTTGATTACTGGGCTGAACTGTAGCCTGTGGTCCCCCGTTTGTGGAGCTTGAATTCTCCTACACCTCACATGGGCATGTGAGTTTACTCTGAGTGCTGTAAATTCCTTCCAAAGACATGCTGTCTAGGTTAAGTGACAGAACTCAGTTTTCCCCCACATGTGTGTGGTCTGCAATCGACTAGTGTCCCATTCAGGTTGTACCCTAACTTACACCCATATACCAGCAGAATTCAGTGCAATTCCAACTAGTGATATATGTACAGAATTGAATGATGATTCACTCTCAAAGAGGGATCCTTCAGATGTTCATTTTTAAAGTTGCCTGTTGAAAAATGAGGGAATACAAAATGCAACATCCAGCTAGCAATTACTCTTCCTATGAATAATAACACTCGTTGAATGATATTCTGAACGTCTGTAAAGTTCTGAACTTTGAATCAGTTACAACAAACCGTATAGCCAATGTATAATTCTGGTATCCCCCTACGGAAACATTTCTCATAAGCGTCACAAGCAGAGCACTATTCCATGTGCTTGCACTATCTTGGAGATACAAATTTGGCGAAGGTGCTGTTTGACTCCAGTTTAATTGTACTCTTAGTTCAGAGCACAGTTGCCTTCACACCCACACGAAGCTGTAGTTCTCTCCACTCCTCCTGTTCGTTCCCTGCTCTAGCCCCGCTCGGCTGCGTCCTGTGGCAGCTCGGACTGTGGCGCAAAGACGGGGAAGGGTGAGCGCTCCTCCTGGGCTTGGCAGACGCGCTGGATGATGATGCACTGGTAGTTCCAGAAGAGCAGCAGTACCATCACAGCCAGAGCCAGCAGGACGATGAGGGCCAGCGAGACTCGCTGCCAGGACCAGCCTACCACAGCTGCAGGACCAGGCTTCCCCATCTCAGCGTCACAGCTTAAGGGAGGTGTTTTCTGGAAGATCCGCAGGGATCGCTTTATCCACGCCCGGACAGAGTTACCCTGTCGGAACTCCATGTCTTCCCAGGCGGCGCCGTTCACCAGCCTGTCACCTTTATTCATCAGCAGTAGCGGACTGGAGGCCCTTTCTTCACTGAGCATTCGCAGAGGTCACAGTGAGCCGGAGGTGCTGCTATACTGTACCTGCAGTACGACAGATGAAACGTCTCAGGAAACGTCTGTTTACTATTCGCACACAATCCACTGTGTTCTACACCTGAGACAATGAACTGCAGAGGCACCTCTGGCTCGGTTTGACAGCATGTGTCTGTCGGTGAGAGAGGTAATCTAGCAACACAAGAAGAGTCTCCTGTTTACACATCTGCAGCTCCACGATTATACACCATGTAATATAAGCACCAAGCAAGGCATATTTTTCCTTACAAAAAACACGAGAGTTAAATTGTGTGTTGGGGCTTAGGCATTTCCTAAATCAAACTGTTTCCATTGTTAATTGGTAACAGTGTTAATCTTACACTGTTAATTGATTTCTACTGTTCCTACCTAAGAGGAATATGCAGGGGGATTTCTCCCTGCATATAACAGCAAAATTTATTGTAGTGGGATGTACAAATGAAAATATGCATGTCTTGCGTGTAAATTCGATATAGAATACATTTTTGGAATTCATTGCAAATACTGAAGTGTTTAAAATAAACGTAAACTAAAGAACACGAGAATACTAAAAACAATGTAACACAAAACAACTGCCAGATTAACACGATTAAAGCGTTTGGAAGGTTTAATTATTGCTCAGGAATGCTTAAAACCAGCAGGAGCATGGAGTGCTAGCCAGGGACTCAGACTATTAACAAGATGTGCTGAAATCCGGAGTTCAATATTGTAGCACTGTTACAATTATCCTTGAGCAACGTGCCTCACACAGACTGCTGTACACAGTAAATACAAGTACAAGTCTCTTTGGATAAAAGCAAGTCCTAGTCAAATAAAATAAGACTAGCTTATAGCAGTTGTTTTAAAGAGTTCCTTCGAGTGAACATCATCACAGCCCGGTTGAATGTCCTGAAAGTAAAAACAGTAATGAGAACCTACCTCGGACTCTCTTTTGGATCCAGAAAATGAGATGGAAATCGAACGGTCGTTAATGACTGTTTATCAATTATGTATTTCCCTAGTGAGAGAAGAAATTTCTAATTGTACTGCAAGTCATAAATAACTGCAATGATTGTTAAATATATATGCACTTGCACATATAAAGGCTCTCAGCTGCGTTGCCTCCTCCAGTCTGACTGCGAGCGCCGGCAGCTTCTCTGCTTTATGCAGCGCGAGCTGAGCGCTTACCTCGCCAGGTGCTGCCCCGCCCCCAGGAGCGAGGGGCGGGGTCACACCGCGCTGCCGGCAGGTGGGGCCGCGGGTGCAGATTTAACCCCTGGACTGTCAGGCTGGTCAGTACCATTTTTAATAACGAGTCTTTGCTGGTCTAAAACCCGAGATGATCAGGGTTTGTAGCATGATCTCTCTAAGCTGCACACCTACTCGGTTTCGATCAAATGATGGTATATTTTCAAATACATTCATTTGATTTTTCAAGAAAAATTATTAGAAAATTGAGCATCTGACCATCATGACACCAATCCATTTGAATTAGGTACTAAGTGTTGGAGTAATGATAAACGGGGCTTATGCTGCATTAATCATTACTACTTTAAAATGCAATTAAATCATTGTGTCTTTTGGCATATCTCAATTAAACAAAATGTAAATGTATTATCCTCTCTGTACAGCATAGTTGTTGTCATTATCTACAATAACTCTTTAAAAATCGTTATTGTGGTAACAGAACAATATTGTACTTGTGAAAATGCGGGTATCGGCGGGTATACTGCAGTTAAAACTGGGCTCTGAGGTCGAAGATTAGCGCCACCAGGAAACTCGCTGGCTGAGGGGAAGAGAGAAGCCGCTCGCCTTGCGTCTTCTTTCGTGTTTAAAAGAATTAGTGTTTAACTGACACGTGAAAGCTGAAGAAAAACCCGACATCCAGTTGTAAAAAGATGAGTGTTTTTATAGACCACAAACCGGCTGTTCCTACTCTTTATGAAGGGATGGGATTGATCTACACATTAGATCTTAGGCTCAGTCGTGGTTGAAGGTTGTTTTGCACAAATTAAGAACACAACTGTAATAAAAAAAGTTCAGATTCTTATCTTTATCATACCCAGAAGGGGTTAATGAAAAAGACACACACCCGAATTTACAGCCTTGTTCCAGTTTAGCAAACAGATTGATATTTGTCCTTGATTGTTGTCCTATCCTAGGTTATGTCAATATGAAAGGCACCTCTTGGAGCTGAAATCAGTTCATTGGCCTGATGACATTTCTGAAGGTTAACAGGGAGAAGAGTCAGTGCAAAAATATGGAGATGAAAAGTCTATAATTGTTCATTGTCATTGTAAATTTGAAAGAAGTTCAGAAGCATTTTTAGATTTTACATAAATTTAAATAATAATGAAAACTCTAAAGTCTGTAACCAGAATAAAAAATTAGTTTCCTCTAAAATGCACTTCAAAATTTATGTTAAGCAAAAGTTCTATTTCAATAAACATAGAACACCTGTTTGCCAGACAAAATATGCCAAGCATAAAAAATAAAATACAGCAGTTTTGGATGGTGATTAAATGTCTTTGGTATCATATAGATTAACTGATCACTTATGACTGAAAATGATACACTTTAGTAAGTTTGCAGAAGCATTGAATAACTCCATCAGTGGGAGCTGACTTGGTACAGATGGATGATGAGGTCATTTACATTGGAAATTCACAGCCACCATTTCTGTCCTATCAAGGCGCTGTAGCTAAACTCTGTCCATAAAAGGCCATAATCTGGGACACCATGAACCAGAGCACCTCACCAAGAACTGAGGTCCAAGTCTGAAGGTCTGGAGAACTCCACCTGTAGTGGTCGATGGCAACATAACTGGAAGGCGCTTTATTAATGAAGTCATGAGACCTCACTTAATGTTCTTGCAGACTCTTCCTGACATTCTAGCAGGGCAATGGAGGCCCTCCTGTGCTTTGTGTAACAACAGCTTTCTTGTAAGATGAGACTGTGAAATGTCTTATTCTACTATGCCATGAACACCCTCCTCACCAGATTTAGGGCCAATGGAACATTTTTGATTTGAGTTGGGATGAGATGCGGTAGGTAGGCCTAATGGGATCAAATCCCATTGAACAACATCTGCAGGCCACAGCCCTTTCAAAGCAGTGCTTTTCAGACACAGCATGAGTACTGCTTGCATTGTTTCTTTACACTCAGGACAAGCGTCTGACGTCACAGCAGATCTCTGTTGCCCAGTCCTGTTGATCACCAGTCTTGCTCATCAGAATAAATTTATCTATGTCATGTCTGTTCAATAAAATACAAGTGCACCTTCTACAAAAAAAGATTGAACACTTCTAAATATCCATCCTAATATTCAGGGTCTCAGGGGAAGCACAGAATATCCTGGCAAGCCATCCCACTGCAGGGCAGGGCACTCACAGACACACACATTGTAACAATGGGTATGCAGGCAGTGGACTATCACAGAACTAATCTCTGTTGCACACCTGAACGAGGCTCCACAGCCGAAATGTTGTTTCCTTTCCTTTTTTTCCAGCATGGGATAAACCTGTTACCCGTTCCTCTGCAGCCTACGCATGCTGACGCAGCTCCCTACTTGAACTATTCTCTGTTGCATACTGGTCCAATTGAAAAACACTACAGAATCCAACTATTACCAGTGGAAATACATGCTTCAAAAATTACTTTGGTTTAGCTCTCAATATCAATGTGTGTGTGTGATCAACTTTTTGACATTTTATTATGATGATAAAGCTTTGTCTATACTGGTAAATTAAACAAAACTTGTAATGTGCTATTAGCAGGAGTTTTTAATTGAACAATTAAAGTTACTGTTGCATTGGAAAATAATGATTATGATCAAGGTACTGTGCATAGCCACATGAAACAAGATGCATTAATGCGGCTCAATTTATTGAAAATAAAGAGAGGTGTCTAGAATATTATGATAATTGGCATAGACAACATCTAGAGTAAAGTTCAGAGAAGCCTTCCAGAATCAAATGTGCCCTGTCAATCTTGAGGGAAACACCTGCTCTGTGTTGTTATGATCTGCAGGATATATTTCTCTGTACCAGAGATTGGAATACTAATACAGTATATAATTTTATTTTTACAGACAGGTTTCTTATTTTGCTGAATCAACACTACTCCAATTAATATTTTTAAATTAATACTTTATGCAATCTATGGTTATTCACTATAATATTATATGCTTATTTTACCACATTAGTACGCAAAGTATTTTCTTTCTGAGGATTTCATCATGAAATGTTTGTATGACATTTGATGAGTTCATTGTTTTATTTTTAAATTATTTAAAAAATATATTTTTAAAGCTTCATACACTTCTGCAAATTACCAAAGACTTTGGAGTTTTTCATGATAAAACTAAAAAAATATAGGATATTTTTCTGTAGTGACTTTTGTGATAGTGTTTATGACAACTATGAGTCATGAATAAATGCTCATTGAAATAAGAATCCTGTTATTGTAAGGCTAAACAAATTCTAAGTAAAAATGTTAATATAGTATTTTATTTTTCATTTGAAAAGACATTAAAAATGCTGGATTGTGTAGAATTATTTTAAAATAAAAGCACCAGAGAAAAACAAAATAAAAGAATGTCATTCCGTTCACACAACCGGTGTAACTGACAGAAAAACATGTGCTTTGTTTATAAACTAAATCTTAGCCATTCACTGAATCTGATTCTAAATATATAGGGCAGAATGAACAGCAAAGGTAGAGACGGAAAACAGAAAGTATCGTTTTCCCAACAGAGCACATCAGAAATAAGCAGCCGAAGTCAACGCCAAACATGCAGTAAACATATCAGTGCTGTCGTGCAGCTGCTGTGTATGAACACGGAGCCAGACCGGCAGGAAACATGATCCCTGGCAGAAGAAACCACCCCACTGCCTCCCGAACTTGAGACGTCTATAAACGAACTGCTCCATCGTTTTTATTTCATTTTAAGGTCAAACGCTTTAGTGAATTTAGTATTTTATAATTTTAAATTTAATAAAATAAAAACATTGGGCAGTGTTACAGTTTTAAAACGGAAAGCAACAGAGAAGTATACTGAGCATCAGAAGAAACCAATAATTTATAATTATATACAAATTCACAAAGTTATTAATAGTTAAATAATTAAATCAAAGGATGTTATGTTAAAATTATATACTGCACTGGTAAGGCCTCATTTAGAATATTGTCTACACTTTTTGTGTCCAGAGAAAAATAAGAAGATACATTCTGGGGCCTGAGGAAATGTCCTAGACTGTACACTGACAAACTGATGGAATTGAACCTTTCTAGTCTTGAGATGTTTATGGGGGGATTTGATAAAAATATTCAAAATATTCAAAGGCCAATAAGTTAGATTGTGAGTTTGAGAAGGCCATTCGTCTCACTTTGTTCATCCACTTGTTCCAATCTAACACTGTGTACAAAAGACCAGCACTGCTTCTTTAGCTTAGACACAAACACTTCTAGGGTCCTTTGAAACAAAATGCATTATTGCAGTGCTTATTGGAAAAAACAGCAGAACTTTCCTGTATAATATAAAAATACAGGAAAATATATATCAGGGTACTATACAATACAAACACCCATAAAGTGTTTATTATGTCAATGAATGTAGAGAAGTATCTTTCACTGTTTATTAGGACACTATTTTCATTTTAAGCTAGTAATAGCTAGTAATTGTAAGCAAGTGAACATGAGTGCTTGTCATGAGGGTGAGATGGTACTCACACAGTAACCCACGGTGTCTGGAAATTCTGCATGACTAGAAGTGAATTTGGAATTGTTAGGGAGGAGAGAAAATACCAATTTGGGCATATTTGAATTAAAATATATTTTCTATCTACACCTTATCAGAAAAGAAGTTTGCTCCAGCTCTCATCTGCTGTTTGTATAGTCGTAAACTAATTTTAGAGTTTGGAGGCTGGTGTTTAAACATATCTCCTTTCCCGTGCTTTGCCATCTTTAGAACACAGGAGAGGAAGTCTAACAGGTTCCACAGGAGGGTGATCTGCTGATGTTTCTGGAATGAACCCCAGGCAAACATCAACCTCAGTGAACAGACCAGTTTGCACAACATGGATGTCTCTGTAGGTATATATGAAACTGCAGCAGACTGCACTGTAGCAGAAAGTTTTATTTCTGCAAACATTGAGGAATGTTAACTGTAAGAAGGGAACATATTTTAAAAACACTGTGACTGAATATTAAAGGTTTTCTGCATATGCTAATCTGACTTCACTTTATAATTTATGATCATTTACAACATCTGAATTATTCCTTAATCCTTGTCCTTATCCCAAGATATCTGAGCTTTCTCAGAACAAGGAGCTCTGCCTTCTTCTGCCCGGAGTCTGAACGTAATAGAAGCACGTTCAGAGTTGATCTGTGTTGTATCACAGTCTGAGCAGTTATAGCAAGTCCGTGCTGATGGAAAGCAATGTTAGCAATGTGTGATATAAACATGCACTGTTGCTGTCTAGATCAAGGGGATGTGACTATTATTGTGCAGAGAGAGAGCAGCAGCTTCTGAAAGTTTCCTGTTTGATCTTCATCTGTTTCTAGAACAGCAGTTTTCCATCCAATTACCTTTACCTGAAGAAAATGATGCTGTCAGAACATGTAGACGAACGAAACTAATTTCAGTTTGATTTTTGACAGGTGGTAGGGCCTTATGTCTGAGAGGGCTCTACCTACACAGTCAGCAGTTTCTTAACCATAAACAAACTCACACATTAGCTGCACAAATACAGCAGCTTAACTGAGCGACAACCATTGTGTTTGTCTACACCAATTAAACATTAAAGAAAAGGTAATTTTAGATTCCGAAAAGGAATTCTCTTAGACATTAAGAATCAAGTTGCTAAAGCCCTTGCCTTCACTTAATCTCCAAATGTTAAACTTTTTCAATATGTAAATACAAGTAAACTAATAGAAAAACTACAGTATATGACAGTTCATTACAAAAGAAAGAAAATAAATGGGCTTTCTAATCTCACTTGCTTAGTGTACCTGGATGTGTAGCTATGGCTGTGCCTCCTACTGCCCAGAATACCTAATCAGTTGTTATTCATTAATGGCCAGAAACAAAGTCCACTGGTAAACAGGATAGGTGGTCAAGTCAAAGCCCATAAGTTATAAAATCGGCACATATAAAAAGACAATTAGCCTTAATATTATGACCAGAATTAAAATACTGCAGATATTTAAAAAAATCCATGAATTCACTTATAACTTAATGCCTTTTACTGTCAAGTCATATACAGTTGTGTACATATATCTAGAAATGAAGGAGCAAGGCTGACACCTGTTGTAGAACATTAGTCATATACAGTATATCACACATAGACATGAAAAAAGTCGATTCCAAATATAATCATGTCTTCAAAATGCAAACATTGTTTTCATACAAATGTACATTTTGTTTTCAGCAGACACAAGGAACCTTAGGCTCATAGTGAACACAAAAGGACTCTTTTCTGCCTCTGCAGTACACAGATCATTTCAGCTGCATCAGTCCTTACACATTAAAATTTTAAAGAGCTGTCCATAAGTGTAATAAAGGTTCAGGATTAAACTGGAATATTAGCCACAACCGTGCTCGAATCATCTCTTCTGGGCTCAGACTCCTAGGAGAGCGAGGACCAGTCAAGGAATGTCTGTCACCTCTTATCTGGAAGACTTTGAAAGGGACAGTCTGCTGTCATTCTGTGTCTCCTTTTACAGGCTCCAGGCCTACAGAAGCTGAAGCAGTCAGGTTCATGGCCAACCAGAGCATGTTAATCTTAACTCACCCGCCAGAGCCACCCAGGTCCACTGAGCTACTGCACCTTTCATGTCTTCCTTCCTGCTTCTTTTAAAAGTGGAATATTACGTTGCATTAATAATAAATAATTATTCAGCTTTCTACAAGTTTTAAATATTTACATTGCAGATTTGAAAATACAGTATTATCACAAAAGCTTCTAAATGAAGACAGAAATGCTGCAGTACAGTCTGTTTCTAGTGTGTGTCGGGGGGGCAGCAGCATAGGACAGTGAAAGACTAGATACAAGGATGTCACAGAATCCAATGCAGCCCCTTAAATCTAAAAATCACATCCTTTTGTTCATAGTCTACACAATCTATACAGTTTAAAAAATTAAAGTCCATTTTTGTTTCCATTTGCCCTCAGTTTGTCAGAAGAGCTACAGGAGACCTCATGGTTACCATTGGGTCTTTTTACAGAATTTGGGTTAATAGTTTTCTTAAGATTTTGTTCAATACAACTGGAATGCAGAAGGGAGATCTCAGCAGGAATCTTTCAGTAACATACAGTACAAAAACATTATTAAATGTTGCTTTCCCGGCTGAAAAATTATTTGGATATAATCCTCTATAAAGTACTTTGGATGCACATTAGTGGTGGTGGTGGTGGAGGGGAGTCCCAATTACCTGTAAAGCACTTTGAGTGGAGTGTGCCAAAAAGATAATTATTATTGACACACTACAGATAATAGGTGCTGTAGGCACAAAGTCTGAACTTATTTGTGAGAATTATTATTTGATATTCACAGAAAAATAATAAGCTACAGACTGTTACTGATTTATTACATCGTCTGAGCATCCATAGTGTCATGTACTGTGACTGAGTCCATTACAAGGCAGATACACTGTGTGCTGGGATGGAGGGGGCAGAAAGTGTCTTCTTCCTGGTCACCCCTTGCCCCTGGACTGGGCCTCGTCCTCACACTACAGTGCTGACCGAGGGGTCGGAGAGGTTCAGCTGGCCCGTGATGTCGGTAGGGTGATACTGCTGAAAGCGAAAACACACACAAAAAGAAAAAAGAATCAATTTCTCCAGCACCATTTCCTTACATCCGCATACAAAAAATGGTCATTTTAGATGTAATGAACCAAAGAGTTTTCTAAGTGTTTAACCTATTCCCCCTAGGCAGCTGAAATTCCTGAATATTTGCATGCAGCTCCGATTGACAGAGGAGACGATGAGCAGGCACATTTAAACCCGTTCTAGCCTCCATTTTAATCAATAGGGTAAACATGACCATGAGAACACAGCTTTGCTGTGCCAGTTAAAGGATTCCAACAGAGGTACTGTAGTATTACACATCTGTTGACTCAACCATTTTTAGCATTGAGGCCCATTTGACCGCGAGAGACACCAACCAAATTTCCATAGCGTGGCTCATGGCCTGAGGCCCAGTCACTCCCAGAACTGTAGGAGATCAGGTGGACACCTAGAGGCCAATGCCACCAGTCATAGCGGGGTGACTGTCTGTTTGAGGTGAAGTCTTTTGTCAGTATCTCCAGGGGGAAGGGCTAAAGAAAGAACTTTAGTGAGGTATGTAACAGGTTTTTTGGTTCAAAGGTCACAATGTATTGGATTTTAGAGCAGTGAGACTTCAAGAAATACTGTGTTACCTTGAAGAACAAGAGTAACACCAGTATTACTTGTGTGTTAAACATTTATCACTGGCCAGGTGGGTCTGCACTTGTTAAAAAGGTTTGTATTAAATATCTAATCTCTTTTAATATCAATAAACGTTTTCAAACAAACCATAGCCATTGATAAGCACTACATCAGCTTACATGTAAACAGTAACTAAATTACTGGTTTTAGAATTTTTAAAGTAAAATTCCCCAAAACCTTTACCATTTTGAAAAATATTTACAATATTCATAAATACTGATTAAACATGAAACACTTTTCACAAAACGTCAAATTGCAGTTGGCTGAAAAATCTTTGCTAATTAATTGTATTTTAATAAATACAAATATATAAAGTTACTTAAGAGGAGCTCCAAGTGATCATGATTTTTTAAAATATTCTTTATGCAGCGACATTGTGGTTGGCCACCTAATAAGACCAGAAACCAAGCTTTGTGAAAAGTGCTCCTGCAAAGCACTAAAGGCACAAAGGGAAGTTTAAAGATTGATTTTTACAAGCAACACTACCATTTCAGTAGTGTGATTGAACTACAAAACTACATTAAAAGTACACTGAAGAGAATTCATCAGCACAGCAGCAAATGCAACATGCTATAAAGTTCTCCAGTATTTGAAACCAATACAATATTCATGGAGGAGTAATTGTATTTGGCTAACAGAGCAGAAGATGAGCAGAATACTTTTAATACGTGACAGTAAGCAAACGTTTTACAGAGTCCTTCTTCCTGAACATTCCAAACCTTTCCCGAAGGTCCCTCCTGCTGAGAGACAGGTGAAGAGCAAAAGAGAAAGCCTCTACACCTACAGTCATGCTGGCACAGGAAAAAGAAGCATTGTGGCATGTAGTGGGAACACTCAAATCCATTGAAATCCATTTAAAAACACTGATAAAACAATGATACGACTGAAGATGGGTACATTCCAGTAAGGAGATTTTTCAGCTGTTAGTTCTTATAATATCAAAAGTACTAGTTATTGAGTCTGTCCCTGCAGGTCCTCACTGTTATTTCTCCCACAAAGAAGCAAATAATCAAATGAGTGTTCAGGACAGATATATACACCTCCAATGACCGGCATGTTTGTATAAAACTTTGTTTGCTTTTTGGTTGACTACAAGGTCCAGACTGCAATTCAGTCTCTTTCCAGACTCCTCTCTGAAGAGCTTAAGACTGATGGTAGTGGAGGAGGTGATGGCCAACTGTACAGTAAGAACACAGACAGTAGATGCCAGATCCCTTGGTCTGTTCTGCTAAGTCAAATTTAACAAGTAGCCATCACAATCAGGCTGGCTGGACTCTAGTCCTGGATGGGTGGCTGAAATGTTTATTTTGTGAACAACAAAGGAAAGAAGAGCCTGTCAGTGGGAGCACCCGGGCATTCAGTATCTGCAGAAAAGTCAGTTCAAACCAAATACAGTACATTACCAGCAGCAACTCTGACTGGCAGGTCACCTGTACATTAAGCCTGTAGAGTAACTGTGCAGGACTAGAGAGGAAACTGCAGGAAATCTTTAACTTTTTTAATTAAGATCATTCTTGTCCATCAAGGTAGCCAAGAAAATAACCTATAAAATAGAAAACTTTAGGTTTTAGCAACATGCAAACAAAAGGAATTGCACTTATACCAGCCCCAGCAGTGCTGCTGTTCTCCTGAGTAGCAACACTACTACCAGCACCACTCATGTGAGGTGTTGCCTTCCAGTGTCACTGCTCCCCGCCGAGGACTGTGCGTAATTCTCTGTTTTACTGTGCCATTTCTCATTGCCAAGACCTTCACTTGGTCACCCGTCTAAATCTATGAAGAAAAGCTATGTAGAGCCAGACTTCATCTCCCTCACCTCGCTGGGTCCCAGAGTGGATCTGGAAAAGGTCAAGCCAATGATAACTATTCCTCATCCCAGTGATGTTTGTGTTCTTATGCAAGTCAGTTTTATGCACTTACTCCATACTGAGTAATGAAATAAAATGAGCAGCAGTATGGATAGTATGGCTGTTGAACTCCTTTCAACAAGAATCCCATTAATCTCTTCCCAGATCTTCTCAAACTAGAAACTGATCTCTGGGCCCTTTTCCCAAATCCTGCTGTAACATCACATATGACAAGGATTTGTATCACTCGTTGTTGTTCCATGGATGCTTCAATGTGGAAAAAAGGAAAGGGTTTTCATGATATTCATGCTGCCGATTTCCATGTTTTCAGTTGAAGACAAAATAAAAAATTAGATTATCAGAATGAAACTCTGCCAAGTTCCACCTGCATAGCAAAATGTACCAAATACATAGAGTGTCAGCAGGATCTTCCAGTAATGGAAACTTTGCTAGAAAAAAGTGCTCTGGTTAGTTTTACAAGTTGGTCATTACATCTTGTTGGTTTGCCTGGGCCACTGAAATTTTACAGCGGTGTTGATCAGCTGTGCTATTTGTGCTCACTGGTAAAACTAATATCGGCTTGGAAACACCTCAAAGGAAGAAAAAAATTAAAACGTAACTAATATAAATATTATACATACAAGGTGAGGTGAAATTCAAATTAAATGTTTTTAATGACAAGACAAAGCAGTAAAGGAACAGGAAACGCTTACATACAATAAAGAAAAAAACTGAGAATATTAAGTTTTGTGATTGGGGAGAAAGAGCAGCACAGAGAAACTGGAACAGAATCTGGTCTCAACTCCGCTCCCTGCCTAGCGATTGCCCTAACCCTCCCTCCGGTCAAACCTAGTCTTCTCGGCCCACTCTAGGTCCCCTGCAGGCTACTACCCTTGGGCTCGTCCCTGCTGAGCAAACGTCTGGATGGGTTCTAGATGGTGGATTGACAGACATGTGGCCATGACTGCAAGTGCATGTGTGAGGGTGAAGAAACTCTGGAATGGGACGTTCTGTCAGTAAAGATGGGATGGTAAGAGAGAAAGGCAGAGCAGGTAGAGAGTGACTGAAAGAGAGAAAAAGAGAGAGGAACAGGGAGGGTGTAACTTCTTCATCTCCTTACCGTATCTTTGGAGGACCTACGTCTCTTGATGCTGGAGGCCAGGGTGGAACTGATGGACCTAAAAGAGGCTTTCTTTTTGGGGTCGGGCTCTGCTCTACCACTTTTTCTATCCTAAAATAAATATATATGTAGAAGAATTATTGAAATTCTCAGATGGAGAGTGTTTGGTTTCATCTTGCCCTACCTCACAGCTGACGAGCCACTGCCTGCTGATGGAAATCCAGCTCTGGCTGGGCAGCAGTTTGTCCAGTGGAGGGGCCACAGGAAGGGACACAGCACCATGTCATCCCGAGCTCCCCCCCATCAAAGCCAAGGGGCTTCTCCACTACCTAGACAGTGAGCTTTGCTCGAGCAGTCTTAGATGCTGGATACATATTTCATGAATCTTTCAAGAAAACATCTGAAAGCACCAGTGCTGGCACGCTATTCTTTCTTTACAAAGTTTGCAAAACTAAATCAGATAAGACCATGCTGTCCTAACACTGGCAAGACAAGACTTGTGCTGTTCCCCAGGCTTGTACTGCATCCCTGGGGAAGTTGTGTGGTGGACAGCCTATGTCAGGGTACCGAGTGTGGCAGTGGAGCGGATGTCAGCCCATGCTGTCAACTGGAGCACCTTTAATTTCATAAACCCTCACCCCAAAGGTTTCTACTGTATATCCATCTGGCTTTTATTTTAATTTGGTAATTTGAAACTGTAACAAGTAACATTTTCTTAGAGCATGGGTGGATGCACCCACATTGAGTGAAACTGCTTTAATCATCTTTCACCAGAATGCAGTGTGGTCCCCCCTTCCACGTTGTGTGAAGTAGTACCCATCCCTACTCCTATCCAACCCATTCAGCATGGTGAACCCTTGTCTCTGCCTTATTAACAAAAAGTGTAAGAGCAGGTGTGACTGGATATATTCATAATTAGGTATCCTTACATCCTGTTTCTCTAGAGAGGTAGAGGGCTGCATTGGAAAAAAAGAAAAAAGAAACATTCATCTTCTGTTTTATGTTCATTGTACTTAAAAAATAAATGCTACCTTAATAACAGCAAAGAAAGCACAAAAATGAAATAAAGCCAAGCACCTTCTTCAAATAAATTGACTGGGGAAACCAGAACGATGCAGAAATATGTGAGAAAAAGCAAAAAAGGAAATTGAAATAAAAACCCTGCATTATACCGAGAGCCAGGTATAACGGAAATTCACCCCACATGTTAGGAGTAAGGCAGTGTGGTGTGAATTTCACCTGAAGGCATGCATCACAGGGAACTCAACAGGAGAAGCAGAATGGATGAAATGAAAGTGATCCAGGCCAGCACGGTCCCAAACGAGGGGTCCTCTGTCAAGAAACTCAATGACCCTGGGGCTCTCGTGCGACCTTTTGACCTGTGACTCTGCTAACCCTTTAATTTCACACTCAGGACCTGAGATAAATACTAAACCTGAAGGTGGTGTTTCAGTAAAAACTTGAACAAGAAATGACAAGAAGAAATGGCCTTCCCTTCAGTTAAGACAGTACTTCCCAAAAAAATGGTCTAACTTAACTGAACTTTAACAAGCCAGTGAGTGATTCAAATAGCTGTGTCCTGATAAAATCACAAATTCTTCTAAAAAGGAAAAGATTGAGTGACTTTGCAAATGATAAGCTTTTTATTTGAATATTTCAGATTGAGCATGATTATGTATCGATGCATGTTTCAGTTTACTTATGTGCACTGCTCCAATGCTGTAATGTCAGCAGCGCTGCAAGAATGATACAGTCCTATAAATACAGGGGCTGTGCAGTGGGACAGCTTTTGAATGACACAGTATGCAGCCTCGAAGGCAAAGCCTGAGCTCACTGGCAGAAGTGTTAAATGGACCCATTAAACCTCTTTCAAGGTGTCCCTGTACGTCTCTAAATGAAACTTGTCATTACCAATCTAAGTGTTGAAACAAAGGCAGCTACTGCAGGCAGCAGAAATTGACTCTACATGCAAAGTTATGGGAACCCTCTGAAATAACACAACAAAGAACCACCATACTTATTCCTTCAATAGCAGGCGTTCATAATGAGTTGTACTTGTCCTTATTTTTCAAAGATATGTGAAAGACTTCTGGTACTCTGTACATCCAGATCAGGTTATTCAATATTGCACCATTTCCAGAGCTCCCTGTGGTGAAATGTGTATGTGTAGGTATATACATATATTTATATATACACAAATACATGTGTATACCCAAGTAAGCCTAACTAAGAAGATATTCAAACAATAGAGAATTATGTTGATAAACTGAAACAGAAGTAAATCCTCTATTTTGAGCTTACCTGTCACTTGGGCTTCCTTGGTTTGATAATTCAACAACAGCTGCCTTATCAATAGCCCACGGCAATATCACGCTCAGAGTATTTACTGCACAGCTCCCAGAGCCACCACGTCTCCTCGTATTTCATGTCCATTTAGCGAATTTCTCACTTGCCTTGCGTTTCCTTGCTCTGGTTTTGACGGATCATACTAAATTATGACAGCTGTAATCTAAACATTCATGTTTTTTGCTAGTGAAGAGGAACAAAAACTTGGAGAGAAAAGATGGCAGAGAGAAAATTCCTTCCGAGATCCGAGAAGTAGACCATTGAACTAACATTCAGCATTCCTGCAGACATTACAATCCATTTCACCTTACTGAACCCCTTGAACATTACTCTTCACCTTAAAGACTGATTTAGGTATAGTCAAAACAAAAGGGCTTTTGCAAAGAATGTTATGAAGCTGATATACATTGACTGAGCTTGTTCAAGGTGGTGCCTTTTCTCTGTTGTCTTATAAATGTCAAGATGCATTTATACATTTGTTCAGCTTCATTGTACATTTATACATACATTACACTCAGGATGGTATCAGCTAATACTATCCTAAAGCAACACTTAGTCTCCCTGTGGGTTTAGCACCAATATCAATACATTTACTTTAAAAACAGTAACAGGATTGCCCTTATCTATTTTTTTTTTTCATTTTAAGATTATTCATAATGAATTTAGACTACCTAACGTTGTCATTAACACCAGGCGTTTGGCACAAAGACACATTACTAGAGAGTCCAAGCCCTTGCAAAGCCCAAGGCTTGTATACCAAGGCTTTATTTAAATTGTGAAAACCAGTCCTGTACCATAGTGTCAGCGTCTCACTTGGCTGGGACAGCAAACACACAAGACGAGAAGCGCACAGCAGAGCGTAACACCAACACCCCAGCACAACCTCACAGTCAGAGCAACAGCGCGGCACTCAGGAGGAGGAGGATAGAGGGGGAGGGGCTGGAAATCGGGCTCATCCTGAGTATACTCGGAGCCCCTTTGAACCCCACGTAGGAGAGGAACAACAGCTCATCCCGACACAAAAGACAGCGTTCTCCCTTCCTAACCAGCTACTGTTAATCACCAGGGCCATGGGGCCAATACGAGGTAAGAATAAGGAAGCCCTTGTACACTGCCGATCTCCAAAGGGGTAGGAGCCAAAACGGTTGTATCTATGGCTTTTATCTGTCTGTCGGTTTTTGTTCTACTTACAAGCGACACAAAAACACGCGTATCACTGCTTCATGCCATGAACTGGAATGAATTTTCTTTTTTCGTTATCTGCTAGTTTGCTAGTGGAACTCCAATTCTGACAGATAGGATGACATGCAACGGGATGGTTGTTACGTACTAATCTCGGAGTCCCGGCCCGGCCCAGTACTTCCCTCCCCGGAACCTCCTTATTGTCCTGCAGGGGCACACAAGAGACAGGAGCTGTGTTGGACTGTGTCCTATCGGCGCTGGGGGACTGATGCTACACTCGCTTTTCCAGCAGTGCGCTACAGGGGGAGACCCTGCTGCCTTCGTCCAGACTGCACGACTGCACTGGAACCACAGCCACTGGGATAGTGAGACCCCTCTTTCAGCCTTGTGCTCACAATTGTTTATAAGCCTAAATACATACTGTATACAGTATACCTATCTTCATATGGGAGCTTTATCTGTAAGGAATAAGAATGCTTCACTGCAAGCTTTAAAGATTAGGTTCAAAATCCTTCAGATTTTTAACTGAAATCCACTCCCTATAGTTCACTCGCACCCGTGACTCTGCATCCGTTTAGACAGGAAACTGAAGGTACCCAGCTGCCAGCTCCTGATCCTCCAGCACCGCCGGAGAGCGAGGGCGCTGCCGGGTCACGGAGGCCCTGCCAAGCCACGACTCGGCCTCCTCCACTGGCTCAGGGTTAAAGACATACCTGCAGGTTCTTCCTCCACACGTTGACTGCAGCAAAAGCCAGCTGCATCTGCTTCCTGCGGGCATCCTTGTGGCGCTTGTACGCGATCTCAATAAATATCAAGAATATGCCTGCCACAATGCCCCCAGCCACCAGCATGAAGACTCCTGAAAGTGAAGGGAAAAGCAGACGGTATCAGAGGCACCGGAGAGTGCAGGTAGTTCTATTAGATGTACAGTATGTGTACATTCAGTATGAAATACAGTGAATAACACAGGAGTTAATGCAAAACAAATTGCCGGTATAAAAAACTGTCCCCGAATGCTGCCATACCTGCCATGTTTTCAAAGGTGAGTGTAGCTGGGGCATTACTCCTCGAGTCACACTCCTGGTATCTGACCCATGTCTTGTCCAAGTCTTCCATAAAGCCATTTTCATGAGAACTGCAGAAAAAAAACAGGGAGATGAAAATGACACCAACTTCTGAATGAGAAAGAAGTTTTTGCAAGTTCAGGTACACAGACAATGTATTACTACCTCAAATAACGCTCTGGCAAAGAAAGAGCCAAGAGAGATCAAGAGGGAGAACCTGAGGTACAGCAGGAGGAAGGAGCAGACGGAGAAAGGCCTGTGGGGATCACAGACCTGAGGATGGCGAGGGAGACATTCTGTTTCCAGGGGCTGTCCTTCCTCATGCCGATGCCAAAGCCGGAGCGGAAGAAGAGCTCTCCAGTTGTGACTAGATCACACTTCTGCGATGCCTCGAACTCAAGCACTGCCGAGTCCCAGATGAAAGCATGCAGCTTGCTGTGAAGGACATTAGGGCGCAGGACAGGTCACGTTTTACCACCGCAAAGAACAGCCGCAAGCCGTGTTTTTCAAGCTAATTAAATACAATCTTGTGAATCTGATGATGACCGACAATGCTTTTTTATTCTGCTGTCATTATTTAACAGCAGTAAAAACCACAGACACTAAATAAATCAGGCTCATTAGGGCCATGAAAGAGGTCATCTTCATTTCAGATGGCAGATTTTAAACCCCTCTGTGAGTGGGACATCGGCAGTCTTGAAGGAAGAAGACGGGTATTCTGCAGCTGTTGATCTCGGCCATGTGCCGAGGCAGCGACAACCACTCACTTGTCTCTGACAGCCTGGATGGCCTCGGCCGCACTCTCGTAGTTGTGCTTCTCCATGTGACGGTACATGGTGCTCAGCTCCACCTGCCTGCGGAAGTAGATGTCCACCGAGCTCTGCTTCACCGTGGCGTAGATGAACTTGTCCGAAGGGTTGCGCAGCTAAGAACAGATGAGAATGAAATGGGGGGAGGAAAAGGAACCTGAGAAAAAACAGCAAGATCATCTGGCGTTTTCTATGCTTATGCAATGTTTTTACTTCTCCTTGCCACACCATACCTCCATATCTTTTAACACGCATTTAACATAATTTCACTTTGCTTTGCTACAGTTTATGGTGTTTTGACTGTCACACCAATGATTTCATAATGATTATTTAATGATTTCAAAGGGGATCTGACATCATCTCCGAATACCTGATTTTTTAAAACTTAATTCTCCACATTGAGTTAGTTGTTTTACAGACAGGCTAAAACAGAAAATTATAGGAGGCATAGTTAATGACCTTATTGTTTTAAAATAAAATGGCATTTAAAAGCATTAATATCTGCAAGGATATGTTTTACAGTCAGAAACCTCCATCTGTTATGAAAAAGCCAGTAATTCCCAGCAATTCACAGCAACCCAGAGCTCATGACACAAGATGGGACTGTTCCCTCTACCCCAGCTAGAACACCCCGCTGCTGCTCAAAATGTACTGAGATACCAATGAACCTCTCCAGCATGTCTTTGTAAGGTGATAAGAAACTGGAGCACCAGGCAAAACACAGAACATGAAAATGCCCCACAGAAGCTACCCCAGTTCAGCCAGGAGGCAGCAGCACATCAAGCTGCCTTGCTACCCAAGTGAGAATCAGTCCTTGTCAGGCTGTGGGTGAGCAGCGCATCACAGTCAGAGGTTGCCCCGGGAGACCACAAACTTTTTCAATGGGTTTTGTGGTTTTCTGTGGCCTTAAGACATGGTCAGACGTTAACACCACGTTCCGCCGGTCATTCATCATCCACTCGGATGCCTCCTCCAGCCAGTCCTATGGCTTCAGATGCAGACCCCTGTCTTAGCTGGTCTTCGTTGATCTACAAGTCAATCTCCATACCATCTGCTTCAGCAGCTAGCAGAAGGCACCCATTCTTCACTGCTGCTTAACCAGTCACCCTGGGGTGCTACCTGTCAGCAGCACCTCTCCTTTACAACTCCTTTAGCCATCCTGGAGAGCTAAAAGCCCAAAGTCAATCACTGCTTCAGCCCGCGGCACCAACGACAGCCTCTCGGCTGGGGGCAGAGTTGCAACACAAACAGATAGCTCCTCGGGTCATCATCCTGCTGTGATCTTAGCACCCTTCCAAACTTGCTGCAGCTCCTCCAGCTACTTCACTGCCAGAACCTGCATGTGCTTTCTCCCCAGAACCCTGCATTGGACCTGAACTTCCCCAGTCCAGAGTGCACCTCTTGAGCCCAGCTCCTGGTGTGCTCCCGGGAGACTGCCTCGACAAAGTGTGTGCAGCCGGCACAGCTCCAGGGACGGACCCCTCATCTGTCCCGGCTCGGCAGGGACAGCGGTGGCCCCCACAATCACCTGCCTTCTGCTGCTGCATGTACTGCGCCGGTCAACGCTAGCTCACAGCCTGCCTCTGCCTCTGCAGTTCCATCACCACTGCCACAGCGAAGCCTGATCAGGATCCAAACGCTCCCTCATCACTTTCTCCGGAGAGCTCGACCCCGCCACCACTGGGCCTGAACTCTCCGGTTCTACACCTGATTCTGACTGCAACACCACCGCCACTGTGCCTTGTGCACATCTCTTAGTACCTACATGAAGAGGTATGTAGAGCCTTGGAGAATCGGTGTTAGTACCAGATTTAAGCAGATCATTTTAACAAAGATTGTGCAGCTGCAGTATGCAAGGGAAGGGCAGTGGCAGAGGTCTCTGAGCTGGACTCCCCCTGGTGACATTTAACTTATAGGGATACTAGTAGGCACACACACCCGAGGGTCATTGATCCCAGTAATGCGCTCCTCTGGCCGGTCCAACACCAGGAAAGCAGCCAGGTTAGCAGTGTAGGAGGCAACGATGATCATGGCAAAGCCAGCCCACACCATGCCCAGAATGCGCGCCGAGAAACTGCGAGGAGCCCCTGAAAACAGACAGACAGCGTTTAGTCTCTGACCAAATGAAGCCAGTCAGAATCACAGTCACAAAACCAGAAAGCTCAGACCGCGCCATCTGTCAGAACAGCTTACTGAACTCCAAACAGGATAACAGGGTTCTTATTGAGCAGCATAAAGCACACCATACACTCTGAACACACTGAACTGTCCGCAGTGCACTTGTACCATGCGGCTCCTCCAGTTACTGCTCTTACAATGAAACAATAAAAGGATGACTGAAGAGGAAGAGGAAATACGACGGGGGGGATAAACCAGTGATCGTTAGACCAGGCTCCATACCTTCTCCAATGCCCGAGTTCAGCAGCACTCCCCAAGAGAACCACATAGCAGATGACAATGTCAGAGCATCCTCTTCCTCTTCTTCACTGTTCACTTTGAACCGTCCAAATGGGCTAGAAAACAGGATAAAGCTGCCCTTTGAGACACAGTGAATATTACAGACGCTTAGAAGACACGCCTTCTCTCCTGCACCCGTACACCTGCTGTTGTATCTGGCTCAACTCTACGCGCCCCACGGCTCACCGGCTCACCTATTCGAGTCTAAGGAGCCTCCCTGGGCAGTGGGCTCTGTCCCACAGCACCCTCATAATTCCTGAGATGCACACAGACAAAAGAGGCAAAAGACGGACCGAAGAGAAACAGAGAAATGAATGAAAGAAAACACATTTCTAAAAGGAAGAGAATGTAGACAAAAAAGACAGGAACCACAGAACAAAATGGCAAAAAGTATTCTTGAAGAAACAGCAGACAAACTGGGACCCCAATCCACATTTCTCACCTGAATCGGTCTAGTAGATAGAGCATGACTGCCACTACATGCACTGACAGCCCCACCAGCAACCACAACGTGCTCTGGAAGGGCTGCATGAAGGAGTCCAAAGTACTGCGTGGGATTTCCTGTAACACAGAGATAAAGCAATGTCACCCAGGGGCTCACAAGCCTTGTGCAGGGGCCTGGAGTCACTCAGCAGAGTATTACTCTGCTCAGCAAGGACCACAGACACACAGCAGCCATGCTACCTTCTTGACCAGTATGGTCAGCCCCTGGTATTTGAATGGCTTGGAGAACTCAATGTATTGTGCTCGTTCATTGTTGATGGTCAAAGGAGCCACTATCATGTCTGCTAATCCACTGAGGAGCTCCCCCATCATCCCATTCCACTCCTTCTTGTTGCTGTTGTTCACCTGGAAAAGAGGAATTAAGATGCAGATTATTGTCAAATGCAAACACTTTCAAAAACAGGCATGATGAAAAGCATTTTATAACAAATGCCAAAACTAAAAAAAAAACACTGTCCAATTTCAGAAAGGCTTTAAATCTTAAATTAACAATGTCTGATTGACTAACATACACACAATAACTAATCAGTTTTTAAGACAGCAAACCCTAGTGTGACCCATGCTGTTCTGCTGTGAGTGTGTGATTTGTAAACATGCGTTTAATAAGTAATCAAGGTCACAGCTACTCAGTAAATCCATCCATTTCCAGTAATGCCAAACTCACCCGCTCCTGTGTTCCAAACTTCCCATCAGCCACCAGGTGGACCTCGTAGGTAAAGTTCATAGTCTTGGCAAGTTTGATGAGCAGGTCAATGCAGAACCCATAACAGCACTGCGGCACAATGGGGCGTCCTGTAACCCAAACAGCAGAGGCACCTCTTAATACAAGTCTGCAGATTTTCATTGCCAAAGTGAATGTACACAGAATATTGCGTTTATCTATACGCCGTATGTATAGATATACATTTATTTAAGAAGAGCTCCTTCATGTAGATTTTGTTGAGAAGTAAATCACAGTGACATCATCAACGTCCCTGTTTTGTTACCTGGGATGGTCTCATTGGGGCCCGTGCAGATCACCTTTTTAATCAAGTCTCCGTTGACTGTGTGCTCTTCCTTGCAGGTTCCGTCATGCATTGTAGGCTTCACATAAACAAAGGGCTCTTGGTGAATAGTAACAATCTAAAAACAAAAACACATAATTTAAAGTCCTTTGTCCTTATGGACTTTCTCTTTATTTTTCTGTTTCGTTTTTCTACTGCAATCAGTATCACAGAGCTGAGTCCAGCCACGCACACACCAGACTTCCCAATATCTCCATTCTGTTCCCCAGGATTAAATTTCAAAACTGAAGCAGTCTGTCTGATTCTTCCTGTTCCGAACTACTGATTCAAGGTAATAATAATCCTTATACTTAAAGAGCACTTTCCTGCACTTTCCACTCTAAGCGCTTTACAGGTAATGTGGACTCCCCTCCACCGCCACAAATGTGTAATCCCACCTGGATGATGCAACAGCAGTCAACGTGCGCCAGTACGCTCATCACACACCAGCTGTTAGTTGGTTCAGTTCATAGATGGCGATTATTAGATGGCCCATTACCCTTCAGTCTCACCTTCAGTCTGGTTGACATCTGGTACCCTCGTGGCTTCTCTGTCTCCCCACCTGGCCAGATGATCTTTCTTTGGTTGTTAAGCACAACCTGTGCAGGGCCACCAGAAACAGCAGATCAAACACCCAGGACATGGACAGAGAGATTGAATAGAAGTAGAGGTGTATCCCCTGTCCATTAGTTTGAAGAGCTACCCTTTCTTTAATTACATACAGCTTTTTAATATTTAAGAATATACAAGTCAAATGACGTCACGGTGGCACAACGGGCACCTTGATCACTGAGCATGGAGAGCTCACCTGTGGCCCAGCCTGAAGATGAGCCATCCGTCTCAGTCTGACTGAGGCTGTCATGAGCTGCTGGCTGGGCCAGGATCCTCACTCATCAACAGCAGCAAGTTGTCCTCACTAAACACTGAGCAAGAGCTGCTGTCCTACAGCTCCTTGTACATCTGGCTACCATTGTAATGATCCAATTTGACAAGCTCATCACTGGAGTCTTTCAAAGTCAGATGAAACTAAATAATCTACTAACATTTATCTGTGCACTGTGTATGCCTTACATCTGCATTTTTAACTATGTTCCTGTAAATAACTAACTTGGTTCTTCCTCCTGAGGTGCATTTGCATAGTCTATTCTTCTGATAGTCTATTAATTTTAATGTTATTTGTTTCCATTTCTACATGACGTGAGATGGAAATGATTATATAAAGAGGAAAGAAACTGTCACGCTGAGACATAACAGAACATAACGATGCTGGAGCTGCACAACCTGTTGAAAATGAATTACACTACAGAAATAAGACTTTAGAAAAAAGCTTTAGAAAACAAATAATTCTGTTGGATGAACTGTAAATTACTTACAGATTACGTAACTTTTTGGCCTTATTTCTTGTGAATGGATGCGTGACAAGCAATGCAGTGTGAGTGTTCTCTGGTGCACTACAGTAAACTAACTGACAGTCAGGAGCATTAAAAGTATTCCCCTACTTGAGTGCCGTTGTATATGCCCACTTGCACCAGCCTGCTTTTCTGGTAGTTCAGAATGCTGTAGTGGGCAAATTTTCGGTCCCCATCATCATTAAACTCCACCCGTCCCGTCAGGCCATCAGGATACTTGGAGGACATCAGTACTCTGAGAATTCAGATGACAAATCATCACTTTGGAGGCAATATGAGATATGATATGATTGACTGAGACTTTCAAAGCTGACAAAGATGTCATGACCTTATCATTTTATGCAATGTGATGTACGGATAATGAACAAGTTTTGAAAATATACTATTATGCTTCTTATCCCAATACAACATTAATTTGAAAGTATTAAATTTTAACTTTTCTACGGTAAGATGAATTCAAACATGAATCTGTTTCACGTAGGAACATGAAAGTTCTCATACTTTGGTGAATATTGCTTATATTCAAGAACATATGCATTCACTGACCCTTTCATTATAATAATACAACTGAGGTATATGCCAAGAGTAGCTATAATCCAATTTCATGACTACATCAGGACTTGTAAGAAACACTGGACTATGGCTCTCTGAGAGTACAATGTATCCAGTTCTGTCTAACAGTAGTAGTAGTTCAGTCCTGACACTGAGTAAAGACCTAAAAAGTAAAGCAGGGTAATGCTGACTCATTTGTATTTCTCTGAACTGGTGTTCTTTGGCTGGTGAAACAGTTTTTTCTACATCAAATTTACCTACAAGTAGCAAAATTGCCTCATGCAGTATAATTGTCAGATTTTGGATAAAGCAACTACTATCTGAATCGGTGTTTCATATGAATGACTGAATGGCAAAAATCACCACTGGGACTGTGGGAGTGTGCTTATGGACTAGAGAGTGGCTGACAGCCAGCTGGCCATGCTGTAGCCAATACCGTTTGAAGAGTGGTCCTGTTTTCCAGATGTTCGTATTGCCAACGCAGCCCCTTGGTGGCTCCGTGATGTTCTCCTTCTCGAACAGCTCCAGGATGGACTGAGCCACCACAGCCACTGCGTCGTTGATGTGCGCTGACTCATTCTTCCCGTTGATGAGCTGGAGGCCAATCAGCCCTGCCAACACAGAGACTTTCAGGTTCCCAGAGCTTCTGCTGACTCATCAGACACTATTCCCATGCAAAGGCATTATCCTCTCTTTTTAAAAATAAGCATCTCAGTTAGTACTGACTGGCTGCATCACACACTTACCTGCTTACAAGAATCATCTACACACTTTATTTGAGAACATGTTTAGAGTGAGAACTGCTGAAGAGCGGAAGGGATTCTCACCATCAGGGGCTTCACTGAGAGCCTTTCCTGACATCTCCCTCTCTCCCACCAGCCACACGTAGCCGGATCCGGTCATGTTCAGGTGCCGAGCCGCTTTGTACACTGCAGCAGCATCCTCTTCACTTGGAACAAACAAACATTGTCACCAAGACACATCCTGAAACACTGAACCAGGCTCTTTTCCTAAATGTCCCCTCCCGCAGTTTCCATAACAGCCTTCCAGTCAAGAGAGCCAGGCCCCCTCCAAATGACACTTTCACTACCCCAAACCAAACAGGTCCTTTTCCCCTTCAGTGAAAGCTCTTAAAGCTTCAGAATAGATTCTGAAATATAAAAATGGTACAAATAAGGCATTTCACGACACTGGGATTTCATTCCTCTGTCACCATTGTTAATACTGTACAACATCATGTTCAGCTTTTTCTTGCTTCTCATGCGGTACTGCATCAGCAAGCAGGCACAACAGGAAAACATGCGGTGCTCATTATTGCCTCCTGTGGAAGAAGAGACCCCTGTGTACAGCACAATACATTCATCAGCTTAACCCAGGGGTGGATTACCAGTGGAACATCACCTTGGCACGACCAAAAAGTGCATCAAGTATCATTCCAGTGTGGAGAAGAAGGAGAGGAAACGAGACTAACCTAGCAGAGAGGATGATGACACGGGCCTCCAGCTCCTTGGCTTCCTGCAGCAGCGCCGTTAAGTTTGTGTCTTGATTGAACTGAAGGACTTTCTCTGCCTGCGATTGGGGCACAGAATCAGTCAAGTAGGCTACTTACCCACACTGAGAACCATCTGTCTTTAGTTCTTGATTTGTTTTCTTTTTCTTTTTAGTAAAAAAAAAGATTTCCAAGAGAATCTGTTCAACTAAAAAAAAATTCATAGTTTAAGCTTGGAGAAAAAAGTTCTTCATTGGGCATGCAAACTCAGGGTTATCAAGACTCCAAAGAAGGACGTGCATGTTAGAGATAGAGGGGAGAAGAAGATCAATGCAACTGGAAATTAAAGACAGGTGGAGAAGGGAGAGGGGGCATTTTTATCCCAAAAAACATTTGAAAGTAAGAAAATCTGCAAAAAGGGAAGTAGCATCTGGGAAGTGTCTGTCCCACACTACCAGATTTCCACAAAGATATATACTTGCAAACTTTGATTTTGACACATGCATTCCTTACACAAAAATAAGGCCGGACTTTTTATTGAAATAAAAAACTCTCGCAACATAAAACCATTCTCGATTAAAATCATAAAAAGTCTAAACAGAAAAAGACGTGCTACCAGATAAGAAACATTTCTGGGTCGATTGGTGACTGTGTTTGATTGGTTTCTAGTTGCTACTTTTATAGAATTGGTGGGCGGCGTGCATTGTCCATGCAAATATACCTTGGGTCCTCGCTTGTTGTCATAGGACAGTTGGTCGAGGTTTTCATAGTTCCTGTTTTTATTCTGATGAATAATGTGCACAGAGAAAATATGCAGACACAGAAGAATATTATAAACAGTTGAAAATGGTGTGCAGTAAAGCAATCCAACATCTCTCCACTTTCCTGCTTCAAAATTGGATTCTCTAACGCTGGGGCTTGCAAAAATATCAAAGAGGACAGCTAATTGAGTTTACGGTTGATCTTCTGTATTTTATATAGACAGGCATAGACAGCTTGCTGCTGTGAAATCTCAAAATAGAGTTTCAGCTTTTCCGCTCAACATCTCAACTTGAATTTGAGTTTGAATATTATTATTAGAATACCTGCATTGATTTTTGGAACCATAAAACTCTTATTTTAACATACTTTCTTGTGATCTATTTGGGAACACTGGTATTTAAGTTAGCGATTTTAAATGTCAGTTAAAAAAATATGTATTTTTTTTAAATGAAAAGAGTTTTGTCTGTGGAACATTGTTTAAGCCTTAAATCAATAGTACATATCCGTGTCATGGTTACGTATTTTAGGAGAATAAAACGTCACAGCAGTAGAATGGTGGCTCTGCTTCAGCGGTCATGGTGGTGCCTGAAGTGTCACTTGTGAAAATTTTAGTGAGGCGGCTGTTTCTCGCACTCACGGCATATCGCAGGAATGGTGTAATATATCAGCCATTTCCCCCTGTGAATTACACATTAATAGCTGAAGGGTTTTGATTTTTTGGTTTGTCTTTGGATAATAAGCTCTACAGCACCACTCCAGTGTCCCCAGGATTCCATGTCTTTGACTTCAAAGCTGCCCACAGCCCTTCTACAAGGGCTGAACAAAAGCAACCAGTTTGTGGCCATTTAGACGCTTTGCTTTCGGCAGGAAGACTTTCGCGCTGAAGCCTAGGAGCTCCTCAGGGTGGAGCGGACTCCGAGCAGCACGCGATCCCCCTCGATGACCTCCAGCAACACTTTGACCCGTTTAGACATTTCAGTGCACTGGAGCAGCTGCAGGGAAGTGCCTTGCGCTGGGGCGGAACCGAGACGCCTGCAGCCAGTGTCCAAGTGTCCAGCCAGGGCTCGGCAGAACTGCACGCCCCCAGCGCCAGTGTGGAATGTGCCCCTGGCTGACATACTGTGAGCAAGCGAGGTGACTGACCACTGTGCGTCAACAAGCACTCGAAGAGCAATACCTAAAGCCTTTATACTTTTGACAAACCTGCCAAAAACAATGAGTGATTTAAAATAATAGTACACTGCTGATCTAATGACTGATTTTGAGCCGCACCGTTTGCTATAAACGTCATGCTACCAGCGATGTCACTGCCCCGAACTGCCGAATGGCGCCACCATCAAAGCCCATGAACTACTATTCTTATTTAATAAGCTTACTCTTGACTTTGTGGAAAAAAAACTGGTAATGGGAAACACACTAGAACGCTTTCAGTTTTACAGTTATGAATTCTAGAAGGTGATTTTCTAAAAGCATCACACAAATCCAGGCTTACTGTGCACATGAGATGGACTGTTAGAAAAACAACAACTTCCAAAAAATGCCCAGTACAGCACCGGCACAGAATGAATCAAAAGTCCTCCACCAGAGTGTCACTGCTGATCAGACCCAACTGTCTACAGCACAAGTGCAGCATGATGGTGTGATTCCCGCGTGCTGGCCGTGTCCAGCTGCAGAGGGCCGGCCCAGCGGAGCCCACACGCCACCCAGGAGAGCCCACTTCCTTAGCAAGCGGGAGGCAGCTCCCTCGGGATCGCTGGGATTGCAGGACAGATAAGACAGGAGGGAGGAGGGAGGACTGTGACAGCAGGTTTACTTCTCCAGCATAATCACTTACGTGCCAAACAACCAATCTGTCTTCTTCCCAAAGACTTTGAGCTGCTTTAACTCATTTTCATTTACTGGCATTTTCTAACATATAATACAAATTCCACTGCAACATATCAAGGATATTTTTAAATTGCCAATAATCTTTTTTTCTATGTTCTCTGACTTTAAATGTTGAAAATACAGATGAATTTTATCTCATTCCTTACTGGGTGGCCACATCGTTACTTAGCAACAGCTACCCCAGCTGTGCATCAGCTGTGCCCAACAGGGTGAGGGGTCACACTGCTGCCTTGCTCCAGCAGACACCCCCTACTGGGGTCCTCAGCATGTCTTCAGCACTTACTTCAACAGGACATTCATCACATTCTGTCATTTCTTTTTCTGCAGATAAGAATTCATACTGACCTTTTTTTCTCTGGTGATATATGCAGGTGAAAACCAACCCCTTTTTTCATGAAATATCAAGAATGCAAGTCCTTTGCAGTCTATTTATTCTAATTCTTTTACATCGACTCCCCCTTGTGAGCAGAACGTGCATTTGCAGCCAAAGGCTGTTCCAGATTTGCACCGACACAGTACCACCGAATGAGGTCATTTGTTAAACATCAGACCAGACTTGACATTGGACAGCAAGTGGATTATTGCATTGTTAGACCTGGCCAAGCTCTACCCATAAACACTTATAATCATTAACAGATTGGTACACTTATTATAGAATTATTTCAGCAAACAACTACAGTTTTTCATTCAAGTACGATTAAAGGTTTGTCTCAAACAACACAATCAAGCAGCATCTCCTACAAAACCAACAGCTGGAAAGCAGAACTCAGCCCTGAAACAGCACCTGGAGGCCTGGCAATATGTCATTCAAGAGCTGAGCCCTCATCTACAGCAGAGCCAATCTGCAGTGTCACCTTCAGCTTAATTAGCACAACCCCAGTAAAGCAGAGTAGCATCTTATAAGGACATCTTAAGGCAAAGTGTAATAAACTATTTCTTGAAAATAAAGTAAAGCCTTGAAACACAAAAACTTCTCTTCACTTAAAATCCATAGGAATCATTTGCATTGCTTTGTTTTATCAATTAATTAAATATCTGCATACAAAGTAAATCCAGCATTTTATGTATTTGACTTGATTGATTTTTTGCAGAGCCCCAGGTTACATCCTTGATTTTGCTCCTGTTGTGGATTCACACGAAGGAGAATTTGACTATGCGCAAAGCACGTGAGATGAGTAAGTACAAGGTTTTGTCAGATAACCAGTCAAGACGCTGTTGATGCTTCTAGCATAAAATGTTAGCCAATGTTACAATGGAAAGAAATGTGTTTACATAACAAACTCTACATACATAGAACACCTCTGAGATATTTAACACGAGTACCTTACACACACACACGCGCGCGCAGACACAGGTGAAGGGCGCGGTGTCTCACCTTGGTCTCCTTCTCTTCCAGCAGGGTCTCCAGCCTCTTCTGCGCTGCCCGGCCCTCGTGGTCGTCGCTCACAATCAGGATAATATGATTCCAGCGGAATTCCCGCATCATGTCGAACCAGACATGTGCCTGGTGAGAGTAGGGGGGCACCGTGCGCAGGAACGACAGGTGTATACTCTGAGGGGGGAAGGACAGCATCAATGTACAACAACACGGCTACTGTGTTACTGTGCTCACTGGCCCTGTGTCTCTTTAACAGCTGCATGGCTGGGGGATACAGCAACATCAGTCAAGGCTATAGTGACGAAGCACAGGAAAACTCTTAGGAAGGATTTACTCGTAACAACTTTATGAAATCCTGAATAGACACCAAGCTCAAAGCACTTTGGATTGGAACAAAAATACAGGTTGACTTTAATAAGGCATGAAAATATGGCGAGTGCCCTATTCAAACCAATCAAAACCCCTTCCAGTGGAGGATGCTGTGCCAGGTGTGCTGGTCTCACCTTGTCAGAGTAGATGGACATGCGGGTGGTCAGTCCCACCACAGGGATGCGGTAGAAGCCAGCAGTATAGGACACTGGAGTGGGAGTCAGGTGGTCATTAGACTGTGGTGGGTGGCTCACTAGGATAGCGTACACCTGTCCGAAAAACAAGAGAGTTAAAAGATGCACCAGATCTTCTGCTCAATCAGACTGGACCATGGGACCAGAACCCCTCTTTCTCAAGCAGTCACCCGGGCCCAGTGCACAGCAGAGGTCGGGCTCAGCTACAACAAGAAGGGTAACAAAGAGAATGGCATTAATTTACGATGCGGCCAGCAGGAACACAACAACAGCAACCGACAACCACAAACACAGCTTGGCAGCAAGAGCACCTCCTCGTTCTGGTTATAATGAAGAACTAGCAGAGCTGAGCAGCTGCAGCTTATTTTGGAAGTTCTGCCCTTCTTACATGACAGAGCCAGCACAGCTTTCTGGGGTCCCTCCACATCACAGACACGCAGACGTCGACTATTATCAGCTCCCACCCCACCTTATTTTACTATTTAGAACAATTACATTCATGAATTATATAACTAGAAAACATATTAACCAGCTCTGGAGAGCACATAATAAGTTACAAACAAGAAGCACAAATTTTACAAGGATAACGAGGTATTTCAACATTGACAGTAATAAAGAGAAACATTAATAACAAAAAACGATCAGCAGAATCTGTAACTTCAAAATTATAGGAAAACGGAATACAAATTACTGCATTGAAACCTTTGTATAAAAAATTGTAGAAACAAATATGTAATTAAAGAAGAATTAGGTGCACTCAGTAAAAAGGGAGGTGAGATCAGTAAAGCTGAGCAGATGGGAAACTTTGACAAAAAACATTCTGTACATGATGGCCAGTCCGCTGAGCCCGCTTTGTGCCAGGGCGGACATCAGGCGTGGTTAAATCCGCTTGAGCTCTGAGCAGCTCCTCTCTGCTCCTGCTACCGTCACCGGGAGAGTGGCTGCAGTGCGAGGGGCTACCGGCTGGGTTCACAACACCCCAAATAAATGTGATACAGTAGAAAGCGCGTTTTAATACTAGTCTTTTCTACCGCACTTTTTGCTTTCACGCTTCTGTTTGGCCGGGCCGCGCTGATGACCCGCACGGCGTGCGTACAACTGCGGGAAACGTGTAGTAAAACAGTTCAACACCTCCAGTAGGCTACGTGTCTACCTTGAAAGTGTGCATTGCCTGCCCTTCGCTGGTTATATGGACCTGACGGGCTCAAAACAAAAAGAAATACAAAAGCCTTATTACACTGAATTCATGTGTGGTACCTTTGCTTGGAGATCGCTTGTCCCGCAATTCTTTTCCGAGCTTCAGAAACGTTACGTACTCGATTAATATTGGTCATTTCTGACCGGGTTTCCATTAGGACAATCCACTGCAGGAAGTGAAGGAGTTTCGCTCACATTTTAACATGATGATTAAAAACGCTGTGTTGCACACTGAGGAGACCCTGCGTATTCCCCTAGCTCGACTATGCCCACGGCCGGGCTGGATTTCAGTTTTTGGACCCCGGTATAGGGAGACCAGTTCCCCTCCACTCCGCAAGAGGGCGCCCTGGATCGGGCTAGATGCCGTTTGATCGCTTTCCAGGCTTTGCTTCTGCCTCGACGGTGGGTGTGGTTTTACCTCTGCAGGCAGGTGAGTATGATTAGCCACTGTTAACAAATGTAAAAAAATCTAATATATATGTCTTTTACTCTTTATGTTTTCCTTTGCGAGCTTGCTGTTGTGATGGATAATACGAATCCTATAGCAAGCAAGTGCACGGCTTCTTTTTTTACAGCCCAAACACTGCAGGCTGTGGGACGGTGCTCCATCTCACAGTGAAGTAAAGCAGATTCTGAAGTAGCAACTAATCAGTTTTATTCAGCAGAACAAGGAATTGTTGACGCCTTGTATTTTACTAATCGTGGTAGTATCCTCTGAAATCGGAGCCACGATGGTTTAACTATTGCAACAGCCATGCCTGTTGCTGATATAGATGTGCTGACAAGAAGAATTGCTAAGTGACACGTTTGGGGGGGGTAGAAACATACCCATTGGTCAGAATCTTTTAGAAACTGATCAAACACAGATTAAGGAAGTGCCTGGCGTCACTTGTCTTTAAGATAAGTGATTCTGTTCCTTTTCATACATTCATGAAGCTAAAAGTCTGTGTTTTGTACAGCGAAATAAAGATCCGTCTGGATTAACTGTGGTCTTGAAACGCAAGGGAAACAATTTCACTTGGATTGTTATAGAATTGTGTCTCTGCATAAAGAAGTAAAAACTGAGTGAAAAGAATGGACTCGTAAACATGTCTGCGAGGTGACACGGTGAGCGCGCGAACTGGCAGCGCTGGACTCGAGGAGCTCACACACAGCACCAGCTACACGTCCTAGTGCACAGCCAGGGGAGACGTGTGACACTTGCATAACTTCACAGGTAGAGCGTTATGACCACAGATGTATTGTGCACCATACGTTTCATAAAATTGTCCCCTTGTCCTGCCTGTGACGTGTGGAAAGTCTGACGGTATTAATATCAGCTTTGTCCCCTCTTCAAATAGGATCTTACTACTGCATGTCCGAGATGCCCAGACCTTTAGTCTAAGTGATTTCCCTGGTCAAAGTTTGGAATTATTTTCACTCTTAATAAATAGGTTATGAACAAGTAGCACATTGTTTGGCTATGCTGTTTGTGGGATTTATATCTTTTTACATCTCTTTGCTGTTGTCTTCCACCACGTTGTTTAACTACAGCCCGTGTTCTGCTCTTGAGCCGGCGGTGACGGGTCATGTGACCAGTGGAGACCTTGGATCTGACTCCGCGGAACCTCCTTCCTCGGAGATCACGCGTGTTGCCTCCTGTCCGCTGAGGCTCTCGAGTGGGTGCGTGCTCCACGAACAGCGATTTAAATACTGCCTCACGCAGTGCGGTAGTAATATATACAGCTCATTACAAATCACATTTCAAAGTTGAAAGAATTATACGTGATGACTCTAGTGTAATGATTTTAATTCATCCTTATTTTATTCTAAATACTGCTCTTCACTGTCAAACAAAATAGTGCTCTCTGTTTATTCTGGAAATCATGCAGAAAAATCGTTCATATTCTACCTCTAATCTTTGTATCATGCTTTGTAATCTATAGAACGCCACTCTTCAAACACAACACATCCCAGTTTCCAGTCCTAATGTAAGAATTGTTTCCTCCGAAAGGGGATCGACTAGTTCGTGTTTAACGACATGATGGCGTCTCGGGTTATTCCGTTTCCCAGTTCAGTTCGGTTAGCGAACGATTCATGTTAATGAATCGTAGCCCGAAAATATGCAATACGGAAAGTATTGCACCAAAATTAATATCCTTACGTTTGTCTGTTTTAAGTAAATATTCAGAATGTTTGTTACCAGAGTGATTCTGTGTAAAAAACGTCATCTATCAAATTATTATTTTGATTATGTAGTTTGTGAATAACCAGCTTTAGGAATTGTAGTAGAAAAATAATGCAAGGAATATTGATATGAGCAAAAATCGTCGTCGTCGTGATCAGCCTGATGGAATCAGAATTAATTACTACTCTTCAAATAATGAAGAAAACATAACACTAAGCAGTTATGTTATCGTTCATGAAAGGTTTTCATATGGATTGTAATTGATTATTTCTGATATAAGCTCACTTTGTATGCGCATGTAGATCTGTGTGTCTTCAATAAGGAATTAAATGGGTCATCCATGATGGTTGCATATCTGACTGTTCCACACTGGTGTCGGAGGGACTCTTAAATATCTGAATCGTTATGATTCCAGTGAAAATAAAATAAAGAAAATAGTGTTTTAATTTAAGCGATTTAGTTTTGCGTTACCGAGTTCGCAGATTTCAACCAAATGCTGCTCCCAGCTCAGCGGGTGACAATCAGGAGAATCAAACCGCCCAAACACCCCGAACTCTGACCGATTCGAGCTCTGATGGACCAACAAAGCGCCGATGTTCAGGTGACACATCGTGTGTGAATTACATTCTACAGGGAAGAAACGAATCTCGTCGTGTTTACCTGGCTGGAGATGAGGTCTTCGCATACAGACAGAGCCATCTGAATGGCGTTCGGTTTGTGGGTGACGGAGATGGCATTCATCTTGAACTTATCTTTTCCGTACAGTTGGTTAGCTTGAGTCACTGCATCTTTGAAGACCTGCTCGTACCTCTTCTGGCTCAGGACAGCCCCGATATTCACCATTTTGGGTTCGCAGCCGCCCCTGGCGCAGGAGCAGGAGAAGAAAACCGCCAGCAGAAACAAGCGCATCGTGTGAAAGACTGAACTACTATGCGGACACGATGAGAGTCACTCTGAGCTGTCGGTCGGTCTGTCTCTTCGGCTGCGCTGGCTATCCTGTGTTCGGTGAGCCTGTTCAGCTCAGGGATTTGCCGTCACTGGAAAAAATCATTTTCAATATGCTCTGCAAAGGAATGTGCACTGTCCTCGCCTGCATGTGGACCTTGAATAGATCAGTATGAAACCTTTCCCCTTTTTCTTTTAATTTGCCGAAATATCACGTATCCTTGTTTTTATTTTACTGAACTAGATCCGCTTTTAGAGGCAACTGTTGAGAAAGGTCTGTGGAATTGCCTCGATCTTCCAGCCTTTGTCCTGGATGCTGTAGATGCCTTTACCATGCATGTATAAATTTAACCTGTCCGTTCCTCCCTGTGCCCCAGTTCGCGGTGTTGGTTGGGTTCGGACGCTCAGGGTGAGTGAGCTGCTTGCAGCAATCTCGCGCCGAGCTCTGTCCCTGGTACTGACGGCCGTGCACGAGCACAGGCGCGCTCCCGCGGCTCCGCTCAGTGCGCAGTTCTAGGTCGGATGGCAGGTCTATGATGTTCAATACAGGGATCAAGCCTATTTTTAGTCGGCCTGAGGATCGCAACATAAAATAACTTTACCTAATTTTAATTAATAATTTTACGTGTAAAATGTTCTGTTTAAAAATGGAACAAGGAGCAAACTGTGCTTCTCTTACGCCAGTGTCATCATACACTGTATTTAGACTTTATTACTGCCATGCGCTTTTAAAGATTATTTTAATTTCCCTATCGTTCACATTAATTGGACATATTTCGTGAGTCACATTGTTATTCTGACCACTGTCCGAGAGGCTGTTCGTTCAGTGTTGACCACTGCTCGCCCTGACCTGGAGTAACGGCTGTAAATTGAATATTTTAAATAACCAAGTATGAATTAAATGGACGTTTATGTGTACAGTATATAAAACTCCTATATTCCCCAGTTTCTCCCTTCTGTAGCGCGAGTCCCTCTTTTGTTTTGTTTTTTTGCATTTCATCTGGGTTATTACATAAGTGTGTCAGCAGTGGATTAAACTGCTCAAACGTGAGAAGAAGCAGATGTGTTCTATACACGATTGCAAGAGGATTTCCGTTTATAAATGTGTAAATTAATGAATAAATATCTAAATCTGATTTACTGCTGTGAGTTTTAGTGATCATTTTCTTTAAACAATCGATTATTATTAAACGAACGTAACATTAGATTGTGGTGAAACTGAACCCTCTGACAGTCATATTTCATCAACTTGAATTAATTTGATTCTTATGGGTTTCATTTTTTTGTAAAACTGTATACGCAGTTTTCCATAAAACGTTTTTTTCTCCTTCGGCACCATCATAATACAGCACCGAGCCTCAGACTGACTGCGCATCCCGACCGAACTGCGTTTCCATAGAAACCAGACGTTCCCGACTGAAGTGTTGCAAACAGTGTAATCGAAATGGTGATTAAAGCTCGGTGTGATCACAAAATGAAGCAATACCCTCGGCTCTACAGACGAGTAGAAAAGATTCCAGTAATATCCTGGTCATTTTTATGGAGAATGAAAAGTAAAAACAAATATTATGGAAGTATTCTCAATCACCAAATACCACCGCTTTAAACAGCATTGTGATGAAGTCATCATCAGCCAATCCGCAGTCCACACTGCAGGATGCAATTAACCACTGTCTTTTTGCCAGTAGCTTGATGAGTGCAAATGAATCAAAGGTTTTGAAGTAATAGGTGTTTGGTAATATACCTACTAGTGTAAAAAATAATGTGATTAATTTTAAATACAATAATTGAACATCCAGACTGATCAGCTGGACAGGATGATTTCAAGGACAACTTTGTAATGTCTGATAATTTTCTAATGAATATATTGTATTGAAAACATTTACACATTCCCGTTTCTATGATTATAACTAGAAGACCATTTGAGGTTTTATTGCATAGGAGAGAAGACAAGTTGAATCTTCTTGTTGCTCTTATTTGAGACAATGAAAGTCTTTAAAACATAAACCTATATGTTTATACAACGTATTCAGAATTCCATTCAAAACCATAACATTATGTAAAATGTTTAAGATACCTATACACCAGTACATTAGTTTCATCGCTTATATCCATCCCTTTTCTAACTGCCTCTTCCAATCCAGAGGGGTGGTTGAGCTGGAGTCTATCCTAGCAAGCAATGGGCACAAGGCAGAGGAAACCCTGGGCGAGATGCCAGTCCTTCGTAAGGCACACAAACACACAAAACGAGGGCCAGTTTTCCCCACAAACCAATGAACCCATCAGTATGTCTTCGGACAGCAGGAGGAAATCGGGGCACCTGGAGAAGATCCAGGCAAACACAGGGACAACATAGAGAGTCCACTCAAATCCCAGCCCAGGTCTGGAATCACACCCAGAGCCCCAGCCCTGACCACAGCACCGCCCTGCCACTCTCGTTGCCTACATACGGATCCTACAACAGTAAACACCAGGCCCAGCAATCCATTTCCGCACTGGAATCCTTCCAGTTCCTGATGTGCAGCCCCCCGTGCACATTCACACACGCCCCAGCGCACTCGCGGGCCCTCTGCCTCAGGGGATCCTGCGGACAGGCGCTCTGTCACGGCGAGGGGCCTGCGCGCCTCCTGCTGGGAGCGACAGAATCAAAGGGCCGACACGACTCCCGCTGGCCTGCTCTGTGTGCTGCTGCCCCTCCCCTGCTGCAGTACAGTGACACCCCTCTGCACTGCGCCTGTCCGCCTCGGCTCTCACAGGCCCTGTGAGCTGCACTGCACTTTTATCATGTTGAGATTACAAGCAGAATTGTCAGACAGTTTTACATCCAGGTACTGTTATTCAGATGTATTTATTGGAATTACTTACCTTAACAATAGGGGAGGATGCACATGCATTAGGCATGATGTACAGTAGTCGTCCTGCTGCTTTAGTACACTATTAAAGAGGACTCTGTCCCTCTGCTTCTGATGCATCCCAGGAGCCTGTTTAATGTTTGGAAAGTGTTCTTCATTTGGACGGTTGCTCTAACACATCCCATTAGAGACACTTTTGAGAGAGGAAAGGAATCTGAAGAGGAACCACAATCCTCTCTCCTGTGGGGGAAATCACATTTTGAAAGTGCTGTGAACAGTTTGAACCTGTATAATATCCTTTCACGTATCTGCATCATTTTTCAGTGCCGTGAAGTTTAGATATTATTACAGCAAGTACAATGTAAAAAAAGACAGACAGAACTTTGATTTAGAAGAGGCAAAATAAAAAAAATTAAATCTATTATTTAACATGTGGCATGTTCTGAGGCTTGAAAAGATGAGTAGGTGAGAAGTTATGCTATTGTATCCTTGTAAAATAATTTCAGTCTGTTTTAGCAGTCCTAGTGCTCTGGGTGGTCTGGGGCAGTTCTGGGCCTGGTGCTCGGGCTGGGCTGGGGCAGTCCGGGGCCTGCTGCTCGGGCTGGGCTGGGGCAGTCCGGGGCCTATTTGCTGACGAGAGTGAAGAGCAGCACCAGCACGATGACGGGCAGGAACACCAGCAGCAGGCAGCTCAGCTCGGCCAGGTGCAGCAGGAGCAGGGCCACTAGGTGGCAGCAGCGGCAGCGCGGTCGCAGAGCCCGGATGAAGCGCAGCAGCCCGGGGGGATAAGGGAAGCAGCCGCACGCCAACCCCGTCTCCAGCCGGGACGCCAACTGCCGCTCTGCAGCAGCGCACAGCCCCCTTTGCCGGGGGGGCAGAGCAGATGAGGAGGGAGTGGGCTGGGGGGGGCTGGGGCTCGCCGAGCCCATGTGGCTCATCAGTTCCTCTTGCATGCTGCGGATTTCCCACTGTGGCAGCGGCGTCTTCTGCCGGCACAGCGGACAGCAGACCCGGCTTCTGTCAGCGGCGCGCTGCTGCAACGCAGCCAAGCACCGCTGGCACATCGTGTGGTGACAGTGCAGCAGCGCCCTCATGCGGTCCCCCTGGGACTCGTATAGCTCGGTGCAGATGGGACACTCGTCGGCACTCTCTGAGACAGGCAGGCTGTTGCGGTTCAGCGAGTCCGGGTTTCCCTTGGTCTCCTCCACCAAGAAGGAGAGCAACAGCCCTGCACTCCAGCTCTCACTGAGGCACTCCCTCGCTCTCACACCACCTTCCCCGGGTCCGCTCTGCACCTCGCTCCCGTTTTCCCGGAGCAAAGGCTCCCTGACCGCGTCACTCCGCTGCTCCCGCTCGGACGCCCCGCCGTGCCAGACCTCAGCGGGCGGCTTTCGTGCTTCCGAGCACCGTCCGCCAGGCCACACCTCGGGCCGGGTAGCGGGTCCCAGCGCCGCGGGGCTCTGCTGGGCCGAGAGAGCGCCCTCTGCGCCAGGCTCCGGCTCGTCCACCGCAGAGGCCGGGGCAGGAGTTCTCCCGGGACAGCCGAGTTCCTGCTCCGCATTCGCGTGTCCTTCCTCTCTGGGGTCCAGCTCCATGGTTTAAACAAAGCACAACTTCACTCTATTTACGATATATCACCATGATCGTACAATCAATCCGTTGAACCAAAGTTCTGTCGACACTATTTAAATAATAGATCACCGCCTCACTGAAATGAGAAGCACAATTAAAGCGATGGATTTTAAATTTGCTCTTTTAATCGCTATACTTAGTTCTGTAGCTATGCGAGGCAACGGGCGCTTGATAACGCTCTTCATTTGCTGAATACCGCGGAAAGGAGAGTTGATTAGTGGGCGAGCGGCGCTGTCGGTCATGAACAAGGTCTTCCAGCAGCTGGGGATGTGGGAGTGGCTGTCTGTCCCAATCGCCTCCGTCTCCACAATCAGTTTCCCAGATAAGTCCAGATAAAGTACTCTGCACACCTGCCTGGCACCGGCCACCAATCGGGAAGGACGCTAATGAGGAGGGGACCTTTTCCAGTTGGAGGTGTGCAACCGTGAGCTGTCTGAATGCAATTATCCAGACCAATACTGTGCGTATTGAAACACCAAAAATGTTTCACCTACGAACACATAGGCGATCACGACAGTGCAGAGCCCATGCTTAACATTCATACTGCACTTGAAGCTCCGTGTGCAAATGGCCAGCGGTCTACTCCGGGGTGTCACTCTGACCTCCCGGGCGGTCTGGCGTCTGCTGTGTTTTCTTTCAGCCTGAGTAATCAAGGAAACGAATTATTTTCTTAGCTAGATCTACACGGGCTGTTTCTTCAGGTAGTTTGCTGTTAATCATTCAAACCACACGCTGCATTAAAGGTACAGTTACTTACACAACATCCCAGGCCCAAGTTACAAAATGCTCCCACTGAGAGCTCAGGTTGGAGCAAAAACCAAACGACAACAGACCCTCCAGGAGTCGGGTCGCTGCTTCACAATGCAGTCTCATCCCCTGATAACTCTACACACGTGAAAATGAAAACATTTAAAAACAAATATTGTTGTTGGAATATTTTATTTTAGTCTACATTAAAAATATCTGTTCTTGTAGCCTATGGAATTACAAAAATAATTTTAAAAATCTGTTTTCCAGAAAACAAAAATGCAGATCCAGTGTCCCTTTGTCTACAGGCTCCTGTCCTGCCTCCCAGCCAGCCTAACCAGGCCAACTTGCACATGTGTGCAGGGCTGTGAGCTCCCTGTGAAACGCAGAGCTGCTTCCTTCTAGCTAGTTAAAAGTATTCTCAGAATCACATGAAAAAATAAAAGGCACAGGGGAAAATAATGGATTGTTTTTCAAACATTAAAATCAAGCAAACAGGGCTTTAGAAAAAATGCTACTTTGTCATTTTCGAAAGTATTCACTGCTTGGCATGAAGTGCATCCAGTTTCCTTCCAGAGATCGGGGTTCAGAGTGGATCTGCCTCCAGGGACAGCTCTTGTATTCCATGTCAACAGCCACATACTTTATTATACAAATGGAAAGATATGCATTATGAGCTCTTTTAACAAGGTATATTTCTCCAGGGCTAATCTGAAGATCAAACTTTTAAAATAAAATATACAGTACAAGGTGTGAATGGTATCATAAAAAAAAGAGCTGAATGCTGAACACACTTGAGAAACACTTCATCTCCCAGAACATGCACTCATGCAAAAGAAGTACTGTACACTCCTCATCTGAGAAAGTACTAAGCCCCCTCACTCAGAGTGTTTGTGGTGCCACAGTCTGTAGGGCCTTAGCAAGGAACTCCTTATGGTGACAGGTTTCATCAATCTACATCTGCTTGACAATGTTACAGTACTTCTAGAAATGTGTTTTTGTCAACATTTTCGGTCCACCACTGAAACCCCTGAGGCAGAAAATACTTCAGAGAAAGCTGGTATTGTTTTTGAAGATTATTATGCTAAAATATGATTTTAAATGATCAGTATGTAAAAACTTTTAAAGATATTTCCTGCTGTTAATACTAATGTTGGTTATCGGTTATAGAATGCAAATTGATGTCATCCCAATAAATACAATTAATGTCACTAAACTACAGAACTGCACTGTAAAACGTCAACACGTGTGTTAAGTTCCCCCAAAATACAGACTTAAGGCAAAAACTGTAACACTTGTATGCTCTCTGCGAGACAGCACTCATGTACAGGAGAGCAACTCTAGTATCACAAAGGTGACAGAGAGATTCCCCTCTGTCCCACAAGACTCAGCCCTTCACACTGAGCTGCGCCTGAGTGTGTCTGGTGTGGACAGACAGAGCTGCCATGGTTGTAGAAGTCATCTGCGCTTGAGGATCAATGCTCACATCAGAAAGTCTGAAAGGACTGTAGAATACAACTGTTGAGGAAAGATTTTCTCAAGCACACAGCGATACAATAATATAATCGGTCTCTGGAAACATGGCATTACTTACACAGGCGACCAAAAATCGCCTGTATAAAAATGTATTTATAGCCTGTCTCTACAGATACACAATTTTGTTTTTATTATATAAACAAGAAAACATCAAAACCTTTTAATGGTTTCTGGTTGGTTTCATACAATTCCTAAATAAAACAGTTTTGAATTTAAATATTATTGCTTTTAACTGCTCTTTAAATTAGCCATTCAATCACATTCAGGCCATCATCAGGCACTTATTGGAATAGAAAGGTCCTCTCAAAACTGGAGAAAACGTAACATCTCAGCCTTCCTCCCCCCACACACTCACACTAAATCATTTGCTCTTCAGCAGATCCAGGACTCACTGCGACACAGCGCCCTTTACTGAACTCTGCCTGGGGCCTCCACGCCGACTGCAACAGCACTTGCAGCTCCAACCCCCATCTGGAACATCTCTAGCCCAGTGGGCAAGGCATCCAGTGGATCAATTTCACAAGCAAGTTTCACATTGTCTTTCCTTGTACCAGCTCCACTGCAGAGCTCTTGGTTCATATTTTTACATTTAGCGGAAGAGAGACAATCAATCTCGGTGCAGCTAATTTAGATTTAAAGGATTTTCCTCACAATACAACTAACAAAACAATTCCTTAACCCCCAATTTTTCCTGGGTTTGTCTCCTTTGGGAGATCAGGTGACCAACACAAACAAATCTGATGCATACCAAAGGTCACTGATTGTCATTAAATTGCTGAAGTCTAACTCTAACTAGCTATTCGCCAGACTTAAGGAAAATGAACTGAAAGGGACTGGCAGGAGAAGAGTTTCTACACTTGGCCCATGAGCCCATATGCTGGAACATGCCTGGGGCTGGATGTACACTATGGGTGAAGGCAGGGGAGGGCAGTCTTGCCCCTGGGGGCCAGTGAGTCTGCAGGTTTTCATTCCAGTTCAGCTCTTAATGACTCAAATCAGTTTGCTGCTGGCTTAACGAGACCAGTTTAACAGCTATTTCCAGCGCTGCAGACTTCAAGAATGTGCAAAAAACACACAGCCCCCTGGAAAAAGAGCGCCCCATCCCTGGGTTAGTGAAAGTGATTTGTAAAGGGAGGACAGGCAATACAGGCAGAGAAAGAGGGTGTCCCCCAGTCTGAACTCCCCCTCCGTGTGAGGGGTCACCAGTCCAGCGAGTCCTGCTGGAAGCCGAGCCGTGGGCTGTTCTCACTGTAGAACTGGCTGAACCACCGGCGATGCCTCTGGATGGCGGAATCCTCCTTCACCAGCAGGGGCTTGGAAATGTACTTCTTGTTGTTCCAGATCATCACGTCGCGCTCAAACTGTGGGAACAGACAGCAAGACAGGGTGAGCCTCTCTCGGATAACACTTTCACACTCCGCATTTCAGAGGTACAGAAATGCTGAAAACAAAACCATTTTTAAAATACAAAAGAAATAGCAAGATATCACACAGAAATGGTTTGTGCAAAATCGTAGAAATGTCTTCTAGAAGGCTTGGGAAATCTACTACTACATCCAAAAATCACAGAAAGAGTCTGAGCAGGCAGTTACCTGTATGCACTCTGCGCGCAGGATGAATTTGGGCACTATGGGCGGAATGTTGCTCTGGTAGAAGATGCTGTGGGAGACACACTGCAGCAGTGGCTCCACTGGGGTCACGCAGTGCATGATCACCCCACGACCCAGGAAACTGTGGTCAAAGGTCAGGAACACCACACCAGGGCCCACCTGCCAAACACCACACAGGTCAGGACAAAGGCAAGCCAGAATCACGATCAGGTGGTGTGTGGACTCATGACACGGCAGGAATGAAAACCCATCCCACACCTCTCAGCATGCAGGCAAACAGACCTGATTCTGCAGCACCGGCAGAGGCTAAAGCTGGAAAGCCTATGGCTAAGCATTGCTGACATATAGATAAGATAAAAATACATCTCATGCAACAGCATTTTGATTCAAGCTTCATGGGCTTCAGTCCTTTATACTAATAAAAAGCACGAAACCAAAGAAATTGAAGTCTGATTCTACTAATATACTCCAATAATAATTACAAAAGGTCCCTGAAGTGCATAAACGGCAGATGCACGTCCTGAAGCTCCATAGGATTGTAAGCACCCAGCTTGCATCCCGCTCACACACACACTGAGGGAGAAACCACTCTCCTCTGTCGCACCTGTCTGGCCACAACGTCGAGGTCCAGCAGCGGCCACCGCCTGCCGAAGATGGTGAGGGCGTGCTTCACCAGCATCCGGGAGCAGTGCTGGCTGGGCTCTGGCTCGGGCGCCCACTGCACCTGCGCAACACACAGCACACCGGAGTCACACCGGAGTCACACCACTTCCACTTGGCTTTAGTACCCAAAGCCCTGCGCAGCCCCAGATATACCCCAGCACATTGCAGGTGTAAAAGATACCAGTTTGTTCACAAAATCCTCTCTTGCGTGGGGACATCCCCACACTGCCTTTCAGGAGTTACTGTTTTAGGGGGGATGTGTATCAGTAAAAACATGCCCACACCTCACCCTAAGGGGTCGGTCTGACCACTGATGCTCTCAATGCGCACACATCCAACACTGTGGAAATACTGCTATGATTGGGGTCTTTCCCTCTCAAAGGAAGCTTAACTTACACCACATTAGCAAATTTGTAAAGAGAAAATATCTCCCCAGAAATCCGCCGCTGTCGTCTGACAGGGTTCATTCTGTCACACCTGCACAATGTTGTTGCACCAGCCTACTGAAGGGCCAGTTTTTCACAGTCACAGTTCAGGGAACAGACCAGAGCTCACAGATCCTAATATCTGCGCTCTGCTTCCTGGGTCTCGACGCCTCACCTTCCAGTCGTGACGGACAAACTCCCAGGTCTTGCTGTTGGTGTAGCGCAAGTCCACCCCACTCACAATGCCAGGCGTGTGCAGGTGCGCCAGGTGAGCAATATCCGCTGCGTTCTCCGGGATCTCCTGCAGGGGCACAGAGCTCATTCAACATCACCTACAACAGGCTCCCCTCTCTATTTAGCAGACAGGAAAAGGTTGCAATTAAATTTCTTTTAATGCACAGTTTATAGATCATTCCCATTAAAGATGATGAACGGACCCAGGCAGCCCCCTGTCCAGACGAACCTCTATGTGTGCATTGATGAAATGCTCCGTGCGCCCACGGTACACCCACGCCCTGCTGGTGATCTCCTCCTGCTCTGGGATTCTCCAGGTGGGATCCACACCATCGCAGTGGTACCACACGAACACCATCCCGTTCAGCTCACAGCTCGGCCACGTCCGGATCCGGGCAAAGTCCGGAACTGCAGCCAGACACAGAGGGGTCAGAAGAACAGAGAAGCAGGTGCACTCTGCCCATGAGACCCTGCGGAGCGCTTTGCCACGCACATACTGCAAGTACCCTCATCATACAGCCGTCGCTCTCTAAATAAAATGAACGAAGAAATGGATTCCAAGCCCACAGGATGTGATGCCACAAGAGGGCCATTCTCAGAACCTGCCTTTCACCTTTGTGCTTATAGTGAAATCATGGATCTGAATCCAGCTCTGCCCAGACTGAAGCCCCACAGCAATTCAGCCCTACATCTCAGGCCCTGCTGCATGCATCTTCATTTAAAAATTGATCTCAATTTAAAAAAATTAAATAAATAATATAAATAAAATTTTAAATGCAAAAAAATGCAACGGGTAGAAAAATCTCTGACTGTCCCTCTTGCTGCAGTCTGCAGTCTGCGTTAGCGTTGCAGCAGAGACTCTCGACCCACCTTTCTCAGCGTAGGGGATGCGCACACACCTGCCGTCCTCCCCGCGGAACTGCCAGCCGTGGAAGGGGCATTCGATGCACCCCCCCACCACACGCCCCCCCACTGCAAGGTTGGCGCCCAGGTGGGGACAGTAGGCATCAACCACATGGGCCGTCCCATCCAGCGCTCGAAACACGGCCACCTGCTCGCCTGCAGGGGAGAGAAAAAATCTCTGTAATCTTTCCATTCCCCAAGAAAGCTTTCCTAGCCAGTCTGACATGCCAACGGACATTCCTGAGCGAAATGAGAGGGAGGCATCAATCTAGCAAGAATGTGGTTCGTTCACAAGCTGAACGGCTGTCCACAAGGTGGACAGCACATTTATGTTCAACTCTTTGATTAATTACAGGATTAAATGCCATGACTGAACTCCAAAATTATTCTGAATGATAACCTTTTACAAATTGTACATCTCTTTGAACACAACCTGTGTCCGCTGGTCTTCATTCCTGCCCAGCCCGTGATTCACCAGAGCTCACTGATACCTTTCATTTGTCCGTTAGGTCATTATGCTGTTTCTGCGTAAGTCGGAGGTTTAAAACATGCCCTTTAAGCAAAGTGTTCCTGACAGCCATCTTTAAAGATTGTGTTCCATTTTTTACGGAACTCCACATATCCAGTAGCAAGGACAATTCAACAGGAGTACATCTGCACTTACATTTCCACCAAGTTATAAAAACTGGTCTGTCCAGCCCTGTGTCCTGCAGTGCTGTCCTAGTCTCTCATGAAGGTTATACTCTACTCTCGCTCCAAGAGGACTCTTATCACGGTACAAAGGCAGATTAGAATGCCACAGTGGGTCGACACGAGGGAATAACTCAGCCAGATTAATGACACAGCCCTCCACCCACACACCGTGCAGAAATCAGCAGGAATCAGAATAAGGAAGATAAGAAAATCAGGAAAAAACATACCTGCCTGCAGCAAAGGTTTACAGCACTAATGCGATACAATGAATGGTTAATGATGTGAGTGAGGACAGGCAGGTGTAGCGGGGTGTCAGAGAGAGGGAAGTCGAAAGCTCTGACCCGAGACGCTTGAAACATGCCATCACTCTCTGAAGGGGAACATCCATCTACATCTAGAGAGATAGGATAAGTCTCCTAAAGAAGTTTAAAAATAAATGCTGCTGACGGGTCCATGTCATGGATAAAAACTTGTTCAGATGGATCAAAAATATACAGCAGACTCTCAGCCTGCCCGATACTGATGGCAAACAGCAGAAGCCCATCTGCGATTTTCTGCCAAGATTAATAATAATAATAATTGCTTACACTTATATAGCGCTTTTCTGGACACTCCACTCAAAGCGCTTTACAGGTAATGGGGACTCCCCTCCACCACCACCAATGTGCAGCATCCACCTGGATGATGCGACGGCAGCCATAGTGCGCCAGAACGCTCACCACACATCAGCTATCAGTGGAGAGGAGAGCAGAGTAATGAAGCCAATTCATAGATGGGGATTATTAAGAGGCCATGATTGGTAAGGGCCAATGGGAAATTTTGGCCAGGACGTCGGGGTACACCCCTACTCTTTTCGAGAAATGCCCTGGGATTTTTAATGACCACAGAGAGTCAGGACCTCGGTTTTACGTCTCATCCGAAGGACGGCGCCTGTTTACAGTATAGTGTCCCCGTCACTATACTGGGGCATTAGGACCCACATGGACCGCAGGGTGAGCGCCCCCTGCTGGCCCCACTAACACCTCTTCCAGCAGCAACCTTGTTTTTCCTGGAAAAACCCTTCCCTGGAGCTTGTGCGATTAGGTCACACAAGCTCACCACCCCCACACCCACCTAGCACGTCTCGCTCATACCACACAGACGCGTCACCAGTCACTAACTTGCCACTCCTCAGGGCTCAGAACAGGGAAGCAGATTTTCAAGACAGAGAATGTGGTGATGGCGTGTGGACCGTAAGTACAGTTTACCACATAAAGAACTTTCAAAGAGGGAAAAGGCCTTTTAGCCACCTGATCTCATTGGATTTAAATCCAGCTGAACTATTGAACATTCAAGACAGAAACCAAAATCACCTAACGAGTTGTTAAAGTAAACAAATCCTCAAAGAATCAACAGCTAGTTGAGTCATGTGCACACAGGTAAAAAGGGATCAAGTACAACAGGTCGAATACCTGGTTTTATTTCTTTGTAGAAACTTTCCAGGTAATGGACAAATTGAGGGCAGTAAATCAACCCTGACTAGCATGTCAATGAGAGGTGGGAGAAAGCCTACAGGAAAGCCAGGAGAAACATGCAGACTCCTCTCAGACAGGTGACCTACATCATGATCAAACCAAGAACCCTGGAACTGCAAGCTGGAGCTGTCCACCATGTCGTTCTGCTGTCCCAGCTAATGGAGGCCTAATGATCACAGAAAAGCAAGTTAAACATCCCACCTCCCCCTGGGACAGTCAGCAATTACACTGCTACTAGTAAATATTACAGTAAATCATGGCTTAATTTCCCATGGTCATTATTCATGTTTACCTGGAGAAGCTCCAGGTTTAGGAAAGCCTAATCACAGCCCTGTACACCCGTTTTGCACAGCAGTCTGAAGGTGATGCTTTCTCTAGAGCTCCACAAGGGACTGCTGTCACTGCCTCACAGCCACAGAACGCAATTTCTTGCAGATTCTCCAGAGCCAGATGGGCAATGCCCAGTGCAACAGTTGTGTTTTACTGGGGGATCATGGATATATTTTATTCTAAAAGTCCGATTTCATTGGAGTTGTCCAATATTAGAAAATACTTCAAACTCACTCCTTCCATAGTCACCTGCACTTGTCAGATCAAATCCAAATCTCAAAGTTCCTGATAAACAAGTAATTTTCTAAATCATCATGATTAGCAATATTAGGGCAGTGGACTTTCTGGATTTGCACTGCCCCTGGTGATCACAGCTGGTTGGAGATTAAGGTGATTGGCAAAGTGAATGTATATGTCATTATTGCTCACTCACAAGCTATTCATAGAGACAGTAAAAATGCATTTAGTAAATGTTAAAAATGCATTAAGTAAATGTTATTAAAGTTCCACTTGTTTCCTTCTTATTTTCTTCCACATCATTGACAAGACTAGAATCCATATAAATAAAATAATTTAAATGAAACTGTTACTGTAGGTTTTATTACATCTAAAGAACTGCATAAGATTATGGTTTCAAGATGCATTAAGCCCAGCCTGTTAAACTAACCTGTCTTGGTCACGAGACACTCACAGCATTGGAAAGCTTATCTGAATTGGGTTAAAAGCAAGAGCCTACCACAGGTCTTAAGGATTGTGGAAACATTGATCTCACATTCCTAGCCAGGAATTCTTCGCAACTACTCTGCCTCTTCACAGCACATTGTGCAAGCTGTCTTGCCTCCTGTGCAGGACCAGGGTTACTGCTGCTCACACTGCACACAGCCCCCGAGGGCCACATTATTCACACAAATCAACTTCTGTGTCACTTTTGCTCAAAGGCAGATCTGGAAAAAGTGCTCTTATACAGCTAAAACCTTCCACATGTGTTACAGAAAGCAGTTGTTGTTGGTGTGTTTTCATTCAAAGTGGATGAATGGTTTAGCTGCAGCTGATGTGATGCCATCCATCATAAACAAAGATGGTACTTCACAGAAGATTCTCCTGGCAAGATGATGCTCTTGCAGTGGGCATCACTGACCTGGAAAAGACCTTCACTATAATCCAGACTTCTGAAAGAACATCCAGGTGAAAACTGTGGAGTAAGCTATGATGCCGTAAAGATGGCTTCAACTACAGGGCAAATGCATCCTTTCTATGGGCTCCACTCCAAACAGAACCATCCTGCCTGCAGTCTCCTGAGCTTCTCCGCCTGCTTATCCTTTCCCCTACATCGCTGCCTTGTTGTGAGTCAGCAAAATATGTCAAGTCTTTTGAGCCTTGACACTGACATGCAAGAGCTCAGCCCACAGAACCGGTCAGCCTGAGCGTGACTGGACCAGTCTGACTGGAGAGCTCACATTCCCATGCGGGTCCAGCTTGGGAGTGTGGAGTCCTTGGGGCTCTAGAACAATGAGCCAAACTGGCATAATTTTAACTTTCACGTCTGCAATGAGCTGTAGACCATAAAAACATTAGTATTTCTGTAATATGTGGCAATGCAAACATATTGCTGCAATTCTTGGCAAGAAACATTAATTCCTCAAAAAAGTCTGAAAACACCACAGGCACACCATGAATAACGAGCCAAGGAATTACACAACTGTGAACTCCGATCACAGAAATGACTCAGCACCTGAAAGGAGTGTCTTTAGATAGTTATGTAAATTAGATGCTACATAAAGGCAGCACCATGGCAGAGTGGTTGGCATTGCTGCCTCGCAGAGCTGCGGCCCTGGCTTCTCCCCATGTTTTCTTGGGTTTCCTGCAGGTGCTCCGGTTTACTCCAAGAGTCCAAAGACACTCTTGTAGGTTAATTAGCTTTTGGGAGAATTAGCCCTGCTGTGAGTGTGTGAGTGTGTGTCTGTGTGGGCCCTGGGATGGGCTGGCGTCCCACCAGGGGTGTCCCCTGCCTTGTGCATGTTACCTGCTCCCCCATGACCCTGTATTGGGTAAAGCGTTTATGTAAAGGATGGATGGATGGATGCTGAATGAAGGAAGGAAAATTGATTGGCTGGAAACCCTTTAAACATCATTTCTCTGAAGGCTCATGACTCCTAGGGACATGATGCAGTGGTCATGGAAACGTTTCTCTAACTGATTGCCATTTCAAAGTGAAATCACAGCTGCAAGAGGGTTCTGCTTGCAGACAAAGAGTCCCCACGATGGAAGAGCCGATTGTTCTCCAGCCACACCCCCGCTGCTCTTCCTCCCTCCCTGGGGAACAAAGGTCAACATCTTCTCTCTGCTGAGGAGATGGCATGATCCAGACTCACAGTGACCACTTGAGCCCCCAGTGACGTGCATGTGAGTCTCTGAGACTGCAGGTCTCCACTACCCCCCAGGAGTACCAACACATACTGCATCAAACCTGACACTGAAGCTTGCAGACCTGTTAGACTGGTTCCTGTGTTTGAACTCCAGTAACCCTCACAGCTCATGCAACCTCTCGCACTTAAGAAAGGGAACAAACAGGAGGGGGGTATGTGGCCCGTCTAGCTTGTGTGGTTGCTAGTGGATCACAGATGCTTGGCTCTCATCCTGCTTTTAAAAAAAAAAAATTCCATCAGTTTTGATGACAAGATTGAGTAGCTTATTCCAGACTCCACAAACATCTGTGTAAAGAAGTGCCTTGTGTTTGCAGTGAATTTTAGGTTGTGCTGAGCAGAAGCAGCACTAAAAATGAATTGCAGTGCTTTTAATTTTTAGGTTTAGACCACATTGGTTTTCAAAGCAGCACAACATGTTAAGTGCAGTGGAATTAAAGGTCCACACAGCGGTCACTGAAACGAAAAACCTTCGACTATTTAACACAGATTTGACAGTTCAGTTTCACACAGATATGTAACAGAAAACACATTGAGAGCATGTTGTAAGACAAAAGAAGACAATAAATCTGGGCAATATTTCAAAACACTTCATTAAACATCTTATACCAAAGTAGTTCAAGTAGGGATCTGCGTCAGCATGCGTAGGCTGCAAAGGAAAAAGTAAAGGTTTATTCCACGCTGAAAACAGAAGGGTGTGACACACCTGAAAAAGGATCCACAGCAGAAACGTTGCATTTCTTGTCTTATCTTTTGACCAAGGAATAAACCTTTACTTGCATCTTGTACCAAAGCTCTTTAATTAAAGTGCAGGTCTCTAGTGGAATCAGAAGGCTTTTTTATATATATATATGGGGTTCAACAAGGGACGACTTCTCCCTCACAGTACAGCAGGGCCTTGCCAAACTGGGGCCGAGTATCCATTTTGGGGACACCCCAGTATTCCGTCCCAGCCCTCAGACTCCATCCTGTCAGGGCAATGACCACTCGAGTCAAACTTCCTGCTGCTGTTACAAGGGCTCCCCCTTGCTCTACCTGTGCAGGTATCTCAGCCATGTTGTCAAGGAAGCCTCTGTTGTGTTTCTTCTCGTTTTCTTTACTGAAAAGAATTTCAGCAAACAACCATTGTGTGTAGCAGCCTGTGGGGTCCAGGTTGCTCCGATAGCCTGGATACCTTTGTGTAGACAATCCAAAGGCCTGGCCGTCCCCTTGACAGAATAGGCAATAAACGTCTCAGTGTCATAGTTACTCCTGGTTTTATCACTACGGAGACGCAAAGAAATCGAATCAAAGAGATCATTGCAGTCATGTGTTTCTTTAGTAAATAAAGAATTCTTGGAGCGTTTAAGAAAAAACAAATAATAATAATAAGAGTGCCAGGTTAAATAAAATTATGCATACTGGGCTGGTGTTCTCTACAATTAATACTATTGTTAATGAACACACACAAACACCTCCAGAACAACTTCGCTGACAACCGATAAGATAGATCTTAGAAGCAAATATCCCGATTCTGTGCTGTGCATTCCAGCCCTGTGGCACTAGGAGGCCTGAGGCGTCGAGGTGCTGGCAGTGCACTGGTGTTGGCTGAGAGAGGGGTCAGTGCACCCAAGAGGGGAGAACAGGAAGCAGCCGGTCACTCTGCAGCACTGGAGCCCTGTGTGCAACCCCGAGTCCGATAGGGTCTCAAGCAAGACACCTGCCACTCGGAAGAGCTTGGAGAACGGAATCAAAACGCTTCCCAGTTCCCAACCAAAGGGTTCTCATTTCAGTGGCCTGCATATGGAAATCATGTTTATCAACCACTTACTCCTTCTTGTGAAAATGTTGTGCTGCTCTGAAAAGCAGTGTGGTCCAAACCTGAAAAATTAACATGAACGCAAATCCTTTCCAGTACTGCTCCTGGAGTTTCTGGTGGTGACTGCTGCCTCCATGCCTTGAAGCCCAAGCACATCTTTATAGAAGTCTAGAGGCTCCTATTCATCCCATCAGCACAGGATAACAATGTACTGTAGCAGCACAGAGAGACACACTATCCTTCAGGATCAGCACACATGGACAGACTGACCACAGCTTTTGCTGCCTGCCTGCTCAGTGGACATGTCCTCTCTACATTGTGGCTCACTTCAGTCTAGACCCTCTGCCTGATCAACTCCTGTAATTAAACAGCACATCTGCTCACCAACTATTGCATGCTATTTCATTCTTTTAGGGTTCCTCAAATGTAGCAGAAGGAGGTTTTACCCCATGTCTCTAAGGAAATGAATGAAATGCAGGGCTGGGAAACAACACAATGTGACTGACAGACGCATGGCCCTACACCTCCCACTGTAGAGCTTCTGTGGTTACAATTCTGTTCATTTGGTTATTGAAGGAGAAAGTAAACTGAAGCCTAATGAGAGTTGGGATACAAAAACATGAATAATTATTTTTTGCTGAAATTCAGGACACAAAGCTGTGTTTGTTCCCAGTTCATTCTGGGGTAATTGAGGGAGACTCTTCCCTTTGGAGCACAGAGCCAGCAATGCCAGAATACAGAGAGAGAGAGAGACTACCAGAGCTGCTCAGACACCCAAAGGGTGACAGGGTGACAGGGTGACGTTTGAACAGCTTCAGGAACATTTGCGAGTATCAGGAGTGGAATGCTTTTTGCACCACAAAGTCCCGAACGCAGCACCTGCCCAGGGAAAGCCTTCAGACACACTGACACATTGCTGGAGAATGTGCGCCATTAATCCCAAGGAGCAAAAGCCTTACTAGCATGTTAACAGATGGCTGCTCTCGGCAAGGACAAGACTGCACTGCAGCTCCACAGTGTGAGACCAGAGAGGAAGCTGAAATCAATGCTACTTATGAGTACAATAAACATGGTTATTCATCTGTAAGAAGTGGATGGTTAAAAGAAACTTGTAAGCAATGCTGCTATCAGAACTATAAGATGCACATGCACACGACTGCACCAGGGAGCTTCTTCCACAGACTGTCCAGTCCGTTCCTGGTGTTTGGTACCAGCTCCTTAGATACATAGCTAAATTACTGGTCTGTCAGCAAAGCAACTTACTACTGCAACATCATGCTTTAGAGTGAGTTTTTCCTGCCTTGCTAAAATGTGCTGCTACAGACATATATGGGATTTACAGGCACCTCTTGCAATGTGCACGTTACACTGACCTTCAGAAATCACGCTTGGTAAAATATACTAAATTGAAAACCAGAAGTCTGGCAGTAAAAACAAATTCCCTGTGTGTTTTTAACACTGCTCAATCAGCAGCAGAGAAGCCCTTATACACCCCAGCAGAAGAAGGCCGATGGCGCAGGATTGAGCCTCACAGATTTCTTTTTCTGGACAGACACTGGAAATTATGCTGCCAAACTCATTCTCTGAACAAAACAGCCTGAACTGATCTAGGTCACAATACGAATAAAATCTGCAGCAGTATGACCAATACAGGTTTCCAAAATATAATCAAGACACCATTTCACAAACAAAATCTATAGATCCGTTTGTTAAGAGAGATCAGGAGTCGGGAAGGGGACAGGGGAATGGTCCCAGGCCACAGGGGACAGGACAGCCACTTGGACAACAGGAATCAGACGCATTGCTGATCTTTTGGCGGCTGTTCTGGCACTGTGCCCAGCTCAGTCTGTTGCTATGGTTTCTAGGACTTGCTCTGCAGCGGCGGATAAATGGGACACAGTTTCGGAGGAGGTGGGGGGTGGCTGGAGGGGGTTTTGGTGTGCAGGCAGTCATACTCCAGCCATTTGCTGCTGGATTAGAAACAAATCGCAGAAACACACTGAGCACATGAGCTGATCCATTAGCTGATCTTGATGAAAACAATATCACAGAAACACTTCTTCTCAAGCTAAGCCAGCTGGGAAAGCTGGCTGCCCCACAGTACTTCTACACTTAACGTCTCAGGACTGCAGGAACTCCTGGGTTTGTCCGAGCCCCTTTGCAAAGAGCAGGGTGTCAGAAGCCAGTGCTCTTTCAAGATGATTTTCACTTAGCAACCCCATCAAAGCGGAGAGCTCCGACCAGGACCTCGAGCAAGGCGATTCTGCTCTCTTCTGCAGGCCGGCCACTCCCTGGGCTGCTGCCTGTAGTTTGTGAATGTACAGTCTGTGAACATGTGAACATGTGGCCAGGAGGATACTGTAGAGAAATTTGTCTCCCATAACAAATGTATAGTGGACCTTTTATGCCCCAAGAAAAATGCTGCACAACCCACAAGCCCCATATCAGAACTTAAGTTGCTGTTTTGCTATATACAACGAGAAACATAAATCATTAAGTCTGCTTGCCCCTCAAGAGAGAGAAAATAAATCCATGAAGTAACAAGGACATACTGGGAAACTACAGGGATTTCCAGGTTTCCAATGAACAGTCTTGACGATGAGATAAGGTGGAGATGGCAACACCAAGCACAGAGCTGATCAGGTACAACCAGCATTGTCTAGTGGACAAGCCTCAAGCGTCAGAAAGCTCAGGTAGAAGCTCAGGCCCACGAGTGGCTGATGTTTGTACCGGATGATGGAGGCCTTGTGGAGAAGGCGGACAGTGTCACTTTGAGTGAGCATGATGTTCATTTTAATATTGCAGGTCTCAAAAGATCACAAAATGGAATGAAAGACAAAAGGCTCAGATGGACAGAACAGTCAACTCCAGACATCTCACTTTCATACAAGTCAACAAAGCAGTATAATGCAGCATGTCTATTGTATATGGCCAATAAAGGGATCTTGTATATATATTAAAAAAACAGATTAGCACATCCTCCATCACCCAACACATCTTTAAAACACTGGTTAAACAGAGCACTTATCCACCATACCCGAATTCACACCTAAAACAAGCTCCAAACATAACCTTCACTCAGATAAAAAGCTGTCTCTTTCTCTTTTTGGGGCTGACTTGTGGGGTGAAAAGTGCAACAAGCAGCAGGGTGACCCTGCAGTCCATCAGACCCGTTACCTGCTGACATTGAGAGCTCCAGACCTGAAACGCACTCTGTGGGAAATGGTGCATCTTTATAGTAATGGACTTTAGATTTGTTTTTCTTTTTCCTCTTTCCCAACAAACAATTAATTTCTTTCACCAGTAAAAGGAATATAAACAGCAACAGAAGCTGCTCCTGAAAGGACAGTTGATAGTGGGAATTTGCATACACTGCAGACTGACACCTGCACTCCTGTTCAGGGACCAAGCTCGGCTTGTCTGAGCAGGGCCACACTCTGGACTCGGGTCCTGCTGAGCCACAGCCCCACAGCGCTTGGAGGGAGACCCAGACGTCTCTGGCTCCCCAGGAAAGCGAGCGACATTCTCTGCTCTAAGCAGGGATCCCCAGTCATGATCCGGGAGGGCCCGTGTGTCTGCAGATTTTCAAGATTTCTTGAGATCACATAAAGAGCTGTGGGGACCAATTAAAACTGATCTAATTAAGCCCAGAATGAGCTACTTTAAGTCACTGAGAGGAGAGATGATATGAAAACCTGCAGACACATTTGGACTGGAATTAGGGCTCAAACAAGAACAGATTTCTCCGTTCTGAGTCAGAGAGGGATCTAGCAGCGTCTATAGAATTCTACTGAATGAATCAATTTTTTCTCTGCTGTATTTTAAAACAGACCTGAAACTATTTCACCAACTATGGCTATTACATAAAACCCCATGTGTTTGGAAGTCGGCAGGACTCATGCTGCTCAGTTTCTAGGGCATGAGACGCGTGTAAAAACGCTGGATTGAAGGTGTGGAAGCCTCCCATCATGACGTCTTGAAATGCAGCTACCTGTACCAAACCAGTAAAATAACAGCGGGCATACTGGCTGTCACACCTGTCTCTTCTGGGCAGGACTTGGTGCGCTGCCACCCCTACTGGAACCCCCTCGCCAGGTGACAACATGCATATCACGATCTGAATTACCGCTGCACTAACAAGACCCCTCCTGCGGCAGACGAGTACTCCTGAAGAAGGAAAACGCGAGTCTGAAATGCCCGACATGACCTGAAACACAATCCAACTGTTGGCGATCACGCTAAAGACCTCCTTACATAAGCGCTCCAGGAGCAAACGGCCCTTTCCCAGTCTGATACCCTGCCGCCTTAGGCGGCCCTGTCCGGCCGCTGGATAATCCGGACAGGTGAACTTACCCAGCACCGTGACGCTCCTGACGTCGCCCTTCTCCAGCAGGTGCGAGTCCAGCACCCGGTACCAGCCGTTCGGGTAGACAGGCGGCAGGTCTCCGGTCTTCCGCCGCCTCCTCACCTCGTTAGCGGTTTGGGCTCGGGTCCGACCCTCCTCGGGGATGTATCCCACCTCTTCGGGCTTCCGGAGCAGCTCCAGCGGGGCAAAGAGCAGCCTGTACAGCCAGCCGAGGGCTATCAGCGAGATCCCGGCGAGAATGCAGGCTGCCGCCCGGGCTGGGGCGCCGGCCAGCCCCGCTTTCCTCCAGTGCTCGGGGTACCCGGTCACCAGCAAGGTGTCTGAAAGCTCTCGGACGTCCAGGACCAGCCCCGCAGCCAGGCCGAGCAGCAGCACGCCCACCACCTTGAAAAGAAGCGAGAGGCTGGGGTTCTCCATCCCTGACCTGCTCACTTGCCAGTGTGCGCACACTAAAATGCGCTAGTCTTCGCTAGAACGACCCGCCCCCTGCTGCGCCGACGCGCCCCTGAACCTCGGTGACGACTGTCCACACAGCAGAAAACTAACGCCGCTGGTCCCTTAAAGCACTGAGGCGGGCGCCGAGGCTCTTGCAGGTTCGCTCCTGGGGCTCTGGCTTTTAAACCTGGCGAACACGGCGCGCGCTGGAGTCGCCCTGGAAACGCGCCGAGGCCGCATCCCCGCGAGCTGCTCTGGCCCTGCCCCTCCAGGTGAGGCGGACAGGTGCGCGGGACGGTCCCGGCGTGCCTCGGAGACCTGCTCAGTGCTGATCTCATTATTCCCGAACCCACAGCACACCCTCCAGCCGGATGCAAGGCACCACGTCTTAGCAGTGAATTATAAAAATAATTTAACCAGCTAATAATGGTATCAAAGATTATTTATGACATGTACAGTTGAATTAATTCACCTTATTCAGAAATACATCAAGACAGATCAGCAGTCCGTTCTTGTACGGTGTACAAAACGTCGTGTATTCGACTTGCATGTTTAGTTTATCCAGATTGGGCTCCAGGGAGCTCCACACTGTAACTTAGGCTCCATCTAGCGACGGAGAACCGCATAACCTCGCAATCAGTATTTCGCATTGAAATCTGCTAGAAATTTGGATATCATTTTATTTATTCGTTTTCATTTATAAGAAGAAGTTCTTGTCCTGTGTGTGCATATGCGTACATTTTGTTTGGCAGACGGCTGTTGTTCAGTTTGAAAACCAGTCTATCCTTTATATAACTTTTCACGGAAATCCAAGCCTTTTGACTTCAAGCGAGTATCGCGCGTCACACTTCAGACTGTACCGTTGGAGATCTCCGCAACACGGCGCACTGAGACGTGCGGAGCTGCACGGACTGCGGTGCATTTCCCGGAAGATCTGAGCTGGACCTGCTGATCCAGAAAACAATAGCGTCTTTAGTGTCTTTAGTGTCTTTGATGTTTATCTTCGCGTGGCTAATTCAAACGTTATTTATATTTCTGTTTGGAACACAAGAGATGTGACAAAGGAAAGAAAGCCGTTTAGAAGCTAACGATCCACGCCGTTTCTTGAAAGAAGTCAAGCGATACCTTCAGCAACCGGGCCGGACAGGTGTTCCCTGTTCCACAGCTCTCTGTATAAAGACACCTCCTGTACTCACCTGTAAATCAGTCTCAGTTGCATTTCCACATAGTTTCCACTTGCAGCGTCTAGTTTCTATTTCACATAAGTCACGCTGATTAGGTACAATGTAAACAACATCCCATTATTTATATTCTACACTTTCAAACATTTATCGTAGCACTTTGTTTGCCATTTTTATCACTTACCCAAATTGTCTATAAGAATTAAATGATGCGTCACTATAAACACCTAATTCTTCATTAGTAGTGTCTTGAAGCAGTTTCCCATTTCATATTTGTAGTTTATGTTTTTGATATTCACTTTGCTACATTAAATGTCATCTGCCAGAAAAGACATTTTATTTTATTTTTTGCCCTCCCTTAAATGTTCTCCAAGTCTTTTAAAATGTATTTTGCTGCTGATGTAGTATTTGCTATATAGACCTGTGTACTTTAATATCGGAACATTGATTGTTAGGAAAGGCCAGACTTGTCAGATCTCCTGTGGTACTGCACCACTCTGAGCATGCACATATCTGTACTGTGTTTTCTATTGGCCGATTTTGTGATGTTTAAAAACTAAAAACACCTGTTCCTGCGCTATTATGGATACTGGAAGATTCACTTGTAAGAGAAGCCAGCGATGAACTCTGGAGATATGATTGTGCTGTCAGAGGTCCCCTGTTTTCCTATACAAATAGGAAAACATGTAAAACAGGTTTATTATCTGTAATCCACTGAAATGTAAGAATCCACTATTGTCGAAAATCAGAACAAAAGTAGTGCATCGCTACTATTAGTGATTGTCTGCCTAAACTACCCTACCAACACAAAAGTCTTGACAGCTTTTAAATGAAAATATGCAGATGAGAATGCTGTAAAGTGTTAAACAGAAACATTCACACAGATACAGGTCTCCAAAAATCAATTAACCTCATCAAATCAGGCTTCACGATGCTTTTATTTTGCGTAGAAAAGCTGTTGCAGATGGAATGAGCTGGTAACTGGGTACTATAAAAACCCAGAGTCTGCTTCTTCTCTTTAAGAGCCGGTGGAAAGGCTGTAGGCAGTACTAGTGCACAGGAGTTACTAATGATACTGGCATCTGCATCAGCTGGTAATCGTAGCTGAAGCACGATGATCAGTTTGTGAAGTACAGCAGATGTCACAACAGTTCATCGGGTTAGGTGTTTTCTTTTAATTTTTAACCATGTTCTCGAAAATGTATTGCTTGTGTATTCCTTTCATTGGTGAAGAGACACCAGTTTCCAAATTGCCGCTGGTACAACACGAGAGCCCATATTCACATTTTTAGGTATTAGTTTCAAGATCGATATAATTTAACAATTAAAAACAACATTGAAAGCACGAGCATAATAATATAATGATCATAGACTTTACATTTCTATTCATTTTTGAAGTACAAAGCAGAAGGTGTTTCCCCTACCTTAAATGTACGATTAAAATTGTTCAAATACCATGTATTCGTTACAGAAAGCAGCGGAGACAGTTATATTGCAAATAAAAAATGTATTTCGAAGAGTACGGGACATTGTGAATCAATAAAGACGTAAAAAAATAAGCCGATGTAGTTATTTTGCAAATAAGTAAAGCATTTTAAAAATAGATTCTCATTGACAGTAAACAAGCCGATCCACCTGGCGCTGCTGGCTTGAACAGCTCTCAGACCCGTGATTGGCTAAACCCCCGAACAGCTCGGGCCGCGATTGGGTGAAGAGTGAGAATCGACACTCTGATTGGGTAAAGCGCCACAGCGGAAGTTCCGAGACGAGAACATGTAGATACAAGGTGATGGATGTTCTTCTTGGTCCAAATACTGTAGCCCCGGTTAACTGTATGAGCACGCTGGATATACAGTAACGCATCCATTGGTTTCCTTTTACTAATCCATCTAAGAGAAGTCGCACTGAGGTCAAAACTGAATAGCAGACGAAGAATGTCATGGCATCCACAGCGCGATAACGATTTCGATAGCATGTCACGATAGGAGTGCGTGCATTACGATCACATCGCAATACCCATTGCGACTGGCGCATCACTGTCATGGTGCCACTGTAGCGACATTAAGTCCGTATATCGCGATATGACATACCCCGACAAAACTCCCCTGCCCCCATGTCGCGACAGGGAGTCCACATATCGCGATATGACAAACGCCCCCGCGCCCATGTCGCGACATGAAGCTCGCATATCGCGATATGACATACCCCGACAAAAATACCCCGCCCCATGTCGCGACATAAAAGGCCCTATATCGCGATATGACATACACCCGACAAAATGCCCCGCCCCCATGTAGCGACATGGAGTCCGTATATCGCGATATGACACACTCCGACAAAAATGCCCCGCCCCATGTCGCGACATGAAAGGCCCTATATCGCGATATGACATACCCCTCCCCCATGTCGTGACATGGAGTCCATACATCGCGACACATCCTATCTGGGTACAACATGTCCTGATATGAGACCTGTTGCGATAGCGGTGCCAGAGTTGCATGGAAGCAAGGCGCCAGTCGTGATATACACTCCCGCGATATACATGCGATATACATGGGGTCCCTATCAGCACAAACGCTACTTTCAACGGCACAAACCGGCACAAACGTAGCGCTAACGAATGAGGTGGGTTGTATCGTTTGTGCTGTCTGTGGGGGGGCAGCTTCACGGAGCTTTTAACTTGCCTTTAAATATTCATCGGACTTGAGCATAACATACCAGAAGAACGTGCAGGAACGTAAGGGTTTCAGAGGTTGGAGTACATGCATCTCCCCCAAGGGATCGAGTGAGGCGCCATGAGAATAAAAACTGCGAAGGTATTAAAATATTAAGTTCTGAATATCTTGTTTGATCCTTCATGATGCTTTTAAACTTGTATGAGACCCACGAAATCAGTATTCTATTTTCGATGCCAAAAGACACCTAATCTGGAAACTCGTGACTTCCCACAAGACTTAACACTGAATTGTTACAGTCGCATTACAGTTCTAACCAATTCATTGTACCTTTAATTGCAAGAATGGTCTGCTAATAAAAGCGTCAAATACATACTTTTAATTTAGCTCTGTAAACGTCGTTCACTTAAAAATACTGCAGGGCATTTAGAGGCGATCTGAATAGTTATCTGTAAAATGCATACCCGCATCTATCCGTCAATATTATCTTAATGTTATTCATGCATTCCAAAACTTCTAATTTGTTTACAGGAGAAATTTTAGAACCTCTTCGTGCTCAACTCCTACAGGTCGAGCACGTATCTGCTGCTCGTGTTCGGGAAGCCAGGCTGTACTCCTCAAAACCCAAGATGCCTGAAGCATCTCATGTGTCTTATTTGTTTCGGGACTGGTCTGGTCATCTACAGGCGGCTTTTTGAAAAGCGTAGATACACTTGATCTTAGCCAAAAGGCCGATATTTCCCCAGAAATCGCGTTAATCACAATGAAATACTGATCAAAATTAATATAAATATTGTATATATTAACAAACTCGGTGTAATTATATATTTCAACATCGGCATTGATTGTTTAATCCAAATTATACCATTCTTGACCCAAAAAACAAGGTTTTATTTCTAACTTTTATATATCTGTTGTTCCAAATAGTAAATCTATGAGGGGAAAAGTTGTTTATACATAAGTGACCACGTTAGAAGTATTTGTTTATGAAAACTAGGAAGTTACAAGGGGATTTTTCCAATGTCAAAGTTACACTTAAGTAAAAACTCTATACCCCTAATTCTTGAAATATCTGATTGGGGATTATATGCTATATACTTTGCTTATTTTTTAAATAGTTTTGTATCAATTTAATCTTAAAAATAGCATTAGATGTCCTAAAATCTAAAGCATTTAAGCCCCCTTCTGCCTGTGGACGACAAATAATCTATTTTTTAAGACATTGGGGGCTTTGCGTGTGTACATGTGGCAGAGCCGGAAGCCCGTGCTGCGGACGTGCTGATTGGCTGATCGCTTGCAGCCTGTGTGTTACGTCAGCTTGCTGCTGCGAGAGGTGTCCGGGTCCTGGGACGGTGTCGGCTGGTCTGGAGAATTTAGCCGGTTCGCTTTGTGCGGGATTAAGCGGAGGGGAGAAACAGGCAGTATCGGAGGGTGTTCTGGCGAGGGTAGGTATATCCGATATCGGGCCGTGTGTGTGTGTGTGTGGGATGTGGGGAGACAGGAAGTCTGTTGTCTGCAGTTTGACCTCTGTTCTTGTGCGCTTGTTTATGACGATCCCGAGTGCCAAGCGGCAGATGTTCGCGTGTGTTAGTGAGCGCTTTTTGATGATGAGTTTACGTAGGATGTTCAGGGGTTTCTGTGAGTTTGAGCTTTTTAAAAAAACAACAGTCGTCTGCTGGCGTTTGCGGATGAACTGGTTACTGGTTCCCATTGGAGACGCGCAGTCCGCACACCGGTGCCATCTGAAGGCGAGAGCCGTGCAGGATTGCATCAGCGCTTCTGCGTCTCTTCACATCACTGTCAGATCGATGCTTTTGAAGAACATTAAACTGCTCCAGTCGTGCTGATTGTTCACTCCGTTTAGGAAGAGAATCGCTGGAGTGGAATGAAACTGCTCTCCAGTGGGTACAGGCAGCGCTGTCAGCCCTCGGAGTCCAGACTGAGCACCCAGCACGCTGGCCTCCTCTGACCCACACCCCAGGTCACAGAGGGAAGTAGGGGAGCCCACACAGAGCCCCAGCACCAGCCCACAGCACACCATACAAGCTGTGGTTGGAAATTTGTTTTGTTTTTTTTAGAAATAACCTTCAGGTCCTGCTCTGGTATTTCAGTGTTTGTATTTACTTTTGCGCAATTTCCTGTTGACTCTCACTTGCAGTAAGTACAGTCTGCTCTGGAGGGTTAGCGCCAAAGTCAATACTACACTGTTTACCTCCTAGCTTGGCTTAGGTTAGCTGTAGTACTTCCAGCTCAGCTACAGTGACCAGCCTGTTCTTTCATGAAGCCAAGGTTTCTACAAGAGTTATTTCTTTCTTATGTGAAACATGGCCGCCTGCTGGCAGTCTGGTACAGGTACAGCAATATCAGCACTGAAAAGGGAAACTTTTCATGTTTTGTATTTAGCCAATTGCTATATTTGTACATCAAAGTAAGGTCAGCAACATTGTAACAAAGTAAAAAAGAGGCTCAATAGAATTGTCAAGGCAAGTGCTGAGTTCTGATGCACTGAACAGTGTTGCAGGCAGGCTTGTCTCATGTAGATGAAGAGAGCAGGAGTACGGGGTACAGAGTGGGCACTGATGACCAGAGAGCAGGAGTACAGGGTACAGAGTGGACAGGTCACAGTGTGGGGCAGTGCTCCAGGCTGTGTAGTCTGTGGGTTCAGTCCCAGATGGAGACATAGCTGTAGTCTTGCTGGTGCCCAAGCTGCTCCAACAAACTGAACACCAAACAAACAGGAAACACTAGCCTGTAAAAAAGAAGTAAAAGTAGGCATCCGTACATTTTTTCTTATAAAAACATTACTCGTATTAAAGATACTCAGATTTAAGTTTTTCTCTGAATTCTTTGGCTGTATCCACATATCCAGGGTTATTTACAAGGCATTTTTCCTCCAGAATCAAGTTTGCTCCGGCATTTAGGGAAGTGGTTGGAAAACCTTAGGGGTGCAGAGATCTCCAGGAATCCAATCTACCGGAAATTAGGTTGGTGGAAAATAGAGGAATGAAATGAGTGTTGTATAAGTCAGAAACCCGGAGTGTGTCTCCAGAGTCCTGCTCTTCAGGGGAAACTTTGTCTTTCCGTTGAAGTGGGTCTCTGAATGAGCAACTCCTGAGGTCAGAGCTGCCGCTGACTCCCACCCAGGCAGAAGGTTTGTGTTGTTCAGTCAGTAAACTCCGAGCCGTGTTTTAATTAATGCGCTGTTGTCGTGGAGCTTTGCAGTAGGGAGCTAGGATTGAGCCCTGCAGGGGGTCAAGAATGAGTATTGTGTGTTCCCTTTCTGGCAGACTGGATCAGAAAGCTGCAAAGGGAGGGAAGGCAGTTTGCTCTTGATTAAGAGCTGTTATTTACCCCAGGTCACAATTTACTGGCACCACAGTGCTTCTCTGAGGTTTGGTAGATGCTGGATCCCTGAGACTTGTCTGCATTTCAGTTCTTCGTCACATTGAGCTCCTAAAACACTTCCCACCAGCCCCTTTCAGCACAGCATTGGTCCTTCGGGGATGTGTAATTTCAGGATCTAACTGTTTCAAGCAGTTACTTGCAGACAATGCTTAGTGTACAGCGTTCAAACACTCAGAGCTGCAGTGACTTAGACGTCATTTCTCGGCCTGCAAATACATTCTGCTAGCAGGGGCAGGTAACCTGGTGTGCTTTCAAACAGCAGCTGTGAACTTAGCTGTTGCAGAAGATTTGCACTGTCCAACGCAAAAGCAGCAGACTGGAAAATGAAAACAAAGTAGACTTGCAACTAGTTGTATAGAGGAATGTTTTTTGGTATATAGAAGCTGTAGGTACTGGCACCCACCTGCACTACTGAAGGATTACTTTTTATATATATATCATTTATGTAACACCATTATAATCTCAAAATTGTTGCAGTTATAACGTTATGCCTGTACTCAAAGCACCAATGACCTTGCATCTGTAAAAAGTTCTTTATGTTTAAAGCGCTTCTTTTGTTAACAATAAGTCCTTGTGATAATGACATGCAGTGCGTAGACTGCAGGCAGCTACAAATTCAGTTTTTGATAACAGAAAGGCGAGAAAGGAAAACCATCTCGCTGCTGGAAGAGGGGGTTGGGTGGGATTGTAACTTCTGTTATCTGGCCGTAAAGAGGAAACGGGCAGAGAAAGAAAAGGAGAGAAAACCTTTTTCTTCCTCTCATGCTGCTGTATGGTGCCTTAAGTTCAGTACTGAAATAAAGGCCTGGTGATTGCTTCACCTCTCTAGCCTGGACTCTGATTCTTTTCCTGGTCTGCTGAAGAGGGTTACACTCATACATCTGCCTTGACTGTAAACCAAAAGCACACTCGGGGTCAAGGGCAGAGTTATAGCCCAGGAAGCAGTAACCGGATGGCCAGAGGGCCTGTTTCTTGAGTGCTCTCTTGTGCTCTGGAGAGGAACTGATCTGTCAGCTTGTTGCAGTGAAACGCATTACATTCCAGATTATGAATTAACGGAACGCAGATCTGCAGGGGCCAGAAAAACTCAAAGTTGTCAACAGTGAAGTCAAATGTGACTTGTGTTTCTCTGAATGAGAACATTTATGATGTACTAACTGCATCATCTACATTGATGTTCCTACACATTCCTGCATGCAGACATAAGGAAGCTGACTATTCTCTTAACCTGAACTAGGTGATGTAGATCCTGAGTTATGTCATGAGCCACTCAAGATACTTCTTCACAGTGGTTGTTACAGCTATGGAAAAGTGGTAGTTGTGGCCAGATGGCCACTTTCTGACACCAGACAGACGATGGGTGACTTCCATCGACAGGGAATGGAGTGATTTCCCTACCAGAGGAAATGAAGAGAGAGACAGCAGAAGGCAAGAAAGTGGGTGTATAACAGTACAGATTGACTTTGCATGAGAGGGAGAGAGAGGAGACTAGAGCTGATGCAGATATATTGTAAGCTGCTGTAGGAGGAGTCATGGCCGCTGTGGGCAGGGTTAGGGGTGTTTCAGGCAGGAAATTGGAGGCAGGAGAAAGATCACATGAGAGAGCAGTTGACAGATTAACACACATTCTCTCTGGGGCTTCACTCCTATACACCAAGTGCTAAAGTGCTACCAGAGCTGGTCAGAGGCTGAAGACAGACAGCGGGAACCTGGGTGAGTGAGAGACTGAATGACTGGCATCTCTTTCTGTAACAAGAACCTGGGTACATATTTTTGTGTGCTTCTTATGGAACAGTTTGCAGGATGAATTCATGATAAGTGGCTAAGGAGGCTCAGTTTCCCCGGGGTTTAGAAGAAGCCAGAGTTCTGTTCTGGTAGGTGAATTGTCGATGGTTTGTCCTTCTCAGGGTATAGCTTGATTTAACAGCAGAATGTTTAAGGCCTCTGAAGATGAGCCTAAGCCTTAAGTGCTCACTCTCCCTGGTCAGCCCACTCTTCAGCTGACAATACTGTAATTTCCTATGTGTAGACCAGGAAGTGTGGCATGAAGACTAAAGAAATATGACTGGGTAGAAATGTAGAGTGCTATGCTCTTACAGCAGAATCATAAAGATTACAGATTTGGAGTTGAAACCCAATTGTAAAGAACTGCGCTAGTAGCGTACTTTGCCAAACACTTATCTGAACACAGCCTTACTCGATGACTGTAATAAAATCTCTGGAGCTGATAAAAGAGCGTTCAGGTCATGCATAGAGTGCGTGTGTGCCTATGAGTGTGCATTTCTTTCTGACAATTTCAGTGCATGACTGTATATATCAGTGCATTATGTTTGTGTCTGTTTGTTAGTAATGTATTTGTGTGTGAGAGTAAGCTTGTGTTTGCACTGGTGTATTTGTTTTCTTTATTTACATGAGTCAACATGTACTTGTTGACCTATATCAGGTCACAGTGGTTGTTGAGATGCTAATCAGCCCGATTTCAGAGAGCCATCAGCATCTGGACTCTGGACACCCTGCAGAGCTCTGCACAGGCCCAGCTGTCAGCTCTCCCCTCACTGCCGAGAGGTGCTTGCATTCATCTTCCCAGCCTGGAACCAGCTCTCATAGCTCCTACATGTGCTGCCTGCTCGAGTTCAACTGCCCAGCGTCCAGGAGTTCAAAATCAGCTTCATGTGGGCAGTGTCACTCTGAAGAGAGTTTTTCTTTCAAGGATTTGAAGACATGTTTTGGGGGAAAAAAAAGTGTGATTAAGTGTTATTGATAGTTTGTCCTTTAATCCCTTCTTCAATTCAGCCTTTGTTTGATTTCCAGGAACATTTGAGAATGTAGCTCAGCCAGACCTACCACTTTTGCAATATAAAATCCAATACAGTGCAGCCATAAAGTGACACTTTATATCCACAGCATCTGCTCGTGACCTTGCTGTGACTGTCGCAGGCAGTTTGCTAATAAAGCTGGAAAGGAATGTCTGAATGTAGTTGGCTGTCCTGGAACTGAGAAATATAAAAATGAGAGGGAGCTCTTGTTTGACTCATCCTTGTCTGTCCTTAAGGAATTTCCAACCCCAGTTCTTTCTGCAGCTGTCTCTCTATCCTTCATCCCTTTCTCTGCTCAGACTGTTCCCTGATGTCCAGCCTAGAGGTTGTTCTGTACCTGCCAGAGTGAACAGCGTATTTACAAGCAAGCTAATCAATTTAGTTGCATTTTCATTTCAATTAGCATCGTTCCAATCAAACTGCCTGGCCCGAGGGGTGCTGGGAATCTGATCAGGGAGCTGAGAGCAGCAGCTGTGCACCTTGATTGAGTTACTGGGGCTGAGACGCCATTACAGCTGAACACGCAGGCAGGCACCTTGCCCCCAGGGCTGCTCTGGCCAGGTAGCCTGTTCTATTGGCCTGATTTGTCTGGTTTTATTAGCAAACAATCACTCATTCTTGATACCGGCCAGGAAGTTTTAAATCACTTCAGTATCTCTGTCTCTTTATCTCTGGATAGCAGAAGCTCGGAATGGCATTACAGCCAGGACACTGGATTAAAACTCCTCATTAGATTTACAGAACCAGTTTCAGCACAGTGTTCTTAGTGTCTGCTGATGACTGATCAATCTTTCTGTCCCATCCCCCCCCACAGAAGCATGAATATGTCACATGAGCACCACAACCACGGCACCATGGCACCGTCAACCACTGGTTCCCATGGTGACCATAACCATGGTGATATGGAGCATGGGATGTCAATGGTGAGTATAAGTTTGTCACTAAAGTAGTGTGAACATTTTTACCTTTTAGAACAGTTTACACAATATACTACAGTACGTTTTATTCTAATTGTCAAAATTTAATTTGCTCAGCTCTCTTCCTCTCTCTTCCTAGCAAATGACTTTTTATATGGGCTATAAGAATGTGGAGCTGCTGTTCGCTGGTCTTGTCATCAACAGTCCAGGAGGTCAGTCTCTCCATTTTTCTGTTACACACTGCCTGAGCATCTGTCTGTCCCTGGATCTTTGAATGATTGTCTACCGGTTGCCTATGATTCTGTTGGCTCTGTGACCCTGACATCCCGGGTTCGAGCCTGAGCAGTAGCTGACAGTGATCAGGTTCCCTAGGCGGCTACACACAGGTGGCTGATCCCCGCCGAGGGCAGGGTTGTGATCAGTCAGCCCGGGCTCACTGGGCAGCTGGAGACAGAGCTACACTCTGGACTCCTGCAACTTGCAGTGCTGTTGGGGAGGAAAGTCTCTGTCCTCCAGTCAGTTCCAAGCCACTTTGTGTTCAGAGACGAGTGGCTAGAAAGTGGGCGTGTCAGAGGAGTTTGACTGCACTTCCTCATTTTTGTCGTGCGGTTTTGGGGCTCAGAGTCCTTATTGTGTGAACTGTCGGTGCAGAGATGGTGGGAGCGTGTATTGCTGTGTTCCTGCTGGCTGTGTTCTATGAGGGGCTGAAGATCGGACGGGAGTTCCTGCTGCGGCGGAGCCAGGTCAGCGTTCGCTACAATTCCATGCCAGTCCCTGGGCCCAATGGCACCGTCCTGATGGAGACGCACAAGACCGTGGGGTGAGTGAGGGGCACGATGCACTGAGAGATGGGGACTCATGGAGATGGGCACTGATATTAATGACACGATGTCAAAGATCCCAGAAGCTCCTTATAGAAATGTTACTTCTCTGTACTATTTACATGCTCAATGCTGTCAGTCTCAGTTCTGAGTGCATTGTGTGTCAGTGTCCGTCTCTGTAACGCAGTATCTGTCTGTAGGCAGCGGATGTTCAGCATGCCCCACCTGCTCCAGACGGTGCTGCATGTGATCCAGGTGGTGGTCAGCTACTTTCTCATGCTGATCTTCATGACCTACAATGGCTTCCTGTGCATTGCTGTGGCGGCAGGGGCCGGAACCGGGTACTTCCTGTTCAGCTGGAAGAAGGCTGTGGTGGTGGACATTACTGAGCACTGTCACTAACTGACCCCTAAGCCCTGAGCCAACTCCTGACTGGACGTCCACCTCAAAGCCAGCCTTTGCCGAGACCCGCTGACCCTGTGACCTCTGCCCTCCCTTCTCTGATGTCCAGAGGTGGGAGAGTCATGTTGTCGCCACCCTCCTTAACGGTTGTCTCTCTTGATGCGGCTGCAGTCGGGGTCCTGGCAACTCAAAGGGAAGCGGTCTCCTGGGTTTCATTCCTCTTCAATACTTAAAAGACTTTGCTGAGCCATTATTCAATTCATTAGGCAATTTGAATACTTTCACCGGGTATTAAGTTTGAAATTAAGTTATTATATGATTATGTATTCAGGAACTGGAGTTTCCTGAATTCAGGACAAGATAGTGAGAACACAAAGCAGCTGGTGACAATGGAGAACCTCTACCGACAGCCGTGCCTGTGAAACTGGAGCTCTGTGGGCCACTTGGCGGTCAGTACCGCCTCCTGTGGGTGTCCTCCCAGCAGGAGCCCAGTCAGGTCCAATCTGATCTGCTGTAGCTGCCAGCGTGGGGAGAGCTGTGACTCAGCAGACAGCCCCACCTTACTGGTCCTGCGAGCGTACAGATCACCTCACCTGGCAGCGTCCCTCCACACATTTCTGAATCCCTCCCCCACAGCCCACCATGAGCTCCAACCCCCAGCTGGGCTGATACAGCTGGTTTCACCGGGTCACCAGCAAATCAGCAGCCATGACGCAGCTGAACCAGGCTCCCTCGACTAGCATTGTGCCTTAGCCTGAAGCCCACAGCAGCCTGCGCTGCTTAGCAACAGGAGTGTTCTGCGTTACTCCTAAGTGTTCTCGTTTCCTTTTAACACTTCACACTCAGCAAGCCAGCAGGTGCAGAACAGCTCAGGCTGCACGGTAGCCAGTCAGACTCCCAACCCAAGCCTGAGCAGCCTGAGCTACTCCAGGGTGAGTTTCTAGTTACATGAACTTTTACTGTAGCACAGAGTGCCTGCCAACGTCTCCATCAGGAACTGACTCTGAACCCCTCCATGGCCACTGGGCTGCAGAAGCATATTAACTGCAGTACATGAAGTAACCTATATTAATCAGAGTTGCCGTCCCTCCAAACGTTACTGCACTGTGGCCTAATTTAAATTTAAACCCAAAACAGCCTTGCTGTGGCGACAATCCACTTCTCTGGAACAATCTAGGATGAGTGAGTTGTGTTGCTCCCAGGGAGACCAGACTCGCCGAGACGTTTGGACTAGCAGGGGGCAGACGGTTCTGGCATTCTGGGTCACTAGTTAGTGTCAACAGAGCTACACTCTGTCTCTGCAGATTCAAACTTTCAGCCTCAGAGGACACTCAGTCCAGGAGTTTCAAAATCAAGCTGTTAACTGCAGCTGCCCCAGAGACAGGCAGCTGATTCTAAAGGCATCAGAGGGAAGTGCTGAGGCTGGAGCTGTTAACCCTTTAGCCTTATACTCTGCTCTGGCCTGTCAGGCAGGAGAGCCTGCAAGTCTGGGGTTTGAGCAACACTCTCCAGGCTTAACTCTAGAGGACCAGCAGGCAAGGTGTCTGTCATATTGTGCAGATGAACTTAAGATTCATGTGTCACTTTATTTTTAATTTTTTTTTAATTGCCTTGTGCCGTTAATTTTTATTGTACCAAAAGCCTCAATCTGATGTGCGTTACCCAGGTGTGGATTGTACCAGTTCTGGGGGCAATACAGAGAAGGAATCCGGATTCCCACTGCACAGTTCAGCAGCTGCTGGCTCTTGTATGTAGTCCAGCACACAAGAAACAGGACATTGAAAAGTACAAAGTACACTGCTGCAAGTGAATCAGTGTGGGCAGGAATGAGCAGGCGACGTGTTCTTTGCTCCACACGTGTGATCCGATAAGCGCCTCGCAAGGCTACAGCTGCTGTGCAGCGACAGTCCGGGTTCCAGCTCTGGGATCAGAACCAGTTCGGTGAACCGCAGTCTCGGCTCACCAGCCTGCCAGCAATCATCTGCAGTATGTGCTCATATCTACTTGTACTTTGTTGTAACCAATCAGAAAGTAACTGATCAATAAATGGTACGAGAAAGCTGACCCGAGCCGTTTCCTGTGAGTTACTGAGCCCTGCGTGAGAGCATCTGAGCACACAGCTTGAGGCTGAAAGACTGAGCTGCCTGACAAGAACAGGGTTACAACATGTTGATGGTTTTATTTGTACTATTAAAAAATAAAACACTGCATATAACCACAGTCTACACAGACACTGCTTCCACGGCCCTGTTGTTTTTTACCCTGAGCCTGGGTGAGGGAGACATTCTCTTGTTTCACTGCCATTTGGTGATATTAAACTTTTATCATTCTTTCACTGAAGCTTGTTAAAGTTTTTTGTTGTTTCAGAAAGAAAAGTGTTGTTAAATGTCGGTTCCATTCAAATCCATAAAAACCGAGTGCTCCTAGAAAGGTATCGGCAATATTTTCCAGCGCATTTTAATCTCGGAACACTGGTGGCTGCATACTGGCGCCCTCTACAGGCCAGCGGTGGTACAGTCCTCTGCATGGAGTGCCCTGTAGCCAGGACCCACCTCCCCTTTCTCAATGCCCCAATGCCCCTTTCTCTCACTGTGCCACCCCCAGTTCTTTCACTTTACTCTGGTGGCTTTGTTAGCCAAGGCTCAGCTGTCAGTACACCAGCATCCAGCACCAAGAGACACTCCCAGAAAAAACAGTCCAGCTTTGGAAGCATTAAAAACAGTTTGGCTACAAATGCCTTCCCCCCTGCTGGAGCTGGTGATGGAACAGTCTGAAAGATGGTCTGTGTGTAGCCAGTCCACTTGCACCACAGCAGTGTCCCAGGAGCCCCTAGAACTGCAGATTTCCAAAGAGGGAGGGCAGGGTATTGGGTTTGGGGTGGGGTTTGTACCCAATGCGCTCATTGATCATCTGCTCCCTGGTCTTGCCTTCGGCACCCCCAGCCGTAGCCCCGCCCATGTCCCCGGTGCTGGCCACGCCCACCACATCCACCTCCTCCCGCTGCTTCTTGCGGCTCTGTGGGCGAGGAGGGCAAACAGGCTCTGTCAATTCATTCATACACAGTAGCGCCATCCGTCGCCTCCACCCCAGGGAGCCTGCCAGAGCCTTGAGCTTCGCTGCAGCCGTGCATGCTCAGGCCTACCCGGGCCGAGAGGCTGGGGTCTTTAATAATCAGGCACGTACAGTGACAGAACCACTCACAGGAAAACACATCTCAGAGGGCCTGTTCTTGCCGTTAACGTTATATTCCCACGTTCTCAGGTTACGGAAGTGTTAGCGCAGCAGGCTTCTCCAGCGGCTCTCCTACCTCTAACTCCTTCTTCACGCTGTCGAACTCCTCGATGTCGTCCAGCTTCAGCTCGATGCGAGTGGGTTTCCTCCGCAGCATGGCGGCCGTGTGGCAGCGGCTCCGGGGACTGGACCCCACCTCCGGCAGCACGGGTACCAGGTCCTGGACACAGGAGCGGCAGGGAGACTGAGCTGAGGGCCATGCACGCCTTTCTCATGTAGCTAATACACGTACAGATTGTCTGATTGTCTGCTGTACTACTGTGTCGCTGAGGGGTGGAGCGGTGGCTCTGTGGCTCAGGCTCTGCGCCTGTGGCTGGAAGGTTGCCGGTTCGTATCCCGCAGCCGGCAGAGGAATCCTACTCCGTTGGGCCCCTGAGCAAGGCCCATCACCCCCACTGCTCCAGAGGTGCCGTATAAATGGCTGACCCTGCGCTCTGACCCCCAGCATCTCTCTGTCTGTGTGTCTCATGGAGAGCAAGCTGAGGTATGCAAAAAGACAAATTCCTGATGCAAGAAATTGTATATGGCCAATAAAGTGATCTTATCTTATTACTTTAATGCACTTTATTGCTTTCAAAACTATTTTATTAATCCCTTAATAATTTCAGAATATATGATACCTAGGGTAGAGTTTTAACAGTTATCAAACTGTGCTGTTCAGAACTCAGTAATTAGCCGACCCATCCTGCATACTGCAAAGGAACAAGTAATAGGTTTATTCCATGCTGAAAAAAAGAAGAAAGAGAACACAACGTTTCGGCCGTGGAGCCTTCTTCAGGTATGACACCTGAAGAAGACACCTGAAGAAGGCTCCACGGCCGAAACGTTGTGTTCTCTTTCTTCTTTTTTTCAGCATGGAATAAACCTATTACTTGTTCCTTTGCAGCCTACGCATGCTGACGCAGCTCCCCACCTGAACTACATCCTGCATACTGCCTCGCTAACGTATAAACATCGGTGCCTATAAGGAGCAGCACTTGCATTAATCTTAGCCTATAAATATAATAAAACCAAGTGTTCGTAACATTCATAAACTGAGATAATACTTTGCTACAGGTGGGAATATCTGACGAGGCAGCTCAAACTGAGTGACAGAGCGGTACCTAGCTCTCACACGGCGCTCTCCGCGGCGCGACCAGCCTGCGCTCACTCGTCCCGGCCGAACCGGCGTTGCTGCTGAAAACAAAATAAAGAAAAGATGAGAAAGGCAGCCGGGCGTCGTCATTCGTGCGGTGAAGAGGCTGCCAGCGGCCCGGCTGCAGAAGCAGGTCTGGAGGACAACAGCAACAGTCAACCAAGTTTCGAAACTTCAAATTACAAGTGTTCCTTCACAGGCCGCCAGGCACGGAATAAACACATTTACAGGAACTGGGACTTCTTCTTATTGCAAGCACACAGTAAATTCTAGAATTAGGGACGTAAAGTAGTCCTAAACGCCACATACCTCCTATATTGTATATAGACCCCGCTGAAATGAACGGTGAACCATAAAAGGAAGCGCACCCCCTGTAGATGGGAGTTGTAGTCTAATGAGACTTAATCCACAGGGCTTCCTTTGTACAATGAACTACATCTCCCAGATAGATCTACAGTGAGCCCCTTGTTTCATGAGTTAGCGGTTCATACTGGGGCACATGATGTGTCAGAACAATGCACCATCTCAAGTGATAGATATATCTTCTGTAATATATGTGAGACTAACCGATGGGTGAAAAATATGTTTTGAAATACAATCCTTAAGTCTATTAAGCCTCCCGGCCGACAGAATGCGCTGTCCGTCCGGAATGGGTTGCTACTACAACCAGTGACGCAATTTCCGGCTTCGGTATCGGTTTGTCCGCCTGCCACTGGAGAGCGCTCGTGCAATACTCGCTTCTTCTCGCCAGCATCGCGGTGGTTTGGTCTAGAAGGAGTCCAGGTATTTGTAACTTCAATACATTTTCATAATAGAAGCGATTAATTGGCAGTTTCCGCAGTGTGTGTGGGGTCCGCGGTTCCTGGAGCAGAGCTGGGGTCAGGTCTCCAGGGTTGCACACGTGTTTAAGTTCTCAGCTCTGCTGCTCCGTCTCATCGCGGATATCTGTCGCACTGCTGTTCGGAAACACCGCTCCTGGACACAGTAATGATGTGACTTTTCTTCAAGTAGCTTCTCTCTTCGTGATATCCTCAGAGTTGCGTTGAAATATTTGAATTCGTCCTGTTTCCCCGTTGCGCTGCCTGTTTGTGATTCTGTTTTTTGGAGTGAAAGAGTGTGAAAGTAGACTTACTTTATTACATTTTGTCTTAACGAATTCAACGTTTAATTTGGCTTGAACGTGAAAACTAATGCGATCGGTCTTGATGTCTCTGGGCCGACAGTTATTGACCTTTGCTGCCTTGTTTGCAATCTGGCTCCCACTGCCGTTTAACATAGTTAACTATAAGACTTTCTGATTTCTTAGAAACTTGATTTACATCCAAGCAGTTATGTTTTACACGCACTTACAAAATTTATAAACAGTACAAATCAACTATACTAAAAATAAACAACGTTACATTAAACGCATTGACTCATGCTGTGCATAGTCCTTACACATCCTTGCTACAGGACCTGTGGACCTGTGAGTTTACGCGGCCACTGTCACCTTAAACACCTATAACAGCACAATACCCGTTCATTTTGCTGCTTTATATCCTCCCATTTGTTAATAGTGGACAGAAAATGGGATGTGACGTTATAAGTCAGTGTTTTGTCCTGATAAGTCTCATGTGAAATGTAATTCATGACTCTTGAGTCGACAGCGATGTTAGAGGTGACCACAAACCTGCCGACTCCCTCGGTGAGGCAGAAGAGCTCTCCCAGTGCCGTGTTCTCAGTATTCACACAGCAGGAAACCTCCGGCTTGCTGCCCCTTCGGGACTCTTCTCGCCTGTCCTGGGTGAAAGTGCGGCTGTTTGTTTGTGTAGCTGTGATCTGGACCCAGCTGTGTGCTGTGCGGAGGGTGTTGTCCAGCTCTCGAATCTCTTCCTTCTCCCTGTGTCCAGTAAGCGGTCCAGTGATTCGAGCACGATGTCGGACGAGGAGGACGTGCCCGCGGTGAAGAAGTCGCGCATCTTCTATGGCAGCCTGGAGGAGCGCGAGCGGGAGCGCCTGGGCCGCGGGGATGCGCGAGGCGCGAGCAGGGAGGCCCTGAAGGCCGGCATAGAGGCCGGCAACATCAACATCTGCAGCGGTCAGTGCGCAGTTCAGAATCCTACAGCAAACAGCACAACCCCCACTGGGCCAAGGCCTGTAGCTATGGCGCGTCACTGACGCTGTCGGCAGTCTGTGCCAGTGCCCCGCCTGTGTGCTCGGCCCTGAACGGTTCCCTGTCTGTGTTCAGGCGAGTCTATGGAGCTGGAGGAGCGGGTCAATGAACGTCAGGCGGAAGTCCTGGCAGAGTTTGAGCGCAGGAAGCGTGCTCGGCAGATCAACGTTTCCACTGATGATGCGGAGGTGAAGGCCTGCCTGCGTGCCCTGGGGGAGCCCATCACACTGTTCGGGGAGGGGCCTGCCGAGCGCCGGGAGAGGTGGGTGCAGCAGTGCAGAGGTCAGCTGAGGAGGGCACAGTGATTGTGGTGCCAGTCTGCGGGGAGTGTAGCCCTAGAGATCACGGCTGTGCTGAAGCCTCCTCTCTCCTCCAGGCTGCGGAACATCCTGTCGGTGGTGGGAACTGATGCTCTGAAGAAATCCAAGAAGGAGGACGACAAATCCAAGCGGTCACAGGACGAGGTACAGGAGCAGCTGGGCAGGACAGGATTCTTTTATTCTTTTCACTCTCACTCTCTGCTCTTTAGTCTGAATAACCTCCCTCCCTCTCTCTCACGTACTCAGTTCCAGCAGACCTGGTACCATGAGGGCCCAGCCAGTCTGAAGGAGGCCCGTCTGTGGTTGGCCCGATACTCCCTACCCAGGTGAGAAACTAGGCTGTTTACACTCGTCAGTGGCGTCTAATCCTGCTTCTAGATGCACTGCAGCATGAGAGAGTAGCAGGTTATGTTATACTTAACCCGCTCATTAAATACTTTATTTTTCATCTAGAAAACTCTTGTTTTATATCTTCTTGTGAGAACTGTTGTGCGCACTGTTGCAGGATGTGCTGATTGTACATGTAGTGCAGCCTGTCTTGGTGTCTCAGGTTGGGCTGGCTGCTGTTAATATAACACTGCTGATTGCTGTCAGAGGCTTTGATTGGAAGTGCACTGGAAGCTCAGCTGTGGAGACATAAAAGAATTCATATCGCCCCCGACCATGTAGCCCCCCTCTGTCTCGGAGCAGCAGCACCGTCAGCCTCTGGAACTTTGCTGTTTGACCTACAATACTGTATGGCTGCAGTCCAGCATCTTTTATCAGCCTGTTAAAGTGATTCCTAACTGTCTCAGTTTGTCAGTGGCAGTGGTTGAGGAGCAGTGGTCTGTCCGGCAGGAGTACTTTGTGTTGTACAGCCCCTGACCAGTTAGCGGTGGTCCTGTGGTCGCAGTGTCGTGGCGGGGCGAGTCTCTGGCGTGGCTGGTGGCAGGGTCACCCCGCTGTGTGCTCTGTGTTCCCAGGACAATGCAGCGGCTGGAGGCAGCACGGGTCCAGAAGGAGATTCCAGAATCCACCCGGACCGCACGGCAGCAGGAGCTTCACAAGTCACTTCGGGTGGGTGGGCCTGCAAGCCAGGCGGGAGCTAAGGGCGGCAGGTTCACGTCTTTAGGAGGATGTAGCTTTGCGATTCTGGTTTGTGATTCTGTGTTGGGGGAGGGGGGGTACAAAAGATTGTTTTTTTAAAACTGAGTTTCCTGATTTTGTGTGATTTTCCTTTAGTAAAGATTTAATACTTGAACAATCAAACTCAAAAACTTGATTTGTTGGCATGCTTTAAATCCATGCAAATTACCTGATGTTATTGACTCTTTTTGTCTGGTCTTTTTGCACTTGTGTCTTTCAGAATCTGAATAATTTCTGCAGTCAGATTGGGGATGACCGGTCTATCTCCTACTGCCAGTTCAGCCCCAACTCCAAAATGCTGGTCACAGCATCCTGGTGAGACTCTCCAGCGCCCCCCGCTGACAGGGTGCCTGACACCCCAGTGCCCCAAGCCGATACACACTTTCAATCTTATACCTCTTTTTCCTGCCTGTCGGTTATGAGTTACTTCATGGACTCCTCTTGTTTCTTTGTATATTGTTTTAATGACTCATGTTCAGAGGGTACGGGTCTCCCACTGCATGGTTCTGTGTCCACTGTGCCGGTGAGTTTCCCTGAGCACGTCTCTCTTCCCACAGGAGCGGACTGTGCAAGCTCTGGTCCATCCCTGACTGCAGCCTCATCCGCACCATGAGGGGTGAGTCTGCCGTCCAACTCACAAGATTTCCTTCACTCAGGGTTTTCAGAGAGAGACTGTGGGGTCCACTTTGGGGGCCGGGTACTCTAACGGCCTCTGTCTGTCCCTCAGGACACAACACCAACGTAGGTGCCATCACCTTCCACCCCCAAGCCACACTGTCTCTGGACGAGAAGGATGTGAACTTGGCGTCCTGCGCCGCCGATGGCTCTGTCAAGCTCTGGAGCCTGGACAGGTCTGCCTCCCATCGGTCCTCCCCTTTCTGTGTGATCCCGATTCTCACATCTGTCCCTCTCTGTCTGTGCCCTCCTGTTCCTCTGTCTGACCCTCGCGGTTCTGCTCCCTCCCTGTCTGCGTCACTAACACAGCTCTGCTCTCCCCTCCACAGCGACGAGCCTGTGGCCGACATCGAGGGTCACTCCATGCGTGTGGCCCGGGTAGCCTGGCACCCCTCCGGCCGCTTCCTGGGAACCACCTGGTGAGCCCGCAGCGGTGCGGTCAGTGGTGCTCGTGACTGCTCTGCACACGGTCAGCCCGTCTTTCTGACCCCTGGCCTTTACCTTCCCACCCTCAGCTACGACAACTCGTGGCGGCTGTGGGACCTGGAGGCCCAGGAGGAAATCCTGCATCAGGAGGGCCACAGCAAGGGCGTCCACGACATGCACTTCCATCCCGATGGCTCACTGGCCGGCACCGGGTACGAGAGAGCTCAGCGTGCGCCGTGCCCTTCGAACCCGCCGCACGGCGTGCCGGCGCCCAGTTTCCAGCCGGTCTGCACTCTCCTCAGCCTCTCTCTCTGTCCCCAGGGGTCTGGATTCGTTCGGCCGGGTGTGGGACCTGCGCACGGGCCGCTGTGTCATGTTTCTGGAGGGACACCTAAAGGAGATCTACAGCATCAATTTCTCGCCCAACGGGTAATGTGGGAGTACGGTTTCTGAGTAGGGGGGTTACCTGTAGCACCCCCAGATGGTGCAAGTAACTTGCATAGTCTGGCCTGGCTGAAGAGGCTGGAGTAGTTCTTTCTGCACCGGTGAACCCAGCAGTGAGGCACCCACAGGAGCAGAGTGTAGCCGGACACTGTGTGACCTCTGCCAGCTGCCACAGCACCGCCCTGCTCGTGCCCAGTGAGTCGGCTGCAGCCGGGTGATGCCCTGCTGTGGACAGTGAACTCGGGGACTGTGTGTATGTTCAGCAGAGAGTTGTGGAGACAGCCTGAAGTTGGGTGTGTCCCAAGTTGAAGTTGAAGTGTGTCCTTCCTGCTAACCTGTGCCCCTGCCCGCAGGTTTCATGTGGCCACGGGCAGCGGGGATAACACCTGCAAGGTGTGGGACCTGCGACAGAGGAAGTGCATTTACACAATTCCTGCACACCAGAACCTGCTGTCCTCAGTCCGCTTCCAGCGTGAGTCTGGCTGACGCGCTCTCAGCTCCTCTTTCCTTCTCTGCCAGCCTCCGTTTTTCCCACCTGTTGACTTTCCTACCCGCCTCTCAACATTCGCTTTCTCTCTCCCCCTCCCTCTCCAGCCACGGACGGGCACTACCTCGTGACAGGCGCCTACGACAACACCGCCAAGGTCTGGAGCCACCCGGGCTGGTCGCCCCTCAAGACGCTGGCCGGCCACGAGGGGAAGGTGATGGGTCTTGACATCTCGCCTGACGGGCAGCTCATTGCCACCTGCTCCTACGACCGCACCTTCAAACTGTGGGTGTCTGAGTGAGAGGAGACTGTGACCCCAGTATGAGAGACTCTAGACTGGCGTTCCCCACACTGGCCATACAGAGCTATGTGTCTATTTCATCTTACCCCAGCCTTTAACTACTTAAAAGACGAGTTATTAATTCATGAGGTTGATCTTCAGACCCAGGTGAAGACGCCTGTAACACACTTCAGGACCAGAGCTGGATGCCTCAAGGAAACTGTCTCCTCTTAACAATTCACCTTCATTTCAGTGGGTCTCCACTCCTCAGACCGAAGAGGTCCTTTTTTTCACAGCTGACTGTAGACTTACAAACCACGGTCGGTTTCAGGCTTTTGAATTTATTTTTTTTAAATAGTCCGGGGTTTTCACATGGCGAGCCCTACTGGCTCTGAGCAGCCAGGGGACAGAACAAGGGTTTGGACATCTCATTGATTAATGCTACAACGGCTCCCTCTTGTGGACAGTGGGTGTTAATCCAGCCTTACGCGGCTGCTGCTGTGCTGTTTTCTTTAGAATACCAGAAAGTAAAGGATATGGATGAAAAGAAAGCACATATCAAGCAGCATTCTTTAGTTTTACAATTGTTTTTAGTTTAAAAAATGAGCACCCTTGTTTTTTCTGTGTAAACATGAGTTTTTCAGCATGACTGAATTAAACATTTGTTAAAAAAACATACTTTGTATATTTCGTGCATTACTCAACCATTATTGGGTTACATTTGGAATGTATGTATTTGCAGTTTGACTTATTATTGACTGACTATAAGACATATTACTGATGGTTGTCATCATGAATGACCATTATTGGGTCATTTTCATTGATGAGTTATAGAAGTCCTGCAGGGCTGAGTGTGGATGACCAGCATTTGACATCTTTAATCAGTCAGTTCCCTTGCAGTTACTTCATTGAATCTTAATCTCTGGATTCATTCTTCTACTCACAGCCCCTTGTTACGCGAATCAGTGTGCTGGCAGCCCATTGTCAGCAGGCAGACTGTGCAACAGACTCCATTCATTCAGTGAATACAACAGCAGTGACATTTTGCTACATTTTCCCCATGTCTTACTAAGTCATAGTCATTATGTAAGCTAGGCACACAAATACAGGGGATAGTTGGGCCAGTTCTGTTTAAATCTTCGATTGTCCCATGTCTGCTATAATTCACCACCAGAATTCTCTCCTCTTATTAAGGATGGGCATGTGATGCGCATCAGGGCACTGATTGCTCAAGCTGGTGGGACTGGGCTGCTGTCCACTGTGAAGGACAGTGTGGCCGGGCAGTGGCAGCGGGCTGCTGTGTGGCCGGGCAGTGGCAGTGGGCTGCTGTGTGGCCGGGCAGTGGCAGCGGGCTGCTGTGTGGCCGGGCAGTGGCAGCGGGCTGCTGCAGCTGATAAGGCGCAGCTGGTGGGTTCTGGGGGCCAGGGGAGGAGGAGGTAAGCTGCCAGCAGGTGCTGCCTTGTGTCTCAAGGGTTACGGGTCTCTGCAGTCCTGTGGAAGGAGCCGCTGGTGGGAGAATCCTGCAGTTTCCCCTGCCCCCTCTGCCGGAGGGGTATCCAGGTCCCCGGTCTTAGGGTGCCACCCACAGGTCCCTGCGGGCCCACAGGAAGCAGAGCAGGAGCAGCAGCAAGATGCCGAAGATCCCTGAGGTGAGGTAGGTGAAGACACGGAACTGAGGGCTGAACCAGCAGCCCTCCTCCTCCTCCTCGCTCTCGGGGACCAGAGCGTCCTCCCCGGGCCCCACCTGGTTCTGCCCGGCCCGGAGCCGGCGCTCCACGTCCAGGCTGAGCGTGTACACCGTGGGCCGGCTGCGCCGCAGCCAGGAGCGGGGCGGGGCGGCCTGGTACCACAGCCGCCGGTCCTCCAGGGCCACGGGCCGGGCCTCCAGCCGCAGGCGGTCCAGCAGGGTGTGGTCTGTGGGCAGGTCGGCGATGCTCTGCCTGTCATGCAGGGGGGTGAGGCGGCGGCACAGCGGGCAGGACAGCCCCCCCTGCGGCTCGGGGTCCATCGCCAGGCTGAGCCGCGCCAGGCACTCCAGGCAGAAGGCGTGGTGGCACACCAGCAGTTTGGGCGTCCGGAAGGCGTTGTCGAAGGGGCTCCAGCAAATGGCACAGTCCAGCTGGGGCGGGGGGGGCTCCTCGGCCATGGCTGACACTGGGTGTCGGGGCTGTGCTGGGCAACGCGCCGCAGAAAAGCAGTCCAAGTGCCCTGATCAGCTACGCTGGGCAGCGGCTGGCCTCAGGAAGGGCAGGTGTGTCCGAGACATCGCTGTGCTCTCAGGCTGCCCTGCGGAGCAACTGGCCAGCTCAGTCTCCAGCGCTATACAGACCGGCTCGCCACTCCAATAGCTTATTACAGCCCTCCGTTCAGCCTGCAGATACGAATACTCTGAAATGAACAGCTTCCAGTCCACAAACCAAACTCCTAAACACTCAATGAGTTCAATGCTGCTTAAACTACCGCTGGATGAGGGATTGTCTCCGAGAGTAAACTAGCATGGTTCCAGACTGGAGGGACTGTTTCTGCCACAGCCGACTCCTGTTTGCTTCAGGCTCAGGTGATTCCTTACAGGCGATGGCCCGGAGGGGCTGGCTCTGTGGAGACAGGTATTTCTGGAAATACCCTCATCTCTCAGCGTTTACCAGCAGGGCACAACAACAACAGAGGTTTTGGAGATTCTGATTTTCACTCCACAAAAGCTGTAGCACACAAGGGCCTCTCTGGGCAGAGGGCTGGATGAGAGATGCTGGGGATCCTGTCAGGGAGGGTCAGAGGCAGGAGCTTCACCCTTCAGCTCACGCTGCTTCAGCGAGTCCCCATTCTCAGTCCACAGCTTATATCTGAGAAATGAGAGATGGAGAAATGTGAGATTAGACTGCTCTTCAGAAGCACTTTGTGGCTGCGATTGTGGGCAGAATAGTAATGTAACCAAAACCATCAGTTTAAAATGTCGCCCCTGAGCTCGGTGCGAAGTGAACTGTCGGATCGGCAGCACTGCGGTGTGACTGGCTTACTGCCTGCCAGGCCCAGTCTGGCCTCTGGCCCCCAGCGGTCACCGTGTTCATGTGAACAGCTGTCTGCTGCACACAACTCTCCACGCAGAAACACCCAGTGATTACTTGCTCCCCATACGCAGATAAGCACAGCTCTTAGGTTAAGACTCCCATCACACACAGAGCAGCTGTCCCTCTGTTTCGAGCCAGCCTGCCTCCTTTCCTGGTGCAGAGAGCCAGAGCTCTTCTGAGTGCAGTGTAAGAAAACAGGAGTGTCAGCTCTTACCTGTCCTTGTTCTTGTGGCCTGGCTCCCGGGGTCCGAGTGCAAAGAGCTCACAGGCTGTGAAGTGAAAAACACAAAATCTAATCGTATCAGTGACTTGACAGCAGTTAAAAATCACCTGCAGAGGAGAGAGGGTGCTGGCTGTGCTGGAGACTGCTGAACTGCTGCTCGCAGTGGAGCAGGACTCCAGGGAGGCAGAGGGAAGGGGGTGTCGTTATGGAAACAGGCCTCAGGTGTGCTCAGGCCATGTGACTCAGTGTCCACAGGTGCGCAGTGAGCTGCTGCAATTGAACAGCTCCACTCGTGCACAGCTACCACACTGGCCCTCAGTACTCATGTCACAGTCTTGCAGACCTGGGCCTTTGCTCACAAGCCACAGAAAACTAGCGTATTCAACAAATGATAAGCTTAAGCCATAACAAAGAAAACCAGCAAGATCTACAATGCAGAGATTAAATCTTTCACATTAGCTATGCTCCAATATGATGAATAACAGTAGCAGTAAAAACTAACACAACCATAAGGCTTGAACACTAATTTTCTTAACTAAATTCTAGCTGTGAATTGCAAAGGTCTCACAGATTTTACCTTAAACTCGAAGAACGAGAGAGAGAGAAAGCTGCTGTGAGGCTCTGCTGCTCTCAAGGTGCTCCTCTCTACCAGTCTCCCCTCTCAGGTGGAAACATGACTGGCTGTGGTGGCTTATAGTAACATAAGCACCGGTACAGTATGTACATAACCAGCACCATCGCTGTACTATAATGATTTTTAAAGAATGGTCAACATACAAGTTACTGCTGTGATACCTGTTTCAGCTAAAGTAAGAACGATACTATTATTACATATCTCTGACTCCTCAAGACACTGTGTGCTTGAGAAAACGGGACGAAGCGGCGCTCTTTAATCACATGAACGTACAGTCCAGTGCAAGACAGCTGATCCTGTTTCATTAAATGAATTCACCTTCTTTAATCATGGAAAACAGCCTGATGCTTCCTGCTCAAAGAAACCGATACTAGTAAAAGGGTGTTGATTGATCACACACGAATCAGCCATTCAAGACAAAGTCAGGAGTCTTCCTGGGACTAGAAAGTGTTTAGACCGTGCGATGTGTTCACAGAGGGGGAGTTGTGAAGTTCGAAGGCATCCGGACGATCCTCCCGCTCACGCGCAGCAGCAGGAGAAGCACGTCCTGCAGCAGGGGCTCCTGGGAAAGTGCGGCTCGGAGGGAGTTCCCCGGGACCAGACCGACGGCGGCTGCTGTGTGACTGGCTGCTTGCACGACGACAGCTTGCGCTCCGGATCGGCGCCACCCTGCTGTGCGCAAGCCCGTTGGCTCTCCGCCTCGGCCTTGGCAGCTAGGAAGGCCGCCAGGTCCAGGTCCAGCGTGCCGGCGCCCCCGCGAGGCAGGGGGGTGTTCTGGCGGCACTGGGGGCAGGGTATCCAGAGCTGCTCATTGAGCAGCACGTCCAGTCGCCGCAGGCACGCCTGGCAAAACGTGTGGCCGCAGTAGAGCTTGCGTGGCAGCCTCTCGGCCAGGTTGAAGGAGGAGTAACAGATGATGCAGTCCAGCTTGCGACTGTCCCTGCCGTGCTTCGCCGCGGGCTCCACGCTGCCCTCTGCTGCCCCCTGCGAGGCAGACGCCGTCTCCGGCTGAGCCTCCCCTGCTTCCAGGGGCATCCTCGCTGAGGGGAGAAACAGGGAAAGCAAGCGGTCACCCTCAATCCGTGTGGCCTGGTCGGCTGCTCTGTGTGCCTCGAGATGTCCAGCAAACTCTTCCACCCTGTCCAGCACTGTCCCACAGCGACAGCCCTCAGCCCTGTTTGCACCTCTAGCACCAGTGGTCACAAAACAAAGGAATTTTTCCTTCTTTTTTATCGATACACTTCCTAGAAAATGGTGTGGTATCCTCCAACAGAGAAGAAGTTAAAGATATTAGCAATTACAACATCTCAATAGTCTATAAGCAAAAGACATTAAAACTTGATGTACAGTTTTTGCTCATAAATGTTGGAATACGTTTCTTGAATAATTAATACTGAACTACTCTGTATGAAACTGCTGTGAAAACATTAATATATCTCAGAAACAGGTTTCAGTCTTACTGAAAGAAGAAATTCAACAAGCACTTCATTTCTGTTTCAATCCTACAGCAGCTACAAAACAACCATGAATAATGTTGACTGATTATTTTAAAGCTTGCTTTTAGGTAGGAGGTCATCTTATCTTTTTTTATGGTGTGAAAACAAGTGGAGTTCTCATCCATATTTTATCTAATTAGAGAGTAATTAACAGATTCCTCATTCCTGAATTTTCCCCATATTTCTTTTTCTACTTTGTTTTTCGTTTTGAATGTAGCTCAAATTTGAGATTTTTACCTCTACATTTTGTTCCCTGCATTTACTTCTGACCTTTTCTTCTGCGGTGGAGACCTACAGAGCCCCTCTGGGGTTGTGATGTGGCTGCCTGCCACCTTCTCTCATGTCCGCTGTGTCCAGATCCCCAGCTGCAAATGTCCTGGGCAGCTCAGAGTCCTGGAGTCCTGTGCCCATCAGCCCCGAGTCTGAAGACTGAGACTGAAGCCATCCTGCAGCTCGGAGAGGGAGATCGGACTGATCGCAGCTGTCCGGCTCTCGAGAGGCTCCCTGCAGTGTGCTGCCCACCTGCCTGTATCAGGTGCCAGGCCTGCTGCTGCCCTAGTGCAGCAGCTGTCAGGTGGGGTGAGAGCTGTCACCGGCTCAGGTTTCTATTCTTCGGGAACAGGTGAAACAGGGATCAGTTTACAGCCGCTGCTTCACTCTTAGAAGCCACTCAGAAACCCAACACTTTCCCCAGCATCCGAGCACAGTCCAGCATTAACATGGGGACCCCAGCCAGCAGGACAGTCCAGCATTAACATGGGGACCCCAGCCAGCCAGGACAGTCCTGCATTAACATGGGGACCCCAGCCAGCCAGGACAGTCCAGCATTAACATGGGGACCCCAGCCAGCAGGACAGTCCAGCATTAACATGGGGACCCCAGCCAGCCAGGACAGTCCTGCATTAACATGGGCACCCCAGCCAGCACGACAGTCCAGCACTAACATGGGCCTAACTAACTTTGAGCCTGTCTTTGATTGTGGAAACATTTGATCTTTTGATTTCTTAAAACGGTGCACAATGTTTAACGAAGAAGGATAATATTTAACTGTTTCTGCTACTTAGGATATTCTAGGAAGAGAAACAACTCTTTTGTTCACAGGAAAGGTTTTTGATCACCAGGACTGCTATCCTCTATCTGGTTTTGGGATTTTTCCTGAGTCACAGGACTCTGAAGTACCTATGGCAGGGACCTGTTCTGAGCTTTCAACACTAGTAGTCATTAGATGGCGCTAGAGACGAGCTAGAAACCACAGCCGTTACTTGTACTTTAAAGTCACAGCTATAACAGCTGTAGGTAATTGTGTAGTAATTACTCCACTGGAGTTTAGGGCAGTCTGTGTTTTACTATTCGTGTTGTGTATCATAAAGTTTCTGAAGTCAAGTCAAGGAGTGCTTTCCGCAAATGCTGTAGACACCGGTCTTCATAGCGTTCTTGTTTAAGTTCAGTTTATCATATGCATAAGCGCAATGAAATGCTTAATTTGCAAGTATGCAAAGCTTGGAAGAAATCTTTCCGTCGGCCCTCGCAGCAAGCACAAAGAGATTCTTAAAATCATTATAAGAACGTGGAGACGGGAGCTATGTTTACGAATTGTGAAAATAATTTCTGGCAATGCACGCTTTATTAGAGACTCATCAACACATTCGACTCTAGCCGCAGAGGCCTAAGGTACAAGTCCAGTTTCCATGTCTATTGTGTGTATATTTCATGTTGCAGCGGTTAGTCTGTTCTTTAACCATGTCTTCAGAATCAAATACTTCAACAAAACATGGAAACTTTTCGAAGAAATTACGATAGCGCGCATTTCAGTGTTTGGTCCTGCTCTGTGTCTCGCGTGATATCACTAAAATTCAGATTCTAAGCAACACAAAAGTGAAAACAAAGCTGCGTGAGACGCTGGGCTTTGCTTGCCTGGAGCCGATATTCAGCAGTGCACTCGGAGCTGTAAATTGCTGCTGGAGTACCCGGTTAAACCACTCAGACACCGAAACAAGCGCTCTCGGCTTTCAGGAAGCTGGCCGTATGGTTGCTCACAATCGCCCCAGTGTTGCACAAACATGTCATTTCCTGCTGCAATGTGCAACCTCACAGTGTGGAAAGCTGCGTGTCACAATTGTTATTTTAACAGATCAGCCCAGTGTGCTGTGGCTACATACAGTACTAAGCTAAACAACAGCCTTGGGGGCTGTTCGCAACCATGGCTAGGAGCAGGGTGTCCCCGCCCAGTAGAAACAGCTCCTGTGGAAGTGCGCCTTGTGAACTGTTTGGGCACAAAACCTCCAGTGTCTGTTTCTTGATAGAATGTATGAGGAAGAAAGATGCCACAAAATACATACAGCACTGGGGGATAAACAGGAATTGTTCATGGGCCTCACTGTTACAGTAACTGTGGTAAATACTGTGACTTCCTGCCCAAGTTCGCTTCAGAAGGTGCGAGAAACTAGTTCCAGTTCTAAGCAGGTCTGATTTCACTACCTGTGAATCGATGTGCATCACCAGACCTTGAGGGACGCAGAGTCTTGTTTCGTTAACCTGCTGAACTTAATTGCATTGAATTAATGGCTTTTAAATAAATATCTTGCAGTGGCCTGTCTGGCCACACCTCTAGTTAAATCTTGGCCCCAGCATAATTCACACACAGAGCTCTCCTAGGAACAGAGCAAGCAGAACAGGTCCAATAGCTCTCTCCGTCTCTGTGCCTGTCGGTCAGCTTGTTCCTTCGTGAGCTCGCTGTCTGGCTCTGCAGCAGCTGGTGAACAGAGTCAGCTGTCCTCTTTTGGTTTAAGCATCTTTTCTGCACTGTTGGAGTGTTTTAAGTTCTTGTCACACGTAGCCCTCAACGCTCTGCGACAAACTGTTTTCAAAGTTGTTTGCAGAGTTTTTACTCAGTTTACCTCTCAGATGCTCAGACCAGACTCTCTCAAAGTAGACGTCTGTTTGTTTTGGCAACTATTTGGCCAGAGCATAGCAGTTACATGAGAATACTGGAGCCAGACTGCAGGTCACTTCCCTTGGCTCCTCTGTGCCTGAGCGGAACAGTTTTCTCATCATCGCAATCTGTCTTTCTAGGGTGATGCTGATGGTACTGGCCCAGTCCCAGTCCTCAGTGTCAAGCAGCGTGGGGTTGGAGCCCATGTGACTGGCATGAGACACGTTCATTCTCACCACCGAGAGCGAGTTCGGCTGCTACAGACAGCAACGCCCAGCAACCTGGGGGTTCTGTACTAACATGAGAGTGGCTACATGTCCTGACAGCATATCACCAAAACTTTGCTGCCCATGTAGCAAGATGTCTTTTAAACTAGTAATACAGGACGTAGGTAAGTTTTTACTAGTGTTGAAGGATTATTATCAACAGAAATTCAGAGAGATATTTTCTTTCTTATGTCATCATGTCGAAGGCTCCCTCTGGCTTCTGTCTGTATCTGTCTGAAGCAGCCTATTCGTGTAGGAGGTCTGCTGTGTTTCTGTTCACCGTGATCTGACAGTGCCCCTTCCCAGCTAACTCTGGGTCTGGACTATCCACGAGCACACTCTCTGCTGAAGTGCTGTCTTGAGGTTCTACGGCTCTTTCTTGTGTAAAAGTTTTTCCTTCCTCGTGTGATAGCCTGACCGGTGACTTGTTAAAACAGCTGCCACTCTGAAACTAAACAAAGGCAGAAACAATGTCAGTGTGAGTGAACGTAGGCAGGATCAATCTCACACCTGACATCACAGTCCCCCTGGGCATGAGCTTGACTCATCTCTCCAAGAGCCTTCTGCCACATGGCCACATGCAAATATCTACAGGTTGATGATCATTTACATCAGCTTTCGGCGAATGTCTCCTCTGTGCTGCATGCAAAAATGGATTGTTTATCATCTAGGTCTCAAAATGTGACACCTTTAATCTAAGATGAGACAAATTTGTGGGTCCTTAGCAAAGAGTTTAGGCTCGGGTGGTACACAGAACAGGATAAGACACAACTCAATAGCCGTTTCATTTGATCCAAGGGTCTCATCCAGCCATTTCTTGAAAGAAGTATCGGCTTCAACAACATGGCTGGGCAGCTTGCTCCAGACTCCCCCAACTGTGTGTGTAAAGAAGTGCCTCCTGTTCTTAGTTTTTAAAAATCGATTCCATAATTTACTTTTGTGTCCCCTTGCTTGTGTTTCACTGTTGATTCTGAAGAAATTTGATCATTTCCATTAGCTTACATGTTATAGAAGTAGGACTTGTTGGGCAACAATTATTTTGTTTGGTTTTGATGCCCTTTTTATGGATGGGTGCTTCATTAGCAGTTTACAGACCATGGGCACCCCTCTCATGAGTGGCTGTTGAAAATATTTTGTTTGAAGAGCCTATGAAATTAATTCTATCTCTTGATCTCTTGCTTCCTTGAGTACAGTTGGTAGAGAACCATCAGGCTCTGAAGGTGCATTTCTCTTGAAATATTTCTTCTGTAGCCTCACCTGTGCTGGTATTTATCACAGACCGTGGACTTTGCTTAGCCTGGGGTATGTTGTTGACTTTTTCCTTGTGAAGCAATCTTTTAATAAATCAGACATTTCCTTGTCATCTTCTGTCAAGTTACCATTTTTATCTCTGAGACATTGTACATTACCCTTTCCTGCTCTCCTACAGTCGTAATACTGAAAAAAACATTTCTTTATTTCTATATTAGTTTCTATATTTCCCTTGGCTTTTATAATATCTTCTCATACCTTCTAAAGATTTTTCTGAAATTATTTGTCGAACCATTTGGGCTTCTGCACTCCAGCCTTGAAATTAGTTACTGTTAGGATGAGCCAGAGGGAACAGAGATGTTCTTCCTCCTGTATTTCCGTAAGAATTAAAATTGAGCTATAAAAGTTCTTCTTTGCTGTGGGCATCCAGCAGGGAGGTGCAGTTCTGCAAGCTGAGCGCAGCACAGGTGTGGTCTCGATACTGAAGGAAAAGGGAATTTGCACAGGAATTCTCAATCCCTTCCTTTGTCTCTGTCTGTGAGCAGCCAGGTGTGGCTGTACCGACATTCCTGACGTGATAGATAAGCTCAAGCTGTCGCCTCTCTCTCTGCTGTGGGACTCCACTCCTCTCTCCACAGCCTCTGCTTCTGTCCCCCTGAGTCGGGTCCAGCTGGCGGGAGACCCTCCCTTCCAGAACCATGGTGGGACCCTGTTTTTACTACCAGTAAACCTTAACCTGAGATACTGGACTAGCATCAAATTTCTGAACGCCAGCACAGCTCCTGGTCCCGCGTGTTCGTCTACTCTTTAATCTTCAGGGGCACGTGGAGATTAAAGACAAACTAAATAAAAGACAAATTAAGTGAAAATTTGGCAGGGGTCACATTTCCCCCTGATGTTTAGGAATAATCTCTACTGATGCTTTCTTGCCCTGTACAAGTAATGAGAAAAAAAAAGATAGAAAACACATAAACAAAAAGATATTTGTTTACTGCAAAATGAAGGTAATTTGATTGTGTTGTCATGTCAAGTCAAATCAAAGTGTATTTATCAAATGCACAACAAGACAGCGTGCAGCAGTAGTTGCTGGCAGTGAAATGTCTTTGTCAATGAGTCACTTTATGTTCACCTGTCTCCTCCCCGGGAGAGATTGAGCAAACTGATCTACAGGCTGTGAAAGGCCTCAGTAGCCCTGGAGCTCTCTGCATTACCATGGCAGAGGAAACACACTGCAGCTGCTCATGTCTGGGAACTGGGCTGGACTGAGCTACACACCTTCTCATTATCACACACATGGAATAATACCCAACAGTCACGCTCTTTTAAACAGTAACATCACCTCAATACATCCTAACCGTTGCCTACAGCACCAGAAAACACGTTTAATTAAATGACCAGCTGCACCGCTGTCATGCAGATACGAAACCTGTGTTGATATTTTTCTAGTTGGTTCTGGATTTCAGCAGCTTCTGACTGCACTCTGCCGACAGATTCAGTATCTGGGCTGTGTCAGAAGTGTAACTAGCTGTTAACACATCCTCAGAGGTCAGTGATACAAAGACAGCCATGAAGCTATTTTAATATTTTAAACTCGTCTGGAAGGAGTGCACAGTGAAATCTGGGTGCCTCCTCAGACGCTCTCTGCTCTGGGCTTTGGGACTAATTACATAATTATTACATTTTTACATTATTAACATGAGACATTTACTTCATCCTTTACTGTTCTTTTGCTCTTGTAGTGTGGAAAAGACTTGGATAATTTATTTTAGTCTCTGTTGCAAAATTCTTTACTCTCCTGGCCTTTCTAATATCCTTTATACCTGTTCTTACAGATCCTCACACCCTGTTTATTTAGGTGGATCCTGTTCCTTTAAATGAATAGCTTTTTGTTTCCATTTAAACATATTATGATCTTAGTTCCCCAATGGTTCCCTCACTTTTCAACACACTATTATTCATTATTACAGCAGTACTTGTTACCGTGGAAATATAAACACCCACCAATCGCTTCCTTTCTTGCGCTGTTTTTTAATACTCCACTTTATATATGTCTCCATTTTCCCTTTTGTTTATTTTTTTTTCTTGAATGACTTTGTTTTTATTTTTGGTTTCTGTTAAAGATTGTGACCACACTCATGCCCACACAGACAATCACAATAATTTAGATTTATTTAAAAAATAGCAAGCAGGCAACACAGCTTCAGAGCTAACAGTGCACTTGTTAAAAGACCATCACACATCCTTCTTCAAGGATACCAATCAGAATCCCATTGCACAGCACTCTGATCCACTCCAGGTTTTGTATTGTCCTCAATCAGAATCCCATTGCACAACAGTCTGATCCACTCCAGGCACCATGTAGTTAATGCTTTCTGTCTTTAGAATATACTCTTTATAGCTGTATGTTACTTTTCTGTTTCATTTACTAAAGAACATTCCTGAAACTTAAAATAATTTTGCTCTTTTGCAATGGAAGCCTAATTTCCCTCCCTGTCTCTTCACAGGATGATCCCGACACTGGGCCACAGCATCACATGGGACAACAGGACAGCCTCATCCCTGCCCTGGAGACATGATGCCTATTCGAATAGGATCTTTTAATTAGCCCCTTTAATTATGGTAACTATTCACATTTACATAGCCAGCTCTGTGCCATAGCAGAGAGTGATCATGTACATCACATCACACAGAACACCCCAACAGGTTTGTGACAAAGCTAGCCTGAGTCTCAAAACGGCATACACAGTATGGACAGACAGTAGTAAAATAAAAATAGCTTAAAATAACACACTCAAATAAAAATATCTCTTTGTTACTGAAAATATATATTTTTTTCTTCACATTTTTGCGATATCCGCAAATAAATTTGTCCGCAGTGGCAAATTATTTTTAACCACTTATTTTAAGAAATCCTTATTCTTATATCCTTAAGAAAGCTCTTATGTAAATAGGTTATGATTTTTTTTTACTCTTTACATATGCCTACATTAAATCACAATTCCCAAACACAGTGCTTGCTCTCCACTGGGTCACAAAGCTGAGAGTCATCACACAGTACTGGGGCTACTGGGCTGGTGGCTGGTGGGTCCCACTCGGGCCTGGTCCTGGTCTCTCAGTAATGGAAGATTTCTCTTACATTACCGTTTCTAACCACTGGTGCACATACAAGCAGTGTAGGCGTCCACACAGTGTGGCTTGCATGTTGAACCAATAGCAGTTATTTTCTGCACAGACTGGCTTGGCAGGATGGCTGACATACAGTCTGCCCCCAGTGCACGCAGGTAAAGACTTCGGCTAACCACTCAAACACACCTCATTCATTTAAACCTGTTCTGCAACTGTCAGCCTCCTTATGCTTTATTCAGAGAGGGTGATGTCATCAATGAGGGTTGGGTCTGGTTCCCAGCCCACTGGCCTGGGAGTTCAGAGCTGTTTTCTTGCCCATTTCCTGTCCAGTTAGCTGGTCCTGGGTGCCCTACAACAGCCTTGCACAGCTCCACACCTGGAGGATCAGCACTGTAAGCCAGTGACTTTTTAGAACCACAGACAGAGAGGATTTTAGGATGGTCCAAAGAAGCACATAGTTCAGTAACAGCAGAGCCTGGGCGACCGGACTTGTGCATCCAGGGTTTTTAGGTAAACATGACAGCAGCTCCAACCAGTTGTATACCACACATTTCAGTTGACCCTGCTTCCCACAGTTTGGTCACATCTTGTCAAATCTCTCAATACTGCATCTTAATGAACCTCTGATTTTGACTGATTGTTACTTAGTCCTCACTCCTTTCACTGTGACACACAACACTCTCCCACACTCCGCACTGCCTCACTGAAACACATCTCAGTAGCCTGCAGACTGGATCCACTGCCACAGGGTCCTGCCCTTTGAAACGTACTGGTAAAGATGTATTCACAGTGACGAACGCAAAGTAACCATTAGGAAATAGTGCAATTGGCATACAATTCTAAAACACTGCTATTATTAAGCAAATTAAATTATTTTTAGACTCAAAGAAAGTCAGAATGACATAAAACAGTGACCGATCTCTGAGTTTGGTTGCACAACTGTCTGAATGCATGTTCACAGTGCAGAGGTACAGCAGGACAACCGCTCTCAAATTGCACCAGTAACACAGCCGAGGTTTTGTGGATCAGTCCCCTGGTTAGTGAAGGTTCGGAGCGGCGGCTCGGCGTGGATGTTCTGCGCAGGGCAGCGGTGTAGCCCCAGGCAGTGCGAGGAGCGGCAGCCCCTTCACTTCTTCCTGCAGGGCCGGCAGCAGCAGTAGCAGCACGACACCTCCTCCTCGTCCTCCTTCACGGTGAAGTCCTGCATCTTGGCCTCGTATGGCGGGGGGCTCCTGGTGTCGATGGTGTATATGGGCATGGCGGCTGGCATGTCCGAGCCTGGCGGCCGGAAGCTGCCGTAGGGATTGAGGGCAGAGGCTCTGGCGCCATGGCCCGCATGGAGCCCGGCGCTGGCGGCCAGCGGGTTCACTATCACGGTGCTGGAGTCCTCGGATATGGGCCTGAGCTGCGCGCGGGGGATCAAGACGTCGCCATAGGGGTTGTCCAGAGACAAACCTTCCATCTCCCCTCTGAGGCAGGACAAGTTCATCACACCGCGAGCAGAGGAGTGAGAGGAGCGCTTTCTCCTCCTTCCAGGCCTCGTCTCACAGGTCACAGACAGACTGCAGGTTTCGGAAGATATTCTCTGGCATGAGGAGGTTTTACTCCAAAGATCCTGTGAAATTAGGATTCGTGATTAAAAGCACAATAGTGACTCCACTTTAAAAGGTAACTCTGCTTTTTTTGTTTTGTTTTTTGTTTTTATAAGGTTGCTTTTTTAAGAATTTATCCCAAATAAGGACATTTACTCACCTTCCTCTTTACTTGACAATAGGACCTGCTTCAAGAATCTCCGTAAACTGAACAGGAGGTAGGCACTCCAACGTGGTCTTTCAGAAGTTTGAGCTAATCCCTTTGAAAGAAACAAAGATGAGTCTTGTCTTCTCCTTCTTAGCAGACGGTGTTGGCGAAGGGGAAGCCTGCTCTTGTCTTGTCGAAGGGCTCCTCCGCTCTGTGGGACAGTGCGAGGCTGCAGGTGTTTTGGCCAGGAGCTGCATTCCAGCAGACCTGCTCCCCACAGGGCTGGGCTGAAGCAGGAGAGGGGCGGCTCTCAGTGAGTCAGAGCAGGAGTGAGATGCCCCTCCCACACGCCAGCCATAGCGACTGAGTCACACAACTCACTGCCTTGCTGAAGCCTGTCTCCGGTATCCCAAACCCTAATTCTTTTAGCCTTCTTATTCTTGACTTGCTGGAAACAGCTGAGAAAGAGCAGATATGGCACAGCTCTCGGTTTAACCCAGCTTCCAAGAAACGTGCGGGCTGGGTTAATTGATGCCGCTGTGTGAGTGCTCATGTCCTGAGCTTGTAACGAGCTCTACACTAGGAATACAGGGGGCAGCTTTCTGATGATGGATAGGTAGATGAGTTTGTGAGCATATAATCAGTGTTATTCTTCATTTTAAAAGTCTTTTTTTCCAAGTAAGTCCAGCAAGCTACTAATTAATGTGGGTAGAATGTTAGTCACTGAAAATGATGTTCAAACACGTGATAATGAGGTGGGTTTTAACATGAGCAGCACTCCTGCCCTCCAGCATAGACGTGGCGTCCAGACAGCATCATCGTGAGCTCAATGGCCTTTGTTCTCTTGTCCTTCCTAAGCGCAGATGACCACACGGGAGCGAACAGCTTCTTTGTGCTGGTGAAGTCAACAGTCACCAAGCCGCCCGGCACTGCCTTCCAACATCAGGGGGCACTGCTGCTTTCTGCACCACAGGACCTGCCGCTATGATTGAGGACCCGGGCTGAAAATAAACATTCCTGCATAGTTTTATTTCTGGGAAAATGTTTATATTAAGAAAAAAGTACATGTTTTCACTGAGTAAATGTGTCACAGGAATAAGGCATCCAACGTAATTGCTCGTTCAGGAATAAGATGAGCCATGTGTTTCTGGTGACAGACTGACTCTGACTTTCATTTAATTAAACCACATTCCAGGCTCTTAGGCATGCCTGGTTCTCCTTTCTCCTTCTTAGGCACGATGTAGTCGGTTGTGTTCTTCAGCAGAGCCTTCATACCTCAGAGCAATGGAATGCACAGGAAAAGAGTTTGTACACTAGATGCTGCACTGCCTGAAGTTTTAGTCAATTATTATGTGTGATAGAGAACACGCTGAGATTGTATATCCAAATCTTAGGATGTACAGTCATAGCAGTGTTGCCATGGAGACTTTTTGGAAGTGAGAGGGAAAGCGGTAAATTTAGCAGAATGTACTTTGCCTTACTTTGATGGATTTAGTCAAAGGAAGGATGGAGTGTTTGCTTACTCATGCTTGCTTTCTCTGCTACCCACCTAGATATTAGTCTAGGCATCTCACTTCACAGTAAAACTGAGAGCTGAATAATAACTGCTTCCTTACAAGGACGTCAAGCTGTGCACACAATGGAATGGGAAATGCTGAGCTTATACCCAGACGGTGTCATAAGGAAGTTTGCTTTATTGTTTGTGGAATGCTGTTTATTCTGATGTCCATGTGATTTCACAGGACATTCTTTGTGCAGCTGTAAGCAGTGTTATTCTGTATCAGGATGGACGAGCTGTTACCTGCTCTAGCTCTGTGCTCTGAGCCAGCTGCAGATACAGCTGTGCCAGCGGACTGGCATCACTGCGCCGCTGTGGGTGATGGCAGTGCCATGAGAGTCTTTGTTAGTCTGATAGTCTGATAGAAATCTGAGATGGGACTGGTTTCGGACCCGTGTGAGAACAGAGCAGGGGGTCGTAGAGCAGCTGTAAGTAGTAGAGGAGACACCAGAATGCACTGGAGCCTGAAGAGGCACTGATATGCTGGACTGTTTTTCAAAGGCTAACAGACTCAGCTTGCAGACCAGATATATACTGTATTATTTGAATTTCAATCAGCTTATTTCAGACCTGCTCCCCTGAACAGCTGAGGCAGGGCTGCTCTGTGGTCACAGAGCTGCTGGGTCACATTCCTGCAGGGGCCTGAGTTTCAGGTTCTCAGGCCGCTGTTTCTGTCAGACAGGTTCCATGGCCAAGGGCCTCGATAACAAGAGGAATCCTGAAGCCCAGTAGCAGCCAGCTCACAGGGCAATCAGGCACTATCCAGGGGTCAGTGGGGTGCTGGGAAGAGAACTGCAGGGGCTAAATGGCTCTTCACTGCCAGTGATTCTAATTTTAACGTGATAAAGGCTCACAGACACCACCCAGTTACTCCGAGAGCTGCCGGCAGGCCTGCTTTCCATAAGCACACAGGGAGGTTCAGATAGTGACGGCTCCACTCAGTCTTGAGCCAGGGGAGGTGCTGGGCAGACAGCTGTGACTGTGTGCCTTGTTCAGAGGCTCAAAGAGCAGCAGGCAAATCTAAATTGCTGGTAAAAGCATGTTAAATATAAAGAAGAAAGCTACAGCCAGAAAAAGAAAGCTTGCTCTGTATTTGTGAGTGAAATAGCAAAAGATTACAGGAGTCAGACACCTCTGTGCATATTGCACAGGGAATGGTCCTGTCTGGTTTGAAGCAAGTACTATAAAAATATTATATTGCCGAAAATATAGCATAAATGTTGTGTTTCTTTTCTCCTCTTTATTGCATGGAATAAACCATTACTTTTTCCTTTGTAGCCTATGTGTGCTGATGCAGCTCCCTGCTTGAACTATTAAAACATTTTTCAGCATCGCTCAACAGTAACAATTGATTGAATACATCGAAGGTTCCTTGCTGGAGATATGAAGTCATTGACAATTGCGCATGGAATTCGCGGCTTATTCCACACTGACATGCACAGAGAGTCAAATACACAATGTTTCAGCTGCAGAATTTGCGACAGCTTGTTTGTTTGCAACTTATTCACAGTGAAGATTTAAATCTGATCAGAGAAACCACACAAGCAAGAAGAGGAAGAGATCAGCCTGTGAGAGATGGAGGGTCACTGGAGGGGCGCGCTGCTGAGCTGTGACCATGATTAAGTGCAGGGGGTGACCAGGCCCCCTCTTGTGGTTGAAGGCCCACAGGTCCCTCCCTCTCCTGCAGCGACATAGCCTGGCAGCACCTCCGCACATCAGTATTCATGACCAGGGGCTCAGTGCAGTTCATTCAGGAGCTGTTATGTAATCCAACTCCTTTGCGCCCGTTCAGCACAACCTTCATTCACCCTCTCCTCCCACCTCGCTCTCTGCGGCTCCCAGCCTCCTTCGCTGCATCTCTTATTTTCTGCTAAGACCATTTATACCAGATTTGCTGACTGCAATTCTCACACATCCTTCCCTCTCACTTCTGTCTACGCAGAGAATTTCAGCTCCTCTGAGATGGGCTCAGACTTTTACTCACAGAGTAAAAGCAGCAGCAGTGTGGAAGGGCTGGCCAGTGGGTATGTTCTGGGCAAGGCGATGGTCAGCTCAATGCAGGCATCTAAGACAAGCTCGTTCCTCGAGCACAGCAGAGCAAACCTGCGTGGTGTGAGAAGAAGAGGCTCACACAGAGGATTAGACCAATATGAGCTCTCTGCTTATAGCAGGCGGGGAGTCTGATTCGGTTTCTTCATGCTGTGAGCTAGCGGTGACAGTGTAGCACACTGGGAAGGGGAAGTTGTCCAACTTTCATGGAACTTGAGTTCTCTTGCACTCAGGTCGCTCAGAAGAGCTGCGATCTGAAGAATGTGCTCCTGTTGTTGTCATGAGAGAAATCTATTTCAAGCAATCATTTCTGTCTTGCATGTAATTCGCAGTAAAGGGGTTTTGACACTGTTACGGTTTAAATCTGTCCTGTATTTTAAATGAATTTGAGATGTCTTTGCTCCTTGTGTTCCCTGTTTTCCTATTTGCATGTGTAGGTAATTTGTGAACCAAGACAGGGCCAGGTCCCGCTCTCTGAGCCGAGCTGTGCCCAGTTCAGGAGCGTTGGGGTGCTGGTTTACTGGGGTGCAGGGACGTCCTGTGCACAGGACCAGTTTTCTGCATCTTGCCCAGTCTCACTGATTTATACCACTGACCTTCCTGCTCTGGGCAAGAATGACAGAAAACATGAGCTCTGACTCTGCTAATCTGATGTTTTTCTGTGTGTTTTTTCTTCTGAATCTCCCTTCACAAATGGGAGCCGAAGAGAGGCCACAACACGACGAACGTGACTGGCTGGCTTGTTCCCGGCTCATGCAGCACTATGTGTAAGAAAGTGCCTCTTGTTCTCAGTTTGAAATGCTCTTCCACATAGTTTCCACTTGTGTTTCACTGTTTACTCTGAAGAAGGCGACTGGGTTGACTTTATCAATGCCTTCGAGTATTTTGAGTGCTTGAATAAAGTCCCCTTGTCGTTTTCTCTGCTGAAGTCTAAATGCCTGTCAGTCTGCAGAATGTTTCTAGAATCTGAGTAGAATACACAGTTCTAATATGTATGTATTTCTATTTAATATTATATATGGTAAATAGAAATAGAATCAGATTTGCTGTTTAATTGTCTAAGGCTTCAGAAATCGGTTTAGAATGGAGTGATCAGGAGAGTTTGTTCATTGCCTTTTTATAAGAAGTGCTCGGGTAAAGAGATTGTTTTTACAAATGCCAGTTGCTCTGTATGAGTGAGAAATGATATTTCTGAATTTTCCATAAGCATAAGCACTATTTTCTTCACAGGCGGAGTTCAGGCTGCAGAGACGGGGCAGTTTCTATCTCCACAGAGCCTGGCAGGAGTGCTGGGCGGCCCCAGGCTGGGCTTCTCCGACCCCACAGTGGCCACATTCTTCTGAGCTTCACAGCGGTTTTCACGTCTTGTGCCTCCTGTGTGGGAAAAGTGCTGCCCCTCCTCTCTCCAGTCTGGGCTGGACTGGGGCACTGGGGCTGCTGGTGAACGGGTCCACAGAGACACAGCCCTTCCCAGGTAATGGACAAATGACAAAGAACAGGAAATTAGAGGGTTTTTTCACAAACATTTCATTTTGATCGCCATGCTATCCTACAGAGTACCTGCTCAATGACTGATGTGCTTTTTCGTCAATCAAAGAGCCTGCTAGTGTCTGAAAGCCATTTTCTGCAGATCAGACAGGTTCCGGATGCGTGGCTGACCTTTCGGTTTCTAAAGCCAGAAACCCCAGGGCCTCACGCTGTAGGCGTAAGGGTGAAAGTTCCTGGGAGCCACTCCGGTGGCTCGGCCAGAGAGAAAGGGCAGCACGCAGCAGTCCTCTGATAAATAAGTGATGGGGAATCCATTTCGCCCGACCCAGTTCCTGGAGAGGCAGTGCTCCGGTATGTGCTAGTGTTTGTACTGTGTCATCAGAGAGCCCAAGGAAGGGAACGGCTCTGACTCGTTATGTAAGCTCTGTAGGCGCTGCCCAAGGGAGAGAAGGGGTGTGCGGGCAGGACAGGGGTATGAAAGATGAAGTCCTCTCATGCAACAGCCGACACAATCAGCTGAACGCGAGAGGTTTCGTGAGTCTCTTGTAAAATCAGAAACAAATTCGTTGTTCCTGATGGATCAGAAACAGACAAGGCTGCTCTCCCATCACATTACTGAAGGAGCCCTTAAACAGCCACGTGACTGCAGCTGTGGAATCACTCCTTGTCTATTGCTGGATCTGGGCTTTATCTGGGAGCTAATTTGCAGCTCCTGGATAAGTCAAGTTGATGGCTCTTGCCCTGCAGCTGTGTGTTGCAGTGCAGAGGCCGCGAGCCGGCTGGCAGAATCAGGTCGACTCTCCCTGCAGGGGAAGCGAGGAGAGCGCCTCCCCTGGGCGCAGTCGCGGTCGGTGTGGACTCCCCCCGCACGCCTCCCGAGCCGTTACTCCAGCTGCCTCCTCCGCGGGAGCCTCAGCTTGCATGCGAGACAGAATGCGTGCGGCTCGGTTCTTGCTGGGAGCAGATGCATGTCTTTATTTTTCTAAATGAAAGGAACTGAGAAAGGTCCCAACACAAGGACGCCTTTCAGGTCAGCTTGCTCTTTCAGAAATGGCAGATCTAGTTAATCCAGTCTCACAGGATCCCTGGAAATGGGTTTCCACATCGTGGCCCGGGAGCTCGGGAGCTCGGGAGCTGTTTCCTGCTTGCAGGCCTGAAAGCTCTTGCACTTGAACTTCCGCCTGTGTCCTCTGGATGCCTGAGTCAGTGCTGTGCTGGATTATTTTCTCTGTATCCTGCAGAGTTCAGAATAATTCAATAACGTTTCCCTGAGGGCATCTTTTCTTCAGCTGTGATTCAGTCCTCCCACCTGCCCTCACAGGCCTGACTTTGCTCTGGACAGTAACGCACACAGAAGCTCTTTCCAGAGGGATGGATACAGCGCTTCACACATGCAAACAAAAGTTTATTTCCCTCTTCCATTTCTGTAATTAAAAGAAAATACTGGAGGTCGGAAGAGTGTGTGAAGAATTTTAGGGAGGGAATAAGTGATTTGTGTCAGAGCTGTGTGTGTTTGATAGAACAGGGAGTGTGGCGTGTGCCCGTGTGTGTGCGGTCTGCTGTGTGGAAGGTGAGTGTGTTTGGAATGTGTGAGAGTGTGGGCGTCTGCTGCCAGGCTTGCCTCCCTGAATTCCAGCAGTCCGCTCCTCTGCCCTCTGCACCCCTTCCCTGCCAGAGGCGGGTTAGCGTGGCACTGGGAGGAGGTCGGTGGTCTCGGCCAGGCTGGTGCGGGCTCAGGTGCCTGTCAGTGCACTGGGGAGCCCTGCCCCCCTGACTGGGCCCCGGATGGGGGCAGAGGTAGTTCAGAATCCTCCCAGGCCCCAATGCGGATGTGGAGTCTGGAATCACGCTGTACTGTTTTCCCAGGGCTGTACCTGGAGCAGGCAGACACACTGTGCACTGCCTCCCCTGAGCTCAGCACTGCACTGCTCGAAACTCCCTTGACCTCAGCTCAGGCCCCTGTTCTGTGTACCACAGAACTGGAAGCAGTTGCTGTGAGCCAGGTATAGTCTTATTCCAATAGCCTCATCTCTGTGTATTACAGAACCCTGTACCATCTGGACACAAAATGATGATGAGGTAGATGATGAGCCAACTGATGTGATGAACATTTCAAGTGAAAAAAATTGAAATCAACCTGAAACTTACAAACTAGAAGCACCTGTTTCACCGGTTTTTGTCTTTTCTTCAACTATAAACATATAAATACAGACATCCTGTTACACTAATAAAACAAATAAATGAGGCAAAAAATGTTAAGGAAAGTTGTGCGCATAGCATGCTCATTGTCATTGGCAGGGATCTGCCCCTCCCCTCACACATACAACCACATGCTTACAGTCATTTAACACAGCCAGCACAGAGCCAGGACAGAACTAGCACAGAGCCAGACACACAGCCAGCACAGAGCAGCACCAGGTCTGCAGGACTCCAGGGACTGAGCCCACACTGACTGGTTGTCCTCATCCCAGGCCGAGGACGCAGAGGGGGGAATTGTGTGCAGGTCGGAGGTAAGCAAGAGAGTGAGAGAGAGAGGAAGGAAGTGCAGCCCACAGTCTGCTCACAATGAGCCACAGAGCTCGCTGAGGGCAGCAAAGATGTGAAAGACTTCACTAAAAACGTCTGTTAGGCTCATGAACACCAGAGAGAGAGTCTGCTTCTGTCTGACCTGAGGCAGCGAGGGGAGCACATCAGAGAGCTAACTGCTCCAGAAGAAAAGACAGAGAGGGGCAGGCAGGGAGACCAGGCCAGCTTGCAGGGCAGGTAAGAGTTTTCACAGGCTGTCCTGTGCTGTTTGCAATAACATATATAAAGTGTTTCAATAACAATAATGAAGTTTACGGTTATGCGATTGTTCTTGATTTGGCAGTTTGTGATGAAAGATATGACTTACAGTGTGTTTCATCCCACTGTCACCTGTAGGCTCTCCTGCACAGCACTCTGGGATAAGAGCCATCCCACTGTCACCTGTAGGCTCTCCTGCACAGCACTCTGGGTGCCTGCTGAAGCTGACAAAACCTTTTATGGTCGTTTTCACCTTTACTACTGTATTATCTTCCGTTTAAAGGCTGTCTTTGTGTTACAGCTTCCTCTCCAGTGAGGGAGATCTTCACCGAGCTGTTTCTTGACAGATCGCGGTGAATCAGCCGTGACGACAAGGGCTGACTTATTGTTCTGCACACCCACCAGTGTGCTGGAGGAGCAGAGCTTCACTGCTGCGCTCCGTCCTCCTGCATGAGAGAGAAGAAAATGAGAACACATGCAGTTGTCAGTTTTTCAAAGACCCATCAAGTCAACTTGATTTGGAGATGACTAAAACGAGGCCTTTTTATTTTTTTTTGTTCTGAAATGACAGCAATCTGCTCTTTGAAAACGGCATCAAAGACGTAAAAATGGATTGACACCAAAACAATATTTCCATGGGTAGCGTGCTCCTACACACTTCCGTTTCTCAGGGGAGCTTGGATGTCCTTTTTTGTTCAAATGTGTGATTCTAAATCTAGCAACAACAGAGCTACAATCTCATTCTCTCGTCAGCATGACAGATATATGGATCTCAATCACAGCTGCTCTGTTTCTCAGTGCTTAGCCCCCTCCCTGGCTGGGTGTGTCTCTGCCGGGGGCTGTCTGAGTGCTGCTACAATCTCTGGACACGTGCTACAGTGTCCAGAGCTCAGCTGCCCACAGTCAGGAGCTTTCACACTGCAGCCTAGCTCCAGGACACCTGCTCTAATAATAGGGAACTGAACAAGTGCTGTATCATTGTGGTTAGTGTTTTAGAGATGAACATTCAACTGACCAAATTACACGGCACAGAATGAATTGATACTATTTGTATCCTTGGCAGCCCTCAAGATGCAGTGTGATGCTTTCAGCTCTCAGAACTGTAACCAGTCAGAGACTCATATCTCTGTCATTTGTGATAAAGTGTGTGCTTGGAATGAGAACTGGTTAATGAACAGAAAATAGAGAATACAGATAAGGGGTGAATACTCAAACTGGGTTGTTGTAATTACAGGAGTACCACAGAGATCTGTATCAGGACCACTGCTCTTCCCAATTAATATCTAGACACTGGTTTAGTTACTAAAGTAGTGTTTCCAAAGGATATAAAAATAGGATTAGCAACCACTGTAAAATCAGCTAAGAAAATTCCAAATGTTTTAGACAAAATTCAAGAACAAACGGGTATCGTTAAATCTGAGTACAAAAATATATCCTAGAATTAAAAGATTGCAAACAACTGAGCTTGTTTATTGAATGTTTCTGAACTTGAAGAAGCTACATTAGAAAATGACATGAGTTTATGTACGCACGTATTGATCATCTAGATAAAATAAATCTAGACATTAAAAGCAATAAAAAGGAACAGAATGTTAGGATATAGACAGTAGTTAAACATGCAGAATTCAACTCAAGGGATATTGTGCACCGTGTATAGTGTATGTCAGACCTCATTGGGAATATTGTTTGGTCACCACGCTGCTCTGGAATCAGTCCAAAAAAGAGCAAATAGCTACATTCCCAGTCCTGTATGGACAGGATGAAATGACTGAATCTCTTCAGTCTTGAAAAGAGAAGACCACATACAGGGATCGTGATACAAGAATTCTCAATCCTCCAAGACCCTGAGCACAAAGACAGCAGACACCAGTGGAGCAGCCCAGGGCACTCGGGTGGGAACTGCAGGGTCTTGCTTTTCAAAAAATCATTCCTCAGAGCAATAGATGTGTCAATTGCCTGTAACAGAGCTGCCGATCAGCTGTAATGGAGCAATATTCTCTGCTGCTGCCAGCCATGTCTTCTGCTCCCCTGGTAATTTTACAAAACAAATTCAGTTTGAACTGAGTCCAATACAAAATTCCACAAAAATTGCACTTATAGGTTGAGTTGGGCCACGTGAAGCAGATGATTTAAATGTCAGGCCTGTGAAAAGCTCCAGTCTTCTCTGTGTGGGGGGCTGTGAAGGCTGCCAGCTGAGCGGAGCTCCGTGAAGACGCTGCGGCGCGCGCAGGGTTAAAGAGGCCTGTCGCACTCAGTGTGGGGGCTGGGGGAGGCACAGTCCTCGTTGGCTGGAGATTTTCACTGGTGATGAAAAACGTGATTCCGTCTGCAGCGGCACTGCAGCGCGGACTGCAGAGAGAGAGAGCGAGCAGGAGAGCATCCAGAGCAGCAGGAGGAGGCAAGGACAGAGACGCAGCGCGGAGGAGAGCAATGGGCAGAGCCAGAGCTGCACAGCGGAGGAATTATTAGCACAATGGAGGGCAGAGGGATGGTCGGGACCGCATGACAGCCGACGGGAGGCAGCAAGAGAGATTACAGCACCACCAGAGAGGCTGGGGATACAGTGGAAGGAGAGCACTGCTCCGCTCGGGACAGACAGGTACAGGCACACAGAGCAGCGAGCCGCTCAGGAAACAGCAGGCAGGGAAAGGCACGAATAAACATCCAAAGAAGGAGGAGGGACAGATCAAGAGGAGGGTGGAATTCTCCGAGTGAATCAGAAGCAAGCTTCGCGCTGCACAACGAAGAGAGGTTTTCCGACCTGTTCCTGCTTTCCTTCTGGAGCCAGGGTCCGACCCGGCACTGTCTGGGGCTGCGGGCCCTCTCCTCTCCCATCCCCTCCGGCCGGAAGGGGCCACACATCGCCAGGCTGGAGGCTGGGCACTGCTGGGCTCGCTGGGAGCACTTCCTCGCTGCAGCCCCCTGACCGGCTCGGGACACCCTGAGGGACAAGGACAGGACCCACCGAGACTGGCACTGCGGCGTGAGGGAGCGCCTCGGGGGCCCGGGGGCCCGGGGGCACCGGGGTGAGAGGCCTCACGTGGGGGCAGAGGGAGGGGGAGGGCCAGCCCCGGGGCACTGCAGGTGGCAGAGCCCTGGCGAGGTCAGGGGGAAGGAAAGTGCTGGAATGCAGAGCCGAGGGGTGAAGCTGTGCTGCTGGAGACGTCAGATGCCAGACCTTTGCCTCAGGAGGCAGCCCTTGTGTTGTTCTTTGGATCTGTCGTTACCAGTACCGGTACCAGTATTAAACTGCACGATCAGTAAGCGAGCTGTACCAGAGAGCTGATCCGGATTGACCTCAGACCTCAGCCCTGTGAGACAAGATGGAGGGTGTTAAAGTCTAATCTGGGCAGGAGAAGCCAGCAGCTGGCCAGATGCTGGAGGCTGGAGTGACACCCTGCCCAGGCTCTGAGACAGCAGACCTGCCGGGTCCCAGCTGTGGTCACTGGGCTGTTTGCTGGGGGTGAGACTGAGCTTCTTCATGAAATGGCAATGAATGAATAAAGCTTGCTAGGTCTGGGGTTGTCCTTGTGCCGTTGTATTAGGCTGGGTAATTAACCACAGGGCTTTGTGGAGGGTGTGAGATGGACGTAGAGGTAAATGAATAAGCAGGCGTCACTGAGGCAGCCTTGCTGTTCTGAGCTGAAAATGGCTGCAGCACAGAGCAGGGAGCCCTGGGCCTGTCAGGCAGAGAGGCTCGGATGAGCACAAAGGGGGAATTAGTATGAGTGGCGGGCGGCCGCGTCGCTGACGTGAGCAGCTGTGAGCTGTGGAGGTGTTGCTCCAGCCCGGGCTGGAGAGGCAGTGTGAGCGCTCTGCAGATGTGACAGCCTCTGAGCGGCAGGAAGGAAGTGCTCTACTGTCAAAGCCTTTCGCTGTCCAGAGCAGCAGTAAATTAATCCTGGAGCTTATTTTACTTGTAATCATGTTGTATAATCTATCATTAAAAGAATGGACAGCAGGAAGAATGGAGACTTTGTTTATTTTTATGAGTTGCCATTTTTAATTTGATGACAAAACAGAGCTTAAAATGGATTTTGCAAAGACAGCAAGAAGCCCGGGTAATTGGCTGTGCATGAATGGCTGGGACAGTTTGTGCTGACAGTAGCATCTCCCCAGCCTTCCCCTCCATGTGGTAGTAATGGTACCAGCCTGCTTTATTTTCTGATGCCTCCCCCCCCCCCCCCAGGCTGGGCAGAATGGTACGGTCATGTTGCTGTTACTGCTGCAGGTGCCAACTGGCCCATCAGTGGCAGCTCTTTCTGGTGGGAGTCAGTGAAGGCAGGGCCGTCACACACTCTGTCAAGGTACTGAGTGTTCGGACATATTTATCAGGGCATTTCTTTCCTTCATAGGAACTGATAAGTAAGTGGGTTTAACTTAGAAACAAACAAGCCTGAATGTGAAATGTGGTTTGATCTTGTCTTATGGCTGTCCAGCTAGATGTGTTGATACACTCTTCATTAATCAGGATTCCTTTCATTCTATCTTAATAAATCAAACAGTAACAAGTGGGCTGAAATGAGATTTAGCATTTGCTTTGTATTCCAATGCTTGAATAATGCTGGAATGCACTTTCTATTTTTCCAGGGGCTGTTGGCACCGAAGGATCTGAAACACTTCCAACCCGAAGGAGGCAGCAGATCTCCGCAGCCGGCCGGACAGCACTGGGGCCGCCTATGGCTCAAGGGGAGGCCGAGGGGGAGGACGCTGGCAGTCATGTGACTGAGTGCTAAGGGAGCGGGTCTGAGAGGACATAGCAGGCAGTCTTACAGCTCAGAAACAACACAACACACCCACAAACCGCAAGTCACATCCGCCTCCCAGAGGCCAGCAAACCCCACCTCTGCACCTGAACCAGAGGCACTTCCCAGTGTCACTTTAAGAGCTGAATCTGCAGCCGAACCTCCTACAAGATCTCGTCTCTCTGCTCATTTGATCTTATTGGCACTAATCCCTGAGAAGCCAGGAGACCCCAGGTTGTACCAGTGCAGAGAGCATCTTCCTTAAAATGTGGAATATCTGACATCTGCCAAGACTCTAGAGCCAGGAACAGACGCCAGACCTTAGGAGTCTTGTGTCCATACAGTCAGCACACTGTCTGGCTTGTTAACAGCTGTCCTGTCCAGGCTTTAGGGAGTCACCTTTCTGTATCTAACACTGGAGCTGAATTAGGAAAAAGCAACACATTTTTGTGTTCTCATGAATCTCAAAGTTCATGAAGAAGCTGTTGAACCTGCCTGAGATGAGTTCTGATTCCCTTTTACTCCTGTGAGAGACAGCTGTGAGCTGATTGGAACAAGTCTCCCTGCATCCTGACACAGTCAGTCAGGAGCCACCAGTACTGGGATCTCACTGCCACTCAGGGCCAAAGGATTTAGCAGTTAAGAACGTTCCTGCTCCAGGACACAAAGCTGTCAACAGAGTTCAAGTTCTACCTGTGTGTCAGTATGTTCGTGTGTCATTATTTATTCTTGTAAATATACAGAACATATCATCCTGCTAAACCTGTGAACATCTGATAGGCATCATCATCTGACTACTTGTCTGTTTACTGTGCTGTAAACAGTCCTAAGATGGTCAAATCTGGACGTTGATTTCTCTGAAGAAGCACGACCGCTGGCTGCTCGACTGTAACAGCACCACCGGAGGAGCTGTACCTCTGCCATATCACAGCCTCTTAACCAAAGGGACCTGCAGTAACAGCCTTCCTGCTCACGACCCGCTGGGCCCAGGCTGAGTGACCTCCTCGACGGAGAGCCGCCCACCTCTTTGGACCCTCCAGGAGGGCCTGCAGGGCCTCGGACCAGGATCCGAAGGGAACATGGACAGTGCAATCAGACCCCGAATTCCATCGAATGGCTGAAGGCCAGCAACAGGGACACCCCAAGACATCCGCGTAGCGCCCACTCTCCTGAGGACAGAGGAGCCCCAGAGCTGAGCTGAACCCCAGCGCCCCGCTCCTCCACTGTGTGACCTTCCCCCCAGTCGAGCGCATGTCCTGCCTGCGCCGCCAGACCGTGTCTATCCCCATGGACACTGTCAAGATCATCCAATCAGAGAAGTTCCCGCACGAGTGCCCCGCCCCCCAGCCTCGCTACGCCCCCTCTCCGAGGGTGGCCTGGGGGGGGGAGGGGGAGGTGATCGTGAACCAGGCCTGCGGCGACATCGGCCTGGACGGGGTGAGCGCCCCGCCCCTGGTGCCCCCGCCGCCACCGCCGTCCCGCCGGGAGAGGGGGTACCTGGCTCCGCGCAAGGCCAGCGCCGCCGAGCTGTGCTACCACAACCAGTACCACTGCAAGGTGGAGGACGTGATCGTGAACCAGTACGTGCTGCGCTCGGCCGCCGCCGCGCCCTGCGAGCCGCTGGAGTGCCCCACCTGCGGCCACACCTACAACTTCACGGGCAAGCGCCCCCGCATCCTGTCCTGCCTGCACTCGGTGTGCGAGGAGTGCCTGCAGATCCTGTACGAGTCCTGCCCCAAGTACAAGTTCATCTCCTGCCCCACCTGCCGCCGGGAGACCGTGCTCTTCACCGACTACGGCCTGGCGGCGCTGGCGGTCAACACCAGCATCCTGAGCCGGCTGCCCGCCGAGGGGGGCCTGGGGCCCTCCAACCCCGTGCAGTGGGGCGGCGACTCGGACCGCAGCTGCTACCAGACCGTGCGCCAGTACTGCCAGTCCGCCTGCACCTGCCAGCTGGGCAACCCGCTGTCTTCCTGCGCCATCATGTAGCCTCCCAAGCCCCGTGCCCTGTGCCCAGCCCCAGACTGAGAGAGCTCTCTCTTTCATAACACTGGAAAATAGCCTGTGGAGAAACTGCAGAGACTGAAAGAATGAGATATGAAAAAAGGGAATTATCCAATAAATGTATTTTATGTATGAACTCCTGTTCTGTCCTCCTTCCTTTGGGTGTTTTTGTGCTCCTGTCAGGGTGAGAGGCAGGCCAGGCTCAGCGGGAGGAGATTGAACAGGGAGCCTACAGGAGCCCAGCCAGCAGCCGCCTGCTCCTCACAACAAGCCCAGCTCCCTGGACAGGCTGCTGCACCAGCGAGTTATTAATTAGGAATGAAGAGCTGCCAGATAGGCGAGGCCCAGTGGGGCTGTGGGAGACAGCTAAAGTCCTTCACAGGAAGCTGGGGCTTGTGGGTGATTCTTCTACCCAGAAGTCAAAAAGTGTTGCAATCATTTATGCTCTGTGGTACTTTAGAAACACCAGATTAGTGAAGTCAGATTGTGACTGATATGACAGATTTATATCGGTGTCTGTTCTCAAAGTGTTAAAAATATGCAGAAAGTCCCTGTTGTGTTGTAAATATGAGGACAGAATGACCACAGCCCCTGGCTCCCCAGGCAGCTGGCTTGCTCAGATATCTGCACATTTCTTCAGTCTAGACCAACGCGTAAAGCCTGAAAACTGCCTATCTAACAGTCGCTGGACTGGCGTGTTCAACAGCAGGATCTGACCTCCTCTAGGTTCTGTTTTTCGTGTCATCCTCTGAGAACAGAGGCTGCAACCATCTTAAGTGACACTATTTCAGTCTTGTGGTTGGCCTCCACCCCCTCAGTGGCTCAATCAGAAATGAACAGATACAACACAGCAGCATGCCGGTCCTGAGGTCTGCCTCTCTCTGACGTCTATTGCTTTGCAGGGGACAGCTGCACTGCCGAGTGAGACTGCAGCAGCTCTCGTTCGGGAGCTTAACACCGTTACCAAGGTGTGAGCACGGGCTGCGCTGGGCAGGAGAGGTGAGCCCGCAGCAGTCACAGAACCAAAGCAAGGCAGAAGCCTGTGAGCCTTTAACCAGCAGTGAAACCCCAGCCGTCAGGCTGCAGAGTGTAGAGTTGCATCGAATAAATCCCCCCCATCACGAATTCTGGTTCGGAAACTCCAGGTCCCTCAGCCTGGCCGAGGGAGTAGATGTGGAGAGTTATAGCTGCTGGTCCTGAGGAGGAGGAGGGACGCGTGAGTACTAATGAGATTTACCCACGCCACAGTACCCGTGAATAACCGCCTTGGCCGAGACTAGCTGGAATCCAGGGCAATGTGAGTCCCTGCTGCTGTAGAAGAGACTATACCGTGCAAATTATATTATTTTACCAGATTATCAATAATAAAAATAAACGGAGTAAATTTCGTCACACAACTGCCGGATGATAGAAGTATTATAAAAATGGGTTTAAGACATCCAGTGCTTCCGGATACGTTGTTTAATATAATTTATTTTACAGCGGAAGTTTTAAAGTAATTCTTATACTTTAAAACGAAGAATCAAAGTGGGTTGCAGGATAATTATTAACACCTGTGATAGACTTGCTCTACCCCAATCAAGTCAAATGACGTGCACCTGACCAAACACAGCAGAAGACTCGCTCACGGCGAGATTATTACCGCTCTGCTGCGCCCTCTGGTGGACTTCCGGGGGCAGGCAGTCCAAACGCACAGCGCCCGCTCTTGACATTTGAGCTTAATAGTTCAGGTGGGGAGCTGCGTCAGCATGCGTAGGCTACAAAGGAACAAGTAATAGGTTTATTCAATGCTGAAAAGAGAAGAAAGAAAACAAAACGTTTCGGCCAAACGTTGCGTTTCCTTTCTTCTCTTTTCAGCATGGAATAAACCTATTACGTGTTCCTTTGTGCTTACCGCTGCTTTTCTTAAAACGAGCTCATTAGGGTCTTACGTACTGAAGCAGACAAGTCAGTTAGAAAGTTCGAGTCTTTCAAAGCTGAACATGGAAGATTTATCATTCTGAATTATCAGTATCAATTACCATTTGAATATTTAATTGATTTGAATAATCAATTTGATTATATGCAGGTTTCCAATTGGATGCCAATCACTCAATCAGACCTTTAAAAAGGCTGAACTGCACCAAGGAGCTCTGTTTGAGTTCAGTTTGAATGAATGTCACACAGTTAGTCCTCATAAACCCTCAGGAACTGGAGCATCTCACACTGGTCTGAACTGAGCCCCATTGTGCAGCATTGTGTCTGATTTGTCACACACTCAGTCATGCAGTCACAGAGAGGCATGCAGGCCATCTCACATAACTATACAGTAAATGGCTCATTTGCAAAGCACACACAGATATGCACCCAGGTAAGCACAGGTTCACTCAGGCACACAGATACTCCCCCAGGCTCCTGCTTGGTCTCCGGGAAACTGAAACCCACAGGCAGCCCAGCCCCTCTCCTGAATTCTTCATGAAGCAGGTATACGACTCCCAGCCTGGGTGAGCTGCGCACATTCAGGTCCACGGAGACGGGAACACGGGCTGCCGAGGGGGACAGAGGGCCAACGAGCACGACGGGGAAGAGACGCTCGCGCTGCGACTGGCCCAGGCACCTCCAGCACCCACGGGACGTTGACTACAGGCTTCAGCTTAGCAGAGGAGCAGGGGAGGCTTGAGCCAAGCTCTTAGCTTCCCAGCATCTGCATTTTTCTTCTCGTCCACTCGGTGAGTTTTAGTTTCATCAGCTGGGAGGCCTGTGTCCTGCTGGTGTCCCTGCGTCTCGGTAGCTTTAACGGCACTGGGTCCCTCAGCTCTAGTTAAAGGGGAGGGTGTCTGCAGGTGACGCTCCAGGTACTCCAGCCTGAGGCGAACGGAGAGGGGCACGAATCACACGTGCGCGTTGGCGAGGAGCGTGCTCTTTACACCCGACAGGCTGGCGTGGGTGAGTACCCGGCCCCACGCAGTGCCGGGACAGGCGTGGTGAGGGGAGCGCTGCGGCCGGCCGGAGCTGAGCGAGTGACGTCGGCCTCCCCTCTCTCCCGCAGCCGCCATGTCCCAGGCCCCAGCCCCGGGTCCCGGGGCCGCCGACCGCTGCAGCATCTGCCTGGAGGAGTTCGGCGTCTATGGCCACGCCCTTCCCAGAATGCTCCCCACCTGCCTGCACACATTCTGCCAAGGATGCCTGCAGGAGCTGAGGGCACGGAGTGGCGACGCGCTGCCCTGTCCCATATGCCGCCAGCTGAACCCCGTGGACTCCTGGAACGGCGTGGGGGCGCTGCCCATCAACTCCCGCGTGTGGGGGGGGCGCCAGGGTGACATGGGGCCGCTGGCCTTCGTGGACCCCGAGGACCCTGCCTGCCCGGCCTGTGGTGCCCTCACGCTGTACGCCCCGTTCGGACCCGGGGCTGGCGTTGCGCAGTGCCACACGTGCGAGGGCGTGATGGAGCAGCCGTGGCTGGAGGAGGAGCTGCCCTCACGGACTGGGTCAGGCACACGCTCCACCAGCGCCGGGAGGGTTGCAGTCTGGACCACGCCCACAGCCTCCATGGAAACGGTCTCGGCCGCAGCCTATAGGAACAGGACAGGGCCCGTGGCCACGCCCACCCGTCCTTCCCTCCTGCAGAGGTTCTTCAGGTTCATATGGTGAGTCCACTCACTGCACCGCTGAGCCTGGGCCGCACCAAGGCCTGCCCTGTTAGAGTGCGCGGCTCTGACAGAGAGGCAGTGCGCAGGCTTCTGAGCTCACAGCACAAACACACGTCTGTATCTGCAGGTTGATGCTAGCACATGATATAGGGCCTGATGCAGATGGGCATGTATAAAGCTGAAATGCACATGGCACAAATATAGTGTGAGGACAACAGACTACATTGGCAAGGGATGCTAATTTTTTTTTTATTGCAAAGCATCCTGGAATGATGTGCAGTAAAAGACGCTCAGCTAAAAGATTGTTTTCCCACCTCAGCTTCAGCTCACACTCTCTTTCTGTTAGTTTTTATTTATTTTGCTGAAGTGAAGTGTGTTGGCTTTGAGCTTTTAAAATCCAGACATTCTTAAGAAGAATTTTAAAATTCACAATTAATGACAGCTTCTGCAGAGCATCAGGGACAGATCACCGTGGTCTTGCCTGGGCTGACAGCACTGACACAGCTAGACAGGCGATTGTAGCTGCATCACAAACTCCAGGCCCCTGTTCTTCCCCACCCTCCCAACCTGCACTGCAAGCAGAGCTGGCACGCTCACACACCTCAGCAGCACTGCCACACCGAGCCAGAGAGAGGCAGCTCCAGTGACAGGATCAGGTAACCCAGCAGGCTCCCGGCAGCTGCCTCCTGTGCACAGTGTTCACACAGCATGAGGAAGTAGGTTTAACAATGGGGATGTGTCCGGTCCCACTGTCACGGAGCTCCACCGGCAGAACAAGTTGATCTGCAGCTCTAAGAGGGATGATGACTATCTGTATGTACCAGCACTCCGAGATCAGCCTGCCTGCTGTGCTTAGTGTCAGCCTGTGCCCATTGTCTGCTGTCTTGTCTGTCTGCAGGAAGCTGCTGTTTCGCTGATGGGGATCACCTGCTGCTGAGCCTCTGGACTCGAGAGAGAGAGAGAGGAGAGGGGCTGTGGGCTGTCAGCCTCTCTCTCAAGGCTGCGTTTCCAAGCGTTTCACTCTCTGCGTGTCTGTGCTCACAGCACAACTATCGTCTGGCTCAATCTGGCTACATCATGTCTGGCTTCTTTCAAGAAACGCTCCAAGCTCATCTGTGCTGTAATCGCTCTGCATTCTTCAATGCAGCAGCCTGTGTGATCTGTTACTCAGTCTGTCTCCGGGACTGTTACTGGCCTCAGGAAGCTGGCTGTGAAAAAGCCCAAAGCTCACTCTTAAAATACTCAAATAAACAAAGAGAAAGAAAACAAAACAACTGTTCTAAGTTATGACATTGATGGAAGAGGTGAAAGGCAGAGTCTGGAGCTCTATTGAGTCCCTCCCTGGTGCCCCTCCAGGGCTGAGACCCCAATGGCTCTCACCTGCAGCTCCCTGAGGAGAATGAAGAACAGAGACTCAGCCTCTCAGACAAGCTCTGATTTTATTTCTGACATTCAAGGCACCACTGCAGTTTGGATCCATGTCCATTTAGCACACAGCCTCTGACATGACACACACATGACTCAAGCCACACTAGGCAGGGGTGCAGCTGGGGGGAGTTGCTATTCTGCAGCTAACAAGACAGGGAGTTAGTTTCTACAGTTGATTGTCCGGATGCTAGTGTTAATCTCAGGAAGGATTCCTCCCGCTGGTCCCCACCCATGGAGGTTGCCCAGCCCGGTGTCCGGAGACGTGTCTGTCCCTCTGTCGCCAGGGAAGAGCAGAGGAGCAGGGCAGCCTGCCAGCGGGTCACATCTCCTTCAGCCAGCTGAGCAGCTGGGGGGTGTAGTAGGTGATGATGATGTCGGCACCTGGGGGGCAGAGAGGTCAGTGGTGGTGGTGCAGTGCAAGTGCAGGCCTGCTGCTGCTGGGCTGTGGCTGTAAGTGTGTGTGTGTGTGTGTGTGTGTGTGTGTGTGTGTGTGTGGAGAAACAGTGACAGAACGAGTTCTGCTCCTGCGCGGCCCTCACCTGCTCTACGGAAGGCTGTCATGGCCTCCAGGACAGCAGCGCGCAGCTCGAAGGCGCCAGCCTGGGCTCCATGCCACAGCATGGCAAACTCTCCCGACACGTGGTACACTGCCAGGGGATGGGTCGCGTGCTGACAGGGAGAGGTACAGTAAGAACCAAGGAGCCCCTGATCTTCGTGTGAAGGCAGAACAGGCAACAGTTCCACACCGCTGCAATGTGAGGTGATCCATCCCATGTTTACCAGCTGCAGGCTCCTGCGAGTCAGCACCTGGTGTGGAACAGCTCCTGCTTTGTTGCCTTGTTAAGGTCATGGGCTCTCCAAATAATACTGCGAACACCTGCTGTCCCACTTCATCAGCAACACCTGTACAAGAGCCTGCAACTGCTAAACTCTGGAATGGATCAGTCTGCTGCGGACAAGGAGCCTCACAGACCGTCCTAACAAAGGCAGGTTTGTGCTCAGGATGTTTATCACCCAGCTAGACAGCTGGCAGACTGACCTTGTCTTTGACCTCTCGTATAATGTCCAGATACGGCAGCCCTGGCTTCACCATAAGCACATCAGCCCCCTCCCTCACATCCCGGTCCTGCAAGACAAACAGTGCCCCCTGCTGGTCAGTGCTGTCCTCAGACATCAGGAACACAGGGAAGCTACAGGACAGATAAGTAGTAAAACTTATTTTATACAGCGGCTTTATCTTAAAGCATTTTTCAGAAAGTGTAAAAACCCATAAAGACAAAAGAAAACAGTTACAAGGATATAAATTGTCAAACAGATGCGCCAAGGGAAGGTGGCACTCTGATATTAATGGGAATGGAATTCCAGAGCTCTGGGGTGCAGCAGGAGAAGGCCCCGTCACTCCCAGAGTGCAGACCAGCCTGGGGGACACCCCGAAGACCGGTGTCAGAGGAACGACACAGTAATCAGGTACTGCGCTGCCCCCTGCTGCCACATGTCGCCACGAGGGCACAAACTCACCACAGCACGCAGTGCCAGGCCACGCGCCCCAGGAGGAAGCTGGTAACACCGCCGGTCCCCAAACGCAGGCTTGGACTGGGCAGCGTCCCTGAGGACAGACAGGCTCGTTAGGAAGACAGCGGCCCAGCCGAGACGAGACTGGGCAGGATGCTGCAGTGAGAACCACTCGCTGTGCTTACCTGAAGGGGCCGTAGTAGCAGGAGGCGAACTTGGCGCTGTAGCTCATCACTGATACCTGGAAGCGAGAGGAGGCAGGAAACAGAGCAGATCAGGGCTCCGACTGTCCGGTCAGTTGCTCCTGCTACCGGAGAGTCAAACTTTTGGCCCGCTAAACAGCAGAATAATTGACTCAAAATAACCAGCACGGTCCTTGATTTGCTGCTACTTAAACGCTTCCACCCCTGCAGCACGATGCTGAATGCCCAGGCAGCTGTCCAGCCTGAGGAATCAGCTGGGCTCTTCCCTGTTGACCAGGGATGGACATAAGCAGGTTAAATGCCTGGTCCTTCTGAAGTCCCCTTGTTGCCAAGACCTCTGAGATATTTGGTGAGCTGCTGGCCTCACCTTGTTCCCCAGGGCGTGGGAGACGAGGGCCTGCTTGATCGCCCCAATGCGTCCGTCCATCATGTCCGAGGGAGCGATGATGTGGCAGCCTGAGGAGGGGAGGACAGACGTCGGTCAGGAGCGCAGGGAGCCCTGCAGTAGCACTGCACTACAGCGACTCAGCAGTGGGGTCAGTGTGGGAGCGCTCTGGGGTCTCTGCTCACCAGCCTTGGCGTACGCGAGGGCCACCTCTGCCAGCCGCTGGCAGCTCGCCTCGTTGTCAAGGGAGCCGTCTTCCCGCAGGATCCCTGCAGAGGAGAGAACCGCAGGACAAGGGCATCACGGAGACAGCAGGCATACACAAGTAAGAGAGCGCTCTCACCACAGGCTGTGACAGAGACACGCAAAAACCTCTTTAGGGTTTAGGTATCGGAGAAATCCCCCCTCAATATCCAATCAAATCCCAGAATTCCCACAATTGCCAGAATCAGGACAGCTTCCAAACCTATTGTCCCGAAGGAGAGATGAGCTTCTCACTATTTTTATTGTTAGAAACGTTTGTAAGTCTCTTGCAAATTGTGATTGCCTTGGCAACACTGTCATGCATCAGTCATGCCAATAAAGCACTTTGAATGTGAAATCTGAATGGCTCTCTCGGGCATACTGACGCTGCCACAGACGGGCACACCAGCTCTGCACGGGCAGTGCCACTCACCACAGTGCCCATGAGAGGTGTAGGGGCACAGGCAGACATCGCAGGCCAGCAGCAGGTCTGGAAAGGTGGAGCGTAGTTTGCTCAAGGCCACAACCACAGGCGTGTCCCCGGAGTCTGCACCAGAGGCACGCTCATCCTGCAGAGCGGAAAAGGGTCACTGGGGCTGGGGGCTGGGCATGAGGCTGATAAGGCAATAATGGATCAATGGCATCCATGAACACTGCATATAGTGCTTCCACATGTGAGCTGACTGCAATGACTAACAATAGGAGGCATTTCTCTTTCCACAGACAGAGCCTTATTTTGTCAGAAAGAGAGAAGTTTCCAGGGCAGTAAAATCAAGGAGGCTGAAAGAAAAGCTGTTTAAGAAGATAGTTAAAAACCTATATTTGAGCATTTCCTAAAAACCTGTTGTAACTATTATAGAAAAAGCCTGTTGTAACTGTGTCATACATTCAATCACGGCACCTCTGGGCCCACCTTGGGAATCTTGGCTGGAACTCCAAAGAGGAGAACACACTTCAGGCCATTGTCCACCAGGGGGCGCAGCATAGCCTCTAGCTTGTTCACCCCATATCTGTGCACATGGAGAAAAAGGATTGTAAACAGTCATTTGACAGAACTGACCAGAGCTCTCACGCATCCTGGAAAATCTGGAAAAACTGTAAAATTTGTTTGCAGAACTGGGAAAGTCACATTTGCATCTGAGATTCAGCAGCTCCAACTCTTAAGTCACAGAAAGTAGCACAACAGTTCTCTTCTGAAAAGCTGCGGGTGTTTCTGCACATGGCTTTAAACTGGAGTCCATGCTTCACCTGCTACTACAGCGAACCCACACTGAGCTGTGAGCAACCAGGAAACAGATAATTCATCACAAAGCGTCATTACTGCAGTGCAACTGATAGGCAAGTCGCCCTCCTGCTGCTGACTCTGTGGGCTGGGAGATCAGGACTGTGGCAGCAACAGCCTGACAGCTCTGCCCATTATCTGTGACCCCACCCAGGACCCGTCCCTTTATCTCAGGCAGCAGTCCAGCTCCCCCCACCGTCGGCCCCTGTCCCCAGCTGCTGTAGGGGCGTCCCGGGCTGGCCCTGTGCATGTGGGGCTCAGCCAGTACAACACTACACAGCACACCCAAGACCAGGGGCTGCAGTCAATGGGAGAGGAGAGAGGAGTGAAGAGACAGGAGCTGCAGTACCTGGCCTGTCCCGGCAAACTAGTGATGGGCTCCACAGCGTCAGGGCTGTCCCTGCAGGGAGAGGAGAGGACATCAGTGCAGTTGTGTCCAACACATGCACAGACGTGAGGAAACAGGCTAGGGACAAGCACGTGGTCAGACAGACACATGGACAGACACACGGACAAGCACATGGTCAGACAGACACACAGACAAGAACGTGGTCAGACAGACACACGGACAGACACACAGACAAGCACGTGGTCAGACAGACACACGGACAGACACACAGACAAGCACATGGTCAGACAGACACATGGACAGACACACAGACAAGCACGTGGTCAGACAGACACACGGACAGACACACAGACAAGCACGTGGTCAGACAGACACACGGACAGACACACAGACAAGCACGTGGTCAGACAGACACACAGACAAGCACGTGGTCAGACAGACACACGGACAGACACACGGACAAGCACGTGGTCAGACAGACACACGGACAGACACACAGACAAGCACGTGGTCAGACAGACACACGGACAGACACACAGACAAGCACGTGGTCAGACAGACACACAGACAAGCACGTGGTCAGACAGACACACGGACAGACACACGGACAAGCACGTGGTCAGACAGACACACGGACAGACACACAGACAAGCACGTGGTCAGACAGACACACAGACAGACACACAGACAAGCACGTGGTCAGACAGACACACAGACAGACACACAGACAAGCACGTGGTCAGACAGACACACAGACAGACACACAGACAAGCACGTGGTCAGACAGACACATGGACAGACAGACAGACAAGCACGTGGTCAGACAGACACACAGACAAGCACGTGGTCAGACTGACACATGGACAGACACACAGCAAGCCTCACTCCCCACAGTCAGCACCACAGACACACTCCTCGCAGTCAGACAGACGGAGAGCATACGTGATGAAGATGGGGTAGATGAGGTTGCTGGGGTGCAGATCGGTGGCACATGTCTGCCAGCAGCGCAGCGTGGGGTGGAAATACCCGCTGTGCAGGAGGGAGTCAGCTGTCTGCATGGCAGGAGGGCTCGGAGCTGCCGGAGAAAGAGAAGCGCGCTGAGAGCGAGGGACTCAGCAGAGCGTGAGCGAGGCCTGCAGAGGGGGCGGTCAGGGAGGCTCCGCAGGCACAAGGAGCACTTGTTCACGGGATCGGATCGCTCTCACATGACCTCCGCTGCAACCCCCTCACTCACTCTCACGCACACACTCTGACCCGTATTCCCTCCAGCCCTGGGAGAGTCAGACTCTACAGTCCTGTATTCCCTCCAGCCCTGGGAGAGAGAGACTCTACAGTCCTGTATTCCCTCCAGCCCTGGGAGAGTCAGACTCTACAGTCCTGTATTCCCTCCAGCCCTGGGAGAGTCAGACTCTACAGTCCTGTATTCCCTCCAGCCCTGGGAGAGAGAGACTCTACAGTCCTGTATTCCCTCCAGCCCTGGGAGAGTCAGACTCTACAGTCCTGTATTCCCTCCAGCCCTGGGAGAGAGACTCTACAGTCCTGTATTCCCTCCAGCCCTGGGAGAGTCAGACTCTACAGTCCTGTATTCCCTCCAGCCCTGGGAGAGAGACTCTACAGTCCTGCATTCCCTCCAGCCCTGGGAGAGTCAGACTCTACAGTCCTGCATTCCCTCCAGCCCTGGGAGAGAGAGACTCTACAGTCCTGCATTCCCTCCAGCCCTGGGAGAGAGAGACTCTACAGTCCTGCATTCCCTCCAGCCCTGGGAGAGAGACTCTACAGTCCTGTATTCCCTCCAGCCCTGGGAGAGAGACTCTACAGTCTTGTATTCCCTCCAGCCCTGGGAGAGAGAGACTCTACAGTCCTGTATTCCCTCCAGCCCTGGGAGAGTCAGACTCTACAGTCCTGTATTCCCTCCAGCCCTGGGAGAGAGAGACTCTACAGTCCTGTATTCCCTCCAGCCCTGGGAGAGTCAGACTCTACAGTCCTGCATTCCCTCCAGCCCTGGGAGAGAGAGACTCTACAGTCCTGCATTCCCTCCAGCCCTGGGAGAGAGAGACTCTACAGTCCTGCATTCCCTCCAGCCCTGGGAGAGAGACTCTACAGTCCTGTATTCCCTCCAGCCCTGGGAGAGAGGGACTCTACAGTCCTGTATTCCCTCCAGCCCTGGGAGAGAGACTCTACAGTCCTGTATTCCCTCCAGCCCTGGGAGAGTCAGACTCTACAGTCCTGTATTCCCTCCAGCCCTGGGAGAGAGACTCTACAGTCCTGTATTCCCTCCAGCCCTGGGAGAGAGAGACTCTACAGTCCTGTATTCCCTCCAGCCCTGGGAGAGAGAGACTCTACAGTCCTGTATTCCCTCCAGCCCTGGGAGAGAGAGACTCTACAGTCCTGCATTCCCTCCAGCCCTGGGAGAGAGAGACTCTACAGTCCTGTATTCCCTCCAGCCCTGGGAGAGAGAGACTCTACAGTCCTGTATTCCCTCCAGCCCTGGGAGAGAGAGACTCTACAGTCCTGTATTCCCTCCAGCCCTGGGAGAGAGACTCTACAGTCCTGTATTCCCTCCAGCCCAGCCCCTGTGAGTGGGAGGCCTGTCTCTGTCCCTGACGGACACTGGCACTGAGAGCTGGGTGCCCCTGGCTCTGAGGCGTGTGTGCAGGACTCCAGACAGCGCCGCGCCACTCACAGCGTCCCGGTTTCACAGCCCCGACCCCTGAGACAGCAGCACGGAAGAGCCGCTCTCTGCTGCCTTCACTCCTCTTCTTTTATATTTTTTACATTGATTTTTCCTAACGAGATGAAACCATGACAGTGTCACACAACTGACTCCGTCCTCAAGGACGCTGGTTCAACAACTACGGCGATAACTGTAAGAGGAGATTTGCATATTTTTGCAAAGTACAGTACCTGCTTTTCAAACCCCCTAACGGACTTCTGTAGCATAACTGGAGACCGCCAAGAAAATCATGAAATTTCTTTCATTTCCCAGGTGAAAAATAATTACATTTTGAATCGCAATGAAATGGAGATTAATTTGGGAAGTCACATCATGACAAGCAAAACCAGCACGCGGTCAGCAATTATCGATCGTGTAAAACCGATAATGATCGACACAGGCTCTGTGGCGCAGCCGGTCCCGTGTGATGCCCTGCAGGTCCCACCGAGCGGCTGTTCAAGCTGAGCCAGTGAACTCCTGAACCACAACGGGTTCGCAGACCAAACTGGACTGACATGAGTAAGAAGACATAAACTAGCAAAATACAGCGCGCCACACACCGAGCGAAACCCGTTTAATAAAAAAGCGAAGCACGCCAAAGTCCCCTTAAGCATGAGACTAAAAAGAAAAGTTTTCGCCGAAGATGGTTCCCTAAAAAACACTTCCTCATGCTCAGTCACTTAAGGCGGGTACGAGTGTAGGCGCGCTAAGGTCTAGTGGTCTCTCGTCAGAGGGTCTTGTTAAACCTGGCAAATTCAATTACATGAATAAAAAGACGACAGAGCGTCACGCCGAGTTCCCTGAACCTCCAGAAACTGCGGTGCCCAGAAGAACCTGCCAGCGCTGTGCCAGGGCGCCCTGGACATCGCGATGCCCACCAGCAGCCTGAAACCCTATCGCACGTATCATTTATAGTGCTCACAGTCAATCTAGGTGCTCAGCCCCTTAAAACAAAAAGAAACGCAAAACCTACAAAAGATTGAGAACCTACGAGAGAAAACCTACGGGGTCTCACCTTCTAATCGGTGTCTGCGCGGTTTGTCGAGAGAAACTCAGACTGACTCAGTCCGGCCACCGTACATGCGTCACCCCCCCGGGACACGCCCCCCTCATGAGTATTCATATAGCGCGTCTAGAGGAGGGATGTCGCGAAGATGTTTTATTTAAATATTCCATTAACAGTCTCAGAAAAAAACAGTGTCTATTTGAAGAACAAGAATTGTTTCTTCTTATTATTAGAATAGTAAAGGTGGACCAGAGAGGACTCACTCTAACACAGGACGCGAATTTGAAAGCCCCAAGATAAGGTAAACCAGGAACTAAAAGTGAATTATATTCTTCAAGGCAGGGTTCTTTAAACAGGGGAAAAAAGTAGACCCCATTGCATCCTGAAACAAAGACGCATCGAGGTTTTGAATCGTCAGTGTTTTTGTCAACGCCGTCTCGCGTGCTCTCGCGAGACCCGTGCTGGGGAGCTGCGCGAGGAGGCTGCAGCGGAGGAGCGCGCGGAAGGTAAACAGGCGGCCGCGGGTCCGAGGCCGCCTCGCTGTCGGGGCTCTGGGCTCTGGGCTCTGGGCTCTGGGCTCTAACACTGCAGAGTCCGTAGGCTCCGGCTCCGGGGTCGGGGGTGTTAGCAGAGGAAGCAGAACCTGCCGGTCTGGAGGGCGCAGGGAGAGAGGGGTTTGGGCCGAGGGCAGCGGTCAGTGTTGCCCCTGACGGAGGCTCGGGGGTAACGGTTCAGGCAAGAGGGGGCTCCACTCCTGATGCTGGCAGGCGTGAGCGGGTCATGCGTGGCAGTGTCTGAGTCCGACGGAGAGTCTGGGCTCCGCACCCGGGACGCAGGCAGCCTGGTCTGGCCTCGTAGTAACGGCAGGAGTGACGGGCTGGACCTGCAGAACCGCCGCACAGCTCAGGCGTAGAGGTCAACGAGCAGGCGTGAGACACGATGGGCTTCTAGAACAGCAGGTGGCGTCCCAAGCGCTGCGTAGCTCACTGTATGGTATAATGGGACATGTAACGTAACGCCATGAGTAAATACAAGGGGCATAAAGACTTCAGATGTGAATATTATGAAATTATTTCTTTCATTGAAACTAATCAAAGCTAGAGGAGTAAATTCGATGTGAATTGACTAACAAATTATCAGTGCATGCTGGGGATGTGAAGTGCCCCTGGGCCTTGTCCAGTCTGAGACTCTGCTGTCTCCTGGGGAGCTGGGCTCCTTCGCACAGAGATTCCCTGAATCACTGCTGCAGAGCAGGGTCAGAGTACGGGTGAGTGGGGATACCTCAGCCCATCTTGTTCATGTGGTTGGTCAGCGTGCAGTGATGTCTGTCTCCCTGTATGCTTTCTGAGTGGCTTCACAACATTTACAAATGAGGCCATTTGGAAGTAGCGTATTGATGCAAACATCTCATCCAGTCATTTCCAGAAGGAAGCCTGGGTGTTGCCTTCAGTAACACGGCTATGTAGCTTGTTCCATTCTCTATATGTAACCTAATTATAATGTTTTCCCCATATTGGAAATTATAACACTGACATAACCAAAGTCTTTTTAAGTAGCCTCTTCCAGACGCAAGTGCACAATGTCCAAAGGAAAGGTCCAGACCTCACTGGCTTGACTGCCAGGCTGGACTTGTCCCCTTATGATTAGATCTCCATAGTGCCTTACTGTTTCTGGAGGTTTTCAATCCGGTGGTCCAGGTGTGATTGTTTGACTTGTTTTGTGACTGTTCTGACGCTGAAGTGAGAGTGTTTTAGCAGGTGAAGCTGACATTAATCTCTGTCTGTCTCTCTGAACAACAGGTGCTGCTCTGACATCCTTCAGACTCACCGTGGCCACTAAGACCAGGACTCCTGACGCCACAACCTGAGATCCTGTGAGTGTTCAGATCCTAGGACTCACTCCTCCCCCCATGGCTGTGCTTTAGAGGCTGCAGTGTCCAGCGCTGGGCAGTTGGGGTGCGCTGTCGTGCTTCAAGGATGCTGTTTTCCTTGCGTGAGCTGGTGCAGTGGCTGGGTTTCGCCACCTTCGAGCTCTTCCTGCACCTGGCGGCACTGCTCGTCTTCAGCCTGCTGGTGGCGCTGTACGCCGACGGCCTGGCGCCGGGCGTGACCTGGTGGGGCGTCTTCGTGCCGCTGTTTGCTGCCGATGGGCTCAGCACCTACTTCACGGCCATCGTGTCGATCCGGCTGTACCAGGAGGGCGAGCGGCGGCTGGCCGTGCTGCGGCTGCTCTGGGTGCTCACGGTGCTCAGCCTGAAGCTGGTCTGCGAGGTGCTGCTGTGCCAGAAGCTGGCGGAACAGGAACAGGCCCGCGATCTGTGGTTCGGCCTCATCGTCTCCCCCATCTTCATCCTGCTGCAGCTGCTCATGATCCGCGCCTGCCGAGTCAACTGACTGCGCCGGCAGCCCGACTGGCGCCCTCACGGGTAACTGACCGGCAAGCTCCTCGCGGTCAGAGCGCACCCTGGCCGAGGTGCTTGAGGACTGAAGAAGCTCGGTCTCTCCGGATACGTCTCGGGTCTCTGCTGCCAGCTGCGCCCTGCCCTGAGCTCTCCCCCCAGTCCACCCCGTACTGTCTCGGCACACCAACACCTGCTGCCGTCTCGGCTGTGTCGCGCTCCCCGCAGTCAGCAGAAGTCTGACTGGCTCAGAATGGCTCGGGCTCCCGGGCCCGAGGGGCCTTGATCTTCTTGATCGTCTCGCTGGCCTGGATCTGACTGCCTGCAGCAGTCGTCCTGTTCCACACAAGAACAGGGGCTCCCCTCTCTGTGGGGGAAGGTGGGCGATGGTGGTTCCTTGAATGGACTGCACTCTCGGTGTCATTTCATGGCATTAATAAACACATTGAGGAGCCCCTTATCTTTTATATGTAAGTACTGTTGTCTCCTCACCTTTTCAGTGGGCACGCTTGGAAATCGAATTGCCTCAGCCTGCCTGGTTTTAAAGGCATGTGATTCAGTGATGTGCTTGACAGTGCTGGGCTGCTGCGAAGCTCCGATGTGGTGTGGGACGAAGGAGCGGCGCCTTCATTCCCGAGCTCCGCACCCTGCCCTGCTCCCACTCGGATTGCCAGCGTCCGGATCTCCATCCAGCTGCTTTGCTCCAAGCTCTCGAAGAACCAGGGAGCGTCCTGTCCACATGGCAGGAGCAAGAGTCCGTGCACCGTGTGCCCTGCCTGCCTGATCATTTTGTCTGCTGCTGTTTATGTTTTAGTTGTTCTAGCTAGTTTGTAAATAAACCATGAAAAATATAACCTTTATACCCTGTGTGTGTGTGCAGTGCTTACAGATTCAGGCAGTAAAGACGATCGTGTTCTCTTGCAAATACACCTTTTCCCTCCGGTAACTGAGCTCTTCAGCCACCTCCCACCTGAGCAAAGCCTCACTTGGGATTTGAACCCACAGCCTGCCAGTTAGTCTGAAACAGACATTATCTTGGGACACTTTCAGATGCTGAAAGGGAAAAGAGTGATGTATTAATTTGATATTTTGCCATGAAGCAAACAGACATTAGGCTCCACTCCTGTGGGCTGTGTGCTGGTACCTGTTCCCCGGGCTCCCCTGTGACCCTGAATCGGCTGAAGCGCTTAGGAAATGGATGTTGTCCGTCTTGAGCATCTCGGGTGGAGAATCCGACTAGCCTGCATTTCCCTCTTTTACCACCAGGTGGAGCGACTTGGCCATAGAGGTTGAGCCTGAGCCACAGGTTTGGCAGTTTCTATGACGACATGGGTGGTGCTAACAAATAAATCGCTCCCACTGGGGAGTTGGCCGAGAGGCGATAACAGTCCGCCTTTTGTGTTTCGGGTGAATCAGACTTCGGGTGCAGTTATTCTGGGTTCCTGCGTCACGGAAGTGAAGGGGCAAGGTGTTGCTGAGCAATTATTAGACCCTAACATAGTGGCAGATTTACTACGTGGAAGTGAATTCAAAACTGAAAACAGGAGGCACGTCTTTACACAAAGAGCTGTGGGAGTGTGGAACAGGCTATCCAGATATGTTGCTGAAGTTGAAACCCTGAATTCTGTCAAGAGCAAATGAGAGCTTTGAATCGCTTACCGACTAACGGGCTGAACGGCCTTATCACGTTTGTAGCCCTTATGTTAGCGTTACTTCCCTGAGAGAAGCCCCAGCTCACTTACCCATACCATCACGTGTCAGCTGACAGGCGGAATGTTCTGAAAACAAACTTTTATGACTTTCCGATTCCTTCCTTGTACTGCGTGATAGCGAAACAGTTGTAGCATGGATTTCGTCATTACTGCCCTTGCGGGAGCGCGCACGCCAGGGTTAATACCCCAGCCCTGCGGGAGCGCGCACGCCGGGGTTAATTCTCCACTCAGGTGATGAGGTTGGAGCTTTTTCACAGAGCCTGAACTTCGCTCTCATAGAAACCAGATCCGATCTCCAGCACACGTGTGATACTGGAAGCGACAGTGGGACGGTTTTACAGCTTTCGGCGATCTGGCGGCTGTGCTGCTGAGGCGCTTGGAAAAACAGCCCGGCTGGGCGCCCTGTTCGCACAGAAATCACCGCAACACTGCCTGACGGCGGCTTACGACACGGGATGGGTTTAGGTTGTAAATGCACTTTATAATTCAGCTGTCCACGGCCATTACACGATACGATAAATTTCACAAGCCATATTTATGCAGAAATTAAAAACCAGTCACATGTAGATGCTGTTTAATAAATGCCAACTTGAAAGCAATGCTAGGAAGGCTTATCTATCCGTATAAATAAGCTACACTGATAGACGAATGCACAGCATGTTGTGTTAGTGCCTTGTGTCTCGCACCAGCTCTGACACTGAAGTAGAAACCCCCGGGAAATTCCACGGGTCTGCTTTAGTTAAGACACGCTACCGGGGGAGTTCCTGATTCTAAACACGTCGTTTGGCGTGACGGTTTAGCAATAGATTATTAATTTTATTCAAATCTGATATAACTGGCCTTTTCGCATTTTCAGAAGGCACGCACTGCGCGGTCACGTGGAAACGGGATTGCAGCGAGCGAGGCCGGGAATGTATCCAGTATATATCGGGCTTCACCGGTTGTGATTCGGCTGCTCAGTCCTGGCCCGGCTGTGCGTGAAGGACAGGAGAGCCGTGGGGGTGGTGATGGCGATGGGCTTCTGGCAGGTGCAGCATTCACTGCTGCTGGTCCAGAGATCGGGCAGCCTCAGGAATAGGCGATTCAACACAAATAAAACAGTCCGAGAAACAAAAAACCTGTCCTGAGCTTGATTGTCAAACTATGTGTACATACATTTGTATTAAAAAAATAATCATTTATGTTCAGATAAATACACAGGACGGTATTCATCAATGAGTTAATGTTTCAGGCGGGGTGGACTGTGTTTGATTGACAGCTCCCCTTCCCCAGCTCAACAATAGAAGGGGCGTGGTCACGGGGGGGTGCACGCAGGGGGAGGGGCCAGCTGCACCGCGCTAGGCGCACAAGACCCCGGAGGGGGCGCGGCGCGCACGTCACGGGGCGGGCCCTGCGAGTGACGCTGCGGCTGACAGGTGCAGGGGGCGGGGCGGCCGCGGCGAGCAGCCAGACAGGCGCAGGGGGGCGAGAGACGGAGAGCCGGCGGGGGGCGAGCGGATCGTGTTCGGCGCTGCAGGTACAGCGGTAGCGAAGGCGGATTGAAACCTCGGGTCCGGTCCGGTTAAGACCCTCCTTGAGACAGCCTCCTCCCCGCCATGTCAGGCAGCGAAGTGCGGGTCGTGCGCCGAGAGGCCGGCCCGGGCAGCCCGGGGCCCGCGGCGAGGATGCCGGCCTGGAAGCGAGAGATCCTGGAGCGCAGGAAGGCGAAGGGTGGCGGAGCAGGTGCCGGCGAGCCCGGATCCGTGCCCGTCCGGGCCGGCTGCGACCCGCCCGCGGTGGGGAAGGGCGACAGCGGCGAGAAGGAGCCCGGCCCGGGGGCTCGCAAGAACTTCTTCATCGCCTCGGCCAGCCAGCTCTTCGGGAGTCGGCGCAGCATCCCCGCCGGGCCGGAGCTGTCACCGCTGCAGACGAACAAAGGCGCCGCGGCGCACCTCCCGACGGCCGGCGGCACCGGGCGGCCCGAGAGCCTGGTGCTGCAGGACAGCCTGGGCCCGCTGCAGGAGAACCCGTTCATGAAGTTGGAAAAGGAGCGCCGGCGGCGGCTGGACCGCGATAGCACCGCCCGGCCCGGGCAGCACCTGCTGGAGCTGTACGGCAACGTGCCCGGCGTGAAGACCATCCGGGCCGACAACATCATCATCATCGAGTCCGACCCGGAGTACTTCCCGGAGGCGGGCGGGGGCAAAGCCGCCCCCGGGGACCGGCTGCAGCAGAACGGCACGGTGAGCAGCTACAGCTCGCTGAGCGACCTGCTGGACCGCCGGGGCAGCGGCGTGACGGAGATCCGCGCCCGGGAGGTGGTCGTCTACGACTCGGCGCTGAGCCGGAGCGAGGAGAACCTGAGCACGCTGGGCCGGGCCGGCCCGGAGGAGGCCGGCTGGGAGGCGGGGCTGGCCCCGGGCCGGGTGAGCCGCATGCTGCAAAAGTTCGACCGCAACTACGGCAAGCTGCAGCCCAAATCCCGCAGCACGGAGAACTTGCTCCTGGACCCGGAGCCCCGAGCCCGGCCAGACCCGTTGCCAAAGACGCCTGCGCCCCCCTGCCCCCCGCCCGCTGCAGTCTTCCAGAGCCCCAAGTCTTCCAAGCCAGAGGGCGGGGGGACCCCAGCGCCCCCGCCGGCGGAGCCGCATCCTCCAGTGTCTTCCTGCCGCCGGCACTCCGTGGGCGAGAGGGGGGAGGCCGGCGGGGGCCCGGAGGGGGCCGCCACAAGTTCAACGGTGCCAAGCGCCCCGGAGAAGGGGCCGGGGGCGGAGAGCCACAGTGCCAGTGCAGCCCCCGCCCGGCAGGGGGCACTGTCCCCCACCTTCGAGATCCGGCCCTCCCCACCGCCCGACCTGTCCGCGCTGCCGGCCGGCGACGCTCAGGCGCGGGCCCTGGCCAACCTCCGCCTGCAGTCGCGCAACTCCTTCACCGTCATCCCGCGGCGCCGGGCAGCGCCCGCGCAGGAGCCGGAGCCTGCACCCGTGCCAAGAGCCCCCGTGGCCCCCGCGGCCCCTGCGGCCCCCGCTCCTGTCCCACTCCCCTCCCCGCCGCAGGAGGCGGGGGCAGATGCCAGGGGAGGCCCTGCGGAGCCCCCCAAGCGTGAATCGGGGTCCCCCCCGCCCCCGGCGGCGCGGCGCCCCCCGTCCCCTCCCCCGGCGGACCCCTGTCCCGAGGACCCCTGCGCGGACAGGCTGCCCGTCACCAACATCGACGACGTCGTGGCGTCGGAGGAGGAGGAGCCCCCCGCGCTGTGGCGCCGCTCCGGCAACACCTTCACCGTGGTGCCGCGGCGCACGCCGGAGCCCCCGGGGGCCCCCCCCGCGCCCCAGCCCTCGGCTGCGCCGCCCCAGGGGCCCCAGGCGCCCTACGCCCAGCTGGGCGCGCTGCTGAAGAAGCGCTACCCCGCGGTGGAGGAGATCGAGGTGATCGGGGGCTACCTGTCCCTGGGGCGCTCCTGCCTGTCCAAGACCGGCTCCACGCGCAAGAAGGTAAGAGGGCAGGTCTGCGGGCCTGATCAGAACCGCCCGCGCTGCTGCGGGAGCTGTGGGTCTGCTCTCTGCAGGCGAGAGGTCCGGCTGGAGAGGCGCTTGCTGTGCAGACGGTGCCACAGTCTTCCTCTAGCTGCTGTGGGGGTTTCCCTGACTGACGGAGGGGATTCTGTGTGTTTTCGGCAGCCTCTGGCCTGTTGAGGGAGACTCGGGGGGCTGGGGGTCTGACTGCTGCGCTGTGTGCAGACCTGTCAGTCAGGAAAGCCCGTGTGTGGCCCCAGGAGGCCCCGGCAGGGAAGTTTGACCAGCACGACGCCCCACCGCACTGCGAGCGCGAGACTGTCAGGACTAGCTGCAGCCTCTGTGTGTTCTACTGGAGCTCTTTAACCTGCCAGCGCAGGTCCATGGGCTGTGTCGGGACATCAGACCTGCTCACCCCAATCCTGGGTTCACTGATGACTGGACTGACGCACCTGAGCACCTCTGGGAGCAGCTTGACTGTGCTATTGCTGTCCACGTGCCCGTCTTCCCCATTACCTTCCTGTCTCCAAGCCTGGCTTGTCAGTCTGGGTAAAGTTAGGGGCACCACTCAGTGTGTCTGGGGGCGATGGGCGATGGCCGAGGTCAGGGCAGACCAGAATTCAGGCAACGAACGCTGTCACCCCCTCTGTGTCTCTGCACGCTCTCTCTTCCCGAGTCGGGGCAGGAGGGAGAGCGCAGTGTGCGCGTGCAGCTTGCTCCCACCCCTGGGTGAACCCTGCCCCCTCGTTCGCACTTTATTGCACCTCTGCCATCACTGCACTGGGAGGGTGTCAGGGCCTCTCTTACCCGTCATCACTTCCTTTGCTCTCTGCGCCTAATGATTAACCAGCCTCACAGGTTCGTTAGCTGGCCCTTGTGCAAAACCGAAACATTTAGAGGCAGAAGAGGCGCAAGTGATTGTCGGCCCAGCTGGGGTCCTCTTGCAGAGCTGCAGTGGTGTGGCTGTGCGACAGCAGGTCTGCTCGCACACACAGACAGCCTGGACGTGCTCAGCCTGCTCTGCAGCGGCAGCCGTGTGTGTTACACATTAAACCAGAGTTCCTCTCATCCTTCATTCACACGTTTGTGCTGCAGCCAGCACGAAGTCCATTATCAGAAGGGTCAATATAACAATAAAGGAGCTGGAAACGTCAAAGTACTGGAGTGGCCTCGTGTAGCCCTGCTCTACACCAGCTGTGTGAGAGTGCCAGTTAGAAGGTCAGTCAGCTGGAAGAGGAGGATCAGGATGTTGTAAACGTAAAGCAGAACATCTTTTAAATGTTGTAAAAGAGCAGGAGAGATGAAATACAGATGCCACACGCTCACCTGGGCTGCAGCCAGAGGCCCAGAGCATGGATCCCTGTGCTAGTGGCTGTGTTTATCTGGGACAGGAGCAGACAGACAGCCTTCTGCCTGTCAGTCATTCTGTGTGGTTTGGCTGTGGAGTCTGCAGTTTACTGTAGTGACTGCTCTTCAGGTTTGAGCACGGGGAGCAGAGCACCGTCAGACCTGCCTTGATGTGCAGCAGAGAGGAGCTCAGTTTCTTTTGGAAGTGTGCATCTCTGCAGCTCTGACACTGGGGACTGTCTATTAATAATCTAGAGTGAGACGTTATTTTCTGATGACTTTATCTCGCTGAGTGTGTATTTGTCTCAGAATGTCCGTATTTGGACACTGAGGCCTGCGTGTCAGTATCTCTGTGCTTGTGCTCATGCAGTTCCAGTCTCTCTGTCGGTCTGTGGTCTGTGGTCAGTGCTCTGCTTGCAGACTGAGCTGATGGTAAGACGTTGCAGCTCGACAGCCCTTCCCTGTCTCCCGTCTCCCTCTCGCTCTCCCGCTGCCTGTCCTGAAGCTGCAGCAGTGTTCCTCCATATCCATGGTGGCTGTCGCTCAGCAACGGGGAGCTCCAGCCATTCTGTCCCGCCATCAGCATTCCTGGGAGCCTGTGCTATGGGCAGAGAGGCTGGTGCTGGCACTGCGCCAGGCTCCGCCGGCCTGCTCCAGCAGTCCTGTGGCTGAGTCACTCCTCCCCGCGTGCGGGAGTCAGGAATCAGGGAGTGCAGGGTGTGTGTCAGCAGTGACGTGACTCTTGCACGTATCGAGACTGAGGAACCAAAACCGGCTACTTCCTCTGCTGTTGACGCCTGTGTGTGTCAGCGTCCGTGACTCTGTGCTGCAGACTGAGGTCTTCCACGAGCACAGTGAGCAGATTAGCGCTAATCGGTCGTCTCTGCTGCACCTAAACAAGCTGGACAGGCAGGACGTCCCTGGCGCTGCCCGTGACAGAGCATGACGGGCTGGCGGCTCTGTTGTCACACCAGGAAGTAACAGGCAGGGTTTGCTGGAGACTTTCGTGGGGCTGCGTGCTGGTGTTGTAGGACATGGATTCTCAGTAGGTTTGCCTGGAGAGAGTTAGGGGATTTTTTTTGGAAGGGCTAATTTCCTAATGGCTCTTTGTTTTCCAGTGATGCAGTCAAGGAAAATGAATATTTTAATCAAAGTGAGTTTTGCATTTGGTTAGGAGCAAAAAATGAGACCAAAGCCACAGCTGTAAAAATAGAAATAACTCCTCCCCCCACGTCTTGCTCGGTGTCTTCACGGCGAAGTGCTGACTGACTGGTTTCTTCACAGTAATATGCTGAGTAACCGCTATGGCAGTTTGGCCTCTGTCCTTTCGGTCAGGTTCAGTCTAGCCCCCTGTCTCAGAAGCCCTCTGTCAGTCCTGGTTGATCTTTTATCAGGGTGATTGCTTGGGGTGACTTTTCTGCTGTAACACGACAAGCAGGTTTGCTGGTGATGTCAGGGGTTAGAGGTCGTCCGTATCTGTGCGAGCTGTGACCCCTATTTAACATCCTCCTTTCTGTTTGCAGTGAAATCACTTAAGTCCAAGTAGGAAATATTTGCAAGCCGAATTCCTCTGTTGGTTAAATTTCTTATACCATAGTGTAGCAACACTGCTAGCAATAAGCTACAAAGGGCTGAAAGAAGTCACACTGCTAGCAGTTAATTGTGAGCAGATATTAGCAGGATGATTTCAATTGATGAGTTTGTGTAGAAAAACCCTAATAAACAAAGTACCTCTTCAGTGTGATTCTGATAGTTTCTCTCCTCCTCCTGGACCAGCAGGAGCAGAATGGCAGCTGAGTGCTCTAGGTGGCGCTACACTGCGGTGGGGCTCCCTCTGAATAAAAGGAGAGAGAGAAGCAGGAGAGGCTGTGGCAGGTTCACAGCGTTCAGTTCGCAGTCTGTCGTCTGTGCTTTGTCAGTCTGGAGTCAAAGTGAAACGGTTCCAGGAAGACAACAGAGGCTTGAATTTCCCTGCTGGTTTGTTCCTGGTGCTGCTGATGACACTGAGTTTCACTTCTGCTTTTACCAGCTCTGGGGCTGTTACAACAGTCCTGGTACAATAGGAGCTACAGTCCTGTTACAATAGGAGCTACAGTCCCAGTACAGTAGAACAGTCTGTTACAATAGGAGCTACAGTCCCAGTAAAGTGGAATATATACTAAGATTTCAGTAAGATGTATAAATATTCTGTAAAGTGATAAAAACTTTTCTATATAGACGCAGAGCTGATGGACTGAACAGAAGCTGTTTCAGAGTCGGGGTGTGGACAGGAAGCTGGTAAATTTAGAAGAAGCTAAAAATGCTGCTGTGTGCGGATGTCCGCAGAGTGAGAGCAGGAGCTCTTTCTCTCTCGTCTCGAGCCCCGGCCTTGTGACTGGGGATTAGAGGCGATTAGTGACGGGGAGCGGGGGGTGCAGAGGAAGAGAGGGGACGAGGTGCCGGAGCGTCGGCAGGAGTGACCTGGTTCTTGCCTGCTGTCTGCCAGGCCACACGCGGCCTGGCCCACACTGGGCACATGCTTCCCGACTGGAAAGTGGACAGGAGAGCTCGAGTCTCTGCCACCTCACCGCCAGACACAGCCGCTTAGCTGGCTGCAGAACGGGCAACAGAGTGGAGGTGGATTCCCATCATGCATTGCGCTGCCTACAAAACAAGACAATTTTCTTTCTCTAAACGCTTTTCTGGGGCCTCAGCGCTGGGGCCCTGGATCAATTCTGGCTCCTCGATCTGTCTGTGTGGAGTTTGCACGTTTTCCCTGTGTTTGTGTGGGTTTCCTCCAGAGTGGGCCCGTGTGCGTGTGAGTGTGCAGGGTGTCCTCTCCGCTCTGCGCCTGTCGCTTGCAGGGATGAGCTTCAGCTCCGCCGCAGCCCTGAACTGGGAGAAAGGTTAGAAACTGGCCGGGTGGACGGGTGTATTAATCCTGCGACCACTGCTTGCGTCCCTTGAATCAGACGAAGGGGTTTGAAAAGTGGATGGGTGGATTTATTAAGATTGTAAGCTTTTGTTTACAAGTCATAACAATCCGTTGTTGATCTTTCCTCCTCTGTCTGGCAGTTGAAGATCTCGTTCAACGAGTCCAGTCTGCAGAGCACGTTTGAGTACCCGTCGGAGAGCAGCGTGTGGGAGAGTGCGGAGGAGGAGGACAGGGAGGGGGAGGACAAGGACAGGGAGGAAGGAGAGGAAGACAGCGGCAGTGAGCGGATCTTCATCCCTCGACCCTCCTACACCAGCTCTCCCACCCACTCCCCCAACACCAGCACGGGTGAGAGGAACGAGTGGCTGAGCGGGACAGAGCCAGCACAGTGCAGTTAGGTTTAGAAGTTGGGCAACAGCTCCCTCTGCTGGACATAAAGGGCACTGCAGTCTGAAACAGGCACAGGGGCACTCGCTGCTCGGGAGAATGGGGATGCTAGATGTCAGCGCTGGTCAGGAAGAGGGTAAGACCCAAAAATAGAGACAAGTCACGTATAAAGGCGAGTACTGCCTCTTGATGTCTGGGTTTGTCGAGAGGAACTGATTGATCTTTATATGTTCTTTATACCTTTTTGAGTGATAATGCTTTTATACGAGTTTAATAAATGCGTCTCTGTCTCCCTTCGCCCCCGCCTCTCTCAGATCTGTCCAGTTACACTCCGAAGCACTCGGTGGATTTCAGTGCATGGCAGGAACACAAGCTCGAGGACTCCGTTTCCCCCGGGGACCCTTCCTCACAGCGCGCCGAATTGTCTGCCGAGGGAGTGATGGTGAGCGACTGGGTGGGGGGTGGATTGAGAGAGATCAGCCGTGTTTGAAGGCTTCCTGCTCTCGCTGCGGGTTAAACGCTGACCTTGTTTCCCTCTCCCTCTCTCTTCCTTTCTCAGCTCACGCCAGCCGACAGCTCCTCCCTTTCAGACTTTAGCAGTGAGCCGGCACTGTACTTCTGACCAGGCAGAACCCAACAGAACCAACAAGAACAACTCGGGACCAGCCAGAACCAATCAAACCCAGGCTGGACTGGGCTGATTCGTGTACACACAATCATGGGACCAACTAGAACCAGATAAACCCTTAGAGCCAGATGGAGCTGCACAGAGTCGGGCAGAGAAGAGTCCAGGCCAGACTGGACTTCAGAACCTGGTGGTTTTTAAACCAACCTTTTAGAGCAGCTAAAGACAGACGAGCTACACAGCCATGTGTTCTGCTCCATCAGGACCTGCTGAGAGCAGTCCCATCCAGCTTGGTCTGACCCATTGAAGGGACTGAGACCCACTCAGTCAGCAGAAGCCAGACACCAGCCAGTGTTAGCAGCACTGGTCACGCAGAAGAAATTAACTGGACTGTTCAGGCAAGACTGGAGTGCACCTCCTACACAATACAACTCCAGCACACACCAGAACCAACTGGACTCTGAAACCAGATCCACCGAGAGCCAATTATCATGGAGACCCAGGAATTCGGGGTGTGTGGAGGACAGAACCTACACATTTCTAAAGAAGAAAAAACTAAGAAAATCTGATCGTTTCAAAACGGAAACAGAATGCGTGTCTGCCGGTCTGCCAGCGCAGAAGCCCAGAGCTGTGGTGCGTTCTACCACGCCGTGAGAAGTCCTGCCGTTCCTGTCCTTGTTTTTCCCCAATGGTTGATGGTGTGGTCAGCACCAGCGGGTCAGAACGAACGTTCATTCCCATTTCCAGCCCCTCAGGCTCACCAGCAGTGTCCAGCAGAGGAGGAGCCCCTGTGCTGCCTGGACTCAGGAACTGTCCACTGCAAGAATGAGAAAGGACCCCCGGCTCCGGCCTCTGGTCCGCTCTGTCTGTGGGCATCTTCGGCACGATGGAGACACTCCTTCGCCACACAGCTGCTAACTGTCTCTGTCTTTTCTAAATGATTATTTTGCGAGGATGAGTGGATTCGGCACGGTGGATGGGGGTCTAGAGGTGGGCCAAGGGGGAGATCCTCAGGTCTCTGTTCTGTGCTGCAGATTCCACCATCCGGTTCTTCCGTTTTAAAAGTGCAGCTCCAGCAAGAGACGGCGTGGATGAAGGAAAGAGAATTATTTGTTCTATATGTTCTGGAAATTACGCTGGATGTTTTTTGGAGAAAGAGGACAGGGAGAAAATTCGGTTTTAGAGCAAAAGGCTCCGATAGGCAGCTCCAGAGTGGGAGACTGTTGGAGAACCAAGTGAGAGACTGAGATATAAGGAGAGGATTCAGTTGTGAGAGTGGTTCTCTGGGCTTCGGCTGCTCTGTAACCTATCAATAATGATGATGACTGCATGCCTGGCATCTCTTGTAAAGGATATAGAAGAGCACAATACGTTCTCAATTTCAGCAACAAGATCAGACCTTTCCACTGGAGGGCAGTGTTTCCTCGTTTCCTGTTGTTATGATCATCATCATTAATGGTTCTCTCAGGGGTGGGTAACTCCAGTCCTGGACGTCTGCATTTGTTTCTGCTTTTCATTCCATTTTCCATTCCATCGACTTTAATGACTAAACTGAACTAATTAAGTGGCTATGAAGTCAAATGCAAAGACGTTTTGCAGGTCTAACCAGGTGCTAATTGAGAGGTGACTCTAAAAAGGGCAAGAGCCTGGCGCTGCAGGACAGGAGCTGCCCATCCCTGCCCCGTTTCACTCCGTGCTCAGTGTTGTCTGCATGCCTTCTGTTCTCACGGTGGATTTCCTCCAGCGGCTCATCAGTTACTTGATGTTAAAGGAGCAAGAGGGAACAGATAAGAATTTTTTTTATTTTTTCATTTGCACTGTCATTGCTTTGTTTGCACTTATTGTGGGAGGAGATGCATCCAGCTGGCTGGGGGAGTGGAGAGCTGCTGCATCTGAGCCCCCAGACCACGGCAGTGGGCTTGCAGACAGGGAGGGACTGGGGCTTTTAGAAGAGGCTGGTGAGTATTATTGTCAATGCAGGTTTTTAACTCCAGGATACTACAATTCATAGAGTTTTTAAGTTCTTTCAAATTAAAAACAATTCTCACTTTCCTGCTCCATTCCCAATTTCCTCTAGTTACTGTTCACAGCTCCTGATTAAGCACATTAGTCTCAAGCACTCCTGCTACACGAGCTGCTGTAGCAAACCGAGCGCAGTAGGTTTTCTGTAAGCTCATGCTCGTGTCGGATTAAGAGCAAGCCCCTGTTTTTAATGAGCAATAAGCAGTGGCTGCCTTTATCAACTAGAAACTCTTAGAGGTGTCCTCCCAAGTGAGCAGTGGAGAGTGACAGAAATCACAGGACACAGCCATGTGCCCTGCAGCCCCTTGAGACCAGAGACTGACCCTGCTGCAGACGGGGAGGCTCACTGAGGGCCAGAGGCGTAGCTGCAGCCGGCCAGTCTGTGCCAGAGAGACAGAGCTCTAGCCCACTGTCCACTCTTGCGCCGAGAGAAACTTACCTGTATGTTAAAATAGAAACTGTCATGTCTTATTTCTTTGTATTCTTTTGATCTTTGGCATTGGAAAAAAAAATAATTGTATCATTTCTACCCAAACAACTTAAAAAATGTTCGTCAGACAACACAAATGCAAATAAAAACTAGATTAAACAAATTGTGTTTCTGGAGTCTCTTGATTGCAGTGGGTTTCTGTCTCCTAAGATGGCAGTATAAAAAACCGTCCCTTAGCTACAGCCTGCATGCTTTTCAAAAGTCTCTGTTTACCACACTGTACACGTATGATGGTGCAGTTAAATTATAAGTTTCAACTTGGTGTATTTTTGAGTTTGTTTGTCCTGGGAAAACTGGCACTGGTGTGATTTGACATATTTGTGCATGTGGGAGCCCTGCGATGGACTGGTGGTCCCATCCAGAGTGTACCCTACCTTGTGCCGATAGTATCTAGCTCCCCTGAGACACTGAAGTGGATGATCGGCATATTTTTAAAAAACAAAGGCTGCTGCAGCTTCTGTAGAAGTATTTATTAAAATCTGTATATTTTATTTTAGAAAAGAAATACAAAAGATTGGTGCCTGAAACTCAGAACAGTTTGATTGCAACTACAGATGATCTACAGTCTCTCTGTCAGCACGGAGGCCACAGCAGGGGCATTTCCAGACTCGCGGGAGCCCAGTACGGGCTCTGGTGCTGCAGGGCTCGGCTCTCTCCCCTGGGGGACTGGGTGGTGGCATCAGTGGTCCTTGTGTGCCCCCCGTGGGTCAGCAGCTTTGCCCAGATTCCCTGCCTCCCTCTTCAGCACACTCAGAAGAGTCTGGGAGCTCTCCAGGATCTGGCCATTGCAGAGAGAAGGGGTAAGGAGGAGAGAGGAGTTCTGTTAGCCAAGACAGTTTTCATGAAATGGAAAAGGCAACTCTTCTTTACGTGGAGAGTGTGGAGAACTTTGAGCCTGCCTACTCATCCCTGATATGGGAGTTGATCCCACAGGACCCTTCGGGGAAACAGTTTGATGAGACTCTGTGATGAACTAAGTGAGACAACTGGAATCACCTGAATTGGCTCCTGTCTTTAAAAATATTTCAGATGTTCTCCTAAGATTAAACATGCTGAACCAGCACATACTGAAAAGAGTTTTCTTTTTCCTCAAAAATAAAGCTTGGAAAAGAGCTGGACACAGTGGAGCAATTAAAGAGTAGATGGGGGCTGTCATGCTGAAGAGCTCTGAGCCAGAGTACTCCAAGGAGTACAGGCACAGCTGCTCATTAGTGTTATTTTTTCATTAAAGAGATTGGGGGGTGTTAGTCTTTACGCATTCCAGAGGGAGCTGGAGTACATGCCCAGGAGAACACTACCCCCCATGCAAAAACAGCAGTTAGCAAGGACATGCTGGATGCCTGTAATGCAGGGTTTACCTAAGTAGTACTGGGACTTCACAAGCACCATGCAACCACAGTGTAGAGACTGCATATTGAGACTTTGCCTGATGTCTAGGATGGAGTTGGTAGGGAACAGTATTGTTCTTTTATTTGATATACTGTAGGTGTTAAGAGTGCGCAGTGTATGTAGTTGAGATATTGCGGGACGTAATGTATGTAGATGTAGTACTTAGACGTAACGGGATCCAGCACCAGTACGGCCAGCAGAGAAGTCCTCACCTTCATGTACGCGGCCTCAGTCTCAGCGATAGTGCGGTCAAAGTCGTTGCGTGAGGCCAGCTTGCGCGCCAGGCTCTCATTGACGCGGCTCAACTTCTCGGTCAGGATGCGGATGTCATTCTGGAGCCGAACCTTCTCCTCCTCTTCCTGCTGGATCTGTCTGTTCAGCTCATCCCTCTTTGCACACAGCTCCTCGATACCTGCGCAGCACAGTAACACAGCTCCTCAAGCACCATTCCAACGAGAACCTACAATGGGTTCAGTCAGTGTTTTAACAGGAGCAATTACAAGTTAACAACACGCTGAAAAAAAGGAAAATCCTTCTTCGTTTGCAGCTTGCACACTGATGCAGCTATATAGTAATAGTTTACTGTTGTGTCAATATATACACTGCTGACACTGTCCCTCAGCATGACAGCCCAGGCCTGATGGCTGCTGCTGTATTTGTGCAGTTCTACCCACCCAAAGCTCTGGGGGCTGGGGAGGTGTCGGGGAGGAAGAATCACCATCTCTGCTGGAGGAGTGGACAGTCTCTGAGGTCACACAACTGGAGGAGGAAGGGATTCTCACTCCAGCTGATCATCAGTCATTTTAATTAGAAAGAGTTAACTAAATCAGCAGAGCTGGGCGCTCCAGGCATGCCTTGGAATACAATGACATCACTTGTGTAATCCCACCTGGGATGTGACTGCAGGGCAGAATTCTGATTTATTGTTTGCCACTGAATGCACGGAAAACACATTTAATAGGATTTTTGTTCTCCTGCTTGTGATTGCAGCGCCTCCCAGCTACACACCCTATGTAAACACACAGCCCCCTTTCAAATCTCTGCCCACACCAGTACCAGTTCCTCTCACATACAGTTCAATGACAAAGACCTACTTTCAAGGGCAGATACAGTATGAGTCCAGACCTCCCTTACAGCCCACAGACACTTCACAGCAGGATCGGTCCAGAGAGTCGAGCTGAGCCCGGGAGACCACAGGACTCGAACTACCCCCAGCAGAAGACCCTCACTAATCGGATTCCCACTAACCTCCTCTAAGGCTGTCTGCACTATGCCTATTCCCGACACTAACTGCTCACTGTGAGCGCGGCCCTATGCACATCGACGGTACAACAGTTTCAACAGTAGCTTGGAAACGCTCGATTAAAAACAGAAACAATTGCATATAACACAAAAATGCTAAAATGTTCAGCTATAACAAGAAGCAATCTCCCACACATTCACGCCTCTGCATGCTCCGCTGATTTCGCATTGTGTTCAGAAACCACACAAGCCGTGCCGCTATTTGACACAGGACAGCCTGCAGCTGCAGAGGCGATAGCAAACGTATTTTGTTTCTCGATTTTAAGCAGCACCAATTGCTACCAGCTGCTTCAGCGTGCATGGATGCCGGTGTCGCATCATTTAAGGCGAGGAAGCCTGACACCACCCAGCCGAGCAGCCTGAACTGGCCGCTATGCTGGACATCAGGCTATCAAACCGTATTTGTTTCGCTATGGGTCTCAGTCTGACGGGGCGAGAGGATCTCTCCCGCCTCGGGTCACTCACACTTGACCAGCTCGTTGTTGTAGGTCTGCAGCGCCGCTCCCTGCTGGCTCATCCTGCCGGCTCGGCGGGACCCCTGCACGCACTGCCCGGGACGGGCCTCGGCTCCACCCGCCTCTTCGAGACGAATCTCCTTTGCTGGCACGCAGATGAGGCTCGGTCGCAGTGTCCACTTGTCAGTTCAGCTACCCTTTCCCCTGCTTTCCCGTTTCCCCTCCGTCTTCCCTGCGGAGCTGTTGTGCGGCGCTGCCCTCCTCTTCCGGTCAGTTTCCAGGGCAACTGCCTAGCGCAGCTAAACGGCCGCTCTGCTTCCGCCACACTCTACCCCGCTCTCTTATTTAATGCTTCTTCTTCGCCTTGCCTTTATCGTGCTTACTTGCAGTGTCGGTGATGAGCCATTTCATATCCACACGGAATGTTTACGATCTCGTTAGTAGACTTAGATTTCTGTTATTAGGGGGCATATGTAACAAAATGGTGGTGACGTCATTACAGTGCGCCGCAGCCGAGCGGGAGAGTGCGGTTGGGTAAAAAAATTGTACCCTGGTCTTATGGTTAGAAATATAACGTCTTTGTCTGCATGGGGTGTACATATTCAAGACCGTAATCTGAGGCTGTAGCTGCTTTCTGAGTGGGCAGTTCCAGGAGCTGACCAGGAAAGAGCGGCACCGGAACCACTCACGACGTGGTCCAGTCCAGTGTTATACCTAGGGTCTCGAAGGGCTCAGAACAAGAAACCTGTTACTGATCCGGCTCCAAAAATTATAAGAATCGACGCTTTTCAGGTAAGTCGGCGACGAAACAAATTTTGGCAAAGTTCAGAGTCCAAAGAAGCTTTTGCTGGAAAGACCAGGGTGCGCGGCTGTTGAAGGAGTGTCGCGCAGTGTCTTGAGCAGATTCCCTTACCTACAGTACGACACCGCAGTGTCAGATTCGTTCGGATACTTTAACATGTTAATAATATGTCAGGTGGGGAGCTGCGTCAGCATGCGTAGGCTGCAAAGGAACAAGTAATAGGTTTATTCCATGCTGAAAAAAAGAAGAAAGAGAACATAGGTGTGTCAATGTTCACACACCTGAAGAAGGCTCCACGGCCGAAACGTTGTGTTCTCTTTCTTCTTTTTTCAGCATGGAATAAACCTATTACTTGTTCCATATGTCAGTAGCTGTGGCTTATCAAAATGAGTCCCTCAATGACGTGTATCCTGGATAATGTATCAGGTTGATTTCTGGAGGACAGGCTGATGTACTATAGTAGCGTAAGTGAGAATTCATTGTCATGGAATCCCCATGTTCCAGTTAAGACGTGACAGACCTGTCACAATCCCGAGATGAGGCGTGACAGTAAGCTCTTTGGAGGCCGTGAGCACAGGACCCTGTACCTGAGGGTCCTGGGGTGTTGTGTGCGCTGTGACAGCTGGGCTTCCTCATGTTGGGTTGTGTTATAACATGGGGGGCTTCAAAGTCTCAGGCTTCAGGGGAAGGTTTGTGCCTCATTATCTGAAAGCCACCTGAAAAGAAGCCCCTTCTTTACCGGGTGGGAGGGGCCAGAACTAAAGTAGCTTTCCTGCCGTGTGAGCAGGTACTGAGCCAGCTGCTCCTCTCTCTGACAGCCCGTTCCACCTGGGGGAGCCATGGACGTGGCGCCGCTGGCCGCCGCCTGGGACAGCGTGACCTCCGTGCTGGTGAGTGGAGTCGCCCGAGGAGGGGGCAGGGCCAGGGGGCAGCACCTTTTATCCTGCTTTCCTGCTGTTTCTAACCGAGCCAGGAAGGGCATTTTTCTGCTTGAATTTTAAAAAGTCTCCCTCTTCCTTCCGCCTCCCCCAGGTGTCCCCGGGGCCAGAACCCCCCCCGGAAGAGCCCGTGTCCCAGGCCCTGGCGGTGCTGTGCTCCTGGGGGCTCGGCGGCAGTCTGGAGGCCTGGCTCCTGGAGGCCCTGCAGACGCGGCTGCAGACGGCCGTGGCCCCCGAGTTCTGGGCTGGGCTGGACCAGCCGGAGAACGGGCTGAGTGAGAGGGAGCGGGCCGCCCTGCTTCTGGGTGCCTTCCGGACTCTGCTGAGCCGCCTGGAGCCCTTCCTGAGGGGGCTGGGGCTGCTGGGGGCCTGGCAGGACGAGGGCCGGGGCGGCCTGAGCGGCCCCGGGGCGCAGGGCCTGAGGGACCGGGCCTTCGCGCTGATCCGGGCCATCCTGCTCTTCTCCCCCGGCGGGGTGCTGCAGGAGCGCGTGCTGGAGTTCTACAGCCGCACCTTCGCCGCTCACATGAGCCGCGAGGAAGGGCAGGACGGGGAACCAGAGGAGGCCGAGGGCCCCCTGGGGGACGAGGGGGGGCGGTGTCCCGGCTGCAGTATCCCCCCGGAGGAGTGCTGGTGCGAGGAGGCCCTGGAGCAGCTGAGCGAGCTGAGCCACATCCTGTGAGTGAGGGGCTGCGGCGGCGGGGGGGTGGCGGCGTGCGGAGATGCGCGGCCATGCTGACTCTGGCCCCTCTCAGCTCCAGGCTGCAGCTCCAGGAGAGAGTCAGCGCCGAGTCGGTGACGTCCATCCTGCACCAGCTGATTGAGCAGCGCATGGAGCGCCGCTGCCGGGGCGAGTACGAGAGCTCCTTCATCAGCGACTTCCAGCAGGTACTGCCCCCGTCCCTCTGACCCTCCTGCTGTGTTGCTCCTGGGGAGTTGATCATCCGCCTTGTTCACACTGAATCCCACACACGACAGGCTCAGCAGTCCTGTCTCTGTCACATAGTGAATACAAACAACAACATGAGCACGGCTCTTTATTTTCATTCAGTCTCTGCACTGTCACTACCAGTGTGGCGGGAGATGAGGCCAGGTTGTTCTTAAGGATTAGAAGAAAGGTGGGCAACGCGGATCACAGCGCGCGAGGTGTGCTGGTCCGGCTGGTCAGCCCTCTCTCCTCTCCCCCAGTGGCTGGAGCGGGTGCTGGGCTGGCTGGGCCGGGTGTTTGCCAGCGCCGGGGGGCCGGGCAGTGCCGCCTTGCAGCGATGGCGCTGCCACATGCACCAGTTCTTCTGCCGGCTGTACGTCAGCATGAGGATCGAAGAGCTGTTCAGCATCATCCGAGGTGAGACAGGAGGGCAAGGGTGGGACGAGTGTGAGAGAGCTGAGGTAGATGTGCGGAGATGGGGGGCTGTGTTTTGTGGTACTAGCTAAAACACCTAATGTCCCGTCTCCTTCCCCCTCTCTCCATCTCTTCATTTCCTTTTTCTCTCCCCATTTTTTATCCCCTCTCCCTCCCCCATCCCTCCACTCTCCTGTCGTCTCCCTGTCAGATTTCCCCGAGTCCAAACCAGCCATTGAGGACCTAAAGTTCTGCCTGGAACGGACTAATCAGAGGCAGCAGCTCCTGACGTCTCTCAAGTCCGCTCTGGAGACCCGTCTCCTTCACCCAGGTGACCCAGTGGCACTGTGAGAGGAGGAGATGAAGGAGTCGGTCACTGACAGCAGTGTTACTACCTCGTAACCCGATCTTGTTTCAGATTCTCACAGCCCACTGAGTGAAAACACCCTCTTAGTTTTCACTTCTTTCGTCTTTTAAAGTCAGGAATGAACTGTGTCGTAACATCCAGTCTAGTTCTCCTCCGGTACTTTGGATTGGCCGGTGCCGACTTCCAGCCTGTATCCAGAAGTGCTGCAGGATCAAGTCAGGTGGGCTGGAGGCCTGGGGATCCCTGTGGGGATGATTGGCCTGTCTTGAACTGGGGTGTGCCGTCTTGCCGTTACAGGTGTGCACACGTCTGACATCATCACACTGTACATCTCCGCCATCATGGCTCTGCGTGAGCTCGACCCCTCCATGGTGATCCTGCAGGTCGCCTGCGAACCCATCAGGAGATACCTCAGGTCTGTCTGTCTACACTTGTAATGATCTGCTCCTCTGTCTGTGCCCTGGGTGTGTCTGTCATAACTGTCTGTTACGGGAATTATTTTTCACTGGTCCCCAGTATGGAGATTGTTCCAGTGTGGTGATTGGGTTATTCAACCTCAGGACCCGGGAGGACACAGTGCGTCAGATTGTGGCCAGCCTAACGGGTGATGCGGAGGGCTGCAGTGACCTGGCCAATGAGCTGTCGCGTGCTGACCCTGTTACCTTGGAGACGCAGGACAGCGAGGATGAGGGCAGCGACCCCGAGGAGTGGACCCCTGACCCCATTGATGCCCTAACAGGTCAGTCTGACCCCACACATTTGACCCTTTCAGCTTCTTGATGATGACTGACCTCTTCCCTCTTCCTGCTCTGTCAGACAAAACAGGCTCCAAGCGCCGCTCGTCTGACATCATCAGCCTGCTGGTCAGTATCTACGGGAGCAAAGACCTCTTCATCAATGAGTACCGCACTGTGCTGGCCGACCGACTCCTGCACCAGCTCAACTACAACACTGCCAGGTGCTCAGCCGCACAGTGCCCGCCCCCTCCCTCTCAGAAGCGTGCTGTACGTGTGTAGTGAGGATGGCAGCTCAGTGTGTTTGTCTCTGCTGCAGGGAGATTCGCAATGTGGAGCTGCTGAAGCTGCGGTTCGGGGAGAGTCACATGCACTACTGTGAGGTCATGCTGAAGGTCAGCCTGGCGGAAACACATTCATCCCTCCTGTCTGCCACATTCCTGCTCTCACTCTTATTCCTTGAGCTAGAGGGGTTGAAAAGGCCTCCTCTAATCTTGCTTGAATTCCTTCTCTCACTCTCTCTTTCTCTTTCTCTGTCTCTGTCTCTGATTTGTTCATCATCTGTCCTACTGTATGTCGCTCCCTGTGTGCAGGATGTGGCTGACTCGCGGCGCATCAACTCCAACATCCGTGATGAAGAGGCAAAACTTCCGGAGCAAGAGCGCCCCCCGCTGGCCCTGAGCGCCATGATCCTGTCCTCTGAGTTCTGGCCGCCACTGAAGGAAGAGAAACTGGAGCTGCCCCCCATCATTACTCAGGCCATGGAGGCCTACACACACCGATACGAGAAACTGAAGGTACTGGGGCAGAGAGAGCAGGCCCACTCGCACCCATACGAGAAACTGCTGGGGCAGAGAGAGGGGTGGGAACAGTGTTTAGCTGATTGAAGGGTCTGAGAAGATTGCTAACGCTGTAGCGCTGCCTCACTGTCCTTTCTCTGTCTCTCCAGGCAATGCGGACTCTAAGCTGGAAGTCCCATCTGGGCTCCGTGACTCTGGACGTGGAGCTGGGCGACCGGACTCTGTCCAATCTGTCTGTGTCCCCTGTGCACGCAGCCATCATACTGCACTTCCAGGACAAGAGTGAGTGTCTTTTTTCCCCTCTGCCTGTCCTCCTCTCCGATTCCCTTGTGTCCTGACCTTCTGTCTCTCCCGTCCTCCATCCGGGTCCTGAGATGTCTCGGTCTGCCTGTGCGTCGACCAGCTTCCTCTGCCTCTGCCTAACCCTTACCCCCCACACTTGCTCTCCCTGCCTCCCTCAGGCTCCTGGACGCTCGAGGAGCTCAGTGGCGCCCTCAGCCTGCCGAGTGGGGTGGTGCGCAGGAAGCTGGCGCTGTGGCAGCAGCAGGGGGTCGTGCGGGAGGAGGGCGCAGGGCTGTTCACTGTGGCGGAGGGCGGCGCTGCGTGGGAGCGGCCGGAGAGGGGCGTGGTGCTGATCGACAGCGACGAGGAGGGCGACTCCAACACCGCCACGCAGTCTGAGCAGAGGGAGGAGAAACTGCAGGTAAGCGACTCAGACCTCCTCCCCTCTCCTCAGAGTCTGACGCAGACCAGGTCAGACAGAAACTCCGAAGCCAAGCTGCACTTCACAGTGTTGTTCTGTTTTGTACAATAACTGCTACTGGGCATCTCTGCAGGAAGTAGGATACATCCTTGCAGAGCAGGTGCTTTGTTGACATCAGAAACATCTGAAGAATCTATACAGTAATTAGAAGAAAAAAAGGCTTCCCTGTGTTGGGGAGCAGTGAGATGTGTCCTGTGTCTCTCTCTGTCTCTGTCCTGTGTTGGGGAGCAGTGAGATGTGTCCTGTGTTGGGGAGCAGTGAGATGTACCCTGCTGGCTCTCTCCAGTTTCAGTGCCTCGCTCTCGCTCTCTCCCCCAGCTGTTCTGGGCCTACATCCAGGCCATGCTCACCAACCTGGAGACGATGACCCTGGAGAGGATACACAGCATGCTGAGGATGTTCGTCACCATGGGTCCCGTCGTCACGGAGATGGACGTGCAAGAGCTGCAGGCCTTCCTGCAAAGGAAAGTCAAAGACCATCAGCTGATCTGCTCAGGAGGCGTGTACAGACTTCCGAAATCACCACACTGACAGGCAGGGCTGGAAGAGAGAGCAGTCTGTCATCATCTTACTGAGCAAGAGAGGGGGAGATGGTGAGAGGTCGGGGTGCAGTTTGGCCATACTACTGTGTAAATAGAGAAAACAGGACAACTCAAGTCCCCTGAAAGACAGAGACATTCTTGTGTTCAGGTTAGGGCTGGAACCTGGAGACCTGTACTACAGAAACAGTAGCTAGTGCAGCCAGTGAGCAAGAGATTTGTGGACATGAATTGTATGACGTAACAAGTTTAATAAAGAATGGCGTGGACAAAAACTAATTCTGCGAGTGTTCAGGGAATCCGAACTTTAACTCATTGGTTCAGCCCTCTGCTGGTGTGAAGTGTTACAGGCCTGAAACAGTGGCTGTCTTATTGGTAAGTACGCGGATCTGTGCTGCAGAATTACCGCCCCGGGGAAGCCCCACTGTGGTGAGATGGCGGTAGTGCACCGTATCTGCGCGCCTCCGGGACTTCGAAAGGTGAGGCGTTATATAGGTAATATGCAAAGGAACAAGTAATAGGTTTATTCCCTGCTGAAAAGAGAAGAAAGAAAGCACAACGTTTCTGCCGTGGAGCCTTCTTCAGGTGCTGACGCAGGTAAACTGCAACCGCCCCTCAAAAGTTATGATATTTGCGTTTGTTCATGAAGAATAAAGGCATAGGTGGAGGCAAACACTCTTGCCGATAAAAATAACTGGTTGTTAGCTGAAAAAACGGTTTACTAAAAACACTAGCCGTCAAAAGAGAAGCAGTTGTCACAGGCTCCATCGCTAAATCTAAACTGAACAGCAGGAAAGAAGAGACTACGGTTATCTTGTAGCGGAACTATTGTTCAACGCCTGTGGTTGCCGGTACGGAGCTGATTTCGAATCGGACTGTAGAAAGTTACCTTCGAAGGGGCCGTAAAAACTGATAATATGTATAATTCACGATAAAGGGAGAATCGTATCTGAGTGCCTGTGGTCTGGGGGCCCAGGGTCGTGGTCCTACAGTATATCAGAAATTTGAATAGGAAATAAACCAGTTGCCGACTGCGACTTTGGGAACCGGTTTCTCCACTCTCCCGGCCGTAACAGCTCTGTTGCTACAGTACAGGTAGGGCTGGCATACATCTCTGTGGCGTCAAAGTGTACCGAGCTGTGTGTCTCAGGAGGGCTGTGCTGTGCTGTGCTGTGCTGTGCTGTGCAGGACTGGGCTGTGTGTCTCAGGAGGGCTGTGCTGTGCAGGACTGGGCTGTGTGTCTCAGGAGGGCTGTGCTGTGCTGTGCTCTGTGTCTCAGGGGGGCTGTGCTGTGCTGTACCGTGCTCTGTGTCTCAGGGCGGCTGTGCTGTGCTGTGCTGTGTGTCTCAGGAGGGCTGTGCTGTGCTGTGCTGTGTGTCTCAGGAGGGCTGTGCTGTGCTGTACTGTGTGTCTCAGGGGGGCTGTGCTGTGCTGTGCTCTGTGTCTCAGGAGGGCTGTGCTGTGCTGTGCTCTGTGTCTCAGGAGGGCTGTGCTGTGCTGTACTGTGTGTCTCAGGAGGGCTGTGCTGTGCTGTGCTGTGTGTCTCAGGAGGGCTGTGCTGTGCTGTGCTGTACCGTGCTCTGTGTCTCAGGGAGGCTGTGCTGTGCTCTGTGTCTCAGGGGGGCTGTGCTGTACTGTGTGTCTCAGGGGGGCTGTGCTGTGCTGTGCTGTACCGTGCTCTGTGTCTCAGGAGGGCTGTGCTGTGCTGTACTGTGTGTCTCAGGAGGGCTGTGCTGTATCGTGCCTCTCTGTTCTTTGTCCTGCAGGCAGTGGCGCGCGATGCGGGTGCGCTGGGTGACCTGGGACGTGAAGGACACTCTGCTGCGAGTGCGCTGCTCGGTGGGGGAGCAGTACTGCAGCGCGGCGCGGCGGCACGGCCTCACGCTGGACCCTGCCGCGGTGGAGTCTGCCTTCCGCCAGGCCTACCGGCAGCAGGAGAGCCGCTACCCCAACTACGGGCACGGCCAGGGGCTGTCCTCGCGGGCGTGGTGGGGCGCGGTGGTGCAGGAGACCTTCTCCCGCTGTGGGGTGGCGGAGGGGCAGACGCTGGCGCGCCTGGCAGAGCAGCTCTACGCCGGGTTCAGCGGCGCCGCCAACTGGGAGGTGTTCGCCGACTCTGAGAGCGCGCTGCGGCGCTGCCAGGCGCTCGGCCTGCGGCTGGCCGTGGTCTCCAACTTCGACGGGCGCCTGGAGGCCGTGCTGCGGAGCTGCGGGCTGCGCGGGCACTTCCAGTTTGTGGTGACCTCCGAGAGTGCCGGCGCCGCCAAGCCCGACCCGCGCATCTTCCTGCGGGCGCTGGAGCTGAGCGGGGAGCGCGAGCCGGCCGCGCTGGCGCACGTCGGGGATCATCACCTGAACGACTACCTGGCGGCCCAAGCCGTGGGCATGCGCAGCTTCCTGCTGGAGCGGGGGGGCGGGGCGGCGGAGGGGGGGCTGCCGGTGCCCCCCCAGCACCGGCTGCGCTCCCTGGACGAGCTGCCAGCCCTCCTGCAGCAGGACCAGGACTGAGTGGGCCGGCGGGTCACCTCTGCACAAGGGTTTGAACTGGAGAGCTCTGGAAAACCTCCACTTCACAAATAAAAAGCACTGAATCTCAGCCCCTGCCTGACTCACCCCTGCTGACAAGAAGCTGTTTCTTCTGATCTTTTTCTTTCTGCTTTTCCCTTGTTCAGAATAGAACGAACAGTGGGTCTGGTTATAGAGACTGGGGAGGGTGGTTATTCTGTGTCCAGAACAGCTGGCTGCTATTCCAGTCTGGGAGTGTGTCTCCAGCTCTGTGCTGTTGTCCTGTATTGACCTACAGATCTCCACCCTGTAGAAGCTGGTCTGCTCAACACTCCTGGTGTTTACCAGGAGCTGAAACTGCTCTGTGACACGTAAAACCATGTAAAACAACTAAGTGCATAGTTCAGGCTATAGGCCATCCTTCTGACCAGGCCTCTGCTTCGTCGTTATTCACCCTTCTGCACATGAGGATCTTGCCCACGTCTCCTGGGGCACAGTTGATGAACTGGTCACAGGGTGCTGCTGTGGACCTTCAGGTGTGGTCTAAATGACAAAGGGCTGCAGTTTGAAATGAGAAAAGCCCAGTTTTCACAGATCTTAGTGCACCAGTGTGTTTAACGTGGTTTGGGACAGGGTTCGTCTGTGCTTTAATAATAGTCAAACACTAGAGTGAGTCACTGTCAAGCTGTCTAGTGCTGATGGGACGTGTTAGTGGAAAAACGCAGCAGTTCGGTGACGAGTGACGCATGCCGGGAAATTTTGACGCAACGCGGGGTCACGTGAGGAGCCCTGGGTCAGCTGACTCCCTTCCCTGCGCCGCAGTCGCTCAGACACAGCAGCTGCAACACGGACCCTGTTCACTCCGGCTCTCCGTCTGCTGCACACCGCTGTCCTCTCCAGTCATGGCCAGCCAGTCTCAGGGCATCCAGCAGCTGCTCCAGGCCGAGAAACGGGCGGCAGAGAAGGTCGCCGAGGCCCGCAAACGTGAGTGAAATCCGGAGAACATGAGACATCGGGGTGGGCAGAGACGGTCTGGGAAAGACCGGAGTTCGCAGGCCCGACCCGAGCGGCGCTGAGCAGTGACAGCGAAGTATTACATTAAATTCAGATTACTGGCAACGTTACCGGTATTGGACCGGTAACAGCTACATCTCCCGTTAGAGTGTGAATATATTGTTAAACACGAGAAAGGACAGTGTAGGTATTCAAATACTGGTGCAGGTTAGTAGTCGCCCGGTCATAAATTCTCATTGAGATCGGTGACGGATGTTAGTAACTGTGTAGTGATGCTGTGATCTGACGAGAACGGGTTATAAATGAGGTCCAAGGTCACCGGATCTCCGGAGTGAGACCCTGGGCTATTATGTAAATATTCTGATCAGTTTAGCAGCTGTAGAGCTATTCGGGGACTATTAACACGAGTCGTTCAGTCGTTGGAGTCAGATGTTAAAGCCAGCGCATTTCCAAGCGGTAACTCCGGAGCAGAAGCAGTTCCGAATCCAGCCCGGAGCCGCGATGTTTTTCGGTAGTCTAAGATTGTTTTATCCAGTAAAGACACCGACTGTACAGTGGAAACATCTAAACTGGGCTGTTTCTGCTCCTAAAAAAAAAAAGCGATGTCATGGCTTTATTGCAGAGCGGACGGTGCTGGGAGTAAAACTGGTGTACAGGCGCTTCCTCTTGGCCGGAAGGCGTGTGATCTAGAATCTGGCTTAGGGGCCACGTTTCAGTCTTGCAGCGAGGCTCAACCCTGAGATCTGATAACGCCGGTCTGGGAGAACCAGAACACAAAGATTGCCTTTCTTACTGGGCTGAATGGACAGTGATGCGTTCAGGTTAGACAGAATTGATTATGAAGGAATCTTTCAGCAAGAACAGCTGGCGTTTCTCTCGGCAGCACATCTCTGCGCCCTGTCGCCAGGTCACCCCTGTCTCTTCTTGTGTCTGTCTCAGCCTTCTGCTCCATCTGCTCCGTCCATTCTCCCCTCTCCCTCCTAGCCTCTCTCGTTAGAAAGCGCAGTTTCTTCTCCAGACCAGCAGTTTGCCGTCACTGTGCAAGTGGCTCTTTTTCCAGTTCCTCTTTGTGCTGAGGCGCTTGGCAGTGGTTACTCAGGCAAGGCAACGCGTTTCCACCCTGGTCAGGTTCTCCCCAGCTGCTGGCGGCTGACCAAGGAAGAGGCCATGTGTTTGTGTGTATACAGGTGCTGTTTGGAGTCCAAATATCTGCAGGGCCAGATTTGCTCAAAAACAGAAACAAAGTGTCAAAGATCTGGCCTGTGGTGTTGACAAGCACAGCACCTGTGTCAGGGAGCAGCTCAGACTGCCCTCTGAAGGGATACTCTGCAGCTTGTTGTTATAACGGCTTTTTCTCAGTATACATGTCCAGTGGCTTGATAAAAGTGTGAGTCCGGTGAGCAGCTGCGCAGTGAAGTAACCCAGCCTGCCCCTCCCCAGGGAAGAACCGGCGTCTGAAGCAGGCGAAGGAGGAGGCGCAGGCCGAGATCGAGCAGTACCGCCTGCAGAGGGAGAAGGAGTTCAAGACCAAGGAGGCCGCGGTATGACTGAGGCTCCTCGCGGCGGGGTTCCCCTCAGCCCTGCTCCTGGGGTACCCCAGAGCCGTCGTCTATCCAGTCTGGCTCTCAGTTGCCCAACAGAGCTGCTGAGTTAGACGCCCTCAAAAACAGTTGGAGGTTTTAGTTTCTGCAGATTTCAGTAAAATTTCTTTAGATTTGCCAGACTTTAGGCCATGAGAACGGAAGTAATGAAGCAAACTGCTGGTTCATTTCTGGGCTCAAGTGAGCAGGAATGAACACTAGAGGGCTCTGGGTATCCCAAGGCAGGACTGAGGAGTTTTGTTTTGGGGTTTCTGTTGGTGAAGTACCCCTGCCCCCAGCACTCCTGCACCCCCACATCAGGAGTAGCAGATGATGGAGCACCGCATGACCTTGTGCTCTTAAAGTCTGTCAGAACACAGACTGCAAAGAAAGTAGCAGAACAGGAAAAAGAAAAAAAAAGTATTTTAGCTGTCGTGTCATCTTCTATGTACCTCATGAAGTTTTAGTGCTAAAACATTTATTACATTTTCCTTTTCGCCGTCATATTAACATCTTCGGGTTCCTTTGTGCAAACTGCCAGCTTGTCAAAACAGCTGCACCTCCCAGTGGCAGTACAGACCGCCTCACCTCATGTCCCTCTGTCTCCCAGGCCCTGGGATCCCACGGGAACTCGGCGGTGGAGGTGGACAAGGAGACTCTGGACAAAATGCAGAAGATCCAGAACAGCTACCAGCAGAACCGTGAAGCTGTGCTGGCCAGCCTGCTCTCGCTGGTGTGCGAGATCAAGCCTGAAATTCATACCAACTACCGCATCAACGGCTAGTGCCCTAGCCCAGGGGCTCCTCCTGGCCTGGTCCGGCCCAGACCAGCACTGCACTGATGCCAGGACAGACACTGCCGTCGGGATGGCCTGACCGCTTCCATAGCGCAGCAGTCTGAGCCCGTCCGGGCTGCACCAGCCTCGGGGCTCCCTCTGCCCCAGCTGCAGCAATTTGCTTAGGCCTGTGGGGCTACAGTAACGTCCACTCGACTACTTTTCACACAGAGGAAGTGCAAATTGCAGCACAGTAGCAAGATCAAAACGGACTCCACAGGAGTATCGGCTTCTGTTTCAGTGGGGAGCTCTGTACAGAGCCCAGCTGCTGGTGAAATCGGGACGCGCTCAGACTGCTGTGCCCTGGGAGACTGATGGCCATCCAAGCCCTGGGCCTCGTAGCTGTGTAGAATCATTAGGGTGGGTGTTAGTATGTTATTAATATCTGTGTGTGTGTGCTTGTTCTGTCGCAGAAAGTGCTGTCATTTTTATTTCATATATATATATAAAAAAGTTGTTTATTTCATTGTTTTCATCAACATAAAACTCAAAAGAGATCCTGATCCTTAATGCTGTTGTCCACATGAGTGGAGTGAGACGGTTCAGATTTGTGCTCTCCGCGTACAGCACCTCTGTTCGAACCCGAACCTCCTGTCCCCTGTGATCCGGGGAGCTCTGTCTGCAGCCCCTCCAAGCTGCTCTTTCACCCAACCTCAGCGCCACCAGCACCCTGGGAATTAAGGAGCTGCAACGCTCCACGACACTCGCCGTCAGGAAGAAGAGAGTTTAGCGCTCTCGCGCACAGGAAGAGCAGGGCCTGCGGGAGATGGCCAGTGGTATGGGGGGGTGGCTGTGTTGTTTTGTGCTCTGTGCAGTTTATGTGCTCTTTACAATCTGCTGTAAAAAATACAGGTTCTACCTTTTGATTTTTGGTCCTGTTACTCCTTAAATAAAATGATTATTTAAAACGATCCTTATGTGTCTCCTTAAGCATTCCTGTTTCTTGTGTGAGAGATGTGACCTCTCAATAAGTTAGTAAATAACCCGGAGACACAGACAGACCGCCCGCGAATGGGGACAAATCGTTACGAGGTAACGTTGAAGTTTCTCAGCAAACACTAGGGATTCTGACACAAGAGGCAAGGAGTCGTCGTGATGTTCTTCAACACCAGTTAAATATACCCTGCAGCATTGTACCATAATCATAATGACGCCCTACAGAGCCCTCTTTCTCCAAACCCCTGTCTGCCCCCGCCCTCTCGCCAGGCTCGCAGGAGGTCGAGAGATTCCGCAGCCCTGTTAGACCTCTGGCTGCCTTTATGAGCAGAACTTAATGCCTGTGGTTTGAAATGCGCTCTTTAAATCGTCCCGCTGTGTTTGTAACGCTGAGCGGAACGATCCGCAGAATTCCGGGATCGTCTCGTCCCGGCGAATAAGGAGAATAAGGAGCTGACGGTCATGGTGAGATGTCGCTGTTAAACCGTGTTTGTTTGGTTTATGAAAATGTGTTGGGGAAATTTTATCGAAAGACACAGATCAGTGAGGGAAAAGGCAGCTGCTTGTTTAAAGCAAACTTTAAAGCTTTTAACTTTTTGTCTAGTAGCTTATAATATATACATTTTTAAACCGACTAAAATGATTCGCACAGTTACATTTCACAATACGTGGAAAACATAATTGTTTTGAACATTTACTGCAATACGTTCAAGATAGCGTCCATTGAGGGACTGTCAGTTTGCTTGAACTACTGCTCCCAGATTCGTGTCTTCCGGTCTCCCGGCGTGCAGACATCTGTGCACTCTGGTGTTGGATTAGTTCTGAAGTTACAAATGGCAATTTATAGAATTCGGTTCAAAAACAGCTGGTTTGCAAAGGTCTCTCATATGAGGACTTTGTCTTAAAGCTGCAGTAATAAGTAATAAAGCTGCAAAAACTCATTTTCACTTGTTGCCTGTAACAGTTCTGAGTATTTCGTATGCCTGCTTTTAGATTGTTCAGTAGTTTTAAGAGTTGCTCTGAAGTTAATATTTTATTACAAAACACAATGAACACAACGCAAAAACGCAAGATTCAAAATCCGTCCGAAATACTGTATTTAAAATACCATGGAGGGTTTTCCTTCAGCTCCGTGAAGTTGGCACAGCACAAACGATGAAACCCTCCTCATTCGTTAGTGCTGCGTTTGTGCCGGTTTGAGTCGCTGTAAGTAGCGTTTGTGCTGCTTTCGTTTCCGAGATATAGCGCCTTGTTTTTTCGGGTAATCACGTGACTATCTACAAGGACGTTTACAGGTACCAACAAACTTGGTACTTGAACTCCTAATTGTGATAAAACAAGGGGGGCAATTTGTTTTCCGAGTCTGTCTGGTCGGGTGGGGCGGATGTTTCAATATATTTCAATATAGCGCCATCTTTTCCTGGCTGTGACGTCACTCTGTGACGTACAAAACACGACCACGTGATCTTTCAATTGTGATCTTTTGATCAGTTTTCCCCAGACTTAGCAGCCTTTACACGAATTAACAGTCTTACATTTAGAGAGGAGTTAGTACATTGGGTTAGGTGTTTTCTTTTACGGCTACGGCTACGCATGCACCACCCCGCTACATTTACATCATTTTCTCATTGGCCACAAAAGATACATCGAGCCAATAGCAAATCACATACGATTAAAAAAAATAAGACATTAAAAAGTAAATCATGTACCGCAAACATGATTGTAATCCCAGTCCTTAATATCAGTGCAGAAAATACTGGGCGGTACTAACGTGATACACAGAACTACCAAGAGTGTTTGTAGTGGTCGTGACGATGATAAACGCACGAACCATCTCGGGTTGCAAATCGGAGGGTGGCCACTTTCTGAATTGCATAGGGATATACAGACCTGCAGCTATTTCATAATCTCTTCGAATCTGAGAGATCTGTGATGTTAATCAAGATTATGAGCACAACAGAAGGAAATCTTTCCAGACTCCTTTGGAAAACACTCATAAACTCCTAGGCTGTTCAGTAACCTGAAATCTGAGACAGTCACAGATACCCTCATACTCCCTCAGACACCCTCAATCACCCTCAGACAGCTGTCTACTCCCAGACTGTCCCAGACAGCAACATGGACTTTCACTTGGTGCCAGTGCTTCCTCAGTGTCCTGACCTCTTCTCCGGGTCTCCACGGGCCCATCATTCTGTTCCCAGAGCTCTGCAGGGCAGGGGAGGGGAGGAGGGGCAGGCCCTTTCTATTGCAAGGCCCAAGATGACCAAGAGGGGGTGCTCCGCTGGGAGCCAGGTAAGAAGATGGTGCGTGGGGTTGGGCGTTTGAGCAGCCAGTGAAAATAGCTGTGTACAGCGTACCTGTGTGGACATGTTTCAGAGCTGCAGAGTGGGCAGGTGGTCCTGGGGCTGACAGGCAATATCTTGGGCAGCGCGAGTCCTGGCTTCAACCTGGAGGCAGGGACAAGGATACTGAGAGACAGGGGCATACAGGTGAGCTCACACACCGACAGACCAGCACACACGTACAGCGCGAACCTCATATCAGTCTGAAGAACAAGTCTGCTTGAACATGTGGGTTTTCTCACATTATGAATCCCCTAGTGACTCTTAAAAGACACCATGACCCTGAGAAGGGCTGCCGATGTGAAGGCAGGTGGCAGGTATGCGGTTTTAATGAGAAACTCCCCACCAGACGCTGACGGCTGTGCAGGTAGTGCAGTCGGGCGGAGCTCAGTGCTTGAGTGCAGAGTGTGTACAGCCTGCTGTCTGCTGTGCACTATTGCCAGGTGACTAGTGCAGAGCTGAGCGCCGACCTGCAGGGGGTGCTCCAGGACCTGGAGATCCGGCGCTACATCTTTCTCACCTCGCGACTCTTCACCACCACTCTCGCCCTGGTGAGTCTCTGCCCAGCAGACCCATGCCTCTGAGGCAGACAGTGGGCAGAACTGAGGGATGGTGGGGGTGGGGGGGGCAGGGAGGAGAGAGGGAGACGGGGGGAAGAGATCAGAGATGGAGGCAGGGGAGGACCAGGACAGGGAAGAATTTGTCTTGCCGGGTCAGTGTGTTGCAACTTTCCTAGGTTGTGATTGCATTAAGAAGACCGGGCCAGGCAGGAATGTGCAGACGTCTCGCTGACCTTGAGCCCTTTGACCTGTTCAGGTGTGCTATGTGTGCCTGTGGCTGAACCTGTACTGCAGTCTGCGGGCGCTCGGCGTGGTGATGCACTGGTCACTGGGGGTGTGGGTCAGCCTGGCGTCAGCGCTGGGCACAGCAGGAGGGCTGCTCATTCTGCACCGGCGCCGCTCGCAGGTATCCTTGACCTGTCCAAGCCTGTCCGGGTGAGTGTGTCTGAGTGGTTCTGACCCCAGCCTCTCTCCCTCTCCCTCTCTCCCAGCTGAACGTCAACACCGATGTCAGGATGGCGGCTGTCAATGAGAAGCTGCTCAAACACAACCTGCTGGCAGGACTGACAGGCTGCACAGACCGACACCCGACTGCGCTGAGAGTATCCCACATCCCGAGGAGCGAGGGAGAGTGAGGGAGTAGATCCAGAGGGAGGGAGGGTTTAGCGGAGGGGCAGGAAGAGCAGGGACCTGGGGCAGGATGTGGGCAGGAGGATTCACACATGGGGAGAGATGGAAAGAAGGCAGAGAAAGAGGGGAGGACGAGGAGGACGAGGAAGAAAGCTGAAAGGAGGATGAGAATAGGCCAGTTGACGCGGCTCAGGCTGACAGCTCCATCGGGAACCGAATCTTTCTTAACGCCCTCAGCTGTGGATGGTGCACTTTGACCTCTGTCCGTGCAGAAAGGCCCTCGCTGAGCTGATGGAGCACTGGAGCAGCTCTCATCAGGTGAGACAGGGACACACCCCAGTACATCTGACTGCTGTCACAGTGCCATATCACAGCACTGATGCTGCTACAGGGCTTTCTAGACAGCTGAGGGCTTCAAGTGTTGTCCTGTACCTGCAGGTGCGCAGGTTTCCTGTTTGTGTGCTGTGAGTGTGTCGCTCCCCTGTGTTTCCAGCTGGAGCTGCAGAGCCGTCTGAGCCAAGTGTGCGTGGTGGTCACCGGCTCTTCCAGCCAATCGGAAGAGGAGGGGAAGGCAGGGCTTACAGAGGAGATGCCCCTGCTGGCCAGTGTGAGCAGAGGGGGAGGTGCCAAGCAGCTGTCCGTCACTCAGTGTGTGCGTCTGATACCCAATGGGACACCACAGGTAAGCATCACCCTGGAAAAAGATCAGCTGATGCTCCATCACATTTCCCCCTCTCTGTTCCTCTGTGAGCTTGTCTGTGCGCCTCTGAAGCTGTTCTGTTGCTCAGGAGCTTGCGGAGTGTCTCCTGCTGTCGTGGTCCGGAGTGTACGTCCGACTGCTGGTCCTGGGACATCTCCCCTCGGCTCCCAGCCAGTCCCACGCCGGCCTCTCCCTGGCTGTCTGTCCCTGCCAGCTAGTCCAGAGTGCCCTGCTGGACAGCAGTGTGCCCTGCTGCCCGGTGTAGCCTGCCCCCGGGCATGGCCATGGGCAGACAGCGGAGGGCACTGCCCCAGGGAGGATCTGAATGACGTGCTCTCCACCTGGTTCCGTCTGTCTGCGTCTTTCGACCTCCCTGCTCTCTGTGTGCATCTGATCCCCAGTCTCCCCCCAGTCATCCCCCCCGTCCCCCCCAGTCTCCCCCAGTCTGCCCAGCCAGGACAGGTCTGTGTGTCAGCTGTCTCCCTCCTCCCTCGCACTTTACCAATGTCACAACACAAACACACGGTTTAGGGGCTTCTTTTATTTTCAGGAACACCTCAATAATGTTTTCCCAGTAAATGATTTTGTGTTGTTGTTTTTTAAACAATGCAGTTCCTCTTGTGGTTTTGGGATGCTCACTGTGTCACGAGTCCTGGGTTTCCACAGGCTGGACGAGCGCTGACTCACACGGACTCCAGCACTGCGGCCCCAGCGGGGAAGACAGGGGTGCGATGAGTCACGGGTGGCAGATGTTCCTGCCCGCTTTTGTCCTGTTTGTCCTATTTGTCCTGGGAACTATGAATAATGGCTGTAAACTGGTATTTGTTTTTTCCAGATTTATCAGTACTCCTGATATTATGTGCCAAAAACAAAACTCCTTTTTAAGTGTTACTCATATTTTAAATTCATAACTGTTCTGCAGAATTCTGATGTCATTTCCATCCCGTCTGTACAATAAAGAATTTGAAAGCCACTGGGAGCAGGGCTCTGCCTGCTGTCTGGGATGGGAGCTGATACAACACAGATGGCTGCAGGGTCTGTAATCTTGTGCTGCTGCAGAATGGAGCAGAAATGTGCCTCATTGACACAGCCTCTTCATTAGTGTGCAGTTTAACTGCTTACACAGCCACCAGGCCGTGGCTGCTGTCTGACAGAGAGCTGAAAATGTCTTCATGGGTCAATTCCCCTGCATTTCAGTACAGCAGCACAAAGTGTTAGAGAGCCAGCAGAATGCAGTCCTGACCACACTGGGCCCCACAGATGCTCCACACAGCACAGGCACTGACTCTGCAGACAGATCATCAGCCCAGCTGTGGGTTTTCATGAAGCAGTCTGAACACACACAGTGTCTGAGCGCATTAAAGATCGGTGATCTATGTGTATAAGTACACTCAGTCAGTGAGGCTGTTTACGTAATGTCCATCCATTTTAGCTGTCACATCAGCCAATGAAAGTGGTGGCTGTGCACCTCCAGACCACCGTACTGACCAGTGCAGACAGAGCCAGGTGGCCAGACCCTGTTACTGGAACAGTGACACATGACACTATCACCATGCATGGTGACAGAGAAATGTAGATACAGGGTGGATATTAATGTAATGTCTAATGGCAAGAAAGCCATGGAAAATGAATATCTGAATAATCAAAATGAGGTAAATCAGTACTGAGCAGCTCCGAATAGAGCGCTTACAGAATCAGCAGGCTAATGGAAAAAAAAATCTGTCATTGATTGCTACTGCCTGGCGAATCTCAGCACTTTGAGATCAGCTGAGTGGGTCTTTAACGACAACGATCGGAGCAACGGAGGCTGGGCGGCTGGAGGTGAAACATATTTTCCTTAAATTTATTATTTTTTTGGTGTTTCTGCAAATATCGATTATTTCAAGCAGATGACTAAGGTCCAACGCAGACAAGCTGCTAAGGTCGCTGTCCTACAGTGATCCCGTTGTCTAATGGACGCACTGAGTGCTGCTACCGGCCATTTACAGCGTTATGTTTACTCATTTTCAAACGCGGTTTTGCGAAGTTACTGTGGAAGTTATGAGTAGTTCCGTGTCCGCTCTTTGACGCTGATTAGATGTGGAAGACAGCGTCACCAGGGCCGATGGCGTGAGATGGTATCGCTGTAGCTGTTGTTAAGAACTATGGCGACAGAGACGACGAGCCTGCTCGATGAAGCGCACTAAAGTAATATTCCGCCGACCTGTGCTGGACAGGCTCCGATGCGGGCCGTGGGCTCCCCGGGAGCACAGCCCTGACTCTGCCGGGAAAGCGCCCCGCAGCCCGGGCGACAGAGAGCACCCGCGTTCAGGGGCTCCCCTCCATCCCGCTCGTGTCAGTTAGAGGTTCCGGGAAACGACCGGGGCAAGACGGCCCCTGATGATGGAGCGATAAGCGTGTGTCCGGTCTGCTCTGTGCTTGGCCACGGGGCACCGCTGTGCGCCACTGACGCGAGTGGGAGCGTGTCCGCTGACTAGCTCCTGAGCTCAGAGCGGGAGAGTGCGGGCCTGCTCTGCGCAAGCTGGTCGGTGTTCAGTACACCTGAACACAGGAGCACTTTCCGCACGTCTCCAGCCGGCCATGATGGGTTTGTCTTCCTGCCTGACCCCCCCGTCACCCTCTCCCCCTCGTCCCTGCTAGGGTAACGTTAGGGTCTCCAGGGTAAAGGGGCTCATGTCACAGTGTGTTACAGAGGGTGACATCACCCTGAGAGCTGTCAGTCACAGGTACTCCCCTCTCACTCTGCCCTCTCCGGTCTCTCCCCCGCTCCGCTCCTGACCTGCTCCCCCCCAGGCGGCAAGAGTCAGGATGTCAGGATGGACGCTTGTGCCCCCGTCGCTCTCCCGGACAGCCTGCTGCTCGAGATCTTCCTGCAGCTGCCCCACGATGCTGTGCTGAGCGCGGGCCTGGCCTGCCGCCAGTGGTATGCTGTCTCCCGGGACGAATTCCTGTGGCGCGAGCTCTTCTACCGCTACTACCGCATCCCGCGCTCTGTGCCCAGGCACCCAGGTACCCCGCGAGTGCAGGCGTCGCTGCCGGCCCACACCATGAGCTGGGAATGTCTCGGGTTCGATCAGTGAGCTGAGGCCTTTGATTTTGTTCGCTGGAATAAGTCATGTGAAGAATGGAGGTTTGCGTTTGTTGCAGTTGGTGAAACCGGACAGAGATCAGTCTGCTGTGCATGAGTCTGGCTGCCGTCCCTGCCCTGTGTGTCTCTGTCAGTCGGCTCTGTCTTTGCATGTGGCCGTCTGATAGTGGGCCTATATCCCCTTAGTCGGACTCTGTGTGTGCCTGATTGTCTGACTCTGGGAGTCTGCTTGTGTGACAGTGTCTGACGCTGTGTGTGTCTGCAGCTGCAGAGTCCTGGTTCAGCGAGTTCCAGCGGCTGTTTGACTGTATCCCCTGTGTGGAGGTGCAGACGCTGAGGGAGCATCATGACCAGGTGCTGCACCTCAGCTTTGCTCACCGAGGACACCTGCTGGCCTCTTGCTCCAAGGACTGCACTGTCAAGGTGCTGCTGCTACCTTCTCCTCACTGTCACTGTCAGTAATTCTCACAGTCAGACTTCCCCTGCTCTTTCTCCACCTCTGTGCCTCATTCTCTGCCTCTTCCTCCCCTGGTCAGATTTGGCGCAATAACCTGGAGATCTCGCTGCTACACAGTTCCAGTATGCGCCAGTTTAACTGGGGCTACACCCAGTTCTCCCAGTTTAATGTAGACGACTCTCTGCTGCTGGTTTCGGGCGTGTACATCGGGCCACACCACTCCTCCTCAGGCGAGATCGCCGTCATCAGCCTGGGTGAGTGTCTGGGTGACCCCTCCGGCGGTCAGCCTGACGGCCTCTGCCCCTCCGGCGGTCAGCCTGACGGCCTCTGCCCTCTCACGCTGCGCCTCTTTTGCCTCCCTCTCCTGCAGCCGATTTCTCGCTCCTGTCCCGCGTGAGGAACAAGCCGTACGACGTGTTTGGCTGCTGGCTGAACGAGACTCACCTGATCTCGGGGAACCTGTACTGGATTGGCAACATGACCTCCTGTTCTGTGCTGTGGCTCAACAAGGCCTTCCAGGTCAGTCTGCCGTCCTGACACACTGCTTGCGGTTTCTTCCCCTGTCCGCTCCTGCCTCTGTATCCTGCCGCCTCTCTCTGTGTGCAGGATGTGGAGTCCGAGAACGTGAACGTGGTCAAGCGGCTCTTTAAGATCCAGAACCTCAACGCCAGCACCATCCGGACCGTCATGGTGGCAGACTGCCGGCGCCACGACTCCCCCGACCTCCTGCTGGACTACGAGGCGCAGGCCGCCGCCCCCATGCCCCCCCGCCGCGGCCCGCTTGTCTTTGACCTGGGCTCCGACAGCGAGGAGGAGGAGGAGGAGGAGAAGAGGGAGAGGGCGGTGGCGGAGCCGCTCTGCACTCTGCCCCCCGAGCAGGACCCCTCCCCCGGCCTGGAGGACGTGCTGGACAACTTATTCGAGGTGAGACGGGCTGCTGGAGCTGCTGTGTGTTGCTGCAGGGGCTGGGGGCGGGGCTAGTGTTCGTCAGTAATGAATGACGTGCCAGTGCTGGTGCCCTCTCCCAGGGCAGGGGCAGCCCGGTGATCAGTGAGCGGCAGCTGGAGGCCAGGGTGGCCCGGTTTCTGGGGAAGACGCGCACACGCCCTGCGGACCTGGCAGTGGCTGACGGCACCGAGCAAACTGACCACAATATCTACCTGCTCTTCACCACGGGCAGCCTGACCTACAGCCCGCACCAGATAGGTACGACCTCTGACCTGCGCCCCACACCGGATAGGTACGACCTCTGGCCCACAGCTCCACCAGATAGGAACAACCTCTGATCTATGATCTGTTCCTGATAGGCATTCTGGTACATGGTATAGACTCACTGTCCTACAACACACACTTATAGGCCTGTTGTACTCTTATCTATAACCTTGACTAACTCCTGTTGTACAGTGCTAAACATCTGGTAGGTGCATTGACCATTAGCCTCACTAGAGAGGCAAACTCACCTTCGACCTTTGTGTTATGTACAATCTGACCCCAGAACGTTAACCTTTCTCTAAGGGATCAAGCGGATCATGCCAGATCAGATGACAACGAGTGGGCCGGTCCTTGGGGAGGAACGCAGCTCGGACGAGTTCTTCGATTCCCTGGATCACTTGATTGATATCCATGGGCACATCATTGGCATGGGCCTGTCGCCTGACCACAGGTGGGGTCAGGGTGTCTTTACGTCGTGTGATCAGGAGAGTAAAGGTCTGTTCTTCTCTGTCTCACTGCTTCTCCTCTGTGTCCACTCATCCTCCCACCCCCCTCTCTCCCCGTGTCGTTCGCACAGGTACCTGTACGTGAACAGCCGCGCGTGGCCGGCGGGCTATGTGATCTCTGACCCCATGTCTCCGCCCCCCATTGCGGAGGAGATTGACCTGCACGTCATCGACCTGAAGACGCTGCGCGAGGAGAGGCGGATCCTGCGGGCTCACCGGGCCTTCACGCCAAACGACGAGTGCTTCTTCATCTTCCTGGATGTCAGCCGCGACTTCGTGGCCAGGTACTGCAGGCACGCCGGAAACAGAGGAGTCTGGCCTGGGGCTCGGGCACGGATGGCTGTCCTGGAGTTGAGAAGCTGCTCCGTGGTCTCTGATGTCTTCCCTGTCTCCCCCAGTGGCGCAGAGGACAAGCACGGCTACATCTGGGACCGGCACTACAACATCTGCCTGGCGCGGCTGCAGCACGACGACGTGGTGAACTCGGTGGCCTTCTGCCCGACCGACCAGGAGCTGCTGCTGTCCGCCAGCGATGACGGCACCGTCAAGGTGTGGCGCTCGCCGCGCATCGTCCGGCTGGCGGCCGAGCGGCGCCGCCAGGCCCGCCCGCGCCGGACGCTGTTCTCCTGGCTCGGCGGCAGACCCCGCTAGAGCCGGGCCGGAGCCCGGGACAGACTGGAGCAGCAGGAGGCAGAGGGGGCAAGTGGTGGGCACGGACGGGTCTGCCCTCTCCTCTGTCTCCTCTCCGCTTGTTTTCAAACTGCAAAGGGGAATCTGTTGCTCTTTTTCTGGAGCTGCCGCAGTTGTGCCAGCAGATCCCGCAGTTCTCCTCTCCGGGCTGAGCTGCCCAGGTCTCCCTGTTGTTCAGCTGGATGGACTGGTGCAGAGGGAGGGGGGCTGTGACGTGTCAGGATGGGATCGGGCTTCAGAGGCCGAGCGAGAGGAATGCCACAGGGATGGGGGAGGACTGCCGAGTCTCTGGAACAGCTTCTTCACTGTTGGGCTGAATCTGTCCAGTGTCCAGGAGGCGTCAGACCGTTTCGGCTTCACTAGGTCCATGAATTTACACAGCTGGGGCTGAAGCCAGTCTGTGCATGTGTGTTCATGTTGAGATGGGTCTATGTGCCTTTTGTGTCGTACCTGCTGTTGCTTCTGCTCTTTAATAATACTACTACTAATAATGGTAATAACTTCTGATCTGTCTCGCTGGCAGCAGGGGGCGCTGGTGAGCTGCCTGTCCCGGCAGTAGGGCTGTCAGGTCCTCAGCCTCTCGTCGACTCAGGTGGTTTCAGTTGTGCAGCAGAACAAGCCGTGGGGTGTAAAAAACTTCAGAGCCACTGTAACTCGAATCAGGTTTGTTTGTGCAATCACCGGTTTAAAAAAACACCTTCAGAACCGTTTGCCTGTGTCCAGCTGAGCTAATAATTCGGCAGGTCTGCAGGACCGGGAAGCCAGTGTTGTGCTGTAGCGGTACTGATGATGGCTCGGTGTTGGTATAGGGAAGAGAGCCCCAGGCCTCGGCGGTTTGTACAGGGCGCAGCTCTGAGGACCTGCGCTGCCATCGTGTCCGAGAGCACAGTGCTCCTGGTGTGACTTTCACACCAAACCAAAAATATTTTACTTCCAGTTTCGATCAGTAGACACTGAGTGATCCGATCAGCGGACTGACTGGCTGATTGAGCCCCATTGACCTCCTAACTGACAAAGAGCAGCTTGAGAAGGGCCGGCGGGACCCTGGTCGCTCTGACAGCCCTGGACTGGATTCTCCTGCAGTGAGGAGGCAGGACTTCGTTCTGCCTGGTTACTGTTGGTTTTAAACAGCCAGTTCTTGTGACCCAGGCTGCGCTGTAACTCTCACCACTGACCCACGCTGGTCACTTGCCTTGCTGTGTGGATCTTTAGCCAGCCTGGAGTTTTTAAATAAAGTCATGATAAATCTGTAAGCTTGTGATGGTGGTGGTTCTCTTGCTGAAGGAACAAGACATTGGTTTAATTTCTCCCCATTCCTTCTCAAATTCCTTGTCCAGCAAGGAGCCCCCTGCAGTAGCCTGAGTCTACAGCGCTGTTGCTATCCAGCAGGTGGCACTGCTGCCTGTTAGTGCTGACGTCTCCAGCAGGTGGCAGCAGAGCTCTGCAGCTGCACAGGGGTGGAGGACTGGGCTCCTGCAGTGGCTGGAGGCAGAACTACCCCTGGAATGGGAGGCCAGACCATCGCAGGGCAGATAAACTCACCGGGGCAATAAAGAGATGCCAGTTAACCTAACTGGCAGGAAATGCATGTGAAATATAGAGTACTTTCCTTTATGGCTCGTAAACCCAGATGGTGCTGGTCCACCTGTAACAGGTAAGAAGGACCCGCTGCTCCAGGATGTGCTGTAACTGGTCATTCTGGATGTGGCTCTGCAGCCAGTACAGCCAGTATAACCACTGTGGCACCTTTTACAGCCAGCTGTTCCAGTCAGGGGTGACGGGTCCTGTACAATCTCCTGAACTGGAGCCCTGCGGATCGTGTGTACGTCTCCCCAGTGGACCTTGTGTGGGGTTTTACACTGGACACAGGCGTTTGAGGTGAACAACTCAACACGGCACTGATGAAAACTGTTTAATGAAATAAATATACGATACACTGCCGTGAGTAGAGTCTGAACACAGAGTGTCTTCAAAGTGATCGCCACCCGACAGACCATGAAACAGATCAGTTAGTAGCACTCTAGGTATCTGGAACGCAAAGTACAATTCGATAAAATAATCTGAAAAACAGGCACTGAGACATTAATGTCCATTGCATTAAGCCTATTAAGCAAAACATATATTAAATATTAAGTATGGATCCTAATCCAAGGATTAGCTTGCATTAGATCCTTTTTTCCATTAACCCAGGTATCAGCCTTTGTAATTAACTATGACTCCTGCAGCTAGATAATCAGAGCTGTGGGTTACAGGCTCTGTGCCTCTTGGAAAGAAGAGATGACCCTTCACAGCTCCCACACCCTCTCACTGCGCCCAGATCACAGCCCTGGGGTGACAGAATGATGGATGCTGTGATCTGGCCTCTTTCTGACAACACTAAATACATAAACTCTACTAATTTCTTAATAGCCCTGCTTTTGCTGTGTTATGTAGGCAACATACACATTTTCTGTATTCAGTACATGCACAGTATGGTCACTTGCATTCTTAAAATGCCTTGGGGCAACCTTGTTGTGAAAGGCGCTATATAAAAATAAAATGAATTGAATTTTAGCTATATGTTTTTTGCTTTTTAGTTTTTAAAAAAAAATTGTTAGTTTTCTTATTATATTTTAAATAAATCAGTGCTGTTTTTGTAAATGTAGTTTTGGGGCCTCTTTATGCTACACCTGGACATCTGTGCAGTAATAGTACTGTAGTTTCCTCTCTGCTACACTGTAGCACACTGAAACTAAGTCTTACACAAGCGACCGCACCATGTTCAATAACAGACGGCTTTTGTTGTGAGTAATACTTCATATTATATCATTTTTTGGTTTCTCAACCTTGTTTCCATCTATCTTTTGTAACAGAGCTCTCCTGTCTCTCTCTGTCCTTGTTATTCCCCAGTCCTTAAAAATATCATTCATTATGTAAAATGCATACATAATGAACTCACAGATTTATTGTTATTATAATAATTATTATCATTAAAGTATTAAATATAGCTGGTCAGATGATCTCGTATGGGCCTGCCCTGCTGCGTGCTGGGAGAGAAGGAGAGAGCGAACAGCTGGAGCTGGCCGGGCCAGACCCCTCTCACTGTCTTCACGCCTCTGCCCAATGGATCCACTTCATTGGCAGCTCGCTGGCGCCCCCTACCCCCGGTATCGCGCAGACCGACCACTGTCTGCTCACAGGGTGTGATAAGTTTGATCCAGGAAACTGCTGAAATTTCCCACACATAAGTTTTTGTTAAATTGCTAATTAACGTTTTTTTTCCAGTAAGCAGAGAATTGTGTTTTTTGGTTCTATGTGGAGAATTGGACTCCCTGTCTGCCTCTCTCTTTCTCTCCGCCTCCTTGAGAAGCATGTCAAGTGCAGAATGCAGCTCAGACCCCTGCTGCACAGCTGGGCCCCACCACTTCTGGCTGTAGGCTGCTGTAAGGATGCCGAGCGCAGGTATTCGAGAAGTTCATATTAACCATCCTGACTTTTTTGCTTTGTCTTTTTGAGCTGTGTACGAGAACCTGCCGCTGGACATGCCTGCCGGAGCAGGGTCTGCCCAGAGAGCACACTGAATTCACTTCAGTGTTCGTTCTCGGGGCTCGGGTGCTGATGGAGATTTTAGTCAAGGCCACCCTGTATCCAGTGAGGCGTTGCCACGCCAACACCTGGACCAAACCAGCTGAGCTCTCCTCCTGCATGTGTGCTGTACGCCCACTGCTCAGTCAAAATTACCCTCTGTAAAGCTTCCCCAGTAAATCCCCACAATAATTGTGCACAGCCACTGTGCACAAATAATATATTTATCATTATTAGACATAATATCATCATTATTCCTAACAGGTCTCTGGCTGTGGTGAGGAGAACGAGAGGTAGGAGGAGCACTACGCGAAGCACACAGGCTCCTGGAACCCGGGACCGTCCCGCTGACAATCAGACAGGCGCTCACTGCTCTTCTCCCCCTCGCAGTGCTGGGCTGAGGCTGCCTGAGCCGAGGGGAGGAAGTGGCGGCGGGGACCGTCCCCGAGTCACTTTCCAACAGCTCAGAACCAAACACTCAGTCTCTGCTCCCACTTATTTCTCCTTACAGCAAGCGGGCGACGACTCATAACTTGTTTCTGTGTTTGAAGAAATGACAGCGTGTGACGTTTAAGGGGGGTGTACCGCATTTCTTATTTTTTCCTGTTCTCCCTCTTGCACCAAGGTCTAAATCTGTGGGGCTCCCCCTCCTGAGCCCCACTCCCTCGCTGGCGGTGCGGACCTGCCTGCCCTCAGAGGGGACCTGCGCCCCCACGTTCTCCCAGACCTGCAGAGGAGCCACATCTGCGCCAAGACTTCACGCTAAGGTTATAGTTCTATATCTAGCCAGGTAAATCCAGGTTGTTATGTCATTCTCACTATCAGCACCCTGACTCACACCGCCTGGCCTCTGTGCCAAGCTGGGTGCCAGCTCCAGCTGCACAGCCCTGCCAGCCGGGTCAGAGGTCGCGGCGCCCAGGGGAGGAGCTCTGACCGGCCGGGCGGCACCAGTGCCCGAGCCTCACAGCCCGGTCAGGTCCACGATGGCCTTGATGAAGATGGTGTCGTCCCGCAGGTAGGAGCTCTTGCCCCCCAGCTTGGACAGCGGGCAGAAGAGCGGGCAGCCGCTGGCGATGTTCATCTCGCTGACGGGCCGCTGGAAGGAGGAGGAGGTGACGTCGGGCCGGAAGGCATCGATGATGTGCTCCCGGTTGTTCTGGTCCAGCAGCATCAGGGTCACCTGGAGGGAGAGCGAGGGAGAGGAGGGGGAGAGAATGAGAGAGGGGGACAAGACCCCCGGAGAGAGGCGTACTCGGGCGCACTGGAAGAGCTGCCCACCTTCTGGCTGAAGGGCCACTTGAGCAGGGCGTCGTTCTTGCCTCTCATCACCACGAAGAACAGGGACAGGTGAGTGCCGCGCCCCGTCCCGTCGCCGTTCAGGTAGAGGCGCAGGCACATCTTGTAGCCGTACTTGCTGGAGTAGAAGGCTGGGGGGGAGAGGGCAGGGGGGCCGGTGTTAGTGCACATCCCGGCCTTGCCCGCCCAGCTGCCCCCCCTGGGATCCGGACTGTCCGCACTGACCTGGCGAGAACAAGGCAGGGGCGCGGCCAGCCACGGCGTCCTGGCGGCGGCGCGTGAAGTCGGTGATCTTCCAGATGAAGACGCCGTCGTAGGTGCAGTACTCCAGCTCGCGCAACTGCTGCTCCGTCTCGGCCAGCAGCAGCTCCTTCATGGCCACGGAGCGCTCCATCTGCCGCACCTGCGGGGGGGCACGCACAGGGGCTCTAGATCGGCATGGCCCACCAACAAGACACCGCTATCCCATGAGCACACTGGCTCTAGATCGGCGTGCGCCCACGAGCGAGCCGCCGCTATCCCATGAGCATGTACCTTGTTGGTGAGGTTCTCGATCTTCTCCTGGTCCAGCCGGTGCTGCCGGGCGAAGGCCTCCAGCTTGAGTGCGTTCCGCTCCGCCTCGCGGTTCAGCACGCACACGATGTTCTCCAGGGCGCCCAGCTTCTGCGCCAGCCCGGCCCAGGCGGCGGCCTTGGGGGGCGGCCCGTCCTCGGGGGCCCGGTACAGACCCAAGGCCATGTCCGTCTCCGGCAGCGCCGCCAGCTGCCTCAGGCCGCTCACCGCGGACAGCAGCAGGGCCAGGTGCTCCTGAGCGCTGGACTGCTCGTGCTCACTCTGCTTATCATTCTCCAGCTGCAACACAGACAGGCCACACCCGCTGTCAGTACAGCGCCCCCCAGAGCCTGGCACTGCCACAACACAAGCGTGCAGGCTCCCACAGTCCTCTAACCTCTGGCTGCATGTCACACAGCTGGCAGTTATGAACTGATCACACAAGCCTTCGTTTGAAAAACAGCAGGGAGGGTTTATTCCACCTTAAAAAATGTCTTAAATGCAGAAAACAGAAGCAAAACTCGTTTCTTCTCGTTTCTCCCCTGTTACACAGCCCTGTCTCGGCTGCAGCTGTTGAACAGGAGGACCGAGGCCTCCAGCTTCAGCCTGAGACTTAGGTCCTGCAGCTACAGGCGCAGCAGGAAGGACCTGAAGCCAGAGGCTGTGCAGAGACTCACTGTGGCTCCAGTCCCACAGGGCTGGGCTCATCGAAAGGGAAAGGGGATATCTGCTCAGCGAAAAGGTGAGCAATTCATTCAGAGGTAGCTTTTCCTGGCCATGAGTTGATACTAAGAACTGAACTGAAATCGCTCTGTTCCTCTGTGACTCTTGCTCTCAGGAACTGAATGAATCTGCAGTTTTAGTTCCCAATATTAAACCGCTCACAGCTATGCTCGTCACAGTGTTCAATCCGGGTGAAACTGATAGCACTGGGGCTGAGCTGGGGGAGGGCTTGTGTGAGGTGTCTCCCGAGAGCATCATCACCTTGATTTTAAAGAGGAATAGTGGACTATTTCTTTGCAGTCGGCTCTAGAAGGTGGCACATCTACTTGTTAACAAGGATGATTCTTGTAGCAAGGGGAGCAGTGTTCGCCTGCATCTAATCCTTTGCATTTTATCCTCAGGCACTAAATAAAATGTATTTCATGAGCTCTTGAATAATGTTAATAGGCTGAAGTCATTCTTATTGTGGTTGTGACGTGAACCAGGAACAGAGCTAGAATGCAATATTATTTCCAGTTCTTGACCTTTGGCTCAGACCAAGGGAATTCCTCTGTGCGTTTGTCTCTGCTAGTTCAGAGAAGCTCAGGCAGCCAACGCAGTGCTTTCAGCCAACAGCCCGCTGAGGGGACCGGAGAAGGGGATTGGGATTTAATATTGAGATGATTTTTCTGAGATTGTTCTTCCATTTGCTATTTAACACCCACCCTGTTAGGAATCACCAGCTGCTCATCAGACCAGTGCAGCAGGGAGAGTGAGGGACCACAGCACCAGGCCCACACGGGAGCCCCATGACAGCGTTCCAGGTTCTTTTGATTGGAAGATGGAATGGTCAGGGTCCTGGTATGGTCAATTCTAGCCCTCTCTGGGGGTATCCTGCTATAACTGCAACGTTTTCAGCCTTGCTGGGGGATCACTGACTTTCCTTCCGGGTCAGAGGTCAGTGCAGCTCCCCCATCACTGCCTCTCTAAAGGGGTGGGTCTACGGGGAGGTCAAGCACAGGTCTCCTGCAGGTCACAGGGCGACCCTGAGGTCACAGTGCTCAGACAGCAGCCATTGTGTCTCTTATCCCAGAATGAAGTCATGGGATAAATACAGGAGTATTCATTTCAGAAGAAAAAGTGAACACAGCTTCAAGTCTTTTGTTGCTTCATTGTGGATCTGTGTTCACGCCAGGATTGCCTAAACACAATCAGCTTCTCCTCTGCCTGGCAGCCCAGCTCCCATCGCTCTTCCTGCCCAGTCCCACAGCCTGGACAGGCCATCCTGTCTGTCTCATCCTTACAGGGTTGGGTCGTCCGGTCAGTACTCACCACAGCACTGCAGCCCACCATACTGAACCGGCATGCGGCTTTAAACTTCCCGCAGGATCTGATGTGGTCAGAGAACTGTGGAAGGTGCAGAGAAGCAGTTAAATAAATATGTAGATAGAGATATAATAATAATAAAGCTACAGTGTTTAACAGTCATACACAGTCAAGGTTTCATGTAACAGTAATTGGGCTAAAAAATTCCTCGCAGGCACTTAGAAAAATCCCAGAGTGCTGGGCAGGTAGGAAGGGACTCGGTTCTTATTAATATTGAACTTTTGTGTTGTTTTCCCTCCTGACTGGAAAGGGGGACTTCCAGCCTGTCCATCAGTGCCAAGCAGGACAGACGTGTGCCCTGCGGGCCTGGCGCCAGGGCAGGGGAGGGCAGAGTCAGAGGGGAGCAGGGCCCCGGGCAGAGCCGCTCTGACTGCTCGAGCCCTTGCACTGTGGGTCTGGGCCCCGGGGCCACACTGCCCCTCCCTCTTCCTTCCTGGAACGTCCCGTCTCGCCAGTCAAGGCAGGATATCCTTTTACCAGAAACGCCTCTGCAGCATCACGCTGCTGGTCACACTGATACCGCAAGTGATGAGGGAGGGACTTTCAGCTTTTGAAATAGCGCGGTTACGATAACAGAAGGGTGTCATTTCTCTGGGAGATAAACCTCCCAGCGAGTGTGATCAAGGTTAGGAGTCTGGGACACCGCGAATGGGCTGTTCTGGAGGTTGTTAAAGGTGAGGGGTGGATTCTCCCACAATTAGCTGGAAAGGAGATGCTGATAAATGACTCTGCTCAGGGTGAAGTCTGGAACAAGCTGCCCAGCCAGGTGGGTTTAAATAAAGTCAGGTTCCCGTCCTCCTCCCAGCCCTGACCTGAGTATTGAATGAAGAATCATAGGGCTTGTGATCATGACGCCGGCCCTCCCCTCCCCCAGCTCCCGAGCCTCAGTGCGGACAGGAGAGCAGGAACGCTGGAGTAGGCCGGATCAGCAGGAAAGACACTGACCTTCTCCCGCGGGATCTTCTTCTTCCCACACCCCTCGCACTGCAGCGGGAACTTCTGACAGACCTCGTCGTGAGCCTGGAGCAGGGAGAGAGACAGGCCGTCACACTCCGACTGGGAACAAGGAGCCTCCGGCTGGGCAGCAGCCCTGAGCCCCCAGGGCCCTGCCAGCTGCCCCCGATCCCCTCGCGCCCTGGGCTGCTCACTACTGCCCCCTGTCTCTCAGCCCTGCCAGCTGCCCCCGATCCCCTCGCGCCCTGGGCTGCTCACTACTGCCCCCTGTCTCTCAGCCCTGCCAGCTGCCCCCGATCCCCTCGCGCCCTGGGCTGCTCACTACTGCCCCCTGTCTCTCAGCCCTGCCAGCTGCCCCTGATCCCCTCGCGCCCTGGGCTGCTCACTACTGCCCCCTGTCTCTCAGCAACCAGAACCCCACTAGCAGACTCTGGACTCTGGACTCTCGTGCCCCTGGCTACCGCTCGCACCCGGGCGCCCCCTGCTGGCCTCACCTTGATGTTCTTGAAGCTGAAGGTGACCTTGCAGTACTTGCAGTTGAGGTTCCGCTCCTCGCACTCCCGCTCGCTGTGCCGCTCCTGCTCGCTGCGGCGGATCAGCGCCTTGCAGGCTGCGCACTGCACGCGCTCCAGCTCACACCTGCCCTCGTGACTGCTCTGTGGGGTCAGGGGCGGGGTTAGGGTCACGCAGAAGAGCTGGGAAGCACAACACTGCCGCAGCACGACAGCACTGAAGTCCCCTTTCTAAGCGGGTATTGCGCCATTCCGAAAATCTTTTGAGTAAAATAAAAACGACTGTTGTACCTAAGTGCAGAGATTTATAGTTTTTGACAAAGAAAACTTGACAGTTAAAGAGTCTGAACGTTCTCTCTGTGGGGCAACAAAGCAGCAGAACTGGATCACAACAGCAGACCCAGGCTTCTCTACAACAGGAGGTGCCTCCAGCCTCCTGAACATCAACGGTTGGGTGTTTCTTTCAATTTCTACTTTTTATTTATCTTCCTATTGGGACAAATTGTGGTGCAGGGTCATAGAGCGAGGTACTTTGTGCCTACAGTTTTGAGAAGCCCCTACCTTCTTTGACCCCATCTCTTTAAAAATTTGTAGTTTCCTCTGTGCAGGAGTTATGGAGAACTACGTGTCCCAGGATGCCTTGGGGACATGGCCTGTTCATTTCCTGTCTAAAGAGTCTCAGCTGTGAGGTATTATGCTACCTCCTTGCTGGCTTTAAAAGGCTGTGGCAAACATAAGTTTGGGTTTGAAGACCTGAGAGACAGGCTGGCTTTTGGTGATTGCTTATTTGGGACTCTAGAAAGGTCAAAGTAAGTAGTTTAGTACTCATCTTAAGGATTCTACTTGCTTATATTATTGCTCCTAAAAAGTAGGAGCTTGCTGGTGTTTTCAGATACTGTTTTTGTAGAAAACAGAGGCTGAAGTACTTTGCTGTTTTTTCTCTGGTAGTAGACTGAGTATTTTCACACTATGAAGAGGCTGGCTGTGTGTTCAGAGCTGCACTGTGCTGTCACTTCACTGTGGGGCTCCATTGGGTTGACTTTAGTCACTGTTCTTTCACAGTGCTGCTCGAGATTAAAGAAACCCATTTCCTGTGTGCTTGCCTGCGTGTGGTGTCTCTTTTCTACCTGGACACTTTCTTGAAGCTCACTATAGAGCAGCACACCTGAGCTGGGTGTGTGAAGCGGTTTCGATTCCTTTAACAGAGAGGAGGCCACTAGGGGCTTAGTTCCAGGCGATGACACTGTGATTTGCAGTTGTAAATGTCAAACAGGGTACAGGTCACTGACATGCTTTCACTGTCCTGTGGAGTCTGCATGTGTCTCAAAGCAGCAAGAGCCCTCTTGCATACACACACACAGCTGAAGCGGCAAAGCGAGATGTGGGCTCTGATCAGCATGTCTGCTCAAGCAGAAGTTAGATTAAAGACAAGCTGTAGTGACGGTTAAACCCCGCCTTGCTAACGACTGGAAACGTTCCTGCTTTGCCCACATTTGCAGAAGAGCTTGTTCATCGTGCTGAGATCTCATCAGCACCTGCTCCCACACCAGCCCTCAGCAATCTGGCAGTGGGGGCTGTTCGAACAGCTGCAGGGCTGCTGCAAGCCAGCAGGTGTCAGTCCCTCACATGCTGGTATTGTATAGGAGCCCTGCAGCTGCTAAAACTTGGAATGGACTGCAGCCCAGAGACTCGGAGTCAGAAGGGGCTTGCCTTTCCTGAGCCCACTCCGTCTGGGAGCAGCCATGAGCGAATCGCTGGCCGGGGGGATGGTGTCTGAATCTGGGGGGGGGGGGGGAAGACTCGCAGGAGTGAATGAAAGAAAGGAGAGGCAGGGCTGCTCTCTGTGCCTGTGCTCGCTGCCAGAGCCCAGCCCCTCTGCTTCAGGAGGAGGAGGAGGAGGGACAGGGAGTGGAGGAAGACGTCTGCAGTATCCACACTGTCCATCAGGCTCTCGGAAGAAGCCAGGTGCACGGACCCGGTCAGCAGGTCAGTACAGCCTCTCTGCCTCTCTCTGTCCTCCCTTGCTCTCTCCTGTACTGTCCCATCTCCACCACAAGCCTCACGCTCTTAAAATCCCCCAAGTAGATCATTAGAAACCTGCCATTACTGAAACAAAAAACTGCTTGTTTTGCAGAAAGCCCTTGTTGAACAGCTTGAAAATATCTGTGAATTTAACCCGACGGGCTTCCACCACAGGAGTGAATCAGCACTAAAAATGCTAACGCGTGTTTTTCGATGAAACTGAGTTTTCAAGAAGGTTTTAAATATTTAGCATCTCCGGCCTGAGCTCTGAGCCACATGTGCTGTAGCCACAGAGATTTATAATGATCTCTGTTGACATAACGGCTGGTTCCCATTACAGTCCATCAGCTCTGGGAGCAGCAGGAAATGGTCTTTCTCTCAAACCTAATGGGGCCCAGAGATCGTGAACACCCAGAGAACAAAACTACTGCAAACTATTCCCTTCTCCGCCCTTCAATATGTCCCCCTGTTGCCCCGAGCTCATTGCACCCCGGTGATCCCAGCTCTCCTAGCCAGCTGACTGACTTTATTTCTCGATGCGCGTGCAGCCAGTTGCAGCACAGTACAGCAGCCCTTCGCAATCTCGCACGCGGGTCCGATTCGTGTCCCGCGGGTTCGGCACGCCGAGCACACAGCTGCCTCCTGTCCTCTCTCTGCCTGGACTGTCCGTCCGCTGCTGCTTTCTCGGTATTCCCTGTGTGCTGCTCAGCTCTTGCTCCGTGACGCAGTGTTTGCCACGGCGCTCCGCATCGCCCTTTCACGGGGAGCAGCTGACAGGCCCGGCCTGGCCGGAACAGGGCTCCTGGGACAGTCGCAGATCTGACCGCTGCCAGGAGGAAGACGGACCGGAGTGCTCCGAGGGAGTTTAACATCTCCTTCCAGCAGGGGGAGGAAGGGCGCTGGCGCAACACTGTCTTCAGGAGTCACTGGATTTGGGTCTGACAGGTCAGAAGGCTCTTTCTGTCTGTATATGCACAGGATAATTACAAGGCAGTCTGCAAGCTGCAGTCTCACCCTCCGGGCCATTTTACATTCACGTCTGTGGGGTTCTGTCTCTCCTGTCCTGCCTTTCAAAAGATGCAAACAGCCCGATGTGAATCAGCTGCCAGACGCTGAACAGCTGGAGACAATGAGAGGAGCCGGCAGAACAGCCCAGCTGCGGCGGCGCTTGATATTCTAGGTACTTTCCAGCTCTGCTGTGACCTTCGCGCCCTGCGGTGGAGGGGGTGGAGGGACTTTCCACTTCCTGCCTCTACTGCAATGGCTTCTCTTTTTATCTTTACATTTGCATTCTGTCCAGTCCGAGCTGCTCTTCCTTTGTTAACCAGTAACGACAGTGCAGCACTGACCTTCAACCATGCAGGGCCTCGCTTAGCGAGACGTTTTAATAGCGACACTGCAGCACCAAAGGTGTCTGGTGTTTATAGATATATGAAGTATGAATATGAACATAACGAAATTCCCCAATGGGACAATAAACAGGAGGTTTTGCTTTAAATTGGGGGAAAAGTGGTGAATTTATGTACTTTTAAAAAGAAAAGTGGCAGCAGGAACATTCAGCCTGCTCTTTGCTTGTGACCAGGCATCGTCCTGGCCTCGTGGGAGACCGTGTGGTAACCGCACTGGAGTCTGGCCATGTCCCTTTCTTTCCTGTTTGTTCTGGGATGAACAGGATGTCGGAAGAATAGACTGTATTTGTGAGCGAGTCACTCTGTCCTGGCCTGATCTGCTACCCCTCTTGTTCTTGCCATTTCCACCCCTCCCTGCAAGATGAGTCACAACCCGTTACCTCTGATTTGTGGTGAAGGTGTCGATCGTGAGTATTTATGACAACATTGATTATTTGTGAGGCAATATTGGCTTCTAGCTTCTGTCTGCCTTATTATCTCCGAGTACAGATGACAGAGTCTGTGGACACTCTCTTGTATCTTTCTTTCTGCACTTGAAGCAGTCTGATCAGAACAGCAGGCTTTTAGAAGTGAGTCGATGCCTCACACGCACACGCACACGCACACGGCCTCACCTCGTACTCCTTGATGACCCCTTTCCAGGTGCAGCCCTCGTTGGCACAGCTGGCTGGCAGGTTCTCGATCTCCCTTCGTGCTGCGTTGTCTGGAAAAGCCTGCGAAGAGTGAAGGGGGAGAGTGACTGGGACAAGGAAAATCAAATAAAAAGGGAGAAACAATTCTAAATCTCTTGTTAATAGGGGACCCAGGCAAGTCCTGAAGACCTATAGCATCACTGATCCTACATCGTCCCGTCTCCACTCTCTGTGGCTGAACTGAGCCACTCACTGGTCAGACTCATTAAAGAGAACAAGTAAAGGTTAATTCCATCCTGAAAAGGAAAAACACATTTTAGCTTCAGGAGTGAGGGGGAGAGATGGAGAGAATCTCATCTTTAACGGTCCCATTCACTCAAGGCCATCCTCCATCGGTCCCAGTCAATCCTGATCCATCTCCAGTGTGTCTGAGCCTATCCCAGTCCTTCCCATCCATGTTGTATTCTTCTTATTTATTGTTATTGTCATCCTGTAAAGCGCTTTGAGAAGCTACCTTTAAAGGTGCTATATAAAATAGTTAATAATTATTATTATTATCCCAGTCCATCTGCATGCGCCCATCCCAGTCTTTTCTCAGTCTATTCCCTGTCTCACTCTGTTCCCAAGCACAGCTGAGCACAGCGGCTCCACAGACTCCAGGCTGTTTGAAGAAGGAGCTGTGCTGATTTGTTATTGGAGGCAGTTCTCTGTAGTGAGCGAACCTGCAGGGGACAGCGGTCTGAGTCAGGAGAAGGATCCTGATGCAGGAGCAGATGAGAGATGATCATGTTGCCACTGCGCAGGCAGGTTAGACGGCTGATCCGGTGATTGACTGCTGGCCGTGGTGATGCAGGGGCTTGAGCCGTACACAGTTCAGCCAAAGGAAATTGAACATTCACCCTAAATTCTGCAGGAAAACTCCCTCCCCGTCTTTGTCTGTCTGTGACTGTATGACAGTCACATGCTGGAGTCTGCCCCCAGAGCCAAGCGGATGGTTTTTCTTGTTTTTAAAGAATTAAACACTTCTCATCTGACTTGCAGAAACACATGAAAGAGTTTTCATTATGCATTAATCTTTCCAGAACACCACAGTGGTGTCCTCAGGACTACCAGTGTTCCATGATCGTTGTAAAGCCTGTCAGGGCAATGCTGCTGAGAGGGCGCAGTGTGGATGGGTGGGACAGGCTGCCGAGTCCTTTCATACACCGGACTTGCTCTCCAGTGCCAGGGAGTTCAGGCTTAATGTGAATCAGTATAGTCTACAACTGAGTGTTGTGTTCTTGCTGCTGAAATGTTCAGTTTTCTATCAAGCACTGTGTGGTGTACGGTGCTATTTAAGGATAAAGATTGATTAATTAGATAATACTCTAATTGACAGAGAATGACGCAACTTACAGCGTTTGTATCCAGTAAAGATTGTGGCTCTTCAAATATTCCCTCCTGCTTGCAGGCCTCACAGGGGCAGGGCCCTGAGCTGGACAGAGAGAGGGAGACCGAGTTACTGCGCCGAATCCGCAGGACCGAGAGCAGGGACTACGTCACCCGCCGTTCTCTTAAAATCTTTTTCCCATCCCATCCCACCCCTTGTTTTCCCTGGGGGCTGTCACAGAAACGATGGGATCTATGTTTTTCCTGTGGGAACCTCCCAGAGCCTAGTGCTGCTGCCAGCGGGGAGGAGGAGGAGGAGGAGGAGGAGGAGGAGGAAGGGGGGGAAATTGGAGACTTGCAGCGTGATCGTGCAGGATTGCTGCTCCAACTTGACAGCTGCAGCCGACAGACACACATGCAGATTATTTCTACAGGATTTCAGCGATTTCGCAGGGAAATGAGTCAGTGAGCCTCTGGTTGGTAATCCTAGCAATTCTCTCTACAGATTTCATCTAGACTGCAGTCTCCTCAGGGTTGGGAGAGGCTGTCTATAGCTCCAGTCTCACTGGCGCCTGACCAGGAGTAGGCATGACTGTACATCACCCCTCTCCGCCCTGGCTCTCCTGCTAACTGCAGCCACCAGCCCTGCGGCCAACGCCTGAGCCGAGCCTCTCCGTGTCGGCTGACTCGCCACTATTGGCAAAGCATCCGTCTCGCACTCTCCGCGGATTTGGACAGATCGAGAGGGCGCAGCTCCATCTAGTGGTCAAGTACTTCCCCAGCACAGGCGTGGCCCCGCCCCCCCACACACCCCCAGCGCCTACTAGGATGTCCAGTAAGCACGGAGATGATGTCGGAAGTTCTTAAGAAACTGCTGGAGCTGCGCGGTACTATTGAGACATGCAGCCCTGGTGCAGTGTGGGAATTATCTCCGTGTCCATCACAGATTTTGTTTTGTGATTTTGTATTACATTTATTAGGTTTATACTGAAAAATGAGGTTGAGGAGAGCTGGTACTCAGTATTGCTGCTGCTGTCCTCGGTGACGCAGGGGCTGGAGAGCTGCAGCTGTTCAGCTGAGTCAGTTACTGGCCTTGGTTGGCCACAATGTTCTAGCGGTAAACTGGAGGGAGAGGAGGTCTGGCAGCTCACGCAGCTTGTAAACCTTCAGCAGAACGAGGTTTTCTAGTTCTGTAGGAGCACGGTGTGTTTAGGTCTGTCTGTCGGTGAGTGGTGGTGGTACCGCGGGACGCTGCCGTGTGCCAGGCCAGGTGCCCAGCGAGTCCTGCCCTACCTGGTCAGCTCTTTGAGACAGTGGATGCAGAAGCGATGCCCGCACTGTGCCTGGAAGGGCTTCCGCAACACCTGCCTGCACGCCTGGCACAGGTACTTGGGCTCGACGGGGACGGACAGCACCGTCTGCGGGATGCCCGGCAGGTTGGAGTCCAGCGAGGAGGGCAGCGAGGAGGAGGAGCGCGCCATGTCAGCCCCTCAGTCAGACGTGTGCCCTGCCTGTTGAGGGAAACACGCACAGCAAGTAACACACTGCACGCAGGCTGAGCGGGAGGAAACGAGCCATCTCCAGCGACTGACACTCTGACTCTGCCTGAGCAGCACTCTGAGGTAGGGGCACACTGAGCACTGAGTACTCACACAGAGCGGTTAACAACTTGAGTAACTGCTTGCCTGCTAGACAGGCTGATTGCGTGAGGAGTTGACTGTGCTGTGTGGCAGCTGGTTAGTTAGCTTGCTGCTGGTGGGATTATTCTGCTCAGTCTGTCCCGAAGGTGGCTTCACTGAAGCAGACTGCTGAGGGGGCTGGCAGTGTGGCTCAGTGTCTCTGGGGTCAGTGTCCCACTCTGCCTGCCTCTCACCGGTCCCAGGCCTTCAGGAGCAAGCACTGTGTTTAGTCAGGGGCCTAAAATCACCTTCATCTGAGTTAAGATAATATTCTACTTGATTAAGAAACCGGATACATTGACAGTCCTGTAGTGCATTTTCCCTTTTCACGGGAAATGAGCTTCTGCAGAAGCTTATTTCTAAAATTCTTATTAATCATCAGTCTGGAAATAAAACTAGAACAGGAGATTCTTTTTCTCAGAAGGCTATTTTGGCCGCGGAGCTAACGCCTATAGTAAGTGCCCGAAATTCCCTTTTCTCAGCCTTTTATTTTTAACACTGAAGTTGCAAGAGACGCTTGCACACACATGTTGCACAGCAGCCAGTAAACGGATGTTCACACGAGTGTATGCACACCTCGGGTTCAGGCGCACCTTTCTCAGCGCTGTGCTATGCTCCTGCAGGTTGCATTAGGGCTCCTGGGCTTCTTAAAGATTTGTTTCTGTCAGAAGAGCCCAGTGATCTTCACAGGTGAACATTCTCACACTCGCTGAAACACGCACTCAATTGTTGATGCTTGGAAGTCACACACACGGCTGTGTGCAACTTGTCTCCTATACCACGTAGAGGTGACCAACACATAGGAGTCCACTCTCACAGCACACTCGGAACACGAAAGGGAAGGACAGGTTGGGCTCTCTGCTCTGTTTGCTGCGTAGCTCCATGATCTCAGGGCCTTCTCCTTTAATGATTTAAAGCAGTTTCATCAGCCAGGCCTAGATGCTCTGTTCCAGCTCTGCACAAGTCTCTCGGTGAAGTAGTGCCCCCTGTTTTTCAGAGTTCAAGATGTATCCATAACTGTCCATTTCCCTTGATTTCCCTAATTCATGGCAGCAAATAACTGGTTCAAATCCATCATGACGCTGAGCCAGACCCTGGCCAGAGTTTCAGAAAAATTGCACTCTTCCTGCTTTTGCAACAGAGGACAGACTGTCCCCTCCAGGAAATACGTTACTGTAAATCACAGAGGAATGCTCAGAAATGCAAATGAGTTTCCCTCTCAGGGGTTTTGGCACATTTGTTCCCCTTTTGTTCTTCAAGGGAAAATGAAAAGAACATTTTCATTTTGCAGAGATCCAGAGCCAAATCCAAGTATCAGTAACAGCTGCCCCGGCACACCTGCAGAGCATAACCACCTGGGGAAACCAGACTTGGGATTATTAAAGAGGAACAGAAACAAGAGAGGACACAAACTCAGATGGTGTTCCTCCCTTTGATTTAGTCTGATGTGACAGGGGCTTTCCCATATTGTCAAGTGTGAACATAGCAGCATGAATTATCCATGTGGCTGGTTTGTGGGCAGGCGGGAGTGAGCACTTCTGTATCTCCTTGCTAGACATAGACTTAAAAGGAATCATGTTTTGGGAAGAACGGTGAGGAGGAAGTGACTGGAGCTGAAAGGCATGTGCGGAAGGAATGTGTGTGGGGTGGTCTGGGAATCTCCCATAGACTCCCTGCTGAGCCACAGGCTGACAGGATCTGTAAAGACTCCAAGTGCAGCAATGCCCCCTTAGGGATGATGATAGCTCTCGATGAAAGAGTTCAGTAACAGTAGCAGCTCTAGCAGTCAGGCAGTAGAGAGTGACAGCTGGGTGAACTCTACGTATTCGGGGCTGGACTGTCTGTCCATGAAATGTAAAAGGCACAAAGCTCCACAGAGCCAGGTGAGATGCCGGCCCCAGTACTGCCTCCATAGCCTTTCTTTACACACAGTGAGGGCTTAAGCAGTTTAATGTCAGGTTCTGTCTCTTTGCTCAGTGTTTGCTCAGCACCACGTTGTTACCCAACATCCTCTGTGAGCTGTCCTGCCCTTGTCTTTCTCGCACAATGACATTCTCATACAGCAGCACACCTGAGACCAGCTGAGAGACAGGGGCCACAGAGCTGCCAATCCATCAGGGAGATGAGTCAAGGGCCAAGTCTCTATACTTCATTTGAGAAGCAGGCTGAGAAATCTCAGGGATAAATGGGCTTCTACATCCAGATAGGCAAGAGGGCGTCTGTGCCCTTCTCAGGTTTCTAACATGGGGCTGTGATGTTAGTCCATTGTCTCTGTCGATCCACAATGACACAGCAATAGTGTTCATTGTGGTGGGCTGTGAGCGGTCAGCTGCCAGTTTTCAGTGCGTCTCTGTGAATCACAGATCTTGTGAAGATCATGGCACACTGCTCAGCCCTGAGCCCTGGAAGAATATCAAGAAACACAAGGAACACTGGGTAGGAATTTCATATCAGCTTTCATTATCAAGAGAAAGAACAAAAAACAGAAACCGGTTTTCCTTTGCCCTCATCTTTTTCAAAGAGTTTTTTACATAATGATACAATCACTCCTCTTCCTCCTTCCTCATCGCTCAGATCAGCTCTGTGTGTAACCAGAAAGAAAGACCCAAATCATGCAGATCAGGCCATGATCTAGGGAGTTAAACTCAAGCAGAAAACACATCGCCACATCCTCCAACAGCCATTAGCAAACAAGCTTCAGCCTGGTTTCTCTCCTCATGTTTATGAACAAATGTTTACCCAACAGCACTAAAGAAAACCTTTCCATTACAGCACAGGTAGTATTTAGAGAACAAACACAGCAGCTCATGAAAACAACATCACGTCTTGTCTCGGCGGTGGGCAGTGCGCACTCGTGCACTCATCATCACTCTGCCCTGTGCCTGCGCACTGTCCTCCTGACTTCACCAGTTTCCACACCCGTGGGCATGAAAGGAGCCTCTAATTTTATATTTGAAAGCAAGTGTTTTTCCATTCGTGGAAAAAAGAAAACCCTGAATCAGACATTGAAACTCTTACAGTACTTGTGGAGAGGAGAGGTTCTGAGAAGGGAGATGGAGAGGGTTTGCACAGTGACTATTATCTATTTCAGAAGTTTTGGAAGGAAGAGAAACTTGGACAAACAGGGAAATTACAGAGTACAAAAAAGGAACACATGACTCTAATCTCACTTCTCTGACCGTAAATAGAAAGATTAATCATGCAAGCATTCATTTGTCTCCTGGGGTGCATTATACCCCATTTTTATCTTTTACACCAAATATAGAAATTAATGTGGATAAACATAACTCATACACGAATATCTTCATCTGGTCCCCTCTCTGTTCTACAGCTGTTCTTGAATCTGTTTGAGAGTCACGCGAACGAACGTATTTGGTTGGAACCAGGGGCTTCATCCTCACCGCCACCCATTGCTCTGCCAGCAGAGTCTGTTCGCCCTCCCCTTCGCCCAGGCCCTGCAGGAGTCTCGCGTTCCTCAACCCGAGGAGCTGGGAGATTCGGCTAAATGGCTCCAATTAAGTCAACGATCAGTGAGCCGAGATCATGAGGAGTGTTGCTGGAAGGCACAAGGAACTGCAGGCGCAGACCAGCACTCAGTGCGCTCTGAGCTGCCTCAGCACCCTGGAGCGCAGGGAGAAAGAGTGCTGTCAGCACCCCGCCTCCAAAACAATCATGAGGCCCACAAAAGCAAAGAGTGCAGAAAATGTCACCAGTGACCAAAACACTCCGCTGTTGTTACTGGCAACCTGCAGCTTCCGCGTCTGAGCTCAGCGGCTCTCCGCCTCGGGCTCACAAGGGGACGCGCAGCTGTGCTGCCGGGGCAGTCTGACCCCGGCCTGGGAGGGACTGGCTTCAGGGCGCCAACCTGCATCGACCCACAGTCATACGCGCTTTTTCAGAGACCCCCACGCACTGAGCTCTACCTCAGCTCTGAAACGTGAATGCATACTTGTGAAATCAAGGTAAACGGGATACAGACGTGTGAAGAACCCTTGGGAAACAGAACTATGATTTCTGCGATCCAATCGATTTTGATCCCCAACAATACGGTGTCGCAGTTAAACACTTCGGCCAGCTGGTGGCGACATGGGCTTGCTCAGCCTCAGCCAATCGCGAACGAGCTCTTAGCGGAAGTGCGCAGAAAGCAGGTAACGTTTTTGCCGAGAACGCAAGGTGAGGAAAAACGTAAAAACATTTCGTGCTGAGTGAAAATGTCGTTGTTTTTCCAGGTTTCTGGTGTAAGCATTATTGCGTTATAAAATGTTTCTATGGCACAGCCAGGTTTTCGCCAAGTTAATTAATTTGCGGTTTAAGCAGAGCGAGTCTCCTGCAGAATTCAGGGAAGAGGTCAGCCCGGGTGCAGAATTTAGACGGGTCTTTTAAAAGGCAGACTAGGCTGAGCTGTCGCCTGACGCTAGTGTCGCTTGTCCTCGTGAGCTTGATCAGCCAGGCATCATTACCGTCATATAGTTGGTAATATAGTAATATTGTAATATAGTTTGTTAAGGGAAGATCTGTGTTCGGGTTTGGTACTGGCAGCTTGTGGGGCCTGGAGCAGCTGTCACTGGCTCGGACTGGAAATAAATGCAATTCCCAGTGTTCCGTATATCCTGGTGTATCTGGTGCAGAGTGCTGCGATCTGTTCGGTGTGTTCAACAGCATTGCACTTTGCTTTAATAGGCAGAGAGCAGATATGTGTCTTTACTGGATATGAATTTGGGAAAACGTACGCATTCCTCTCTGGACAAACGGTGTTTTTTATTATCCATAATTGTAAATAGTGTGTGGTGTATATCACTACGACATGTACGTCTCCACTCTGTTGAAAAGAATATTTTCGTAACGTCTCGTCGAAAGGCTGTGAAAGTGATCTATACCGTATGTATGTATTTATCAGCAGGTAAACTGCAAAATGAAACGCGAGCTAGAGTGGATGTGAGATCAGAGTCACAAGAGACGTGTGACAATAAGCACTTTAAACGCGGAACAGTTGATGAAGGAAGACCTCGCCTGTTTTTGTCTCTAATAAGCGGAAAAAAACGTGGAGACTCTAATTCACATCTGAATCTTTCAGTGCAGTGCTACTAACGAGTCTCAACCCGCTGTGTCTCGGCTGTTGCTTGTCTTCTTAACATTCCTCCAATGAAATTAAGTGAAAACAACTCTTCTGCAGTTTTTACACTTGGTTACACAAGATTGCACCAATCAGCAGCTTACACCCCAGCACTGAGTTTGTGCTTATTCAGACTTTGTTAAGCAAATGGCTACGCTTGCATGTCACTTCCGAAATACGAGTCCTAAAACGTCCGACATTCGCACAAAACAAAAGTGAAGAAATAAGACTAAAACCCGCGAGGGCTTTGGCAGATATTGCAGCGAAAGGGCTCGATTAGACGCCCGGCAGTTCCACGCGAGAACTCGGTGACACGGTGTCGAGGAAATGACAGCTGCAGCGAGGTCTGCGCCCTCACACTGAGCTGAACCAGCACCACCTCTCGCCCCGCGTCCTGCCGCGGCGCTGCGCTCGGCGGGCGTGCTGAGATTCGTCCCTCTTTCCCGGGAGACAGGCCGAGGCCGGCGCGGAGAGAGACTGCTCAACACCCGAGCTGCCCTGCAGCTGTCGCGCCCGCTTCGACTGCGCAATAAAGGAACTGCCGCCCCGCCGGCGCCCGGTTCGACTGCGGTGATGTCACACCGCTGGATGGAGACAGAAGCGGAGCTGTACTTACCACAGTCTGTCTTGCCGAGTCTATAACTCTTTATACAGCCTGGTCACTATATTTTCGTTTGCCCCGCCTCTTTGTGTGGGGGCGGGTGGAAGCTCTGCGTTGGAAACCTGTCGTGAAACTAACAACCCAGGATGTATATAGGAGCTGTTCAACTCAACGCGTCGCTTCTCCCTTCCTCGCCTGGGCTACGATTTGCCGAACTGTATTGCTCGGTTACCAAACTCTTGGTTAATGCCCCACCGTCTGACATAACACTGAAAAGAACTGCTATATTCATAAAACAATAGTTTGACGCTCGTAAGCACGCGTGTTCGTTGAAAGACGTTGGAAGGAGGTTCGAGGTCTCTCAGGACGCCCTGTGGTAATTTGATTGGCAGGTCTATAACAAGGTAAGAGAAGGACACGGGCCGTGACAGTGGACGGATGTCTCGCGCCGCCTCTCTTCTGCCTCCCCGGTGACCAAGGACACTCCCCGCTGTCTGTTAACTGAAGTCGGGGTTCAACGCTCTGTTTTGGGGAGTAAAGCGCCCGAATGTAGCCTCAGTGATGGACGTGATACAGCTGATGTAGCCGAACCCGCAAACCTGCCCCCACGGAAAGAAAACACGAGACTTCTCCACCAAGCCGTGCGCGCCCGTGCAGATAAGCCTGATCAGTTCTCTTGAGACGGGGGGTGTTAGTTAAAAGATGGAAACGATATTTTTATCCAGGTGAAATATATTATTAAGTAGCATGACGTTGTTTTTTTTAAAAAAACACCCCGGAAACTTTGTGTCTGTTTTCCAAAAACGTCCCGGGAACTTGTGTGCGGTTATTCTCTAACGAATTTAACCGCTAGCCGAGGCGCGCAGAACTGAATTTGAGAAATCAAGGACATCGACTATTTCTGCCTTTTATCAACCCTAAAACAAGAGGGCAAACGAATAATAATTAGAAAAAAGATCTTCAATCACAATTATATTTATTACTGAGGACTGAACGGTGTCCTCTGTTTTTAGCTACAAAATACTTTCTGTAATAAATCGCTTCTTAGCTTTCCAAGAGATCCCGAAGCGCTTTACAACGGGGTCTTCGAAACCCGTGGAGCAGGTGAACTGAGCTGTGACATGCGGTACGACATCCCGAGAAATTGGGACACCTGAATGGGGCTTCATTTTCCCGCCCTTGACAGTCTCGCCTGTCCGGAGTGAAGAGTGATGGAGATACGTTAGATATTCAGCCTTACTCCCTTATTAGTCAGCCTACAGGATTTCAGGGGGCTGTTCAGTGTTTCGAATTAGGAATTAGGAAACAATTAAGAAACAGTAATAAAAAATTAGGAACAGTAATAGATGAACATTTACACTTTGCAGAAAAGACCGATTGCATTTTTAAGCGGGCTAGTCGGCATGTATTTATGTGTATCAGGACGACGAAAGGGTTGGAGACCGGGTCTACTGAATGCTGGTAGAAAGAACCTCCTGAGTGTTAAGAGTCAAGGGAAATTGGCCAGAATTGTTAATAATGCTAGTAAAATAATTAGTCAACCAAAGAAACTGCTTAAAGCGCTTATCGCACTGCAGTTCAAAGGAAAGTTCAGCTCGTCACTGATGACTCTCCCGCTCTCTTCACCCCCATTTTCAACTGCTGCCTTCAGAGAGGCGGTGTAGAAAGCTGCCAGACGCAGCTGGAGCTGTAGGAGTCTGCGTGGCGGTGTCATAAGGGCCGAGCGAGGTGTGTGTATGTGTATCGCTGCAGGTCTATGACTAGTTTGTGTTTCGTGTGTATTTATTTTGTGTTGATGTTTTTTGTAGTTTTGTGTGGTGATGCCAAAGACAAATTCCCACTCTTTTGGATGGAAAATAAAGTTCTATCTTATATCTTACCTTAAGATGCCGGTGAGCCCTCCACACCTTGGTTAGAATATCCTCGCACTACACAGCAGGGGTTCCCCTTCACGACAACCAGAGGGCGCCAGCCCGCCTCAGTGAGCTTCGGAGTCACAGGGTGATATACCTGCTGGCTACAATAATCTATATTCTTATATATTTATTATTCTATACATCATTTCATATTTTGAACACCTGCCTGTGTTTCTGGGCTTCGTCAGTTTTTATGCAAATGTACCGTTTACACGGGCTGTTGCCTGATATTTTCGTGTCCCGGTTCACACTGGGGGGCTGGCACTGTGCGCAGTGCGGTGCGGGTTTTCTGTGCGGGCTCCGCTGACGTTTTCAAATGAGCTTCGTACGCAAAAAAGGAGGTTAACGAATTTCCCCAGAAACCCGCTGGTGTTGATTACCTTTGAACAGTATTGGCGGGTCACACTTAGTTTCAAATACGAAGCCGCTTACTGTGTCGGGCATTTTTGTGCGTGTAATTCCTGGAGGGAAAAAAAAGCGCAACATAGGTGTTTTTTTGTTGTCTTAAATGATTCATTATAACTGGTCGCAGAGAGGGTTACAGTTCGCTCCGAGGCTATCGGGGGAGAAAGATACGCTGTTTACATCTCGGTACCCAGGGAGATAAATGTGTTTTTGTCCGTTTCTCACCCCACGAAACTGATGAAAACCGGGTAAACTGCTTAATTTAGTGTTGAAATTAGCCAGTAGAAACAGAATGTACACAGTTCCGTGTGTTTAAACAACGCGTTGGTGAAAGAACAAACATTGTTTAAGGTGTGTTGAATGCTCTTATCCATTCACCATCGCCTGTTGGGACATTGGCGTTATTTCAGGGAAATGTCATTTCGGAATTTACTGGGATTATATTGCGTAAAAGTTGTGAAAGTGAAAATTGCGTAAAAAATGTTGCAATCCGAGCCAACAGGGTCTGAAATTGTCTTATCACGAATATTTTGAAACGAGCGTCAGAAACTCTAAAAGGGTACTCATAAAGTCTGTTTGTATCTCACGGGCTTCCGTACGCGTTGCCCTTCGACGTCAAGCGCTTGCGGGCGCTCTAGGGGGCCTGTTGGCGTGTCTGTGTGTTTTTGCGAAGCAGCGCCGGGAGTCGCAGCTGGAGCTTGCTCGGGTCTCCCTGGACAGACGGAGCCACGATGCTGGCGGCGCCGCGGAAGGCTGTGTTCGCCCCGGTTCGCTCGGCACCGGCTCTTAGCGCAGGTACGCAGTGGCACATGTGCGTCATTCGCGGGGAGAGTGGCGCCGCGCAGCCCGCAGGGTAACCGATCAGCTGCAGCTCCCCGGCTGTCTCTCCGGCCCGTGACCGGAGCCGTACCTAATCGACAGGAGCTGGGTGCTGGCAGCTCTAAAAGCACGGAGCCGGAGAGCTGGCAGCTGACTGAGAAAGTGCTCTGAGTACCGGACCCATTTATCACTGCCCCTGCCTCTAAAAACTCGCCTGTCCCGATTTTTCCTCATCTCCTCGACAAACGGGGACTAAAAGTGAGATTTCATGTAGCAGGGACGTTGTGCTGCACTGAGCACAGGCTCCCCTGCACGTTGGTATATTTAAGCTGGCACTCGGCCCCGAGGAGTAATGTTGACCCCACTGCCCCTGGGGGGGGGCGACAGCGCTACGATGTGACCGCTCGTCTGTCCGTCCCGAGGTGCACACCCGCAGCGTCTGTGGTCATTAGCCGCAGCCTGTGTGTCTAAACGCTGACCGTGTACGTGTCTCTCCCGAACCTCGCCCAGCCTTCCATCCCAGTCGCACGTGATTCTTGCTGGTATTGATATGTTTGCTGTTGGGCTGATGAAAGGCACTATATTGTCTTGTCAGCATGGAGGTGTGAGCGAAGGCAGCACTCGGAACTGGGGGGTGTGGCGCCCCCTGGTGGAGAACAACAGTACCACCACCTGTACCAGAGCCACATCCCCACCAACCCCCTGCAGAAGGCGCTACTGGCTGTGGGCTCAGGCATCGCCGCGCTGCGGGACCCCTACCGGCACGGTGAGACCCCCTGCCTCTCCTTTCTCTCCCCTCATTCCAAGCGCTCACGTTTCACCTCCTCCTCCCTGGCCTGTCTGTCGCGCAGACATGGTGGCGGTGCTGGGCGAGACGACCGGGCAGCTGGCTCTGCGCCGGCTGAGGGACGAGATGCGGAGAGACCCGGAGGGCTGCAGCATCCTGCAGTACGTCCACATGGAGCGTGTGCGTCCCTGTGTCCCCGCGCGGTGTGTGTGTGTCTGTGAGTGCGTCTGTGCATCAGTGTGTGTTTGTCAGTGTGTGTCGCTGTGCGGGGGGTGTGTGTGTCTGTGAGTGCGTCTGTGCATCAGTGTGTGTTTGTCAGTGTGTGTCGCTGTGCGGAGTGTGTGGGGGTGTGTGTGTCAGTGTGTCGTTGTGCAGGGGCTATGTGTCAGTGTGTTGCTGTGTGGGGTGTGTGTGTCAGTGTGTTGCTGTGTGGGGGGTGTGTGTGTTGCTGTGCAGTGCTGACCTCTGCCCTGTCTCCTCGGTGTCAGGGAGCGCCCCCGGATCCGCCTGTCCACTCTGGACCTGTGTGTGCTGGGCTCGCTGCCGGAGGGCTCCCTGGGGCGAGAGTACCTGCGCTTTCTTCAGAGGAATGTGAGCTGGGAGCGGGGGGGAGGGGCGCGGGGAGTGGTGTGTTTTCTTGACAATCGCCTTGTCCTGGAATCGGCCAGTCAAGCGCCCCTCCCCCCTCTCAGAAGGTGACCCCGGACTCCCGGGCGGAGGTGAAGTTTGTGGACGACGAGGAGCTGGCCTACGTCATGCTGCGCTACCGTGAGGTCCACGACCTCATGCACACGCTGCTGGGCATGCCCACCAACATGCTGGGTGAGTGTGTGACTGGCGTCGGGCGCCTGGACAGAGTTTGCCTGTCTGTTAGCTTGGTTGTGTTCATTCACGTTGTTGGGGCCAGTGGGCAGATACTGTAACTCACACAGATTTAAGAGGGGCCTGTGGCCAGCAGGGGGCGATACTGATGGCCTTCTCTCTCCAGGGGAGGTGGCGGTGAAGTGGTTCGAAGCTGCCCAGACCGGCCTGCCCATGTGCATCCTGGGAGCAGCCCTTGGGCCTCTGCGCCTCTCTGCAAGGTGAGCGCCGCCCCGGTGCGGGGTTCGAGCGACGGCGCCGCCCGCGGTCCTGGCCAGCCGGAGATGACCGACTGGCCTGCTGTCTCCCCAGGCGGCTGCAGCTCCTGGCCGGCACGCTGGCCCCCTGGGCACTGCGCAGTGGCCGAGGCGCCCGCTGCGTGCTGACCGTCTTCTACGAGCAGCGCTGGGCGCAGAGCCTGGCGGAGCTGCGGGAGGAGCTGGGCATCGAGCCGCCGCCGCCTCTCGCCATCTGAGGCGACGGCAGCGGCCTCACAGCGGCAGTCCCACTCCTGCCGAACCAGGGAGGTCCACTCCGGGTCTTCTCCGCTCCAGAGTGGCGATACGATTCTACAGATGAGGCATCAAGCGTGTAAGTGTTGACTGTTGTTACCAGAAACTGCAGCTGAAACAACCGAAATGGATCCGAGTGCCTGACGAGGGAGTCTTCTCGCCATGCCTGCAGTCAGGGAAGCACAGCCCAAGGCTGCCTCAAACACCTGGCCCGGACACCGCTGGATTGGACTGCAGGGAGCCCTGTTGGAGTCAGTAGCAAGTATGTCTGTGGAAGCTCCTGGACTGAGCGTGTGGTTTTGGGGTGATCTTCTGAATTAAAAGCGAGCTGAACTGGAGCCGAGGACACAGGAATTGAAATGAACCCCTCAGTGCAACCCTGTACCTCTGACTTCCCCCGCGGCTGGGAGACCCCCTGCAGATCCTCCGGGTGGGACAGGTGCCATGAGGGGTGGGGTCAGAGGTCAGATACGGGACTCTTAACCTGTGTAACCCCTCATGGCACAGTCCAGGTTTTGGGATGGTTCATAAGGGACTGTCTGCTAACCACCGTGTGTGTGTGTGTGTGTGTGTGTGTGTGTGTGGGGGGGGGGGGGGATTTAGAAACTGCAGCGGGACACTTCATTAAACTTCAATAAAACTTCACAATGTTCCAGTAAGTCTTATTTTTAGACAGGTTTCCTGCTACAGTAGATCTGAACACATTTTTTATTTGTTTAACTTCCTAAAAAAAATACACAAAATACAGAGTAAATGAAAAGCAACAATTACACACAGGTGTGTGCAGTATCTCAAATGCTGGAGAGCACCACCCTGGTAAGGTTCAAGGCTGAAGCGCGAGTAATATCCTGTGGTGCAGAGTCCCTCAGGCTGCCCGTGCTGCTCGTACCCTCCGCTGGCCACAGTGCCCAGGACAGCTGGCACAGTTCCCCCCCTCTCATCTGCCCCTCTCCTGGCTCCTCTGCCTGCGCTCAGCCTCAGTCACTCCCTCTCTGTCCAGCATGTCCCTCACAGCACCGTCCGCCTCTCGCACTGCCTGGGTCACGTGGGTGAGGGTCCAGCGCTGGTGTGGCAGGGCGTGCTGGAGAGTGAACGGGCCGTCCCGCGTGCGCCGGACACCACAGCACACCGCCGCACTGCGCAGCTCCAGGCCCACCTCGTGCACCAGCTTGCGGAGGTACTTCTGCGTCTCGTTCAGGCACTGCACCTCTGGGGGGAGACCGGTAACACAGTCACGCTTTTCGCAGGCAGCCTGAGCCACCTGCAGTCGCCACTGTAACAAACCAACTGGCACTGGAAGCCTGAGCTACCTGCAATCGCCACTGTAACAGACCAACTGGCCCTGGAGGCCTGAGCCACCTGCAGTCGCCACTGTAATAAACCGACTGGCCCTGGAGGGCATGGGTACATGTTAAGACAGCTGGCATGGTGGTATAGTGAAAGCAGGAACATCAGTATAGAGAGTGCTACATTGGCAGGTGAATGATGGACTCAGCACCCTAGAAACAGAGCACACTCATGTGGACATGCCTGTACCTTGGTTATCTACCCTTCAGAGCAGGTTTGAGTTGGGAGGGAGAAATACACACCCAGTGTAAAGTCGGGGGGCTCGTAGCTCAGGCAGCGCAGGCCAGTAATGAGCGGAGGGGATTTGTCCATCGGTCGCAGTAACCCCTTCACTGCCAGATCATAGGCCTCCTGGGTCTGCAGGTCAACACCAGAGTACCTGCAGGGAGAAGAGGTAAGGAGAGCTGCGCTGATCCTGCTGTCTTTCCCAGGATGCAAACCCCTTTCCGCTTGGCTGAGTGCAGGTCCGAGACAAGGACTGGCTCAGTTCTGCCGGCATGGCCACAAGGAGTTTCCCCTGATCTCGGCCCTGCTGGCTCGTTCATCTAGCCTTGTTTTTACCACAGCGTGAGGGCAGGCTGGAGGAACCGAGGAAGGCCGGGAGCAGACATACGTGAGCAGGGCTCTCTGGTGTGTCCCCTGGATGACAGCCAGGACCTTCTCCAGCTTGTCCCGCGTGATGTGACCTGGAGCACAGAGAGAGCAAGGCTGAGCATGCTCCGCCGGTCCCGACCGCTCCAGACCCGTTCCCAGCCCCAAAGACGGGTCAAGCCTTACTGTAGGTGGTCCTCTCGATGAGGCGGCCAGTGGGAGAGAAGTCCTCAGTCGCTCGTCCAAACTGCCCGTGCAGGGTGTAGTCCTGAGGGACAGCCACACTGTCAGTACCAGCGTCTCGCACAGACAAAAGATACTGCAGCCCTTTACACTCACGCACACGGCAGTCTTACCCTGGAGAGGTGGCAGTTATAGAGCTCAGTCAGCAGCCTGTTCCCCCGGCCCACACCTAGAACTGACCAGAAAGAGATTTCATACTCGCACCCAGACCCACAAGATCTGTACACACCAAGAACTGACCTACTGATTCACACTCCAAGAACTGTCACACAGAGAACTAGCAGACAGACACCATTCAGAAACCTGCAGAGCAATGACACTGCCTCAGGTTCAGGCGTCACACAGGCAGACAAGGAGAACTGAAGGTACCACACAGAGATACAGAGGGCAGAGACTCACCCAAGACCCCAGAAGAGGGCACATCCAGGCGGTGACCCACCCCAACCTTCACTCCCCGAAACTGTGGCCCTGTGACTGCAGGAGAGACAATGAGTGACCCTGCCTGCGGTCAGGCGGAGCACGAGGCAGGACGGAGGCTGTGTCAGTGATGGCCAGCAAGAGCTGCAGGATTCAAAAGACTGGCCCAGAGCCAGTCAGCACTGGGGGGGTGGAGCAGAGCTCCTTACCTGATCAGCTAATTACCAATTACTTGATCAATTGGCTCCAGGTTTTCAGCATCTTTACAAATTGAGGAGCTAAAGAGATAAAAGAAACCTGCAGAGCTCCGGATGTCTGGCAGAAGACTGGACCACAGCTGCCCGGGAGAGACGGTACTGACCCAGCGGATGGTCCGCAAGCACGGGGACTCGGACCGCGGTCAGTGTCAGCTCCTTGGAGCCGTCTGGCAGGGCCGAGCTCGCCGGCAGGAAGCGCACCTGCAGCCGGGGAGCGGGGGGCGGCGCCGAGTTCATGCCTGGGAGGAGGGCGGGGAGAAAGTTGACGGTACAGAGGTTATTCCCAATGTACAGCAGGGAGCGGCAATACAGGTACTATGTTGTGTTACAGAGAGTTATATCAAGAGTACAGCGTAATAGTCGTGTTGGAGACGAGACATTTGGTGCAAATCAGAAATTATCACTCGCATCAGACAAATATTAAACATCAAAATAAACGCCACGTCTTTAGTGTTGTCACGCTGGGCGCAGGATATAGCTCCGTACCCTTCAGAAGGCTGGTCTCTACGGTGTCCCGGACGACATTCCAGGAAACTCCCGGGGGCTTGTAAACGGCGAATAAGCCCTCCAGTCCCCGGTACAGCCGGGCGCCAGCCCCCGCCATCGCCGGCAGTCCTCCGGACGAGGAACCAGGGGTCCAGGAAACGAGATCGAGTCCCGGTGATCCGAGGCCACGGTTTTTATTTGAATCCTTTCCAACTTATTTTCTCGATCACGAGAAACGAACCCGTCACGTAACGACTGCTCTGCGTTTTGAAACCTCGGCGTGAGCTGCGGAAGCCGCCATGCCGAGTCGGTTGAGAGTAGCAGCTATTTCCGTCCCTCTGGGAAACAAGCGCTGCGCGACACGGGTACCGCCAGGACAAAACAAACTCGGAGCTCGGGCTCCCTCTCCTAGCCGTCTTCTGCTACTGATAGGCTGTTCTGACTGCATGGAATAAACCTATTACTTGTTCCTTTGCAGACCCTCTTAGAGCTCTCTAGCGCGAGGTTTTTGGTTTATTAGCCAACATAGCAAAACAGATGCATATATCTACTTTTTTCAAAAAGCCGCCTGTAGATGACCAGACCAGTCCCGAAACAAATAAGATACATGAGATGCTACAGGCATCTTGGGTTTTGAGGAGTACAGCCTGGCTTCCCAAATACAAGTGTTTCTGGAACGCAATGCCCTGCAGTATTTTTAAGTGAACGACGTTTACAGAGCTAAAATACATCCAAAGTATGTATTTGACGCTTTAATTAGCAGACCAATTCTTGCAATTAAAGGTTCGATGAATTGGCTCTATAACAATTGACTATAACAATTCAGTGTTAAGTCTTGTGGGAAGTCACGAGTTTCCAAATTGGGTGTCTTTTGGCATCGAAAATAGAATACTAATTTCGTGGGTTTCATACAAGTTTAAAAGCATCACGAAGGATCAAACAAGATCTTCAAAACTTAATATTTTAATACCTTCGCAGTTTTTATTCTCGTGCAGCCTCATTCGATATTACTCTTGGGGCGATGCATTTACTCCAACCTCTGAAACCCCTACGTGCGTTTTAAAGACATTTTAAAGACAATCAATATCCATAAATATATTAGCCTCCTTAGAATAATACTTAGACATGGTGCATGCCAACAAGTTAACCATCTATGACATAAACCTGTGGTTGTAATGTATGTAAAATCACCGTGATTGTAAGATCTATGGTTTTTATTTTCTGAGGCACGTTTTCCTTTTCTTTCCCTACTGTGACACACTGTTGCCAAACGCGTAACTGTGGGATACCATCGCCACAAGACCTCTGCAGGATGTCATGATAGGGACCCCATGTATATCGCGGCAGTATATATCACAACTGGCGCCTTGCTTCCATGCCACCCTGGCACTGCTGTCGCAATAAAGGTCTCATATCGGGACATGATATGTCGCAATATCTGGACTTAGCATATCCTATCAGGGTATGTCATATCGCGATATAGGGCATTTCATGTCGCGACATGGGGTGGGGCATTTTTGCCGGGGTATGTCATGTCGCGATATAGGGTTTTCATGTCGCGACATGGGGTGGGGCATTTTTGCCGGGGTACGTCATATCGCGATATACCGGCTCCATGTCGCGACATGGGCGCCGGGGCGTTTGTCATATCGCGATATGTGGACTCCGTGTCGCGACATGGGGGTGGGCGTTTTGTCAGGGGTACATCATATCGCGATATACCGGCTCCATGTCGCGACATGGGGGCGGGGCGTTTTGTCGGGGTATGTCATATCGCAATGTATGGACTAATTGTCGCGAGAGTGGCGCCATGACAGTGATGCGCCGCTCGCAATGGGTATTGCGATGTGATCGTAATGCGCGCACTCCTATCGTGACATGCTATCGGAGTCGTGAACGCGCTGTGGATGCCATGACATTTTTTTGTCTGCTATTCCGTTTTGACCTCAGTGCGACTTCTCTTAGATTGATCAGTAATTGGAAACCAATGGATATGATACTGTAGATCCAGCGTGCTCATACAGCAGACAGTTAACCGGGGCTACAGTATCTGGACCAAGAAGAACATCCGTCACCTGTGTGTCTACATGCTCTCGGAACTTCCGCTGTGGCGCTTCACCCAATCAGAGTGTCGATTCTCACTCTTCACCCAATCAGAGTGTCGATTCTCACTCTTCACCCAATCGCGGCCCGAGCTGTTCGGGGGTTTAGCCAATCACGGGTCTGAGAGCTGTTCAAGCCAGCAGCGCCAGGTGGATCGGCTTGTTAACTGTCAATGAGAATCTATTTTTAAAATGCTTTACTTATTTACAAAATAACTACATCGGCTTATTTTTTAACGTCTTTATTGATTCACTGTCCCGTAGTCTTCGAAATAAATACATTTTTTATTTGCAATATAACTGTCTCCGCTGCTTTCTGTAATGAATACATGGTATTTGAACAATTTTAATCGTATATTTAGGTAGAGGAAACACCTGCTGTGTACTTCAAAAATGAATAGAAATGTAAAGTCTATGATCATTATATTATTATGCTCGTGCTTTCAATTTTGTTTTTTATTGTTAAATTATATCGATATTGAAACTAATACCTAAAAATGTGAATATGGGCTCTCGTGTTGTACCAGCGGTAACAAGCAATACATTTTCGAGAACATGGTTAAAAATTAAAAGAAAACACCTAACCCAATGAACTAACATAGTAACTGCTCTCTAAATGTAAGACTGTTTATTCGTGTAAAGGCTGCAAAGTCTGGGGTCAACTGATCAAAAGATCACAACTGAAAGATCTGGTGGTCGTGCCTTTGCGGTTTTATACATCACAGAGTGACGTCACAGCCAGGAAAAGATGGCGCTACATTTAAATATATTGAAACATCCACCACACCCGACCAGACAGACTCGGAAAACAAATTGCCCCCATTGTTTTCATCGCAATTAGGAGTTCAAGTACCGAGTTTGTTGGTACCTGTAAATGTCCTTGTAGATAGTCAGGTGATTACCCGAAAAAACAAGGCGCTATATCTCGGAAATGAAAGCAGCACAAACGCTACTTACAGCGACTCAAACCGGCACAAACGCAGCACTAACGAATGAGGAGGGTTTCATCGTTTGTGCTGTGCCAACTTCACGGAGCTCAAGGATAACCCTCCATGGTATTTTAAATACAGTATTTCGGACGGATTTTGAATCTTGCGTTTTTGCGTTGTGTTCATTGTGTTTTGCAATAAAATATTAACTTCAGAGCAACTCTTAAAACTACTGAACAATCTAAAAGCAGGCATACGAAAAACTTAGAACTGTTACAGGCAACAAGTGAAAATGAGCTCTTGCAGCTGTTCTTCAGCTAAAGACAAAGTCCTCCTATGAGAGACCTTTGCAAACCAGCTGCCATTTGAACGGGAATTTGCCGACTCTCTAGACAGTGATGAGATTATCGCCATATTCAATTCCAAGCCCGACGCCTGCGTGTGGTCTAGAAGGCCAAAACCTCACCAGAGGTAGAACTGATTGTGTGTGTGTGATTGTGTGTCCGTGTCCGCCGTGGCACAGTAGCGTTCGGCAGCCTCTGTAATTGTTGCTTAACCTGTGTGTGTGTGAGAGAGAGAGAGACAGTATGTGTGTATATATATATAAGGGTCTGCTAATTCTGCTGTTTGATTATACCGCTCGAGGATGGCATTGTAAACTGTAGGGGGGCCCCTGTGCCGGCAGGACGGTCAGTTAGAATCCTATATGTTCTATATGATTTAGAAATAGGTTTAAACTTGGCTGGTGGAATAATTCCAATTGAGTATCGGTGCCAGTGATTCAATACACTTTTAAAGTTTCAAAGGCTTGTGGTTTTTGTCACATTTTGACACGTTTATTTGCAATCTCGGAAAGTCCTCCCCTCCTGGCCCTCTCACTGCTCTATCACTTCCACTGCCTGCATTCCATCAGTGCGTCCGTGATTAAGCAGCTGTCCGATTGGCAGGTGTGTCAGTGAAGCCCAGAGCCCCCTGAACCCTGGTGGAACAGCACTGTCTTGCCGTTCACATGTAGATGAAAAAGTATGCTTTATTTAAAAAAACATTCTCTTAATGTAACATGCCTGTCTGTGCAATTCTACTGGAAGAAGCACGAATTGAATAACCACCCGCGACAGGATGTGGAACCTTCAGATGGGTTGAAGATGTTCAGCAGAGTGGAACATGAGCAGCCCACAAGCTAAGCAGACAGACGCACACTCCTCCTCACTCTCTTGCACAAGCAGCCAGAGCGTGGAGCTCCACAGGCCTCCTTCTGCGAGTGGACAGTGAGGATCTCCGACTTCCTGTGTCCTCACACTCCTGCCAGCGTTCCAGACAAGGCCGGTGAGTCCATCCCTCTGGTCACTGCTCTGCGTCCCTCTTGTCAGTAGCATGGAGGGACAGGCAGTGTCTAATCGAGTCTGCTGGTCATAGTGCTGCCTCTCTGCTGTTGAAGGAATCTGGGCTTCTGGGGTTTCTTTACCTGTCGTTTATATCAGTCTTTCTGTGGGTGTGGAAAAAGGTCACAAGTTCAGGTCACAGTATGTTAAATTGCGTTATATTAAGGTGCAGGTTGGATGAAAAGTCACGCTGCACACAGTCAACAATATAACCACGGAGAGAAAGTGTAAAAATCTCCTTTGAGTGTCTTTGCAATGGTTCTGTTTCCAGTACTGGTCGGGTTCGTGGGTCCAGGCTGCTGCACCTGCTGTCAGCCCCCCTGTCACTCCTCCAGCCCAGGCCTGACCCTCCGTGCGGCGGAGTCTTTGCTCTGAGTCAGTGCGGTGCGCCAGTGCACACATGGCACTGCTTTTGGCACAGGCAGCTGCCCCTCAGTGCACTGGAGCTGTGGGGTTAGAACCTGGGCCTGGACTGGCCTGGAATAACTCGTCTCAGTCGTCCGTAAATAACACAGGCCCTGACCTTGTGCCCTGAGTCGCACACACTGTATATTCATCATCGCTTTCACTATGCCAGCTGCCAGCTCTCCCTGCAATCAGGAAAATTGAACTCCGATTCCTCACCTGCTTCAGAGCTAGACTGGCACTGTTCAGGGAATAACTGGGGGTCGTTTACTAAAAACTGAACACTGCCGGGGATGGGCTCTGTGATGGGCTGCCCTGGGGACGGTAGACTGGCAACACCAGAGCAAAGCATGACCCAGGCCAGTGCAACCATGGTAAAGACACAGTAAAGCGTATTATGGTGCATTAAAGCCCAGTGTGAACATGGTAAAGGCCCGGGGAGGGCTGGTAAGACGTGACAAAGGAGAGTCTATGAGTGGTATGCGGACTAACTGCTAGCCTGGAGCAGCGTTGTCATGTGGGTCTCGATGCTGATCTTAGTCGAGGCCCTGACGTGCGGTTTCACACACGCTGACCCCGGTGCTCAGCTCACCTCCTCCAGCTCGGCGCCCTGTGTCGCCCTGAGCCGCCGATGTGGTTTCTCCGATGACATCACTCCCTCTTCCTGTGCCACCGCCGGCTGGCGCCGACACCAGAGTCTGAGCACGAGAGGGAGTGCTCAGGCTCGCCTTGCTGCAGCAGTGACTGGTCTGAGCAATCCTAGCGACCTCTTGGAGATCCGGAAGGTCTGTACAAGACCCAAAACTGTGCATTATTTCTGAAGGGTGGAATGACCTCCTGCATTTTGTTCCTGCTGTAGAATTACAGTTGTATCGTGTCTTCTTCGGCTCTACTTGAACTAGTCCTCACTCCTAGCATGACTGTGTGTTCCTGGCACACGGCTAATCCCCTCTTATTGTATCTGTTCTCTTTACTGTAAGCCTGGTATTATTGCATAGCTCAATGTGAAGGGCTTCGAAATGGGTGCTCAGCCTGGGGCCCCAGTGATGTCAGAGCGGTGTTGGGTTACGGTCTCTGCAGCTGTGTCATCGTGGGGGGGGTCTCAGATCTTGTTCTGGGCTGAGTCGAGCTCCTTCCCGGAGAGGAGGTCAGAGTAGACAGACTCAGGTGAAATGATCTCCAGCTCAGGCCTTAAATACAGATGCAAAACACAGAGCTCTTTTCACACAGAGCTCAGCTGAGGTCTGTTATCATGGGGCCTAGTTCACCACAGAAATGTGTAACTCCAGATAAGGGCTCTCTTCTGTAAACGAGGTTTCCTCTGAACAGCAGTCCAGTGTCTACCAGCTCCCTTTCTGACACTGACCCTGCAGGCCTTAGAAACACACCTCACCTGAGATACTCACGTTCGGGGAACGGATAGGCTGCTTAGAAAAACATTCTCTCCTCACGCTCAGCAGTAGAGTCTCAGGCTGGCTGAAGTGTGGCTGAACGTGGCCTCCTCTCGCTGAGCCTCTCCTCATGCGCCGGGGCTGTAGGGGGGGGGCAGGCGATCCAGTCTGATTGTGGAGCCAGAGAAGGCCGTTAACACATCTGGCTCTGCTCGCCGAGGTCTGGGAGCAGAGCAGTTTCCTGCTTCAGCACAGCCCAGGGACCCCGAGCTGCTGGGCCAGCTGGTCTTCGGCAGGGAGACAGTCCGTCTCTGTCCTTCTGTTAATTAAGGAAGTGAACTGCTCTGCCTGGTGCAGGAGCCACACATGAACCCACATCCCTCGCCGACCCGAAACTGCATCCTGGAGCCGGCAGACTGTGCAGACAGGGAGTAGCGTGACTCAGTGCGTCGGCTGACGCCTCTCTGGAAGAGAGCGCATAGCTGAGCTGTGATCCGAGATTCCTAGCAGAAACCAAGCCCAGCCCTCCTCTTTGCAAATCAGCAGGTAATTATCCAGGTGATCAAATTGATAATTGACCGTAACACAGCCAGCCTGGCCCAGTCTTTGTGAGCGCAGCCGGGGGAATGTGCCACACTTTGTGTGCGGATCTGCTGGTCACGGTCCGCGGGGGGCAGGGAAACAAGACGCATAATCCCAGAGCCAGACACGGCACCCGTCACAACACACAGCGCCAGGAGGGCACACACTGTACACACGAACAGACCGAACGGACACCGTACCCACTGTGGGCAAACACTCCCAGCAATTTATAGTCTAATGCCAGCGTAACATCTTCCAGTGCCCCTAAAGCATGCTCTAAGTCCACTACAGTATCATTTAGAGACTGCATGGTCTCATATGCTCAGTGTAGTACAGTATAGACCCGGAATAGTACATTAAAGGCCCAGTATATACTGTACATAACAAAGGTTAGCTTGTTCCAGACTCACACCACTCTGTGTGTAAAGAAGTGCCTCCTGTTCTCAGTTTTAAATGTAGTTTCCACTGGTGTCTGATGCCTGATCAGCAATATGTTTCTGCAACATGGTGACCAAAACAAGGTCTTGCCCATGGGCTCTACAATGATACTCAATATCCTCGGAGTTAAATTATAAACTTTCAACTGCTCGTGTTGTCTAGATGACAATGTGTCCTCATAAACCTGGTCATTGTAGTTCATGTGTAAGAGCCTGCAGTCGTGCCTGTAGATTCCCTGAGACTCTGTACAGACACCTGGGCCAAAAATACACAGCACAGCTGAAGTTTATTCTCCGCCTTATCGCAAATAAATACAGTAGAGTGTAAGTCTTGATCCTTTTCTGAGTTTGTCAAACACTACGTCTTTCTAGCAGGTGCTGGTTGAGACCTTGTGTCGAGTCCTGATGAAATGCCAGTCCAGTGCTGCTGACTTCCTGTATTGGGCTTGCGGCGGAGGCAGTCTGCCCACACCGCTAATACCTCTGGTCCCTCTGCAGTAGCGAGAAAGACTCCAGTTTTGCTCGGCTGCCGTATTGCTGCTGTTCTCCAGAAGGGTTAAACTGGGACTTGGGCAAGAGGCTGTTCCCCCTCCCACGACACACAGACGGACGCACAGACACTCGCAGGCGCCTGCACACACACAGACACTCCTTTCCAGTTCCCACACTATAAAGCAGCGCAGGTGAGCTCACGCGCGGCAGTGCGGCTGGCGGGTAGAGAGGCAGTGAGAGAGCAGCGAGGCGTTTGCTGAAGTGCCAGGTGACAGATCTGTTCGTACGCAGCAGTGTGCGCAGCGCCCAGTGAGACTCTGTCCTCCCTGCCCCCCGTCACTGGAAAACAAACGGAAATCGGAGAGCTGGAGCAGGGAGAGGGGAAGGCGAGGAGCAGGAACGTGATCCGCTCTGGTCTGCACCGTGCCGAGCTCCGCTCTGAGGACCGGGATCAAACGGCTTTCGCTGGCTCTGAGGTGAGACAGCGCTTGCTGACCAAAGGTCACTGTTGTTGACTTTACCAGGAAGTCTCCACGCGGAGGGGAGCAGCGAGAGAGCGGAGCGCTGGGGGACAGGTGGCGGGGCGGATCGATGGAGGGACAGCACCCCCAGATCACCCACAGTGCATTAGGTTGGGCAGACTGGCATCACTGGTTTGTCATCAGTGTCTACAGACTGGGAATAGTAAAGTGTTTTGTTCTAAAGATCTGGGATTGGGAGCTATAGAACCTACGTGTCCACCTGCCACCTGGCCTGGGGTCAGATACCCTGCTCAGGGGCTGTGGGGTCAGTGTCCACACTGGGCCCAGGGTGGTCATACTCTTCCCTGGGGCTCTGGGGACACACTGGTTACTCTGTGAGGGCTCAGTCGGGTACCTGCCACTCTCCGGAACACCAGGCTAATTCAACATGGAAACTCTAATTTAGGAGCCCCTGTTTGCTTAATGTCCAGTTTTGCGAGCTGCGATAAACTGTATATTGAATAAATACATATCAAATTACTTTACTGTAAGTGTGCCTGTGCATATTTGCTTAAAATAAGGTAGCAAGTGTGAAACACCCAACACCAGGAGGTGAAAGTAATGTAAACAGGAATCTTTGCTGTTCCTGATAGGTGCTGTTATGTCATAAAGTCAGGGGTAGCAAATGTTGACCTGAAGGAGAGTCAACAGTGAGAGAGATGAAGGAGTGTGTGTGCAGGGTCTCTGATTTATCCCTGGTAGTCAGACGAAACACAGCTGCAGGATTCCTGGGGAAACACGATGACAGTTTCCTGCAGGTTGCAGTCCAGATGCCGGGAATTATCCCACTTTTCTGGCATGCTGTGTGGAAGATTCAGTGACATTTTCACATAGCAAAAAGAGACTTTTGCTGCACCATTATGTACCAAAGAAATGAACACTTGTGAAGTTCTACAAAGTGTAAATTTGCACAGTGCTTTCCCTGAATTTCACCACATATTTACGTAGTTTGCTGTGCTACGGCTTCCCACTGAAGAACTCGTGCCTTTGTTCTCTGTAGCTGCCAAGCCCAGCAGAGCTCCTAATTTGTCATAGGACAGTCTGGTCTCCAGATCCACTGGGAATGTAGTCCAGGTCTCCGTGTCCCCAGCTCACAGTGAAACTAGTCCAAGCATTGATACTTCTCTGTAAAAAATGCATTCTAGATGTTAAACATTTTTTTAAAATCAATTTATTTTTTTATAATCAATTTCCAGTTGCTATGAGCCCTGGTGTTCTGTTCACCGACTATAGTATACTGGAAACTGTCTTCTTACCATTAATAATTTTCTAAATTAAAAATCCAATCTCCTTAATCTTACCTGTCTTTTTTGAAGACAGAAAAGATTGAGTTCCTTCAGTCTGTCATTGTAGCTTTGCTCCTTAAGCCCTGCTATTCTCTAGTACAATAAACCCTTCGGAAGGAGGTTAAGATTGACTGTCCAAATCACGTGAATTGCTTTCGAGCAGGTGAGAGGGGACATAGTCGCTTTTCTGCAGAGCAGTCTAGAAGCACAGATAGGTTTGCTTTGGGCAGGCAGAGCTTCTGTATTTTGACAAGTACAATTACGTAAAAAATGGGCCAAGCAAAACAAGTTCCAACTGAATTCCGACGTGTCTCAAAAAGAGTGAGGTTGTGGGCTGTGTCACTTCCTCTGCTTCTTCTGAATTGTTTGCTTCTTGTTTTCCACACTTTCTGGGGAATTAAAATGGTACCTTTGTAGCAGTAAAACGTAATTACTATACAGCAGGATTCCCAGTAATCGAGAGCACAGGGTCAGTGAACTGCAGCTCAGACAGGAATCACATCTTCACATGGCCGTTTACAGGAGGGGAGCTGGCCTGTCTGGTGAGTAACCAGTCTGTCCCGAGTCTGAAAGGGGAGATTTAGTTAGGCAAGATCTACCGTTTCTAAATCCATAGTGACTATCCAGTGTGATATTGTTTCCCTGCAGGTGATCATCTAGATTAGTTTTAATCATTGTTCCCACAGCCTTACATTCAATAGGAGTGAGACGTATTGATCTGTAAGTACTTGGGGCACTTTTGTTGCTCTTTGGATGGGCACTTCATTGGCACTTTACCAGCTGTGGGTACGACGCCTAGGTTGAGCAGCTGACCTCTGGAAGAGCTGAATAACATCTGTTTCCTTCAGTGTGTTTGTCTTATTAATCCTGCCTCTCGTACTGAAACACCTCTGCTGGTGCCGTTTTAATCCTGAGCTGTATCGTTCCGCTGCCTGTGGCCTGTTGTTGACTTAGAGAATTCCGGAGCGAGATGGTCATTACCTCATTACCACTCTGTCCTGACTGCATGAAAAGGTGAGATCAATACACACATTCCTTCTGGTAGCTGCTCTGTCACTCTGGATAAAAAGAGTCCATGGAAAACTGTCTGCTGATATTCCTCTTGGGTTTTCCCCAGTCTGTGTAGGGAAAGTTGAAGTTCCCATAAAAAATACTTCTTCTTTTGCAGATAAATTCTTAATTTCATCCTACAATGTGGAATTGTAATCAACAGCTGCACGTGGTGGTCTACACTCAGCAAACTCCTCTCTCTCGTATACCTTAAGAATATTTCGTGATCAGCTTTATCTCCTGAGCCCGAATGCGCTTTTTAATATATAGTGCCACACCTCCCCCTCTTCCAACGTTTTGTCTCTGCAGAACAATGTGTGTCAACTAATGTGACATTCATCACTGGTGTTTGGTTACTCATGTTTTTTTAACTTCTATAACATAATAATATCACCTACAGTATATATGCTGATGTGGCAGCTTCAGTCTCCAGTATCTTGTTTCAAATACTTCTTGCATTTAGGCATAAGCATTTGATTCCCTGGTCCTTTGTCTCATTTTCCTCTTTCCTCCAAATGCCAGTGAAGCCCGATGGAGAAATGAGAAACAGTTTCAGCCGTTGAATGAGCCAGGCCTGTATGAAGGTCAGGTCGGACAGCCCCACAGTGGAATACAGCCAGAATTCATCCAGCTGTCTTGCCAACAGCCATGGGTCTTTAATGACCAAGTAGTCGGGACCTCGATTTAATGTCTCATCTGAAGGCCAGGGCCTCTTGCCCCACAGCGCCTCCTGTCACCATACTGGGGCATCAGAAAGAGGGAAGAGCACCACCCACTGGACTATTTACAGGCTTTCCTTACAGGTCTGTTTGTCCAGTCCTGACGAAGCCCAGCTGTGTTTGTCTGGTATCCGATAAGTTCAGGTGTCAGCGGTAAGCAGTGGTGCCCCAGCCTGTCGGTCAGCCGGTCCGTGTGTCCAGCGGCTCACCTGTCCGTCTGTCCGCAGGCCGCAGTGCGATGGGCAAGCTGGCAGTGAAGCACACGGCGGTGGGCGTGTTAGTGGCCGGAGCGGCTTGTATGGGTGTCATCGCCCTCATCCTCACCCTGGTGAGAGTCAGAAGCATGGACCTGCCCATGGGCACACAGGTGAGTGACGGGAGACGGGGCACCACAGTGACCAGACCAGGCTGCCAAACCCTTTCCCCTCCTCTGTGTGCTTGTCTCTGCTCTGCCCTCACAGTGTGTGGACCCCCCCCCCTTTCTGTACAGGACAGTGTGTGGACCCCCCCTCTCTTTCTGTACGGGACAGTGTGTGGACCCCCCCCCCCCCCTCTCTCTCTTAGTACGGGACAGTGTGTGGACCCCCCTCTCTCTCAGTATGGGACAGTGTGTGGACCCCCCCCACCTCTCTCTCGGTACGGGACAGCTGTTAACCCTCTCTCTCTCTCTCTCTCTCTCTCAGTATGGCATGGTGTTCGATGCAGGCTCCACACACACAGCCCTCTTCCTGTACCAGTGGCCGGAGGGAAAGGAGAACAACACGGGGATCGTGTCCCAGGTCTTGGTGTGTGATGTGGAAGGTCAGTAATGCCGATCTGCACCACACTGCCCTACTCTCGTCTCTGCTCTTCTTTCTGCCCCACGTCACGCCAGTGTGCACGACTCCTCCACATCTCTCCAGTACAGCACTCCAGTCCCTTCTGCTCCTCTGCAGTTCTCCTCCTCAGGGCAGGCAGTTCTTTCTGACAGGGTTAGTGCTGCACCTACTGTATAAGCCATTCAGCTCCACTCCACCTCAGAGCTGTTCACACTGCACTCCACTTTACTTTAAGAATTGCCTGCATGGGTTTCTGATTATCTTACCAAATGGGCAGGATTGGTTGAATTGCCCTCTCATAAGTTACTATGAGACCTGCTCTAGAAGACTAATTCTGAATACAAAGTATCTAATAAGATCTATCGGTGACTACTTTTCCACATGTGGTTCTTTTAAATTCGGCATGAGTGCATTTGTCAGAATAAAGGATTCTTAGTGTTGGGAATCGGCCTGCTTCTCTGGAGAGCAGGACAGAGACGGTCTTACTGCTTCCGTCTCACCCCAGCCTCTCTCTCTCTGCTCAGGGCCGGGCATCTCCAGCTACGCCAGTAATCCTCCTGGCGCCGGTCAGAGCCTCAAGGCCTGTCTTGACAAAGCCAAGGCCAGCATCCCCGCCGAGCGGCACCGAGACGCGCCAGTCTACCTGGGAGCCACCGCAGGCATGCGGCTGCTACAGTGAGTCGTGTCAGAGTGACCCTGCACAGTTGACCTCTGTTGTCTCCGTGCACATGGCTGCACAGTGCAGAGTCCTCAGGGTCAGAGAGACAGTCCTTTCAGAGACACCATGAAGAGAACCATTCAGATAGTTCAAATTCATTCAGAATTCAATTCAGTGCAGGGGGACAATCGTGACATGTAGAGAAACAGACAGTCATGGAGAAACAATGCTCTCTGGTTTGCACACACAGGAAATCAGACCAGTTAGACTTGCTGGGATCAAGGTATAGCAGCTCCACCCAGGAACCTCACAGAAATCGTCCTTTTATTTTTCTTTTCACTTCATTTCACTTGTTTCCTGTTTCCCTGTCCTTGTGCAATACCTCTGGCGTTGTGTGTTGAGAGGCAGCTGCAGGGGCTGAGTCTCTCCTGCTCTCCTGTTCACTTCCCTGCCCGGATTTCCCAACAGCTTGCAGAATCCCACCCAGTCAATCCAGGTTCTGCAGGAAGTGGCGAAGATGATCCGGTCATATCCCTTTGACTTCCGGGGCGCGCGGATCATCTCTGGCCAGGAGGAGGGAGCATATGGCTGGATCACCATCAACTACTTGCTGGAGGGCTTCATCCAGGTCAGGCCAGGGAGACTGCAGGAAACAGCAGGAAGGATAGACTCAGCTCCTTCCCAATCTTACAACATCTTGCTGAACGGTTAGAGAGGAGATACTGAAGGAGGAAGAGACTGGGATGGTGGGACAGGGAGAGAATCGGGATAGTGGGATAGGGAGAATTGAAGTAAGAGTGGGAGAGGGAGAGAAGGACTGTGGCTGTAACTTGTCTTTCCGTTGGGTTGCAGTACTCCTTTGAGGGCAGATGGAAGCACCCCAAAAACGGGAAGATTCTGGGGGCTCTGGACCTGGGAGGCGCTTCCACCCAGATCACCTTCACCCCAAAAGACCCCATCCTGGACAAGAGCACTGAGGCCCAATTCCGGCTGTATGGCTACGACTATGGCATCTACACCCACAGCTACCTGTGCTACGGCAAGGAGCAGGCCATGAAGCAGCTGCAGGCCCAGCTGGTCAAGGCCAAGGCCAGTGCACAGCGCCTCGGCCACAGCCGCCTGTCCCCTTGCGTGTGACTCTGCTCCCTCGTCTGTTTCACTCTACTGTTCTCTGACAGCTTTGTGTTCAAATTCATCCCTGCAGGGCAATGACCTTTCCCAACCCGTGACCCACCCCTGCTACAACTCGGGGTACAACCTGAGCCTGACCATGGGAGAGCTGTTTGACTCCCCTTGCATCACCAAGCCCTCGGACTTCAACGCCGTGACCCCGGTGACCTTCCGGGGCAGCGGGAGCCCCATGGAGTGCCAGGATCTCGTCAAGACCATCTTCAACCTGACTGCCTGCCCCTCTGCATCCAGCTGTGGCTTCAATGGCATCTACCAGCCCCCCATCAACGGACAGTTCTTTGTGAGTCCCTCCCTGTTCAAGCAGTGCCCTCCCTGCAGGCTGTCCCAGACATTCCACTGTACTGATGAAGCATGGCAGCAGAGAAGAAGTGATGCGTGTCTCTAGAGACAGACAGGAAACTCTGCACAGGAAGAGCACGCAGACAAGGGCAGAGATTGAGGTACCTGACAGTCCCAGTGTGGTATTCTAATACACTACCTCATGCTACACTATGAGATTGTATATTAAGCCATTTCCTAACTGCTTCATCCAGTTGAGGCTCACAGGGAAGCCAGATACACAGACACTTCCACCAGGGCCAGTTTTCCCAGAAGCCAGTTAACCCCCCAGCATGTTTTTGGACTGTGGGAGGAAACCCATTTGAACGGGGGGAGAACATACAGACTCCACACAGACAGCACTCCAGGTCTCGAATTGAACCCAGAGCCCCAGTGCTGCAACACAGCACTGCAAACCGCTGAACTTGGTACAATACAGTACATCAAAACACATCCTGAGCGAAAACATATTATAGCCCTGCAGATGGACTGTAAGTACTTGACCCATGCATCTGACAGCCGGTTACTAATCAATTAAGGAATTTGACAATGATATGACTGTACTGAACACTCATTCATTCTCTGAAGTGGTTAAGATGTAGAGTGAAGTAACTCATTGAAGATGCCAGAGTGTATTCCTGCCCTCTGCTGCTCTCCAATGGGCTCTGCCCATTCTCACCCTCCCCTCTCTCCCCAGGCTTTCTCCTCCTACTTCTACACCTTCAGTTTCCTGAAGCTGACCCCCCAGGCACCACTCGACCAGGTCCAGAGAACCATTGAGGAATTCTGCAGGAAAAACTGGACTTTGGTGAGACGGACGCACATCAAGCTGCAGCTCTGACGGTCGTGTTCATAATTAGGGATACAATTATGTCATGGTCCTCACTGGTCAGTCAGAGAATCGGGGATCTTGTTGTGGAATCCACAAGCAGGCATCACTGACGCTACCAGCGTTGTGCTGTGACCATCAGCATGTTTGGCAGGGGTGTGCGCACAGTAGTCTGCAGCAGAGAGCTGTGACTGAAGGACAGAAGACGCTTGGTTCTGCCTGAGATGCGACTAGGAAGGTGCTGGCAGGGAGGGGAACAAGTCTGTCCTGTGGTTTACTGTGGGTTATTCCTTAACAGTGCCGCACTACTTTAATATCTTAACTGTGACCAAATCGTATCTCTAATAATGATGATGACTGAAGATGAGGATGATGGTGTTGGGGGGGGGGTGATGGTGATGGAGATAAGGATGATAATGGATGGATGGGAATGGTGTGAGTGAGGTGATGATGATGGGGGTGGTGATGGCAGTGTTGGTGGAGCTGATGACAGCAGTGATCAGAGTGATGGTGGGGAGGATGAGGAGGATCCTGAAACTGATGGAGATGATGATTCCCTTGATAATGCCTAGCTGAAAGCAGAGTATCCCGGGGAGAAAGAGAGGTTCCTGCGGGACTACTGCGCCACTGGGTATTACATCACCACCCTGCTGCTGGATGGGTTCAAGTTCGACAACCAGAGCTGGAGCAGCATCGTGTTCCAGAAGCAGGTGAGAGGGAGGTCTGCGTCCTCGCTTGCGCTGCGTCCTGCCGCTGCTGGTGAAGGGCGGACTAACCCTGCGCGGCTGTGCTTGCTTCAGGCTGCAGACACGGACATCGGCTGGACTCTGGGCTACATGCTGAACCTGACCAACCTGATTCCCTCCGAGCGCCCCCAGGCGGCCATGGGGCAGAACCCGGAGCAGTGGGCGGCGGCTGTGTTCTTCATCGTGTTTGGAGTCTTCCTCTGCCTGGTGGCCATCATCATGCAGATTTTCTGGAGCCCGGACTACTGACAGCGTGTGACCTGGGGGGCGGGGGTCATGGGGAGGGGGGAGGGGGCAGGAGAGATTACTGAGAGGGCAGCCAGCGGGCCTGTGGCTGGGGGGTGCAGAGCAGTTTAATTGACATGTAGGCAGTAAAGGAATATGGGGGCTTAAGACTTGAAGCATATATATTATACAGAGCCATGCCAAATTAAAATGAGCTTTAATGTGCCTGTGACTCAACAGATCACGCACACAGTGTCGTGGGCATGACCCAGATGCTCACGCACCCCTCCGGGTGAGGAGAGTGCGGGTTTTGGGGTGGGACTGCTCATTGTAATATGCTCGTTAAAATGACGAGGTTCTAGCATATACTGAAGGGGACTGGGAGCCGGTGGAGGTTGAAGCCATATTTTATAGAAATGTTACTAATGTGAGGTTTGTTATGGTGGGAACTCTAATAGACAAGTGTCTCGGGCCACATGGATTAAAAGGGATAGAATGCCGATTTAAATTCTTCCTCCCTGTCGATGTAGCATGAAGGTGTTTCCTTGGGGAACGATGCTGATGACGGCAGTGTGTGAGAGTCGGCAGTCTGTCGCTGCTGGGCAGGATAGCGCTGGGAGAGAGAGCAGAGCCACAGGGCTCCCCCTGTCATCCTGTCCCCCTGTCCCCGAGCTCTTTCTCCCACCCTGTTGCTCATCCACTCCTCTCTCTCTCCAGCTCTGTCCTTCTCTTCGCTCCCTCTGTCCTCTGTCGCTCAGCCGTCCTCGGGATATTCCCAACATTCTCGGGACGTTCACCTCACTGTGCGCTCTGCTGTTTGGCAAATAAAGTCTATAATCAAGAGAAGCACTCGCTGTGAGGAGTGTGTTATTGAAGAACTCGTCTCTCTGAAACAGTCCAGTCCTAAAGCAAAGGGGGCGTTCTGCACAGCACACCGTCTCCCCAGCAGTGTGAAAACCCACTGTCTCACACAGCGGGGCTGGTCTGCAGGCCTGCTTTACAATGTCCTCTGATTCACTGCCCCACTCAAACACTGGGGAGCGCCAGTGAGCCAGTCCACCTGCGGTGCTCCTCACTGCTACAACATCACCCCCACAGCTCCTCAGAGGCCTGTGAAGAGTTGGGACCATGATAAGTGGTAAACGCTTTACACAAAGGGGTGTGAGAGTATGGAACAAGCTGTCCTGTCCTGGTGGGCATGGTCACGCTTCTGGCAGCACAAGAGAGGCCTGGATCTGCCCAGTGGGAATCCCACAGTCCCTCGGGGTTTCTCTGCTCAGAGGCTGTGGGGTCCAGTCTGTCAGAACCTCCTCCAGCGCTTGAACAGGGCGACCCGCGTCGCTGCAGGACTGGGTCAGTAACAGGCTGGGCGCTCAAAAAGCCAGGCAGCCAGATGCAACAACAAAAAAAACAAGTTCAAAAGAGAGGCCCATCAAGCTCACTTGTTTTTCAGTCCCAGGATCTCATCCACCCCTCTCTTGAAAGAAGTATGGGCTTGAAAAACATGACTGAACAGCTTGTTCCACGCCCTCGAACCCCTTTGTGTAAAGGATTTACCACTTGTGTTCTCCAGATTGTTTCAATGTTTATTCTAGAAGACAAGCCTTATGTATATTTACCCTCACTGACTGCTGGGAGGCAGCCTCCCAGTTGCGGTGCAGATGCGCACTTCCCACCTGCTGAAGGGGCAAACAGGCCTACAGCCTGGCCGTGGCTTCGAACTGGCTCACTGCTGCCCTCCAGAGGTACTGCTGTGGCGCCACGGCACTATGAGGCACTGCTTTGATCCAGGCTGCCCATCTTTGGCTCCAGTCTTCAAACATCCTGTCCAGCTCCTGTCTAACACACCATCCAGGTCCAGTAGGTAGCCAGTAACAGCAGGGATCAGACATGGCAAAGCACAGATGGTAAAGCGCGCAGTGCCCCACCCGTGACCCCAGAGGAGATTTTACTGCTCTAGAGAGACTGTGCACAGTGAAGAAGTGTCAGAACCACAGAGAAAGGTCCCAGGTGAACACCCACTGCCATAATTATTTATTTTTGGTAGAAACTAAAGTGTCATATTATTTACAACAGATTGAACAACAGTAATAGTTTAGAAACTGTGGCCAGTGTAGTTTTAGTCCAACCTTCCGATTACCAGCTTCTTGTATCCGAGGTGAGATTAAATCTACAAAACTTACTTTTGTAACCTTTCATGTCCACAGGTTTATAGTTCTTTTCAAGTTCATTGCTAAGTAAATCTCAACAGTTCCTAGTTGGAAAAGAGGTTAAAACCGAGCAGATCAGACTCCGCAGGGATGGGCGGTGCTTCAGCCGGCTCTGGGTAAACAGCGGGATCGGGACGTGCCCGAACCACATTCCTCGTCACAGATTCAGCCCAGCTGGTGGAGCAAGACGGATCGGCTACGGAGTGCGCACGCCCGCGGAGCCGCTGTGATGCACTGGCGACGCCTGTCCTCCAGCCTGCAGGCACATTCCTGAGCCTCGTCTCTCCGGGCTCCGGTCCCCTGCGGCCTGGAGTGACCCCAGGACCCCAGCTGTCACTCGCTCCGGGCGGCCTCAGCTCGAGGAAGAGGAAACAGGGCTGCAGACAGGACGCAGGTAGAGGGGTGGAGGGAGGTGGAGGGGTGGAGAGGGAGGGGAAGAGACAGCAGGGACAGGAGGAACGGGAGGGACAGGAGGCACAGCAGGAATAGGATGGACAGCAGGGACAGCAGGAATGGGAGGAACGGAGGGACAGCAGGAACGGGAGGGACGGGAGGGACAGAGGGACAGCAGGAACGGGAGGAACGGGAGGAACGGAGGCACAGAAGAGACAGCAGGAACGGGAGGGGCGGGAGGGGCAGGCCGCTCTCAGCTGTCCAGCAGGGAGATGCTCTCGTTGGCCACAGCGCAGGCCGGGTGCAGGGCGGCGGTGAAGGCGTGCTGATGCGCGTGCAGCACTGCGCCGCTGTCCGGCTCCAGGAACACCAGCGCCCCGCCCCCCCAGTCCAGCAGCACGCACAGGCGGTGCGGCCGGCGCAGCAGGGGCAGCGGCACGGCGCGGCCCGCGTGCAGGAAGCAGAACTCGCCGTCGAAGTGGGACAGGACCCAGGAGTGGGCGTTGTAGCCCAGCCGGGCCCCGTTCCCCGGGCCCTTGCGCTCCAGGCTGCCGTAGCTCACCCCCACCTTGAAGGCGGCGCTGCGCCCCACCTCCAGCAGCCAGCGGTGCGTCCCCGAGGAGAAGCTGCGCCCGCACAGCGCGTTGGGCCAGCTGTCGAAGCGCAGCGGGCTGTACTGCTGGGGCTGGCGCGCGCGCCTGGGCAGGAAAGTCAGGGTGCGGCCGTCGTCCGAGAGGGACAGCAGGGGGCTGACCGTCCGCTCGTCAAAGCTCAGAGGCTCAGGGTCTGCGGAGGAGAGGAGGGGGGAACAGGAGCTGACTACTTCTGCACTCCAGGCTTTTCCAGCAGCTGCTACTGGTCAGACTGGTATTTGCACAGACCAGCACACAGTAACACTGAAAACACATCTGAAGTCTCCTGCATGGATTGTACAAGAGCCTGCAACTGGGAAAACCCGGACAGGATCAGAATGCTACACAGCGGGATTCATCCCATGTATGTATATACTTTTAAATAATAATAATTCCTTACACTGATCTAGTGCCTTTCCGGACACTCCACTCAAAGCGCCCCACCTGGATGATGCACCAGTCCGCTCCCCACACACCAGCTCTCAGTGGGGAGGAGAGCAGAGTGATGGAGCCAGTTCAGTGATGGGGGTTATTAGGAGGCCATGATTGGTGTAGGTCAGGGGGGAAATTGGGGCCAGGACACTGAGATGAACACCCTTACTGTATTTGAGAAATGCCCTGGGATTGTTAATGACCACAGAGAGCCAGGACCTTGGTTTGACATCCTTTTTTACAGTACAGTGTCCCCGTCACTAAACTGGGGCATTAGGACCCATACAGACCGCAGGGTGAGCGCCCCCTACTGGCCCCACTCACACCTCTGCGGGAGAGATCTGCCGACTGTGCACACAGACACCTCACCGCACTGACCGGAGCCACACAGCAGCACGGCATTCGCCCACAGGTTCAAAAGCAATGAGCTCTGGCTGCTCCTGGGGTCAAAGGTCAAGTGTTCGGAGTCCTGGGGCTCCCCCACCCCCTCTGCCACCTCCATCCTGGGAGAGAAGAAGGGAGCGGGAGTGACTGGCGGGTCTGGGGTGTTTTCAGAGCTGTCGTTAGCCCTGGGGGCCGGAGCCGCTCACCTGTCCGAGATCTCCTGGGAGGAGTTCTGTTGAAAAGAGCAGACCAGGTACGGATTAGGAGAATGAGCGCAAGCCCGTGTGTCCCTGACCCTTGACCCAGTCCCCAGACTCACCAGCAGCTGCCAGTCCTCTGTCTCCGTCAGCAGCCGCACCAGCTGCGCCCGCACGCCGGACAGCGTGCCGAGGGCCTGCGCCCAGTGCGCCCGCTGGGTGAGCAGGCTGTGCTGCACCCGCTCCTCCTCGCGCTGCACCGCCTCCAGGAGGCGCTGTTCCTCCTCGTCGCAGGCCTCCCGCACGGCCGCCAGGCGCCGCAGCACCGTGTCCCGCGCGCGGCTGGCCCCGCCCTGGGACACACACACACACGACACGCGGTCAGGGTCCGGCGGTCAGGGTCTGGAGGTCAGGATCCGGCGGTCAGGGTCTGATAGTCAGGGTCTGGAGGTCAGGGTCTGGAGGTCAGGATCCGGCGGTCAGGGTCTGATAGTCAGGGTCCGGCAGTCAGGGTCTGATAGTCAGGGTCTGGCGGTCAGGGTCTGGAGGTCAGGGTCCGGCGGTCAGGGTCCGGAGGTCAGGGTCCGGCGGTCAGGGTCCGGAGGTCAGGGTCTGGAGGTCAGGGTCCGGCGGTCAGGGTCCGGCGGTCAGGGTCTGATAATCAGGGTCCGGTGGTCAGGGTCTGGAGGTCAGGGTCTGATAGTCAGGGTCCGGCGGTCAGGGTCCGGCGGTCAGGGTCCGGCGGTCAGGGTCTGGAGGTCAGGGTCTGATAGTCAGGGTCTGGAGGTCAGGACCTGGAGGTGAGTGTCCAGCAGCAGGGCAGAGCACACGATTGCACTGCTGTGTGTCTGCTCCTGGGTTCTGACCCAGGTGGGCCGGCACTGACCTGCAGGTCCAGCTCGTGGGGCGGCAGCACATTGTTCACAAAGCGCTCGATCCGCAGGGCCTTCAGCTGCAGCTTCTCACACGTGTCCACCAGCTGGTTCTGAGACAGGAGGTGACAGGAGACTGAGACCCTGAGACACACTGAGGACACTGAGACACACTGAGAGACACTGAGGGATACTGAGGGATACTGAGGGATACTGAGGGACACTGAGGACCCTGAGACCCTGAGACCCTGAGACACACTGAGACACACTGAGGACACTGAGACACACTGAGAGACACTGAGGGATACTGAAGGATACTGAGGGACACTGAGGGACACTGAGGACCCTGAGACCCTGAGACACACTGAGGACACTGAGACACACTGAGAGACACTGAGGGATACTGAGGGATACTGAGGGACACTGAGGACCCTGAGACCCTGAGACACACTGAGACACACTGAGACACACTGAGACACACTGAGGACACTGAGGACACTGAGACACACTGAGAGACCCTGAGACACTGAGGGATACTGAGGGACACTGAGGACCCTGAGACCCTGAGACCCTGAGACACACTGAGACACACTGAGACACACTGAGAGACCCTGAGACACTGACACACTGAGGACCCTGAGACACTGAGACACTCTGAGACACACTGAGGACCCTGAGACACTGAGGGACACTGAGACACACTGAGGACACTGAGACACACTTTGAGACCAGGAGCGTAACTGAGAGGTAATTATTCTTATAATAAATATTCCTATAATAAAAAGCAACTCTAACCCCAGAATTCCTGCCAGTATCAGAAGAGCCTCCAGTCCTACTGGGAGTAAACTCATCAGAGCTGCAGCCCAGTCTGTGATCTCCTGTTCCAGCTGAAGCAACAGAGACTGAGTCTGTCTCACAGTAGTGTTTTACGTGATTATTGTCTAATAATATCCGCGTCTGTAAATGTTGTGTTAATTGTATCTGCCAATAACGCGCCGAGGCACAGAGACACTAGTGCCCGCCCGCAGTCCTCCCTCTCTCTCGGCACTGTTTCACGCTGCGCCGTCAGGTGACTCGCATCGCGACACGGGGAGTCTCCCTCACAGCCCGGGCAACCGGCACCGCAGGACAGGCTGGGGCAGCGCAGGGGCTCTGTTCTGACTGACAGGTCGACTCTGTTTAATTACAGCCTTACTGCAGCAGGGCGGTTTAACAAAGACATGGCCATTATTATTATTAGCAGGAGTAGAAGCCGCAGCGCTCAAAATGCCCGTCATTGCTCAGGAGAGAGCAAGCTGTTATTGTCCCGAGTTTGTAATTCGCTGTTTCTTACAATCACCGCTGCCTGGCAGCAGCGCCCTCCGGAACTCACCCGGACGGCACCAGCTCTCTGGGCCAGCTCCGGCTCCTGCTCTGCACACCGCCGGCCCGGCTCGCCTTCCCTCGCTCCCGCCTCCTTGAGCGTCGGCTCCCCCGCCCGGTCTGGGCTCCTGGTGCCGGTTTCGGCGGCTCCGATCTTGACGCCGTTGTACCCGTTCAGGCGGGTGGCGGCGGACGGAGCGCCAGCTGTTGGCGTGCTGGGCCCCGGGTGTCTGTGGGCGCTGTCCAACGGGGACACGGCCGTCACCGGGCCGCCCCTCGTCTCTGCAGTGCTCATTGCGCCCCAGCCGGGTGCCCCCTTGTTCTGTCTGATATCTGCGGAAACCCGCCCGGCTCCGCCACAGGAGCGCGACAGGTGCGCGCAGGAGAGAGAGCGAGCAGTTACCTGTGACAGGTGAGAGGAAGCACCGACACGGAAGTGCAGGTAAAGGTCAGCGCGGCACTGGGAGCCAGTGGAGGGGAGGGGAGGAGAGGAGGGGGGGGGGTCTCCAGACTTCAGACCCGCTGCTCGCCAGTGCTCACTCGTCTTACCTCTCGCCCTGACTCCCTCTTAAGCCTTTCAACAGCACTGCGCGATTTAAGCCACATGGAGCTCTTTCCAGCTAGTACCGCATTTGCACTGCGCTTTCTGAAACAGGAAACACAACCTTCCATGTCGCAATGATCCCGGAGGAAGGTAGGTCTGAGCCACAGCCCAGGCAGGCTGAAGGGCTGAAGGCTCGGCGCTCAGGGGGCAGAGCAGTCACGCACACTGTACATTTCTGTACATTTCTCTTCACACACCCAGCGGGGCGCCCGGCGCTGCGTGAGAGCAGTCCTGGTAAATCATCAATTCTCTCTCGCTGGACTTTCCCCTTTCGATGCACTGCACCGGGAGCCCGGACCTGGAGTCGTACTTTCTGCCTGTCTCGGCAAGACATTTACACGCGTGGATTTCCCACATCCACGCAGACACAACCCCTTGGGCGAACAGTAAACTCTCTGACGGTGCAACCGCCTGTAATTCTCCCGCTCGCCACCAGAAGACGCTTCACTCAGACCCGGTGTAATCTGGTGAAGATCTGGACTCCTTGTGCGAGTTTTCAGTTTTCAGGTGCTGCTGCCCACCGGTCTCCCGCGTGTCTGCCCGAGCTGTGAAGCTCTGTTGCGGGCAGTCCGTGCTGTTCATCTCCTTTCCCGTGACGGCCGGCGGTTCTACTGCACTTTCGCTTAGGAAACTGTTTTCTGTGTTGTAGCTCTTGATGCCGATGCAATGAATCGAATAAATGAATCTTGATCACAACGCTCAGGTACGGAGAGGTTCACCGCGTCTTAACGTCTCACCCATCAGAGTCGGGCGTCTCTCTGGGTGAAAGCCTGAGACTCGAGGGAAATCGTGCTGCCGTGCACGACACACGCTGCCGGGGAGCGCTAGACCGGTTCTTACTCCTGCCTTTAATAAACGTCCCCTGGATCACAAAGACCCCTCTAACAGCAGGATGTGATTGACATTTATTACAAGCCCATTCCCATATTCTCCTGTCACGTGTTTATTGCAACAGCCCATGCGATACCGAACTGGTTTCTGCTTCGAGCTCTCGGGCGTGCTGGATCACGTGGATGCGTGACCGCCCAGCTCCTTCCGCCTGGGCCACGCTGTGTAGTTTCGCGCGAAATCAACGTCAAAGCAGCCTGGTAACGGAACGCGATTACGTCAGGGGGAAGGGATGCGGGAGGAGAGGCCTAGGAAATCCCGCTCTCCGATTGGTCATTTCGATCGAACAGCCTGACGTCACAAGGGGTTCGTCAGTGCCTAGGAATGACAAATAGGTAAAAAAAAGAAAACCTGGCAGTGAGCGGGCTCTGATTGGACAGGGGCTCCTTCCTTCCTGCTCTGATTGGCCAGAGCCGAGGCGCTCTCTTCCCTGGCGGCCCCTCCCCCCCGCACCCCTCCTCCCGCCTGCCTTTCCGTCTCCGCTGCTGGAGCCAGCGAGCTGAGCGGCGGCCAGTCCAGCAGGCTTTGCCCGGGATCCGGACTGGACCGGGGTGGCGGGGCGCCCTGACGAGCTGCACCTCTGTGAGCATCACCTCTGCCAGCTTCCGCCTCGCTGTCTGGGAGCCCGGAGCGGGCGCGCCTCCTCCTGCCTCATGTCGGATTTCAAGCTGGGGATCGTGCGGCTGGGCCGTGTGGCCGGGAAGGTGAGCCATGTGTGTCAGGGAGGTGGGGGCGGCCGGCCGGCCGTCGCAGTTTGCAACAGCCCCGGAGAGCGGCGTAGGGCAGCCTTGGCGGCAGAGAGGGGGGTATTTGTGCCGGTGTTCCCTGAAACGCCGCGTTCTCCTAACGTGGCGAGGTATCGGGACTATGGTGGTCGCTGGCGCACACCAGGAACCTCTCGGCAACGTGACACAAGCCGGCAGGTTGCGGGCCTGCGAGTCCGGCTGGGCTGGGAACGCCGCGACTCCAGCGAGACAAACGCGTCTGAAATCCTCTCGCCCTTCTCTCCCCTCTGCCTCTCGGCCCCCGGGCGTGCGATGTCCCCTGCGCCCGCAGCCCGGCCGCCTCGCCGCCGCAGGGCTGCTGGGCTGGACGCGGTGTGGCGTGCGAGGCGGGGCGCCGGTCGCTAGAGGGCCGCCGGCGGGGGACGGGAGAGGGAGGCGAGACCGGGCACATGCGGCCAGCGGCCTGCTGCCTGCCGGCTGGCGGCTTGGCGCTCCACTCGGTGTTTCTGCGCCGTTGTAGGTGCGGGTTGGAGCGGGACAGGCAGCGAACCAGCCCGCAGCCCCAGCTCAGCCCGGCTTCTCTGGCGCATTGCAGGTGCGTTTACCTCCGGCACCCTGTACAGACGTGTCCTGTAAAGGTCGCTGTGGGCTCAGTCAGCTCCAGCGTGCAGACCAGGGGCTTTTACTCGACCCGGGGGCGGGTGTTGCAGTGAGGTCCTGCGGGCTGTTGGCTGTGCTGTTCTGCACTACCCTGCTCTTTTTTTTTGCTCAAGGCCCGAGTGGAAACTCCAGGGAAGTCAGCTGGCGACATAGAGCAGGGGGGTACTTCTGTACACAAAGGGTTTTAGGAGTGTTGAACAGGCTTCCTAGCCTTGCTGGTGAAGCTGCTTTCAGTTCAGGGCTTTCAGGATCCTCGAAGTAACTATCTCCTGGCAACCAGTAGGGGCTGCATCCCTGTTGTCTCGTGATGATAAGAACGTGTGTGGTTCAGCAGATGGTTTATTCGGGGTGACTGAGAGGGACTGGGGGAGCTGCACTGTGCCCCAGCTGAGCCGGGGTCTATCTCTGGGCCTCTCAGGTAGCTCTGCCAGGGGCTGTGAGTCAGGATGAGCAGCAGAGCCCCTGTGCTTGCGGTGTGGTGCAGGGGGGTAGTTATTTGGGACATTCCCCCCAGCCCTGGGGGTGTCGGGTGTCCAGAGGGCATCATGGTGCCGTCAGGCTGCAGACTGTCCTCTAGCATGGTGCACAGGGCTGAGCGGAGGGCCGGTCCAGATTGCTGATGGTGTGTTCTCTGTCTCTTCTCCACAGACGAAGTACACTCTGATCGATGAGCAGGACATCCCCCTGGTGGAGAACTATGCCTTCGAGGTGAGAGCAGGGTGCTGTGCCCATGCGGGGAGTGGGGGGGCGTGTCCGACTGCCCGGGTGTCCGAGAGCCCCGTCTGACCTCCTCTCCCTCCTCTCCCGCAGGCGCGGATGGAAGTGGACGCCGACGGGAACGGGGCGAAGATCTTCGCCTACGCCTTCGACATCAACAAGGGGCGCTGGGCAGGCAGGCCACTGCACGAGCTGCTCTGGTGAGGACAGCCGCCCCTCGCCCTGCCCTTGTGTTCGAGCGACGCGTGAGGGCTTTATACCGCAGGGCAGGACTCGCACACCCGTCTCTTACACTTACCGTGTAGCTGCGGAAGAAAGCTTGCGGGGGGAGAGAGCGAGTGCAGACGTGCGTATGAAGCCGCGCTCTCGCTGGCCGGGAGCTTCTGCACCTTCTCGCTGGTTCTTGCCTTGAGCCCGACCAGTGGCAGGGTCCGCGTGTGCGTTGCAGGCCTTCTGCTCTTGCACAGGAGTGAAGCAGAGGAAATAAAATAGTGGTCAGGACACAGAAAGCCACAGGAAACCAGAGCTAAAGGAAACAGCGCTGAGCGAGGTTTTGCTGCGATTTGTGCGTTTGTCTTCTGTAAGTGTGCGGGTTCATGCCAGGAGTTCGTGCACTGGCCTGTCTGCTGGCGTCCTCAGTCTTGTCCGCTGTCATCTGCGGGCCCGTCTCAGTTTATCCTCTGTCTGCTCACAGGGAGAAGCACCGCGGGGGCATCGCCCCATGTTTCCAGGTCGTCCACATCAACTCCGTAACTGTGGACAACCGGCTGGACAACCTGCGTCTTGTCCCCTTGGGCTGGACCCCCAAACCCGAGGAGCTGTCCAGCAAGCAGAGGTACAAAACACTGCCCGATGTGTTTGTAGTGCTCGGTGTCTGTGGCCGTGGCTCTGGGCTTCTGTCCAGCTGGTCAGTCCTGATGCTGGCTGCACAATCAGCAGTCTGGCTTCAGGGCTGGGGGTTTGTTGGTCAGTAAAAGTGTCTGAGTGTCTCTTCAGGCGTGTGTCTCCCTGTCTCGGGGGTTTGTCTGTGTCTCCGGAGTCCCGGCACAGGTGTCTGACTAGGTCTGTGTGTCTCTGCCCAGGGAACAGTCCCTGTACTGGCTGGCCATCCAGCAGGTGCCGGCAGACCCTGTGGAGGAGCAGTACCTGGAGCTGAGCCGCACGCGCTACTACAACGCCAACGGCGAGCTGGTGGAGGAGGAGGAGTGCTCCTGCACCTATTATGAGTGTCACTACCCACCCTGCTCGCTCATCGAGAGGAGGGTGAGTGTTGTACTGTGTGATAAACGCGCTGTGCCTCTTCCCTAGTGAGTGAACACAAACACTGGGACTGTTTAAGAACAGGAAGGTGTATTGTAAATGCCCCCTTTCAGGAAAGGAGTGACCTTCACCAGCTACCCTTTGAAGGCTCTTGTCTCTTAAGGCTTTTATCTCCTTTCTCTGTCCCTCCAGCTCCGAGAGTTCAATATCTGTGGGCGGTGCCAGGTGGCGCGGTACTGCGGCTCACAGTGCCAGCAGAGGGACTGGCCGGCCCACAAGAAACAGTGCCGGGAGAGGAAGAGGGTGCTGGCGCTGGAATCCGAGCCGGAACGGTGATCCCCCTCGAACCCTGGGCCGAGGCAGCAGGTGGGGGGGGCAGGAGCCTGGGGTTGAGACGGGGGAGTCCCGGAGCGTGTCGAACTGCAGGTCCCCGCCCCGGGGCTGGAGTCGGAGCGCTGCCCGTCCCTCCACCTTCTCCGCTTTCTGCTTGGAAACGACCCCAGAGACTAACGAACGCAGAGCTCGTCGCCATGGATACAGACCCCTTCACTGTAACGCCTCCTGCTGGAAAACTGGACAACTTACCCCACCCTTCCTCCTCTCCCGCCCTTCCCCTGTCCACTCCCTGGGAGAGACAGCGGATCGGCTGCCCTTGTTCCTGGTGTGCCGGATTTTTACTGTAAATACTCTCGCGCTGGCCGTCTCGGGCACGACTGAAGGCAGAACTGAAAACTGTATCAGGGAGAAGTGGATGGTTGGGATTTGTAGCCTCTGTGAGCAACAGAAGAAGATAATTGATTCCAGGACTATTGTTGTTATTATTATTATTGTTATTATTATTATAATTACTGTTATTAATTTTTTCTGTGTGGAGATCTTGGCTGTTAAGAGTCCCCCACTGTCTCCATGTCAAGGCTGTAACCCCTCCCCTCTCACACATGTTCTGAGACGCGCGAGCAAGCTTGTACCCGGGCTCGACGGGCCTGCCGAGTGCACGAGGGAGTCACTGTGCTGGTGTTGGCTCCACAGTGCCCCTCCTGCATCTCCCTCGCTTCTGCGCCACACTCAGAGGCACTGACTTCTTCATACACTGCAGCCCCAGGCTCAGGCGAGCATCTGATGGGACAGACACACGGGCACAGAGGGATTCGGTCCCGTCTCAACTCTGGAGGTTAGGGTGGTCTGTCACTGTGTGGAGAGTGTCCCCTCCGGGCCTGTGCACAGCCTGTTTGGGCTGGGCTGAGCTGCCCGTGGGGAGAGGCTGGGCAACATTCAGACCAGTCTGCTTGACCTGGTGGCAGGAGGAGGCCAAGTGCATCAGCAGGCGGGCAGCTGTCTTCGATAACCATGGCCATCGTTATTCTTAGAATGATTACTGTTCGTCTGGCTGGGTTCCCTCTCTGTGCACTGAGTTATTGGAGTTATTGTAGCTGCCCGCTCGCTAGAGGTCTTTCCTTATTCCTGCTTCTCTGTTGGGACTGGAGCTCGGAGAGGGGAGGGCTGTGTGGTGGGGACAGATGAAGGTGTGGGGAGAAGTTTGTTTTTTTAAGAAAATGAAACTTAATAAAATAACAGCCTGAAGGATGAGGAGTCTGGATGCCTGTCTGGCTCTTCACACTGTAAAAAAAAAAAAAAACCTTAAAAAAATAAAATATTGAAGTGAAGTGAGTTTATTTGATTTTTGGTGGGATTGACAGAGGGGAACAGTTTCATAAAGAGCATGTTTTCTACCTGTAAGTTAGTGTATAGCGAATGTGAAGTAATTCTTAATTTTAATGTCTTGCACTTAAGACGTAGTTCAGATGAGGAAAGGTATATCCAGTGGAACATGTTTTGAACTTTTGCCATTTTCTACTCAGCTTATTTTTTAGTGTAGGTGAAGATCACAAGGGTAGCTTTCAGGCTGTCTTCAATTGGCCTGTAAGCTCGCTAACCTGGTTTTGTGCTCAGTCCAAGGTTTAAAAAACTTTGCCCTTTAAACCAGGTGTTTCCAGCGGCTTCTGCCTATCCAGCCGTTTAAAAAGCGGGCTGAGAAAGTTTTTTTCCTTATTTATGATGACAGCTCTTTCTAGATGATGGATTGGTGTTCACCAGACACTGTTGAAGCTCATTCCCACTGGAATCTTGACAATCCCTCAGGGTCTTTTTCTTCCAGAAGTCCAATGGGTTACATTTCGGACCACATGTATATGAGGGGAGATGGGAACCTCTGAGCACAGTGCCGGGTTGATGATTAGCAAATCCAGTTCAACATTTGAGTCCTTTTAAAAAATATGCCTCAGAAAATAATATGAAATCAAACGGTCTCGTCCTGATGGTTGTCATTTTGTCTGTGCAGGGTTCAGTCTGTCAAGGTAAGCAAACTCACTCGGTAAAAGTTACTTTTTATATCTCTTGTCACGGCAACAGCAGGGAGCAACTAACTCCTGCGAAAAGGTTAGCTTATCCCGGTTTTTGTTAGTGTATTAAAACATTAGTACATTATAATATTTGAAAACCCCAAGTTTGCAGTTCTATACCCGTGTTATGTCTCTGTAAGATGGATTCTCGTCTTTAGAAACCAATGATGACTTAAAGTTTGGCAACTTGAAAATAACCATGCTTTTGTTTTAAAGCGGCTGGTCGCACTATACAGTGTATAAATATTTTGAAAGGCGAGCCTCAGTAATTAATTTTATTAGAAACTGCGGGCGAGTGAATGACCTTTCTCCCGCCGTCGCCATGGAGACGGGGTTTGCATAGTTGCGGCCTGGTCCGCCTGAGTGATTATTAATCCTCAGTGTGGTGGCTCCTCCAGCTAACCCCCCAACCTCACACCACCCAGATGAGTGTAGAACTTGACCAAAACATTTATGTCAGTGCTTAGTTTTAACAGAGTTTCGGGAGAGCAGTACCCAGACCGATCCTGTTTATCCCGGTAGTCTGCACACAACTCCGATATTCTGACAACCAGGGGATTCGGCACACAAAGTGACCGGCTCGGATCACCAGGCCGGTTTGCACCACAGACTTGGCTGCAACTGTGATTGCCTCATGTTGCTGCCACCCCTTGCATCTCCGCCTTCCTGCAATAACGGCTTTCTGCTCTGTTTGATCACCAAACCTTGCTATCTGAAGCACCCACACAGACTCCGCCTGCCCTCCTCGTCGGCTGTGCTTGTTTCTACAGAAAAGCACGGAGCTCATTCCTTTTATTGTAATTTATGGCAATTTATTATCGCAACCACAACCCAGTATTGCAAACGGCTACAGACCATTCCAAACCTTGAAGTGCGCGCTGGGATTTTGGTTTCAAATTTCACGGAGGACACATCTGCACACTAGCTGTGGTCTTTTTTAATCGGAACGTGTTTGGTGAGTGCCGGACAACTTTCACAACTTTTTTTGTTGTTGTGACACTAGTCTTGATTTTCGGTTTATCGACGTCAGCAGAGCTCACTAGAGCTGGAAGGATTTTTTTTTAAAGAGTCTGATAACACGAGATCGGGATTTGTTCGGGTTTTTATCACAGTGAGAGGTGAAGGTCGGTGTTTTATTGTTTTACACTGCTTGCTTGCAGTGAGACGTGGATGAGAGATTGACCTAAGTAGTGTTCGATGTTGTTTCTAGTTTTGCATGCTTCTACATTCAGATTTTGGTTTTAAGAATTCAAAACAAAGAAATACAATTTAGTTCTTTACGCATGGAGAGAAATATTTAATTTCTTCACAGAATCCTTCATGCTAATGCAGTGTTGACGATGGTACGACCGTGATTTGGGCTGCTCTGAAGATATTCTGCAATATTTAGCACTATCGCAGTATCAAGGTTTCTTGTAGAGTTTGGTCAGGGTTTAATCCGAGTGCTTAAAGACATGCTGGCTGTGAAGACATGTCTCTGATCCCCGTTCGTGAGTGTGCTGTGCTTCAGTTTTGCTTCTACCCTCAACAGGAATAAGCAGCTTTCTGATGATGGGTGTTTTTCTTATGGTAACTTCCCTGTTAGAATGAAATGAATTAATTGACATTGTTACTTGGGGCCCAACAGTTTACTGCACCGTGGTCATGTGATATTTAAAACCGTACAGCCATTGAATTGTCCCAGGAATGGTAGAAATATAGTATGAAGCCCTTGAAAGTTTTGGGGAGCCAGAGTGCACGTGAGGGGTTACTGTTAAGGCTACAGCAAACGTTTTGGTGATGTTGAGGGAGCTGCAGTTACTCACAGTGCTGTCACTGCCCCATTGAGCAATTCGCCTGGGTAATAAATACCCAGAGGGCTGTCTGTGTGCACACAGTACCAGCACAAACTTTCCATTTCAAAACCGCTAACAAATTAACACACCAGCCTGACGTAATACAATCATCTCAGGAAAAACAAAGAGCAGAGACATGGAGCTTCTTGAATGAACCACGGATGTTGTGTCGGGTTGTAATAGCTTCGTTATTGTCATTAGAAACTGAGTCCTGCAGTGTGGACCCCCGGGCTCATTGTGGACTGCCCTCCAGTGGGGTCCTGTGTCAGCTAGCCAGGAGCGGGGCTGGCCAGGCTTCTGCCTGAATCAAGGTTCTTTTTATTTCGAAGGGGTGTTTTGCCTGTGATGCTGGGAAGATCAGGCTGTCCTGCAGCTCGGGGCAGGGAGGCTGGCCGGAGGGTGGCTGCACTGTGGCCATGGTGATGGCGAGCTGTGGCTGCGAGGGGGCCGGGCTGGCTGGGCTGCGGTGCGAGGACCCTGGTCATGTGATGAGGGCAGTTGAGGCACTGGTCAGTGCTGTGCAGGAGGCTGGGGAAGGGGAGGTGGAGAGGATCCTGCAAGACCCAGACAGTGACGACTGCATCAATGGGCTGTGTGGATTGCTGCAGTCCCTGGACTCCAGGTATGCATGGCAAAAGCCCAGTACAGTGTGCTGTGTGTGTATCTCAGTGGACATGGTATACGGTATCTGTTGATATGAATTTAAAGCCTGAACATTCAGTCAGACACCACCAGTCCCTAGAGGTGGGTGGTTTCACTGCATGACTTTGTAATACTGTGCTGGGAGAGCCTTTCCCTTCTGTTTTAAGCATTTTCAGTTCAGTCCATGGTTAAAGATCACGTCAATGTAATAACTATTTAAGGCAATAGTTGGTTCACTTCACTTTATAGCCTGTAGCTGTGCAGGACCAGGGAAGGAGGACTTTGCTCCTGTGTCTGTATTTACTGTCCAGACCCCTCCCTGTAAACTCCAGCACTCGCTCAGTTACTAACTGACTCCCAACCCCGGCTGAACAGCATGTCCTCAACTCTTCTGTGCACAAGACCTTAACTCCCACTCTCTAAGACTGGTCAGTTTACAGTCTCCATGGCAGCAGGGGTCCTGTGTGAAGGAGTGGATTGTCCAGGAACATGCCTGAATTAAAATACTTAAAGTAAAGCTCAAAGTGGGCACTTGGGTTTTATTTTTAAATCGGGGCATCCCTGCTGTGGTCCACAGGATACAGAACCCAGCAGGTGGCCGTAATGTCCTTGTGTTATAAACAGCTCTGCAGCTGGATGACGGATTAAGTCGATACCATTATCGTGTAACTCGGCCAGTTTATTGCTCTTCTTCAACCTTAAGCTTTTGAAGATTTAAAGAGAAAGGTAGCCCTCTGGATCTGGAACAGGACACATTTCTTCTGTAGTGTTACTGTAGCCCCTAATCTCTGAGAATCTGTGTGGTGGTGTGTAAGAACGAGTTGAGTGGTGAATCATGGGACTGACAACCGGCCTGACTGGCTGTTGCTCCCAACAGGCTGTGCAGTAACGCTGCCTACCTGGTGGGCCTGCTGGCGGAGAGTGAGGCAGGGCTGCGCAGGCTTCTGGCACAGGGGGACAGCTCCTCCCTGATGGGGGCACTGTTGGCGCTGCTGCAGCATCACGACCCCGAGACCGTGACGAATGCGGCGGGAGCCATCGCCACTCTGGTAACTAAAGCAAAAAACAAAACTCGCAGCTGAGCGAAGGTTGGGTGGGTTGGGTAAGAAAGCCCAGCCTTGATTCCGTAACCCCTCCCTAGATCGCTGGCTTCTCGTTTGACCCAAGATACTTTACTCCTCACATTAAAAGATCCCGTGCTTTTGTATTGTTTCTCATTGAGATTTCGAGTTTGACTTTACTCAGGTTTTCCTTCTTTTAAAGCGTCATGACTGCTGGGTGTGCCTCTGTCTCCCGCAGGCCGAGAGCGGCGCCGGCCAGCAGTGCGTTCTGGGCGACGGGGTCTTCGGTGAGCTGCTCAGCAGCGTGTCGGCCCTGCTGGAGGCCGCCAGCGGCTGGACGGTCAGTAACGCGGCGCTGGTGGTGGCGCGGCTCTCGCAGTCCGACGATGGCGGCCGGAAGCTCCTCGCTCACCCCTGCGCCCCCCACCTCCTGCGGCAGCTCACGCGGTGCCTCGCGCACGACCGCGCAGGTGCGCCTCGCTCTGGGCACTGGACAACACGGAGAGGGGAATCGGAGGGGGAATTCCTGGCAGATTCGGGGAAAGGGTGCAGGTGGGGAATTTCCAGTGCAAAAGAGACAGAATAGACCGTGAACCTTACACAAAGGCTGAGGACAAATGACAGTAAGCCTCCTTGTTCTTAGACATTCACAGTTTCAGAGGCAAACGGGATAAAAATGGACACATCAGGGGGCACACAGGATTCCCAAACAAAGCACTGTGAAAATGCAAATACATCTGGAAATCTAGCAGGGAGTCAGAGAGGACTGACGTTCACACCTCCAAAGACCCAGATGAACTCGTACCGTGTGAATCATGCAAACAGGATCAGCTGCATGAAATAACACTTCATTTAACCCAGGATGTACTTTGTAAATGATTTAGAGTTGTAATAAAACATTTTTTGGGCAAAAAATGGTCCGTATGCAGCCTTCTGGCTTTCTGCTGACAGGTGTGTGTTTGCTTCCCAGGCTGCGGGGTGAATGCAGCCTTCGCTCTGGGCCGCTTGTGTGACTGTGAGGAGGGGAGATGTCACGTCCTGACGCTGGCGCAGGAGCACGACCTGGTGAGGCAGACCTGCGTCAGCTCTAGCTGCATGTGGCCTGCGTCTGTCTCTCGGGCTGCCTGGTCTCTGACTCCCCTGTCTGTCTCAGGTGGGTGCTCTGCAGGCCCTGCTGGCTCAGGGAGACCCAGGGGGCGGGAAGAATGCTTGCTTTGCTCTCAGTTGCTTGGCGACGGACAAGGAAGGCCACGCCCACATACTGCAGAACCCCGCCCTCCCGAAACTGATGGAATCTCTGCAGCGCCTCCTGCAGGTGGAGGATGAGGATAGCGTCTGGTTCGCTGCTGTGTGAGTCTCGACATTCCACTGTATTCCAGCCCTGGCTACATTGCCTCAGGATGAGCTCACACTTTTGTGATCCTGCATGTAATTTAAGGTAGTCTTTGTTGAAGATCAGGTCCAGTGTCTTACATTGTCTGCATCTCAGCAAAAGTTTTAGTTTTGCTCTGTAAAAGGTAGACTTCCTCACTTCATTTTCTGAAGCTCTTAATAATTTAAAACTGTTGGTGTTAATTTATGACATCAGTCAGTATCATCAGACACATTACATTTAATGAGTCTTAGAAAACTTGCCGCTTGTTTCAAAGAATCCCGAATGCCTGCATAGTGCCCACTTAATCACTTCGCACACGTGCAGTGACTCCTACTGGGCAGATTTGGCACTTAAAGATGGCAGAACTGTTCCTCTCCTGAGGGAGACAGCAGTGTCTGACTGCAGCACAGCAGGCTGTCAGCTGGGTAACTCATCGTTCATCCTGCCCACGGACAGAAAATATTCAGGCCCCCAGCCAGTGGAACCATGTTATCGTGGCCATCCCTAAAAATAATTAAAGGAGCAATTGGGTGAACTTCTTCAGAATCAACAGTGAAACAAACCAGAGGACACACGTGGAAACTAGGCGGAGGTGCGTTTAAAACTGAGAACAGGAGGCAGCTACTGACACGAGTGTCTAGAGTTAGCTTTGACGATTGTGAAGAGAAGTTCTGGATGAGATCCTGGGGTCAGTTAGCTTCTAGCAGCCATTATTGGCATCTCTTTCAATCTCCATACCTCTCCATCTCTCCAACCTCCCTTTTTATTCCTATACCTCCCTCCCATCCTCTAACACCACCCCTCTCTCCTCGTGTCTCCTCTCCCCACCCCTCCTCAGGGCTGTGAAGGTGCTGCTGTCCCGGCCCAGAGGAGTGCTGGCCGTGAGAGAGCACAGAGCGCTGGAGGACCGGCTGCAGGTGCGGATTCACCTCTCCTCATCTCCCCCTCTGTCATCCTCAATTAAAAAATGTAAAAGTAACATCGATGTGTTGCTGTCCTTCTCCTTTTCCCTTCCCTGCCCTGCTCCCCTCATCCTACCGCTCTCTGACTCCTTCTCTTTTCCTCCACCGGTTTCTCTCTCAGGCTCTTTCCTGCTCCGACTCCATTGGGAAGGAAGTCTTGGAGGAAGTGAATACATGTCTGAAGAAGCTGCAGCGCATCTCCAAACCCTTTCCCCCCAAAACAAAACCCCTCAACTCAGGTTCCTACCTCATCTACTGGGAGAGGACTCAGCTGGAGAGCGGGCTGGAGGTCACATACAGGTGAGGGAGACAAGTGGAAAAGGAGAAAGAGAGTCAAGATGATGATGATGGTATTTAATAACACAAAAATAAGCAAATTCAATTCACAAAATCAAAATGAAAGGTATTGTGTGTCTTTCCACACCCTGTTGTGTCTGCAGCCTGCTGGATGGCGAGAGGGTGCTATATCATGGTCCCCAGTGCCGCTTCACCCTCGACCTCTCTGCGCTCGAAGCCAGTCACACTCTTACCCTCCGGCTCGTCCAATCCACTGCGGGAGGTGATGTCAGCCCCTGCAGCGAGCCCACGCTATTGGCTGTGGAGAAGGAGTGGGAGGAGCCAGCCCCGCCTGGCCCACCCCGAGACCTACGTGTGGCTGGCTCTACAGCCACACAGGTCAAACTGAGCTGGGCACCCCCTGCTGGCGGGCCTGCGCCCAAAGCCTACCAGCTGTACCGTGGGGCCACGCTGCTGGAAACCCTCACTGAACTGAGCTGCATTACCGGGGGTCTGTCTCCTGGGGCAACCTATCAATTTGGGGTGTGTGCCGTGGGGCCAGGGGGCAAGCTGGGGGAGCAGGCGACTGTCCAGGCCTGGACCACAGACCCTCAGGACCACGCTCCCAGCCGGCTGACGGTGACGGTCTTGGGGCGGCACGAGCTGCTGGTGACCTGGGACGTCCCCACGGTGCCCCTGGGCAAACTGTTCAACTACGAGCTCAGCATCAACGGGCGCGTGGTCTACCTGGGCACTGAGCGCTCACACGCTGCCCGGCGGCTCAGCGCCAGCACGGAGTACACCTGCACTGTCACCGCCATCACCAGTGGGGGGCGCTGTGAGAGCCGGCCCGTCACGAAGAGGACGGCCAGGGACGAGTATGAGCACACGCACAGGTCCGAGAGGGAGACGAAAGCAGAGGGTGGAGGAAGGGGAGGAGAAGAGGATGGTGGCAGAGGAGAGGGGAGAGAGGAGGGAGGAAAGAAGGGTGATGGGGGGGTGGAGGGGAGAGGTGGTGGAGATCAACATCTGCTGAATCTCACTTCTTCAAGCCTGAGAGCTGTGTCTGTGCCTTTTCCTCCCTCTCCTCCTCCTCCTGCCCTTCTCTCAGGAGTCTGTACTCCCCAGCCCGGCCATCACACCCCCCCTTGCCCTGCGGTCCGCCGCCTCCCCTCCCCAGTAAAGAGGCCACAGACGTCGGCGATCGGGTCAGGAGGTCGCGGCCGCAGCCTGGCCGAGGGCCCAGGGCTCACCTCTCCCTGAGCAGGAGTCTGGACAGGCAGGCGGACAGCGAGAGGGACAGACGCAGGTATTTCCCCATCTCTGAACTGGCTTCATCACTCTGCTCTCTATCATCAGCTGATGGCGTTAGGGCTAGGGCGCACTCTTAAACTCTTCAATAGTGACTTTAACAGACACATGTAACAGACTGTGCCGCCGCCCGATGCAACAGTCCTAAAACTCCTCGGGCCTTGAAGGGCAAATTGCAGCAGCTCATGGGACTGAATGTCATTTTCACTGGCGTGTCGGATCTGTCTCTCTTGCAGGAGAGCCTCAATTCAGTCACACGGTTCAGAGAGAGGAGGTCCTTCAAGCCACTCCAATGAGGTAACAGCTCACTGTGTGGTGTCCCAGCATTGTGCAGTAGGACACCCTGGCACCTGACGCACAGTACGTATCCTTCAGCAGCTCCCCTGAGCGACGGACAGGGGTGTGAACTGTGCCTCACCGAAGCTGTGGAGTGAGAACGTCGGGCACTCGGCCTTCTCTCAGGACAGGCGACGGGCGGTGCTGTGCTTTTCTCCCACTCATCCCCGTCTCTGTATGCCAGGTGGCTCTGGGCACCGTGTGTGGGTACGACGTGATCTCAGCCTGGCAAAGCCTGAGAGCCCTCAGCAGAGGGGGGGCACCGGCCAAGCCGCAGCCCCCCCCACTGCTCCCCCGCCGGGCCAAGACTGAGAGCGAGCTGCTGCCACGGCGACAGCAGCTGGCAACAGGACAGCGGGCAGCGCCAGAGCCCCGGGACAGCATCTGGAGGAGGTGAGGGGTGACCTTCTGACCCGAGACCCTGCGCCCCAAATACTAAACCTGCTCAACACACCCCCGACCTTGCACCCCAGAGAGTAAACCTGATCAGCTCACCTGAGACACTGGGCCTGATTAATCCCCAGGTGCGCTGTAGGAGCACAGCATCTGCAGTGTGTCTGGGCAAAGCTGTCAGTTTCTACTTCACATGGTCCCAGTGAAAACAGTATGACTGCTCCAGGCAGCCGTGTGGAAGGAGCTAGTGGCAGAGTTATGAGGAAAGCTGTCTCTCTGTGTTCTAGGGAGGCCTCTCTGTGTGTACCCCCCTTGGCCCCCCAGCCTGGCTCAGTCCCTGAAACTCCCCCCCGTCCTCAGGAGACACTGCAGACTCTCCCTGAACCAGGTGAGTGAGTGAGACGCCTGTACCTCCGACTCTCTCTGACTGGCTGCAGTCCGTCAGCTGTCTGTCTCTCTGTACTGCACAAACATGCCTGGCAGTCTGTGTGCTGCAGGAGAGTGGACAGTGTGGGTGTCTGCGGGTCTCTGCCTGTCCTGACCTGTCTGTCTGTCAGCAGGCCCGGCCCGCTGTGTGCAGAACCTCAGGCAGATCCAGTTGGAGCTGAGCTCGGCGAGGGAGACCCACGGTGAGGAGCCTCATTCCCTTTCCTGTCCTGTGTCTACAGAGGAGCTTTGTCCTTCACCTTTGTACTGAAGAGCTAAGAGGCAGCGTTCCCTGTGTAAAGGCGCCATAGAGAATAACGACTGACTGGCGCATAACTGTGCTTGTAAAATGTCTACCCACCCCTTCCTCTTACCCTCCTCTTCCTCTGTCCCCTTTTCTTCCTCTCTCTCCGTGTCCTCCCCCTCCTCCATTGCGCCTCAGGGCTGCAGGCTCATCTCAGGGGCCCCAGGTTCCCAGCTCTGACCCCGGGGTCAGAGGTCACAAACACAGGTTAAGTGGTGGGAGCAGCCGGCGTGCAGTGGATGGACCCTCTCGGCCTGAAGACCGCTGCTGGACTCCTCGCCGCTTCCCAGCTGTCCTGACTGGGAGCTGAGTGAAGATTCCCGCGTCTCCAGGACGCTGCCTGGACATCCCAGCTCCTGCAGAACCAGCCTCCCGGCTCTGTGCTGAATAGGGACTCTGTACGTTTATGATTGTTGCTAATGACGTTAATGAAGGGGATGATAATGACAGAAAAAGTGTAATTTTGCCTGTAACAGTATTAGACAGGGTCTTGAGTCCTAGTGTTAACAGTATACCCTGACCCCTAACCCTAAACTTTACCCTGACCCTGACCTCTAGCCCTGACCCCTAACACTACACCCTGACCTCTGACCCTAAACTATACCCTGACCCCTGATCCCTAAACCTAAGCTATACCCTGACCCCTAACACTACACCCTGACCTCTGACCACTAGCCCTGACACTAACTGTATCTCGAGAGACCCCCTTCCCAGGACAGCAACAGTATGGAGTCTCCTGTTGGGCTCACTGGGGCACAGATGAGCTTTTTATCATCCTTGAGTATTACACCCTTAAAAATTCACAACGATTTATTTTAATTTTAACGTGTTAAATTGTTTCCTGGGTGTAATAAATGAAAAATTTAATTTAAATCTTCTGTGGAACTGAGATCATATTTTAAAGATATACTGCATGTATACTGCAACTTTGTGAAAGGCATGCACAACATCACAATAAAATAATTAGGTATGTCCGTGCGTGTGCAGAAATTCGATGTTCTCAATGGGACAGTCCGGTGTGTGAAGGGTGCGGGTGCCGCCGTCGTCTCTTCGCCTCGCTGGCAGTACCAGTGTGAGTCCAGCATAGGGCGCTCCTCGCCCAGCGCAGCGCACGGCATGCATGAGGAAGTGCTGGCGGGTCGCTCTGCGTTCGTGAGCGGCGCTTTGTGTCGCTTAAAGGGGTTCGGTCACCTCAAATTCCCTGAACCAATCCGGGAACTGATGCGCTCTTTGGCGAGATGGTCAATCTGGGACTGTCCAGGGTCGATGATGCGGTGGCTGAAAAGCACCCGGTCTGTATTGCGAGTATGTTTTGATATCGTTTCGGGCTCCGTAAACAGCCGGACTGTACTGACCCCGAGCTTCTGGCTTAATGCTTTACAGCCTGCTCTGAAAACTGCACTCTACCTGATCCTCTGTGCTCTTTTCTTATGCCACACTGCCACACTATCTCCTGTTGTCGCCGGACCGCTGATCTGCTGCACAGCGGAGCGCGTCGCACGGCGAGACCCCCAGCCAGCCGGGGTTCATGCGTACTGCAGCCGTGTTTAGGCATTTTTAAGCCTCTTACAGTTTCTAATTTTTCCTCCCGGCGCTCGGATGTTAAAGGGATGTGTGAGATTAAATGGGTTTTTTTCTGTCGCGGTTCTGTGACATTGCCTTGTGCAAAGAGCTCCGGGCGCTTGGAGACCGAGCCGGGGAACGGGTCGGCCTGACCTTGTCCTCGGTTCCTGGGTTCAGTTCGGGTGAAAGGCGCAGTGACACCGCCGGCTGTGGACTCGGTGACGAGAGAGGGAAAGTAACACGCCACACAGAAGCCTACATTCCTACTCATACTTTAAAGAGCAGCAAGGAGTCGATACTCGGAACACAAACACCTCGGCAGTAATATCACACACAGCGTTTATAATAACAGGCGAAGGTTTATTCCATGCTGAAGGGAAAAGAAAAATGAAATAACTGTATAAGTGTAATAACTGTGTGGATATAATGAAAAGTAGAGACACAGACGTGGCTGTGGGTGTGAAGGTGGGGGTTCTGGGGGTGCTCACGCGCCCCTCAGGCTGCGACAGTCCGTCCCCTGTTGGGCGAAAGTTCCTCTGGCTCTGTGATTTATGTGGGGACAGTCCAGCCCACGTCTGGGAATGTCCTGGGAATGGCACCTGTCCTGTGTCCCTGTGACCAGTCTTCTGGCCTGGCCCGGCTGGATCTGGACAGGTCCGGACCCGTTCTGGCCCATCTCGATGGCCAGACTGTGGTCACCGGGCTCTGTGTGGTCAGGACCCGTCTCGATGGCCAGACTGTGGTCACCAGGCCCTGTGTGGTCAGGACCCGTCTCGATGGCCAGGCTGTGGTCACCGGGCCCTGTGTGGTCAGGACCCGTCTCGATGGCCAGGCTGTGGTCACCGGGCCCTGTGTGGTCAGGCTGGACAGGTGCTGACAAAGACATGTAAAATGTCCCAGCAGCCCTCCCGGGCCAGGTGGTGCAGGTGCTCAGGTAGGGCAGCTGTGTCCCTGGGCCTCTCTGCAGCTCTTACCAGTGTCTCTGCTCCCTCCCTCCACCCCTCTCTGTGTCTCTCAGGGCCTGCGGGAGTACGCTGCCTGCCAGTCTCGCGCCTTCATGAAAGGGACCGGGACCTTCGTACTGGGTGAGCAGAGACACAAACTCACACACACAGTCACACACACGCACACTCAGACTCACACAGTCACACATGGACTCACCTGGTCTCACACACACACACTCTGACACACTCTCAGTGTCTCAGACACACACAACACCACACACTCTCAGTGTCTCAGACACACACGAACTCCATCAATCGCCTAGCTCACCTGCCCTCTCTCCTTCCCCTCCTTCTGTGTCCAGGCTCGGCCGCAGTGTTCTTCCTGCAGAGGGCGCTACACAGGCGGCTGCCCTGCTCCCTGCAGTGGAGCCTGCTGCTGTCTTTAGGTGAGACATCAGCCCGGGACCCGAGACAGCACTCCAGTGTCCCCACAACCGACAGTCAGAATTCAAATGTGAAATAATTGCAGTCACAGTGGAATAACAAGAGCACTCCATACACCCAAGTCATGAAGAAGGAAAGCACCAAGGACAGAGGTGGATTGTGATCTCAGTTCAGCTCCCTGCTCTCTGTATGAAGCAGGACAGCCTCTGTACTCTGCACAGGCCGACCGCTGGGAGAGACGCCCACTCTGTGTCCCTCTCTCGGTCTCAGGCCTGTGCTGTGGGCAGTGTGACCCAGCTCGGTGTCCACCCTGTGTCCCTCGGGCTGTGATTCAGAGATCCAGATTTTGCAGACGGTAGTATGACACGTCTTAAAGTTTCTCCCTCTGTCCTCCTCCATCTCTCGCCCCCTCCCTCTCAGGGGCAGGCTCGGTGTGTAGCTACGCGGTGACGCGCTCCGAAACTCAGAAGTGCTCCGACCTCTGGATCTACCTGGAAACGGGAGAGCAGCCTTCAGGGAGGACTGGAGGTGAGTACAGCCTCTCTTCACTGTGAGTCTTCACTGCACTGCAGTCTCTAGTGCTGTCTTCACTGTGAGTCTTCACTGCACTGTAGTCCCTAGTGCTCTCTTCACTGTGAGTCTTCACTGCACTGCAGTCCCTAGTGCTGTCTTCACTGTGAGTCTTCACTGCACTGCAGTCCCTAGTGCTGTTTTCACTGTGAGTCTTCACTGCCCTGCAGTCCATAGTGCTCTCTTCACTGTGAGTCTTCACTGCACTGCAGTCCCTTGTGCTGTCTTCACTGTGAGTCTTCACTGCACTGCAGTCCCTAGTGCTGTCTTCACTGTGAGTCTTCACTGCACTGCAGTCCCTAGTGCTGTCTTCACTGTGAGTCTTCACTGCACTGCAGTCCCCAGTGCTCTCTTCACTGTGAGTCTTCACTGCACTGCACTCCCTAGTGCTCTCTTGACAGCGTACCCCAGTGTTGTCCCAGACATTATTGGTTTTTATTGTGTTCCAGGAGAGGAGATCTCCCAAGCAGCACCCCCTGCGGAGACCGGGACAAAGACGACGCGTTACGGAGACGTCATGGAGTGACCAGCGTTGGGCCTATGGTCTCATTTCCAGTGTCCTCAAGACACAGCTGTGCGATTGTTCCACACTGTGAGGCGACAGACTGGGAAAGGTGCTGAAGAAATAAATATTGTTGGTATTTTCATACAGCATTTTTGGTGGTTGAGATAAATTATGTTTAATGTATGTTAAAGTGTATCTCTCTTGGTTGAAATTACTGCACACACACCTGACAGCAGGCTGTTTGGTGATTTTTTGTGTTTTTTTCTCCTGTCAGCACAGATGTAAAACCTCAGACCGGCCTCTGAAGTCATTTGAGGCTGTAGTGTTGTTGAGATAGACATATAATTGAGAGGAAAGAGTCAATGACTCACACTGTGTGAAAGCTTAGACACTGTGTGGGGAAGAGAATACTGGAGTAGAATCATGATGTCACAGACATTTGGGAGTCATGCTTTATGATGTCACGGCCACAACAGCAAGGTCAAAACTAGCCATCAGAAATTACAGCTGATCCTAAAGATTTAGCCTATACTCTGCTGTCTGTCTTTCTGGACTTTAATATTATGTGTATAAGTATTAATTCACAAGGTACGTTTTTTGTATCCTTTTCAAGGCACGCAGGTTGCTTGAAGCAAAATTCCAACAATTTACATTGTAGGAATGTTTTTGCATGTTTTGTATATTTACAGTATACTTTATCATATTGCATTTTAATGTACTTTTCTATTTTGCTGCAGCCCGATAAAATCATTATGCCAATATAAAATATCATGAGGTCAGTCAGTGATCAGCGACGCAACAATGAAAGCCTACTGTGGGTAGGCCTTGACATCACAGCTGTGCATTGTGATGTCATGACAGGTCAGAGGACGGAGTCTGTGGGTTATAGTGGAGTGAGGGAAGGAGGGATCAGTGTGCCACAGGAGGAGAGATAGAGACAGACAAGATGATGGCAGGGAAGACACTGAGTCTGCAGCAGCAGATTGAAGAGCAACGAGCCAAGATACAGCTGCTGGGTGAGAGAGCAACAGGCTAATAGATCCTGCCAGGGTTGTAGGTTTATCCTCCAAAAAATCTTTCTCTTTCTCATATCCCAGTCAGGAATCCTCAATGGATACTGAACATACTGACCACTGCACTGGCCTGGAGCCTCTGAGGACAGAGACTGATGCAGGACTCAGTCCAGATGCAGTGTTCCACTGTAGAGTGGTTATACACTGGTGTTTAAAATGGGCTCTGTCTGATTCTGGGTGCTGGGGTTTGTGCTGTGAAGAAAAGAGAGCACACAGATTGATTCCCCATGCCCACTGCCACACTGTCGCCCAGCCTGGGGGTCCCTGCGGTGGGCGGGCGTGGCTGGTCTGGGGGTTCTGTGTGCTGATTGGCTGCTCCTGTGTCTGGGGTGTCCAGAGCACTTCCAGCTGGCGAACGTCCAGACCTCCCGGGACACCATCAGGAGGAACACCAGGAGGATCCAGAGCCTCCGTGCGGAGAACCGGCGGAAATTCCAACGGCTGGCGCAGGTGCAGCAGGTACGGAGCAGAGTGGATCCTGAGCCGGCAGCCCCAGAAAAGGGCTTCGCTCCACACGGATACAGGAGCTGAGCCCGAGATCCTCCAGTTACAGCTGCCCCAGGCTGGCCTGGGAGCGAGGAGCGTTAATTAGTCAGGGCGGGTTTTTGTGGTCTGGGCATGGGGGAGGAGGGGTCCATAAATAACCAGGCAGTGAGGATCTGTTATTTATACCACTGTGCACATGCACACAGACACACACACGCACACATGCACACACACAGACACAAACACGCACACGGATACACACATACACACGCACATAGATACATAGACAGATGCACACAGATACGCACACACAGATACAAACAGACACGCACACAGATACGTGTTTGCATTCCTGGAATAAAAGACACCCAAAACAGTTCTGACACCTTCAGGCCTTTCAGAAAAGTCTACTTGGTCCATGAGGAAGTATAGCGGTTGATAGCTGTTTGCAATGGATGATTCATGTGTCTTTCTCTGGTGACGTCTCCTTGGACCCAGGCGGACAGGGCAGTGATAGTGCAGGCGTGCCGGAGCAGGAAGAGGAGCAGGCTGTCCCTGCAAGGCAGCAGGCTGGAGGTACAGGGCTCTGTCTGGGGTGTAAGTGTGCAGGCTGGGGAACACAGGGCTCTCTCTGGGGGTCAGTGTGCAGGCTGGGGTACACAGGGCTCTGTCTGGGGGGTCAGAGCTCTGCTGGGGGGGTCAGTGTGCAGGCTGGGGAACACAGGGCTCTCTCTGGGGGTCAGTGTGCAGGCTGGGGTACACAGGGCTCTGTCTGGGGTGTAAGTGTGCAGGCTGGGGTACACAGGGCTCTGTCTGGGGGTCAGTGTGCAGGCTGGGGTACACAGGGCTCTGTCTGGGGGTCAGTGTGCAGGCTGGGGTACACAGGGCTCTGTCTGGGGGGTCAATGTGCAGGCTGGGGTACACAGGGCTCTGTCTGGGGGGTAAGTGTGCAGGCAGTGTGTGTGGGATAGTGGGTTTATATGGGGTCAGTTACAGAACTGATTCCTGGTGGAGAGTTAGGGGATCAGTAAGTGGATCGCAGTGTGGTTGGTTGGACTGGTGACTATGCTGGTCTCCATGGGTGTATGTTCGAACCTGTGTCCTCACTGTCCATTAGGATGTTCTGGAGCGCCTGAACAAGCAGCTGTATGGATTAGTAAACAAGTACAACGCCCAGAGCTTCCAGAGCCAGCAGAGGGAGCAGCAGCTGGGGCAGCTGAGGGAGAAGCTGCACACCCTCGATCTGCACTCCACCCCTGGCCCGGCTCTGCTGCAGGACATACAGGTGACCACTGGAGGGCGCTCTGCACACAGTGGAGGATTGGGGGAGCAGCTCATGTGACGGGAAAAACAGTGCACACGTGCAGTGTATAATAGGGAAACAGAAGTCTCCCACTGCACAGCAGTCTGATTCACTCCAGGGTTTACTAGTTGCTGGGTCAATGCCAGAATCTAGAGAACTGTATTCCTACCTCATTTTAAATGAGGTTCCCTTCAGATATCCAGATACCTGTAATTCTGTTTGCTTTTCTGCTTTGTCCTTTCAGTGAACAATACAGCCCTGCAGCTGATTAAACTAGGGTGTGCTCCAAACTGCTGTGTACGTGCAGTCTGATCTGTTACTTTGAATAAAGAAAAAAATAAGCACTGACTGGGAATCTGTTTTTCCTTCCTTGCGGGTTTTTTCCTCTTGGATTAGCGGGTTCGACTGCTGGAGAACAATATAGAGAAGATGAACATCAAGGTTGGGGCTGCAGAGAGGATCCAAGACATGTATGAGGACATCAAGGAGCACCTGCAGGAGGTGAGTGTGCTGCTGTCCCAGCACAGAGCACTGTGGTCACAGCACAGGGCACTGCAGTCCCAGCACAGAGCACATGGGTCCCAGCACAGAGCACACTGGTCAGGGCACTGCAGTCCCAGCACAGAGCACACGGGTCACAGCACAGAGCACACAGGGCACTGCAGTCCCAGTGCAGAGCACACGGGTCCCAGCACAGAGCACACTGGTCACAGCACAGGGCACTGCAGTCCCAGCACAGAGCACACTGGTAACAGCACAGAGCACTGCAGTCCCAGTACAGAGCACACAGGTCACAGCACAGAGGACTGCGGTCACAGAACATAGCACACTGGTCCCAGCACAGAGCACACAGTAACCCTGAGGAAGTGATTGTGAAGCAGAGAGAGAGATATCCAGACAAGTACATTGATCAGGGACTGGGAGATTCCTGGGCATTGTCTCCTGGCTTAGTCGGTCTGCCTCTCTCAGGAGCTACGGGGGCTGCCCCAGACCCTGGAGGAGCTGCGGGCGGTGATCTGCGCTCGTGACACGGAGCTGGACCACGTGGCACAGATCTCCCAGCACGCCGTCGCCACCGTCGAGGTCACCAAGGTCAGGGGCTCCAGGGGGCTGCGCTCACTGGCGCTGGGAGCACGGGCGGGTCTTGCTGATGTCTTTTCAGTGGGGCCCAGGGATCTGGAGGGAGTGCGTGTCAGACGGCAGTAACCCCTGCGCTCATTCGTTTCGAATCTGCAGCAGCACCCAGCTCTGGAACATCTTCACCTCTTGCTTTCAGCACAAATGGAAGAAGAATCATTGTTGGTGTAATGAGTCTATTTAGTAACATTTAGGGCACTTAATAAATGACTGAATAAGATTTTGAAATGCAGGGCAGTGAGACCTGCAGCTGTGAGAGTGGAATAGAGGAATTGGAGGTGTAACGTGTGCAGGCTGGATGCACTCTGCTGTACAGCGCAGGTGATTGTGCTGCATGTGTCCTGCAGAGGGAGCTGTGGCAGCTGGAGCAGCAGTTCCTGCAGGAGCGACAGGCTCGAGAGCAGGAGCTGGCGGAGAGGAAGGGCACCAGCCCTGTGGGGGGCAAGGGGCAACCCCGCGATCCGGGGGAGAGAGCGCCGGGGCAGAGGCAGGTGAGAGGGGAGCCGAGGGGCCTGAGAGCCGCAGGCAGACAGATGCGCAGCCTGACTTTGCTGTTGCTCTCGCAGGACAGGAAAGGCGTGAAGGGAGGCCTCCCTGTGGGACCTGACCCCAGCGCTGCGTCCAGAGGTGAGGGCCGTGCGCTGGCACACAGCTCCACACGGGAACGATCCCGCCCGCACAAGCCCGGCAGTGTGCAGGGCCTGACACAGACGGTCAAGCAGAGGGCTGCATCAGAGAGTGCAGAGACCCTGCCGGAGAACTGGGACAAGTCTGTTTCGAACACCAAAAGACAAGAGAAAGCATCCCACCTTGTCCTTCGCCCTCGTTCAGTTGTGTCTCAGTTCTGTGTTTTTGCTCCAGGTGGGCAGCTGCCTGTTCCCCAGGCCCCCAGAGAGCTTAGTGCCCGTCTGGCCACTGACATCGAGAGCCTGCGGGAAGCTCTGAGCTGCACTGACCTGCAGGTACAGCCGATCCTGCCTGTCCTCTCCCCTTCTCTCCGCTGTGCACACAGTCCTCTGGCAACCGAAGCTTTCTTCACTGAACGAGTCAATTAACTAATCAGCTCGCCGATTCATGAAAAACGTCCACTTTCGTGATACCAGCAGCCTCTAGACTGCACAGCCTGCCTCTCCCTGTGTGGGCAGGTGCTGGAGAGCCGCATCTTGAGCCAGCAGTCTCGGCAGGAGCACCTCCTGTCCTGGGTGCAGCAGTGCCAGGAGAAGGTGGAGGCCTACCGTGCCAGCTTGGCCAGTCTGGAGGGGCAGCACGCCCAGCTCAAGTTCAGCGCGGGGCCCAGCGCAGCGAGGTGGGTACAGAGGGGTGCTCGCTGGCCTCTCGTCTCGCTGGGACTTGTACAGCCCCGCAGTGAACTGTGGCTCCTCCCCCTGCAGCTTTGAGCGGGTGAGGGCGGAGCTGGAGGCGGGGCTGGAGGGGCAGCGGGAGAGGTGTGGCCAGGGGGGCGCCCGGCTGGCTGTGGCCCAGCGGCTCCTGGAGGAGGCGGAGCAAGGCATCGACAACCTGCACTGCAAGCTGAGCTGCGTCGCCCTGCCCGGCAAGGTGAGAGCCGCGGCTGTACCGCCCTGTGCTGTCTAAACCAGCTGCATTGTGCTACTGGGATACATCGTACTGTATGAAATACCACTGTAATGCATTTGAGTGGACTTCTTTATTTAGAGTACTACTGCTTTACAGTGTGATGCATAAATCATACTACTGTATAGTGTATAGTATAGAATATAGTATTGATACTGTAAAACCATATTAAACTGTTTGCCTTTGCAATGCACTGTACTGAATGCAACTCTGAAATTTTAGCACCTATAAAATGCTGTGCTAAAGGACTCTGCACTGTTAACTACGTTAATTGTGAACCTGCACCACAGGGCTCTATGCTGTACACTAATGCCCTCTACAGCCCCCCGTGTGCGGATGAGAGGAGGCCGCTCAGCCCTGCTTGTTCATCCCCCCCTCTCTGCCCACACCTCTCACCTCCCCCTCTGGCTCCCCTGCTTCAGGAGGCCCAGGAAGATGCCAGTCTCGATGCCCTGCAGAAGCTGCAGCAGCTCCACGCCAAGCTGATGGCGCTGCAGGACCTTGTGGGCACCACAGCGATGCCAGGCAGCCAGGACACTGATAAGGTGCAGACCGCCCTGCTGAAGTTTAGCCCCTCCCAGAGCGGTCTGGGGTGTGTGAGAGATTGAATCATTTACTCCTGCCCCCTCTGGCTCCCTCAGCTGTGGGCGTTCCTGGAGCACAGCACCCTGGAGGAGCCCAGGACCTGCAGGCTACCCCTCCACGCGCTGTGCAGCCCCCTGTCCGAGGGTAGGGCTGCGTCCGCGGGGTCCGAGGGCCCCTGGGCCGGTGGGCAGGGTTCCGTCACTGTGTCCTAACCTCCGTGCCTGCGGGACCTCTCAGACTCGTTCCAGTTCCTGAGCCCCGAGGAGGACTGCTCCCTGTCCCGCGAGGAGATCAAGCGGCAGGGCAGGCAGCTGCTGGAGGCGCACAACCCGGCCAAGAAGAAGCCGCAGAAAGGGGCTCAGAAGAGGTAGAGGGGAGGGAGGAGTGGAGCCAAGACTCCCTCCAGGAATAAGCAATAAACAGAGGCGTTAACACCCTCCTCCGCTCCTGGGAGTCAGTAAGGGGAGCAGTGTGTGTCTCCTGTGTGTGACACTGGGAGTCAGTAAGGGGAGCGGTGTGTGTCTCCTGTGTGTGACATTGGGAGTCAGTAAGGGGAGCAGTGTGTGTCTCCTGTGTGTGACACTGGGAGTCAGTAAGGGGAGTGGTGTGTGTCTCCTGTGTGTGACACTGGGAGTCAGTAAGGGGAGCGGTGTGTGTCTCCTGTGTGTGACACTGGGAGTCAGTAAGGGGAGCGGTGTGTGTCTCCTGTGTGTGACACTGGGAGTCAGTAAGGGGAGTGGTGTGTGTCTCCTGTGTGTGACACTGGGAGTCAGTAAGGGGAGCGGTGTGTGTCTCCTGTGTGCGAGTCTGGGAGTCAGTAAGGGGAGTGGTGTGTCTCCTGTGTGTGACACTGGGAGTCAGTAAGGGGAGCGGTGTGTGTCTCCTGTGTGTGACACTGGGAGTCAGTAAGGGGAGCAGTGTGTCTCCTGTGTGTGACACTGGGAGTCAGTAAGGGGAGCGGTGTGTGTCTCCTGTGTGTGACACTGGGAGTCAGTAAGGGGAGTGGTGTGTGTCTCCTGTGTGTGACACTGGGAGTCAGTAAGGGGAGTGGTGTGTGTCTCCTGTGTGCGAGTCTGGGAGTCAGTAAGGGGAGCGGTGTGTGTCTCTGTGTGTGAGTCTGGGAGTCAGTAAGGGGAGCTGTGTGTGTCTCCTGAATGAGACAGTAACTGTGTGAGTGCCTGTATGTGTTCCCACGCTGACAGAGCCAGGGCCCAGCAGCAGCCTGCTGCAGTTCATCTCTCATCCGGGCCAAAGCACCAGTGTGTATACAAGGGATTATCTGTGAACTGAGCCGTGTCCAGAGGAATTACAGCAAGAACACATCGTCTCCAAGCCCCTTCTGCACCGCAGATTAAAAGCCTGTTTTTACGGAAATGGATTAGAGATTAAACACAGCTGGAAGAGAGGCTGTGTGGCTCAGGCTCCCAGCGGGTGCTGGGTCATCGCTGGCTCAGAGTCACTGGACCACCTGGGGCACAGAGAGCTGCTGGGTGCCACACCTGGGGCAGCACTGCCCAGTTTCCCTATGGCTGTAGAGCCCACGGCCCAGGCCAGGGTCCACAGGGAGACAGCAAGCACAGCTGCAGTCCACCAGCTCATTAGGTCAGTGAACCAATTAATCAATTAACCGGAGCAGGTGTGCACTGAGCCTCCATTCCCACCCGAGCTCCAACATTTGGCCCCAACACACCATGAATCAGCCATGATCTTCAGCCCTTTTGGCCGGGGGTGGGGGGGGATTTCTGTGGAGGAATTGCTCCGAGAAATCCGGGCTCATGGAACTGTTCTGTAGCACCGTTTCCTGAATTCTGCTCAGCAACAAAGTGGCTTGCAGAGGAAAACAAAAGAGCCTTTCAGTGTCCCTGGCTCTTCAGCCCACCTCCCCCTTATCCCACTGGGACAGCAGAGACCAAAGTCCCCCTCAGCCCCGCTGAGAAGAGCTTGAGCAGCCCAGCCTCCCTCCTCCTGATCCGCACGCTGGACGCCGTGCCAGGCCAGGGCAGTGGTTTTCCCCTCTCGCGGTGCTGGCGCCGTGGGCGCTGCGGGCACTCACTGCAGCCTGCCGACAGCCAGCTGAGCACACCTTGCGTCTCGGAGCCAGTTCCTGCTCTTGAGTGCTGGAGCCCACCCTGCTGTCCCAGAGCTCCCCACCACCGAGCGCTGACTGAGATCTGCTGTCTGTCCCCCCGGGAGCTGTCAGATCACTCCTCCTCTCGGGAGGGAACGACAGATCACTCCTATCGCTCAGGAGGAGAGAGCGACAGATCGTTCCTGTCGCTCAGGAGAGAACGACAGATCACTCCTCCTCTTGGGAGGAGAGAACGACAGATCACTCCTGTCGCTCAGGAGGAGAAAACAACAGATCACTCCTGTTGCTCAGGAGAGAACGACAGATGACTCCTGTCGCTCAGGAGGAGATACAGACCCCGGGTGACTGGCAGGAAGAGGGGAGAAGGGGAATACAGTCGGAGGGAGGGAGCGCGTGGGAGGGAGAGAGATGAAAGCCACCAGAAAGGTTTGCATTAGAGCAGATTAGAGAGAAACAATCTGTAAAATGTGTCCCTGAGTGCAGGGCTATCTCCTGTGGGAGAGTGGCTTTGAAAGCTCTGGAGAGCACTGTGAGCCCTGACCCTGCCGATGGGGATCAGAGAGCAGGCCCTCCACCTGCAGCTCTGCCTGCGTTCTGCTCTCCTCCCCACTGAGAGCTGGTGTGTGGGGAGCGGACTGGCGCATCATCCAGCTGGGGCTGCACGCTGGTGGGGTGGAGGGGATCCCCATTACCTGTTAAGTGCTTTGACTGGAGTGTCCAGGAAAGTGATATGTAAGTGTAAGTGTAAGCAATTATTATTATTATTAATTAAAAGCAATGGGTAAGTAAACAGCCTAAAACCTTGTGTTCTTCGTTTAATTGATAATAGATTCTTCAATATGTAAGAGCCTCCAGTACCAGTCCTTCTCTTTAAAATCCAGATTACGGGTAATTTAAATGCAAAAAAATAAAACACCCACGGATAAAAAAAACGCGAGTCTGACTGACTCTTGCTCCTCTGCGATGCTGGTCCCTGTTTTCGGACTGTCCTGCCCCAGTGTGTGTCGTGCAATACCGGGCAGCAGAATTTGAAGTGCTGGCGGGGATTAATCACACATCTCGGGGTCCAAATTTACTGAAGACCAAGACCCGGCAGACCCACTCGGGAAAGTGGATCTATTAGGGAGCTGCACTGCAGCCGAACTGCCCCCTGGGCAGAACCCGCGACCCCAGCCCCCCTCTCCTGCCTCCTGCACAAACTGCTCTGCCTGTGGAGAAGGGGAGCAACAAGGGCCGCTTTCAAACCCGGGGGGGAAGAGCGAAACCCCCAAAAATCAAACCGCTGTTTACTTTCCGCTTCCGCCAATCCGCGTGCGCCGCTCTCCGCCGGCGACCAATCCGGGGCCGGGCGCGTGACGGCAGCGGCGACGTCATCAGGGCGGTCCTGCTTCAAAAAAAGAGTCCGGGTTCGTCCCTGCAGCCGGAGAGAGAGGCAGAGGCGGGTCTGTCTTCCTGGCTACTGAGAAAGAAATAGGACACGGAACTTTGCAACTGAAAATAAAAGGTGGGTAGGGGTTTCTTCCAACTCCGTGTGCTCGAGTTAGCATTGCGTGTAGTTTTAGAAAGCTGCCGTGAAGAGGCAGTGATAATCTCCTCGGCTTCCTCTGTACGGGACCGGACTGGACCGGACCGGACCATCCCTGACGCGCCGGGCTGCTTCATGGCGCTGACCGCAGCCGACAGCACCTGCAAGCTGACGGGCCCGGTGGCGGCGTGCTCTCGGCTCGGCGGCGCCGGAGGACCGGGCAGCCTCGCCATGCAGCCCGCAGAGCCCGGCTTCTCCACGGACGGGCTGCCCAGAGCCTTCCTGCAGAGCCTGAGGACCTTGTTCGACATCCTGGACGACGACCGGCGGGGGTACGTGCACGTCTCGGAGATCGAGAGCCGCTGGCAGGGCGCCGACACCCGGGAGCTGCCCGGCGGCGTGCTGGAGTGCCTCCGCCGGGTCGCCCCGCCGCACGGCTGCCTGACTTTCGAACGCTTCGTGGCCGGACTGCGCTTCTCCCTGCTCAGCCCTGACGCCGACTCCCTCCGGCCCCAGCCCGGCGCCCAGCAGCCTCCCCCCAAACTCCAGCCCGGCCACCCGCTCTCGCAGCCGAGCTGCCGGGGCGCCGACAACGCGCCGCCGCCGGGGAAAGCTCGTCCTCTGGCGCCCAGTAACGGGGTCAACACGCAGCCCGGCCGGCCCAGACACCCCAAAGACCCGCATGGCGTGTACCCCCCGACCTGCGCGCCCCCCAAAGACCTGCCGGGCTACCCCGCCTCCACGGCGGCCGCCCCGGGGGGGCCGGTCCGGTATGGAAAGGGGGCGCACGAGAAGACGGGACGGAGCCTAGAAAGGATACCGGTTCTGCCCGAGAGCGGACCGTACCGCCCGGAGACCGGCAGAGCCAGCAAGCAGCAGCTCCACCAGCAGCAGAACCGGGTCAGGTCCATCGAGTCCCTGGCGCTGGAGTCCCCCCAGCTTCAGAAAGGTAAGAGTACTGTGCTGTGACTTGACAGGGTGCAGACAGCTGTGCTCGCGGTCCTGCTTCAGATAGGGGACAGCCTGGCTGTGAGGGTCAGTGCCCCGGCCGCAGTCCTGGTGCCCTCCTGGCAGCGCTGCCCCCCGACGCTGGAGTGTCCCGAGAGCCGGGGCTCCGCGGTAAGAGGATAGAGGGGTTATTAACAGGGCTGGCAGGCCAGAAGGATCAGTGCTGCTGCCAAAGCAGAGACGCTGTGCGACACTGCACACACACATACCACACTCTTACACACTGCACACACACATACCACACTCTTACACACTGCACACACATGCACATGCTGCATGCACACATCACTCACACACTTACACGCACACAGTCCGTGTGCACAGCACACCCTGCTCCTTCGTGCCCCCTCACTTGCCCACGCTGGCAGAGCTGGGCACAGTCACGTTGCGGTCCGCCCAGTACCGCCGCCCGGCTGCGGTTCCGGAGGGCCCGTGTGAGCTCTCTGCGCCCAGCTGCGGTTCCGGAGGGCCCGTGTGAGCTCTCTGCGCCCAGCTCCGGTCCAGAGGGCCTGTGTGAGCTCTCTGCGCCCAGCTGCGGTTCCGGAGGGCCCGTGTGAGCTCTCTGCGCCCAGCTGCGGTTCCGGAGGGCCCGTGTGAGCTCTCTGCGCCCAGCTGCGGTCTGGAGGGCCCGTGTGAGCTCTCTGCGCCCAGCTCCGGTCCGGAAGGCCCGTGTGAGCTCTCTGCGCCCAGCTGCGGTCCGGAGGGCCCGTGTGAGCTCTCTGCGCCCAGCTGCGGTTCCGGAGGGCCCGTGTGAGCTCTCTGCGCCCAGCTGCGGTTCCGGAGGGCCCGTGTGAGCTCTCTGCGCCCAGCTCCGGTCCGGAGGGCCCGTGTGAGCTCTCTGCGCCCAGCTCCGGTCCGGAGGGCCCGTGTGAGCTCTCTGCGCCCAGCTGCGGTTCCGGAGGGCCCGTGTGAGCTCTCTGCGCCCAGCTCCGGTCCGGAGGGCCCGTGTGAGCTCTCTGCGCCCAGCTCCGGTCCGGAGGGCCCGTGTGAGCTCCAGGGTACACGCCGCCATCGCCGCTCAGCGCTGGGATGCTCCTGACAGCTCTGTCCGCCCGCTGCTCTGCGGTGTTTGGGAGGGGGGCCGCGGAGACAGAGGATGTCGCTGGGATGATGTGATGCCCTGTTACACTGCAGAGCCTGTCCCACAGACGCACAGTCTGAGCTCCTGTCGCCCATCGCCTCCCGCTCCCTCAGTATTCGCTCCTCCGGACTCTGCCGAGACTCATTTCCACAGGGGGTGCAGGCAGCCTGGGAGGTTCTGGCCCGGCGGGCCCGGCGGCTGCACACTGAGCTGTGGGTGACGGTCATCAGTCACAGCCACGGCGCCGGGTGGAGACCAGTGGTACTAATGCCCAGCTTGACGTCTGACCGGCAAGGCGGGGCGCAGGGAGGTTGGGGAACATCCTGGGGTGATGTGGGGCACAGCAAGCCAAGAGCAGAGCTCGGCACTCGGGGTGTCCCCTGGGGCGCCAGGAGCTGTCGGAGGTCAGGAGTACACTGCAGGGGAGGGGACATCCTGTGTTGAAATTGTCTGACCACGGCGGTATCGGTGTCTTGCTCGAGAGCGCTCTCTCCTGGCCTGCGGGGGGAGCCCTGCTGTGCTGTGACGGGGGCGTGTGGGGACACGCGGAGGGCTGGGATGTGGGGCGAGTTGCTCGGCGCTCTGAAGGCTGTCCTGCCGGAGCAGGTCCACAGAGCTGGGGCGCAAACCAGAGTTTCTGGGAACATCCGGGGTCGCTGTCCTCCCGGTTGTCCAGGTGGGCGCGTGCAGGTGAGGGGTGCTCATCTTGTGCGGCTTCAGAAAGTTTTGTGATGCCCCCCCCCAGACCCCTGCAAGTACAAGCCACCCGAATAATTAGTAAAGCTGTGTTTTTTCGATTGATTACATTTTGCGGTTCATTACAGTAATCAGCCATCATGACAGCCCTTTGATGCTGCTGCTTTTCTCCCAGAAGATTTTCATTTGGCGCTGATTTGTGCTGCTCAGGCTGTGCTGGAGCAGTGCGAGGGAGGTACCTGCTCAGGGGAACAGCACTGAGCCCTCAGATCCCCAATCGCTCCTCATTAATACAGGCGCTGTTCCAAGACCGGACTCATCCAGCAAAAATGATAGCAGTCAGCCTGACAGTGCAGCGTGAGTGTGTGTAGTCATGTGTGTGGAGGGGCCGCAGCGTGTGTGTCGGCGTGTGTGCGCTGTGTGTGCTTGCGTGCGGTGGGGCTGTGCTCATTGTGTGTGTCTGAGCAGTGTGCGTGTGTGTGTGCGTGCGGAGGGGCTGCAGTGTGTGTGGTGTGTGTGCGTGCGGAGGGGCTGCGGTGTGTGTGGTGTGTGTGCGTGCGGAGGGGCTGCGGTGTGTGTGGTGTGTGTGCGTGCGGAGGGGCTGCGGTGTGTGTGGTGTGTGTGCGTGCGGAGGGGCTGCGGTGTGTGTGTGTCTGAGCAGTGTGCGTGTGGAGGGGCTGCGGTGTGTGTGTCCGAGCAGCGTGAGTGTGCGTGTGCAGAGGGGCTGCGGTGTGTGTGCGTGTGTGTGTGTGCAGAGGGGCTGCAGTGTGTGTGCGTGTGTGTGCGTGCAGAGGGGCTGCAGTGTGTGTGGTGTGTGTGCGTGCGGAGGGGCTGCAGTGTGTGTGTGTCTGAGCAGTGTGCGTGTGGAGGGGCTGCGGTGTGTGTGGTGTGCAGTGTGTGTCCGAGCAGCGTGAGTGTGCGTGTGTGCAGAGGGGCTGCAGTGTGTGTCCCAGCAGCAGGCTGTGTGTTTAAGGACCCCTTGCTGTTTACAAAGCAATAAGCCCCTCGGGCTGTGTGAACTGTGGAGCTGCCAATTAATAAACTTGAACAGCCTGGTGAGGCCTTTGATGGCCTATCTGAGGGCGCAGCTGGTAGAGGCAGCCAGCAGAGGGTGAGCTAGACTACCGTACTGCTCAGGTGCGTGATTGATCCCCGCTGAGTGTTCCCAGACTACAGCACAGCTCCCTCAGCTCACGGCACCGCCTCTCAGATACTCTTTTCCAGCCCCTCTGCTCTTACCACCAGACCACACTGCTGTCCTCTGTCTCACAGTACCCTTGACTCTTTTGGATACAGAATCCCCCTGTTTTTATAGTCCAGTAACTTAGGGTTTTACACATCTAGTGTCAGCAGAATTTCCAGTTCTTTTAATTTTGCAGTTCATTTCTGCTGTTTTTCTAGATCTCCCTTTCAAAATAAGCTGTTTTTCCCCAGTGTCAGAGTACTGTCTTTACAGGAATGATGCTGGAGCTGTCTGATGGCCATTGCCAGCTAGCTCCCTCTAGTGGTAATGCTGTGTACCGGCAGAGCTCCTTGCTCAGGCTCTGTTCAGCCAGTCTCTGCTGGTTTGGTGACTCAGCTGTTCCTCCTGGAGGCCCCTCCTGCCCAGCCCCTGTGCCCATGTGAGGTGGGCCGGGCAAAGCCACTGACTGCGCCCTCTTCCTTCTTCCTGCGCAGGCAGCGTGGAGGGCGGGGTGTTGCCGCGGTCACAGAGTGAGACCGCGACGGGATTGGCTGGAGCACGTCGGCATGGGCGGAGCCGCGACGAGCAGCGGCGGCACACCATCACCAGCGGCGTGGATTATGGCATGGTACGCCAGCGGGCCTGACGTGCGCGGGGTGGGTGTGCGTGTGGCTGTGCCGTGCGAGGAAGTCTGGGCTCTCGTTGTGACTCGCCAGTGCAGGAGCGTGAGCTCTGTACAGCAGGCCGGGCCTGTCCACAGCTGGACAAGTGCCACGTACCCCTACTCCCTCCTTCCACAAGCCCTGCCCTCTCCTGGACACGGTCTCTCTGTCTGTTCCCTGACTCTCCACTCACCCTGGTCCATCTCGCCCCCCTCTCTCTCTGGCCCGTCACCCCTCTTGCTCTTGCAGCTGATACCCACAATGCAGCTCAGAGCTGCACAGTGCGGAGTCAGCCCTGCCCTGTACCCCTGCCTCACTCCCCCTCCCCCTCCCCCCACGTCTCTCGCCCTCTGCCTGAGTGCTCACTCCCTCCCCGGCTCTGTCGTCCTCTCTCCCTGTCCCGGTCAGTGTGCGTCTCTCTGCTGCGCGTGGTGTGTGGCTCCTCTCTGTCTCCAGTCGAGCTCTGTCGTCAAGGCGACCCCCTCCAGTTCCACAACCCCCCCCTCCCCCCGCGTCTTTCTTTCCCCCTCATTCACCTCTTCCCTGGTTACCGTCGTCATGGTAACCAGCAGAGCTGGACCCAGGGGCCTGGAAGCAGGGGTCTCGCCTGGCAGGCTCAGCCCCGCTTGGACAGCTGTGTGGGCAGCATACACCACTGTCTTCATTCCCCTGAGCAGCAGCCTCTACAGCACCAAGGCCCTGCAGTTCTTCCTGTGGGTGAGTGGCAGCAGGGGGGAGGCGGACAGATTGGTCGAGAGTGAGAGGAGAGGACGGGGAGGGAGAGAGAGTTAATTAAGAGCTGAGATGTGATGGGATCTGGCAGCCGCGGTGTTCCTGGGGGCAGGGAGAGCGCTCGAGTGTCCAGGACTAGCGCGCCGCGGTTTCTGTGCTCGCTCTCTGTCACGCCACGTCTCTGCAAGCTGACCTCTGGCCGGTTCTGTTCGCCTGTTGAGACGGTGAAGCCGTGAACTGGGAAACGAGGCTGGGGCTGCCTCTCACTCCTCATCCCAGCTGCTGAGTGCGTGTGCGTGTGCGTGTGCGTGTGCGTGTGCGTGTGCGTGTGCGTGCAGCTGAACGGGACGCCTCAACAGTGTTATTCTCGTGTGCGTCACTCACAGCTAACAGTAACAACTACAATATTTAAAATAATTCTTAAATATCTTAAATAACATTTTTGCTAAATGGGATCTGGTGTTGGCACAGTGACTGTTAAAAGGAGACATGTTGTTCTAAATCAAACACAGGTCTGTGTTATTCCGGGACTGGGAGAATGTTCTTTTCCTTGTTTGCCGGCTGGTTTATCCGGAGGTCTGGGGATCTAGAGAGTGAGGACTGTGCTGCCGAGCGCTGCCCTGGCTCTGACCTCTGTGTTCCAAATCCCCATTGTCCGTCGGCTGATCCCTGGACACCCTGACCGCATCCCTCTGGCATCTCCGCGGCTGGGCCAGAGGGCTGCGGGACGAGGCACAGTGCAGCACGCAGCCCTGCCAGATTAAAATGAGCGCTCCACCAACCATCATAGAGTTGTTCAGTCTTAAAGTGGACTAGAGCAATCTTCTGTGTCCCAGGCCCTGCAACATGTGCAGAACCCAGGTGGAGCAGCTTGAGCGTGCTCCATTTGTGGTGTGTGTTGTGTAGAGGGGTCTAGGGCAGTGCAGACTGCCTCAGGGTTACCCCAGCATATCTGCGCTGGCCTCAGCTGGTGTTTTAACTCCAGCAGTAATCTCTCCCCTCTGTCTCCCAGCTGAAGCAGATGAAGGAGCTGGAGCAAGAGAAGGACTCCCTGCTGGCGGGCCTGGAGCTGCTGGAGCGAGCCCGGGACTGGTACCAGCAGCAGATCCACAGCGTGACCGAGAGACAGAGACTCGTAGGGCAGAGCGCCCACAGCACGGTCAGGCTCCTCCCTCCTCTGTCCCCTGGCCCCTCCTCCTCCCCTGACTCCTCCCCCTCCCCCTGCCCTGGCCCCTCCCCCTGCCCCTGCACTCACTCTTGCCCCCTGGTCTCTCTCCCTCAGGATTTCCTCGCGGAGTCCGGTCAGAGCCGCCTCAGTGTGCTGCTGCCCAGGCTGCAGGAGGTGACCCGCTGTCTCGGCGAGCTCCTGTCCTGTCCAGCAGGGGTCAGTATTGAACGCGGTTCGCTGAAGCCTTCATCCAGAGCCACTTGATTTCCAACCCTTAGTGAACTACGAGCTTTTCAGTCTTTGCAGTTTGCAGTCAGACAGGTGTTGGGTTGGTAATGGTCTTTATGAAGATTTGATTTTTCCTATTTTCCATTGTTTCTTAGGTTCTTCCAGTGTCTTAATTAGAAATAATAAGAATGTAAAAGAGTACTTAAAAGGGGATTTTTGTTCTGACCCTTTCTCTCTCTCCCACTTCTTCACTGTTGGCAGCCCTTCTCCTTGTCCCCAAGCACGCTGGCGCCCTCTGGCTCCTCGAACCCGCAGCACGGCCCCCCTAACCTGCCCCACCCCCAGCAGGCGATACAGAGGCTGAAGGATCAGAACCGGCTGCTGACCAAGGTGAGCATCGCTGCAGTACTGACTCCAGCCACCAGGGGGTGACGTTACAAAGTATTTGTACGGCACGGCGTCTCGTTGATGCTGGTAGCTCATGCGTCCCACTGCTATAGAAGCTGTCCTTGGGAAGCTCGGGACTGCAGGGCTCCCTGTCTGTGTGACCCCTGTGTGACCCGGACTGCCCCTCTCTCCCAGGAGGTGACAGAGAAGAGCGAGAGGATCACTCAGCTGGAGCAGGAGAAGTCCGCCCTGATCAAGCAGCTCTTCGAGGCGCGGGCTCGCAGCAGCCAGGAGGGGGGCGCGCTGGACTCCACCTTCATCTGACACCCTTGACCACTCCGGCCGCGACGTCCGGCTGACCTTGTACAGTGCGTGTCGAGACGGAGCCCCTGTGTGCTGGGGTCCCCGCTCTGCAGTCATGTGTGTTTTCTTTTTTCTCTTTGTTACCTGGTAATAATCAATAACATAAGTGACTGAGCGTGTGGGAGCATCTGAGTTTGAGTAAGTGTACGAGATTGTCTGAGTGTGTCTCCTAGTGCACGAGAGTGTCCGAGTGAGTGTGAGCGAGTGTGTCTCCGAGTGTGCGAGAGTGTCCAGCCCACGCTCTGCTGCTATTGAACTGCACCCCTCCCCATCTCCGACAGGCTTCCTCCTCCTCCCTGCCTGCCGGGATGCCAAAATGATCCTTCATAAGATTCGTTAAGGGATTTATTTTTTCTGTGTTAGAAGGCATCCCCCGCCTAGGTGTATATTCTTGACGTAATATTCGTTTTTGTTGGACCGTTTGCGAGTTGTGCTTGGCTGCCTCCTGTGTCCTCGAGCTGCTGGAAGGTGTGGAGCGGATCGGAGCCCACAGAGCGGTCAGCTGGGCCACTGCTGGGCCGGGCCGGGCCGGGCTGCTGGAGTCTCCTAGTGTCTGCATGGGGGTCCAGGGTGCCAGATCCAGCAGGAGCGGAAACCGAAACGGATTCATGTGTTTACAAGTTGGCACTCAGCAGTCCCAGGGCATGACCCGAGGAGAAACTGTGGCCGCGCAGTGGTCATCGGTCGGCACAGAGGACACTCCTGCATGCTGCTCTGCTAAACAGGCAGCTGGCTGACCTATCGGTCTGCTGCAGTTCACCTGTTCGGCAGTAAAAGTGTGTGTGCAAAGAGAGGTCTCACTCGTACAGCAGTAAATTACCTGATCTTGGTAATCAAGTGAGTTTGCAAAGTGTATTCTCTCTAAAAAGTAAAGGAGTTGTTGAGCTTCTTTATCCTTGAACTGCATGTGAAGAATGAACTGGCCCTCATACTGATGTCTTGTAGCTCAGGAGTTGGAGGCTACAGGTGCAGAGCTGTGCAGGAGCTTCCTTCGCTGAGGATGTCCCCTGCTGGGTGGTGAAGTTCTCTAATGAGCTGCTTTGGAGGGTGATGGGATAGGTGTGGGCTGGGCCTGTGGGGTTGGGGCTGGGGGCGTGTCCTCCGCTCTCTGGTCCCGCCTCTTTCCCCTCTATGAAAACTTTATTGGTTGGTTTGTAAATAAAAACAAATAAGAAAACCAGTTTGAGAGGAAAATTTGAAATTTTACACGATACCCACTTTTCCCGTTGCATTTACATTCACGACTTCAGCTGTTGGTCTGTAGCTTTTTTTCTTACTATGTCCTTTGAATACCGTGTGTAACTCTGGCCCGAACAGCTTCTGAGACCCTCAGTTCCTCCAGGTGAGTTTCGGTACGGCTCCACATAGCTCTTATTTCAGAGTGCTGTTTTCCTACTAAAGACTGGAGCCTTTCAGCAGTGACAGGCTTTTCAGTCCAGTGATGCATTTTTTTCCAACATGTTAATTTTTCAGATTAATTTCCTCGCTCTATTCTCTAGTTGTCTCACAGCCGTGTGGTGAAAACGCTCCCTGCCGGTTTGCGGCACAAACTGGGCGAGATGTAGTTCACATGTTTCACCACAAGGGGGAGGAGGTAGAACTGCATAGAGCAGTCAGTGGTGTGCTCATTCTTTGTCTATACTTAAGATCTTAAAAATCCCTTTACTTATAATAAAATTAGATATAATAACAATAATTTAATTTATAATGCACATTTCAAAAATTGGTTTTAAAGTGCAGACCAGAGGGAGGGCTGTTAGAGGAGTTGGAGAGCCTGAATATGCTGCTTGTTGCTGTGTTTCACTGGCCCTTTCCGAGTGCGGAGTGTGGGACTGCTGGCAGCCGGAGCCGATGGGATCTTGCAGTCAGCAGGATGGGAAGAGGCGCCGGGAGCGCTGCTGGGCAGGAGAGACTCTACAGGTGACCGGCTCGAGTGAGGAGGGCTCCACGCACAGCACAGAGCTAGCCGGTCAGACTGTACCCAGCAGTCAGGTCTCAGCGTGACGCTGGACACTGAGCCGTGATCCTGGGCTCAGGCCTGCACACTGACGCACACACCACACAACTGTACACACTGACCACATACTGTACACACACCACACAACTGTACACACTGACCACATACACACACACCACACAACTATACACACGGACCACATACACACACACCACACAACTGTACACACTGACCACATACACACACACCGCACAACTATACACACTGACCACATACACACACACACCACACAACTGTACACACTGACCACATACTGTACACACACCGCACAACTATACACACTGACCACATACTGTACACACACCACACAACTGTACACACTGACCACATACACACACACCGCACAACTATACACACTGACCACATACTGTACACACACCACACAACTGTACACACTGACCACATACACACACACCGCACAACTATACACACTGACCGCCTCCCCACTGACCACATACACACACCACACACGCACACAAATCAAAAAGACCTTAAGAGCTCTTGCACACGTTCATTCTGTATTTCCTGTTTTATAATACTATTTTGCTTATTTACCTGTTGTCCCTGATCACACCTGTTTCTTTGTGAAGGTGTGAATGTGCACACCCCACCCAGCAAGAACACACACCCTGTCCCACACACACCCTGCCTGCGGGACACGTCATGTGGGTTCTGCAGCTGCAGTCCTGGATGAGTTAGTCCTCCAGCTGTCTGGGTGCCTGTGTCCTCTGGGATGAAGTGTTCCAGAGAACAGCAACCAGGCTTGTCCCAATATGCCCAGGGTGGCTGTAATATGAGAAACACATTCTCAGAGAATGGTGCAGCGGGTCCCTGAGAGTGGAGCCGCACCAGAGAGCAGAGAGTATCTCTTACAGAGCAGCAGAGCTCCCTTGCTCTGCCCTCTGAGCCAGCCTGACTGGGCACAGAAGTAACCTGGCAACACGCAAGCCAGGCTCTTCGTCCAGCAGGGCCTGGGGTTTCTCCCCACACCCCCGATGCCCGAGACACTGCTCACAGCAGAGCTCTGCGCTCACCCCCCCTGCCCGAGACACTGCTCACAGCAGAGCTCTGCGCTCACCCCCCCCTGCCCGAGACACTGCTCACAGCAGAGCTCTGCGCTCACCCCCCCCGCCCGAGACACTTCTCACACCAGAGCTCTGCGCTCACCCCCCCCGCCCGAGACACTTCCCACAGCAGAGCTCTGCACTCACCCCCCCTGCCCGAGACACTGCTCACAGCAGAGCTCTGCGCTCACCCCCCCTGCCCGAGACACTGCTCACAGCAGAGCTCTGCGCTCACCCCCCCCTGCCCGAGACACTGCTCACAGCAGAGCTCTGCGCTCACCCTCCCTGCCCGAGACACTGCTCACAGCAGAGCTCTGCGCTCACCCCCCCGTGCCTGAGACACTTTTCCCAGCAGAGCTCTGCGCTCACCCCCCCCTGCCCGAGACACTGCTCACAGCAGAGCTCTGCGCTCACCCCCCCCTGCCCGAGACACTGCTCACAGCAGAGCTCTGCGCTCACCCCCCCCCCCCGCCCGAGACACTTCCCACAGCAGAGCTCTGCGCTCACCCCCCCTGCCCGAGACACTTCCCACAGCAGAGCTCTGCGCACACCTCTCCCTTCTACCACACTCGGGGTCAGGGAACTTGATTTCTAAATTCAAAGGTGATGCATTACAGTGTTAGCAAAGCAATAATGAGCAAAAACTATTCCTGTGAAACCCTGTTATTTGCGAGGCCCGGTCATGAGTGGTGATCTTGCCCTGCTTTGCTGGCTGTCTTGAGTTTCCTCCACAGAAGCGCTGGCAGGTCTCCTGACAGTCTGGTTGCACAACAAGGTAATGAGTGACAGCAGTGAGTGACCACTCTCCATGCGGGAAGTTACAATTCCGAGGAATTCTGAGGAGCAGCGTCTGTGTTCCAGCTAGGTCCAGGCCCGCTCCGTGTCTGCTCCCACGGATGGGTGGGGCTGCTGTCACTATGACAGGTTGAGAGGGGCGAGAGGAGAAGACAGGAAAGTCAGGCACTGCGAGGCTGGCAGGGAATTCACAGCACTGGAGTCGGGGCCGACTGCGGGTGAAGATCACGGAGCTGAAGGCGTTACTGAGGTCCGGCGTCTCGCAAAGGCAGGTTCCTAGAGCAGGCGGGGAACTGCGCTGCTCCAGGGAGGCTTAGTGTCAGAGCACTGATCCAGCCTTTGAAAGCAATCCCAGTCCATCTCAAACCCCAGTGCCAGGTCTTAACCACGCACGTAAACTTCACATCTCTCCTCTCACCACCTATCATGTCTCACTGTGCGCTGTACCGCACATCCTCTCTACTGCATTACACTGTACTGCACATCCACTGTACTCTACTGTACTGCACATCCACTCTACTGCACTCTACTCCACTATACTGCACTCTATTGCATTCCAGTGTAATTCACTGTATTCTGCTGGGTTCCACTGTGCTGCCCTGTACTACAGTGTGCTGCACTTCCATTAAACTGCACTCCTACTGGATTGTGACCCACTCCACTGTACGGGACTCCACTGCACTGTACTACTTCAAGTATCTGTTATCTATTTCAAGTTTCCAGAGCGCTGACATCTCATTCCCAAAGAAAATATCGGAATGCCACAGAGGAAAGCCTGGTCCAGGGAGTCTGCACAGCTGGCGCTTAATGCGCCGGAAAATGGCACACACAGCCCCCTCTCCTCTCCCCACGCCAACATCTCCCATGGGAGCTGTCCATCTGGCACAGTCCGTAAAACTCACAGCCAGCGTCACGGCCTCACCGACACGGGCTGGCGCCGCGGACACGCGGAGGGAGGGCGAGCCGAGAGCCTGGAGCCCCGTTCTCACCTCCCAGCCCTCCACAGTTCAGGCACACAGCCGCCAGTGCGAGGTCTGCAGCGTGATCGCTCCTGCCCTGTCTGCTCACAGGGAGCGACTGGGCAGTCCTGCTGCTGGGAGAGCCGAGCGAGGAAGATCCCCTCACTTTCTGGATGTGTGAGTGTGAGTGTGAGTGTGTAAAAGTGTGTGTGTGAGGGTGTGTGGGTGTGTGTGTCTCTCTGCTCCAGCAGCTGCCCGGCAGTGGAATTCCCAACGAAGGCGTATGGAGGTACAGTAAAGCCTGCAAAGAGCTGTTGCAAGCCGTGGGCACAGAAGCAGCACCACCCGTCAGGAGACGCTGAGACCGCTCCCCCGTTCACAGTGGTAAGTCTGAGTGCCCCTGTGGGCCTGCTGCCCTGTGTCTGCTCTGGCTGTGTGCCTGATTGCTGCCCAATTAAGGCTCGGTGCCTTGAAAAGGACCAGGCTGGCAGTTCTTGCTCTTGTTCTGTTTCCTCCGCTGGAGAGCAAAGGAAAATCTGACACGGACGTATGGGCCCATGAATGCAGCATTTTCTGCTGCGAAACAGAGGGGCTGTTTGTGCTGCGCTGCGCCCCACTCATTGTGACTGTCCCCCCCACTGACACAGAGCAGTCGGGACAGAGCTGAATGGCCCTGGAACAGTGGCGGTGTTTGTGCCCCATGGCTGCCAGCAGCAGGGAGGGACAGTGACTCATCCACTACGGGACAGACGTGCACGGAACACCGGACCCCCAAAACCCTTCCTTGATCAGCTGCCACAGACTCACACGCAAGGCGGCGCGGACAAACTGCAGGCGCCAGTGTCTCCCGCTACGGGGGAGGTCTGACGTGCGGTTCGCCCCGTCCCCCTGGGCGAGAGGAGGTCGCTGGGTTTGGGGTGTCTGGTTCCTTATGGAGTCTTTTCCCCGTCTGGCCCGGTGACGGGGTGCAGAGGAAGAGCGGAGAGCTCTCGCCGAGCGCACCCCAGCGCAGCACCCCAGCGCAGACCGCCTGCAGGTCGGGTTCCTGCACGAGCCCCTGGTCTGACGTGTCGCCAGCGTGTGGCGGCTGTCCGTGTAACGTGTTCTGCAGCGTGCTGCTGCACAGGCAGGGCGGATGTGTCCCAGGCGTGTCTCTGAAGCGGATTCCCTTGAGTCCTTCAACAAAGGAATGTTTGAAATTGTTTTGGCTCATCAACATGCAGCTAAGAGCCAAGTACGCTGCTTTGCGCTGCTTTGCAAGCAGTTCAATTCCAAGATCCTGCAGCTCTGTTTGAGAAGAAGTGCATCTCAACACTGGTGCTGAAGGGCAGTGTGTCCTCTGTCACCAGACAGGATCACTGCTGCCCTGGACACATGCTGACTCGCACTGTACTGTGGCTCACTTTTCCACACTCCACTCAGGTGAGATTTGGGAGTGAAAACTGACAAAAGTTTGGGGGATTTTGAGATTCAGCAGGTGATGTTTGGTTTATAAGAAAGCGTTTTACAGTTTAAGGTCACTCGTATTTTGACTGTTAGTCATGACTTCTGTGGAAGTGTTTTCTCACAACCACAGCTACCTACACACCCACTGACACACACATGTACACACACGTACATGCACACAGAGAAACACACACACACACACACACACACACACACACACGGGTACACGCACACACAGAGACACACACGTGTGCCTGGGCTCTGGACCAGCTGTGATTGTCACACTGCCACAGGTCTAACAGCACTTTCAGTGTTTATTCTGCTCATGAAGTTTAGTTTATGCTGCTCAGGGAGTCCTGATCACAGCAGGCTGGTGATGTGACCCAGTCTCGAACCCGTGCTCGGCGGGCGCTGTTACTGACCGAGCCGCGTGTGCGCTCCAGAGAGGAGGAATATTTGTGATCGGTCTGAGTCCTGCCTGTGAACTTCCCCAGCGCTGCAGGGCGGCTGGGCAGAGCTCTGCAGAGCGGCAGGAATCTCCTCGGAGACAGAAAGCAATTTACTGCTCAGGCTGCGGCACAGGGCACCCGGGAGAGGCCTGCTAACGAGTTAACGAGCTAACGAGCTAGCGAGCACTCCAGTGCCGAGGGCAGGATGGTCGAGCAGGCGGAGGCAGGGGAGGGGAGTCCTGGGCTCGGCACACAAAGGCAGCATTGAGGCTCTAGGTCGGGCTGTTAGTTCTGTACCCCAAGTTCCACAAGCTCCCCCTTGGGACTGTCCCCCCAGACCATTCTCTGTGCCGCGCTGCGGTCGCCATGGAGAGCTGCCCCCCCCTGCCCCCTCGCCCAGCGGGTGGGAAGCCTGGAGAGGATCGCCCCGCGCTGGGAGGGGGGCTGGCTCTGCGCCAAGGTTTTCAACATCAACTGAAAAAAACAACTTCTCCTTATTGTTTTTTTCGTTTATTTTATTTCTAAACTCCAACATAGGTGTGCCTCAAACCTCAGACTGCACTGAGATGAAAGCACGGAAGGGCCTGGCTGTGTGCACAGCGCAGTTATTCAGTGCTCTGTACGGGGCCAGCTGAGCGCCGAGCTCATTATAAGAGGATACCTTTTGTAGCATTGTTGTTAATTTCTATGGCGGTTCTTCTTTGCTTCTTTACTGTAGCAGGATCTGGCTACAGTCAACATCACAGAACAAACTAGAGGCGTTCCAGCGCCTTTGTTGCTTTTTGAAAGCCTCAGCCCTTTGAGTCTGCTTGTTCCTCTGCCTGCTCGGCGGCTGCTTTCGAGGTCGAGGGGTGAAGACCCTGCCCCCCCCCCCCCCCCCACGAGGGGAGGAGGAGGGGGGGTGGGGGAGCGGCGCTTTAAGAGCGCGCGCGGAGCTGCCAGCCGAACTCACTTCCCTCTGGCGCGCGCCTGCCGCAAGGTGCACCCCGCCGCGCGCTCCCACCCTCCCGGCTCCGCGCGGACCATGGCTCGGCACTGCGGCCAGCTGGTCACCCCCGTGCTGCTGCTGCTGGCGGGGGCCTTCGGCATCATGCTGCTGGCGATCCCGACCCGGGACATGGAGGAGCCCCCGGATTACATGGTAACTCCTCGCCCCGCCCCGCCGTGTCGTGTCGTGTCGTGCCGCGGCGGTACCTGAGGTGACAGCCTCCGGTCCCGGGACCCTCAGCGTGTCCTTACCGGCCAGCGCTCCCGCCGTGTTTGGGCACACGGGCGCTGAACTGCGTGTTTGTGTGCTTGTCTGTTCTGAGAGGCTACGCCGTTTGTTACCGGCACTTGAAACCGAAATGAACCTGTGTGTCTGTGCGCGTCTCAGGCACCGGCTGCCTCTCTGTCGGCCGCGAGTCTGGTTCTCACCCCGCCCTGCTGTTGCCGGTCGTTTCTTCGTTTTCTTAACCGCGGAAGAAACCTCCTCAAACAGTCAGAAACGAGGGCTCCCCCCGCGAGTGAGGCTGAGGGGGAGACTGTACCTGGTCTAGGGGTTTGCGCTCGGCGGTGGACAGGCTGTCCGGTCCTGTGACAGCGCTGACCCACCCGACTCAAACTCCCTGCGGGCTCTTCCATAGCTCTGCCCTGCCTCCCTCTCTTCATCTCACTCCTTCCTCTCCCTTCACTCACACCTGGCACTGCGCTGGCACTGCGCTATGTGCCTGTGAGTTTGTGTGTGAATGTGTGTCTCTCTGTGTGTGTCTCTCTGTGTGTGTGTGTGTGTGTGACAGCCCGTGGGCTCCTCCGCTGGCTCGTGTGTTTGCAGAGCTCACGATGACAGCGCTCTGTTTCCCGTGCACGACAGCAGGGCGCTGAGAAACAACACAGACAGAGCTCTGCCACATCAAACAGCGCCGCACACCTGGAGCGCCACACAGAGCATTAGACTGAGAGCTGCCGGCTGAGGGATGGCCTGTGAGCATCTCCCCTTCCCTCCTCCATTGGAGCAGAGCAGCAGACGGTGGGGTTTGGGAGGGCAGCCGCAGGCTACGGCACAGTTCTGACTGGCCGTCAGTGGAGGTAGAGCTTGAGCAGCTGTTGGTGTGGGGTGTATTTCTGAGAACGTGATAGCTCAGTGAGAGTGTGTCTCTGTGTGCTAATAGCTCTGTGTGTGCTAATAGCACTGAGACAGTGAGTCTGGTAATAGCTCTGTGTGTGCTAATAGCACCGAGAGAGTGAGTCTGGTAATAGCTCTGTGTGTGCTAATAGCTCTGTGTGCTAATAGCACTGAGACAGTGAGTCTGGTAATAGCTCTGTGTGTGCTAATAGCACCGAGAGAGTGAGTCTGGTAATAGCTCTGTGTGTGCTAATAGCTCTGTGTGCTAATAGCACTGAGAGAGTGAGTCTGGTAATAGCTCTCTGTGTGCTAATAGCACTGTGTGCTGATAGCTCAGTGAGAGCAGGTGTGGTAATGGCTCTGTGTGTGCTGATAGCTCTCCCCTGTTGTTCGGACTGCAGCAGAAGAGTTGATTGCAGACCCACAAGAAGGAACTTGTGCAGCAGCTCTGTGGTCTCGGTGTTTCATGAACACAATGTGAGCTCAGCATTGACCATTATGATGAGCCACTCTGGGTCCGAACATCGATTGAGACAGAAGTGCCTGCTAGAAGGACAGTTACTGTAATTAATGAACTTGATTGACTAGTCAGTTATAAACCAGTTGTGTTACAGTGTTCTCAGAGGTGAGCAGAGTCATTCTGCTGCTGCTCGTGAATGGCGATTGGGTGAGGAGCTAGTCCGATCAGCGTGAAATTGTTGTTTCAGTTCCAGACAGTGTTTTCTAGGTGTGACCTTGACTGAGGGCTGCTGTCAGACTCTGTACTCATCACTCCGAGCGCCCGACACACTGATTCACAGGGTGAAAGACAGAGAGGAAGGGAATTCTCACCTGACCTGCAATTCCAGGGTTTCTCACGCCGATAGGTACCGCAGCCACTACCAATTAAAAATAACCGTGGTGGCTGTGGTGGAGCTGTGGTGTGCAGCTCGTGAATCATTGTGAAATCTGTGGTGCAGAAACGTGCTCCCCAGCGCCCGGCAGGGTTGCACAACGGTGCTGGTCTGTGCGACACAGACGGTAACCAAAGCAAACACTCTGTGACTCTGCGCAGGCCGGTGGCGTGGCCGGGGGCCGCTGGTCCTGCCGAGCTGTGATGTGGTGCTGTGTCTGCCCTGGTCATTCAGAGCTCAGGAGAGACATGGACACCCTGGCTGGTTCCTCGCCTCACGTCTGTCTGCCCCCTCTGTGTCTGCAGTACGGCATCGTGCTGGACGCAGGCTCCTCCCACACTGCCCTGTACATCTACAAGTGGCCAGCGGACAAGGAGAACGGCACGGGCATCGTGACGCAGCACAGCGAATGCCATGTGGAAGGTAGGAGCGTTGTGAATGCTGGAGGGGGGGGCTGTGCTCATCGGCACAGAGACAGACACAGGCTGCTGTCCTGCACAGTGTCTTGTTCTGTGTCCTGTGGCCTGTATGCAGTGTCTCGGCTCTGCAGGCTGTGTCGTGTGTCGTTTTGCAGCAGTCTGCACAGTGTTACAGTGTCCAGCGGTGTTGCAGTCCTGCCGCGCAGGGCACAGCTGCGCTCAGCACTGCGCGGTTTCCCACGGTGCCGCCTGAGTCATGTGGGCCAGCTGAGGCAGGCTGACGGATCACAGCTAATCCGCACTGGCCTGGGCCTGCCTGCTGCTGCGCAGAACAGGCCCAAGAGGGCCCAGAGAGCGGCTCTAGCACGGCGGGAGACCAAACAGGAAAAGCTTTTTTTTTGTGTATATGCCTGTGCCTCCGGCCCCAGCCCTGGCCTCTGTGCTCTGTGTGTGTGTGTGCTGTTGTATCTTTAAGCCCTGCGATGTCTGTGCTGCTGTAGGAGGTGGGATCTCCAGTTACGCCAGTCAGCCAGGAGGTGCAGGAAAGAGCCTGGAGGCGTGTCTCAATCAGGCCAAGCGGGACGTCCCGCAGGGGAAGCATGCCCAGACGCCCATCTACCTTGGTGCTACTGCAGGCATGAGACTGCTCAAGTGAGTACTAGGCCTTGACTGCCCCCCGTCAGACCCCACTAGGATCCCTCTGTTAGATCAGAAGGTTTCTGTACTCTGTTTTCCATGGTCATATGCACTCTGTCTCCTCCCCCCTGTCGCACACAGTATGTCCAGCCCTGAAGACTCGGATCGCGTCCTGATGGAGGTCAAGGAGAAAGTGTCGTCATACCCCTTCAAATTCCAGAGGGCGGAGATCCTGACAGGACAGCTGGAGGGAGCGTACGGCTGGGTGACCATCAACTACCTGCTGGAGAACTTTATCAAGGTGGCCGACCCACACTGACGCACTCTCACAGCACAGGACAGCAGAAGACCCCTGTAACACAGGGACACGGGCCCCCAGAGACCCCTGTAACACAGGGACACGGGCCCCCAGAGACCCCTGTAACACAGAGACACGGGCCCCCAGAGACCCCTGTAACGCGGGCACACAGGCCCCCAGAGACCCCTGTAACACAGAGACACGGGCCCCCAGAGACCCCTGTAACACAGGGACACAGGCTGATTGATCATTCCACATTCCTGCAGCAGCAGAATAGAATGAACAGACTTCCAGGGTCTCCCAGTGTCTCTCAGTCTCCCAGCGTCCATCTCGGAGTCTCCCAGAGTCACTCTGTCTCCCAGTGTCTCTCAGTCTTGCAGATGTGCAGGTGTGTAGCGGTTTGATACCTCACTGTTTACGTCTGTAGCCAGACTGTTCTAGTCCTTGAAGGTGAGCAGCAGAATTTGAAATTTTATTCTGAAATCCACAGGAAGCTGCGTCTGTTCATGCATGTTAGTTTTGGTTCAAATACAAGGAGCCGAGTTCTGAGTTTGGGGGAAAAAAGTCAGTTTTTATTGGATCTTTGAAGTAATAAAAGCAGCCTTACTGAATCTGCCGTAGCAGGAGTATTGTGGTGTCGTGTGGAGCCCCCTGGTGGGTAGCACAGGAAAGAGCCGTTATTCTGAGGCGGTACGTCTGCAGATCCTGTAACTCTTCCAGCTTCAGGCTTTTCATTCTCTCTCGACCCTCCCCCCTTCCCCCTCCCTGCTCTGCTGTGCCGTTCCGGGGCGCAGTACGGATTTGTGGGGCGCTGGCTGAGCCCGGGTCAGGGCACAGTGGGAGCGATGGACTTCGGCGGGGCGTCGACGCAGATCTCTTTCGTGACGCAGGAGAAGCTGGAGAGCCCGTTGGACAACATGACGCTGAGGCTGTACGGCCAGGAGTACCGGCTGTACACGCACAGCTTCCTGTGCTACGGCCGGGACCAGGTGCTGCGCAAGGTGCTGGCCTCCGTGATGCAGGTAACTCCGCCCCTGATGGACACACACTAACCCTGACAGAAATATGGGCAGATGGACACTGACCTCGATGGACAAACGCAAATTGACCCTTACAGATGGGCAGACAGATAGACACTGAGCCCAGCGGGTGGACAAACACACTCTGACCCCAGCGGATAGACACACACTGACCCTGCCAGACAGACACACACTGTCCATGCTGGCCGGAGACAGGGCTGTGTCACGCTGGTGGAGAAACAAAAGGACTCTCTAGTCCCCCTGTCCTTCCCGCTGGCTGTCCGTGTCGCTCTGTCTGACCTGCTCTCCTCTTGCAGACCCAGAACTTCGGGGCAGAGGTCACCCACCCCTGCTACCCGGCGGGCCACAGCGTGGACATGAAGCTGAGCCAGGTGTTCGACTCGCCCTGCACGCAGGAGCAGCGGCCCGGCCAGTACCGGCCGGACAGCGCGGTCAGGGTCGTGGGCTCGGGGAACTACGGGGAGTGCCGCAAAGTCGTCTCGCAGATCTTCAGCCTGCAGGACTGCCCGTTCTCTCGCTGCTCCTTCAACAGCGTCTTCCAGCCCCCGGTGTCCGGCAGGTTCCTGGTGAGTCCGGCGTGTCCGCGCTGCGGCGTGCGCCCGTGTGCTGTAGGCCTCTGCTTGGACTTCACGGTCAGGGTGAAGGACCAGAGAGGCAAGACCTACGGTACAGTGAAAAGATGTACGAAAGGGATTTTTTCCTCACCAGGACAGTGTAAATATGGATTAGGGGATGAGGGATGTGCGAGGCTTTTTCCCTAGGAATTAACAGATTAGAGTTGGGACTGGGGCCAGAAGTCACACTTGAGGCTCCCGTCACCAGTCCAGGTGATTCCTAAATAGTGTAACGTATAGCAGAGTGACTTAGGAAGGGGAATTCACATCCATGTTCATTAGTTGGATTTTAATTATGTTGTATAGTGTCCAGACTGTATGTTGGGAATACGTGCATTTTTAATAGATGACATCACCAGCTCCTTTCGAGTTCCGGTCTCGTTGAAACAAAAAGCCATTCGCCACTTCAGGGCAGATTGTTCTCCAGACATTTGCATGTAAAGTTGGGAAGATCACACCTGGATCTGTGGGTTGGATCAGTGCTGCACTAAGTGGTGGTAAGAACTCGATTTACATGGCGGGGCGTAAGAATTCGTCATATTATTGAAGTGCAACAGCGTTATTTTCAAACAAGGAGAATGTTTAATGGTAGATTTTGCACTTCACAGTATTTATTCATTTTCTGAACAAAATAATCCACCAACCACCTATTTCGCTGGCTTTTGGTGCCTTGAAAAACAGTGTAAATGCAGGGAATCGGGATTCTGAAAGAACCCAAGGAATGTGGTCCAGTGACACTGCAGGGCAGCTTGTTCCAGACTCCCACGAGCCGGCGAGTATGGAAGAGCACCTTCTCTGTTCTCAGTGCACACAGGGTTAGGGCTGGGTTTGTGCGCTCTGGGTCTGAAGGCGCCGTCAGTATCTTTCCGAGGAGTCTGACCCTGACTGAGCCTGGATTAAATCACCGCCCGGTCCTCTCTCTCCCTCTGCCCAGGCCTTCTCCGCGTTCTTCTACACTTCCAGCTTCCTCCAGCGGGCTACAGGCATCTCCGTGAATTCCCCAGCCCAGATGAAGAGCGCCGCACAAGCCGTCTGCGCCATGACGTTCAAGCAGGTACACAGACCCCCTGACCCCTGACCCCCGACCCCCGACCCCCGACCCCCCTCTGTTTTGCTGTTCCTCCCCGTCTGTCCGATGGCTGCCTGACTCCACCGCCGCTCCACGCTCCTGCCTTGCAGATGCAGGAGAAGGCACCGGACCAGGAGAAGCGTCTGCAGGACTACTGCACCATCTCCGTGTTCATCGAGGTGCTGATGCTGGACGCCTACGGCTTCGACAACCGCACCTTCCCCCTCGTCTCCTTCCAGAAGCAGGTGGGGATCCCGGTTTTGAACGCCTGCGGGTTCTGGGATGTGAGCGCAGTGTCCGGGCCTCGGGCTCTGCGGACCCGTTCGGGCTGAGTGACCGTGGCTCTCTGACCGCAGGTGGGCGACACTTCGATCGGCTGGGCTCTGGGCTACATGCTGAGCCTGAGCAGCCTGCTGCCGGAGGAGAGCCTGAGCGTCAGGAAGGCCCTGCGGCCGTGGGCCTGGGCAGTGCTGCTCCTCCTCTTCGCACTGCTCCTCCTCCTCGCCCTGGTCCTGCTGCTGCTGCACCTCTGCCGCAGCAGGAAGAGCGGCGGAGCCATCATCTAGCAGCAGGCCTCTCTGGAGGGGCTCCCGAGGGACAGAGGGGTCGGGGGGAGAGAGAGCTCAGGGTGTGCAGGGACCACTGGACGAGCACCGTCTCTGGGCTGAGGAGGCTGCAGACAGCCCTGTCGTTGTTAAAACAGACACACAGACACCGCTCCGGCTCAGCTCAGTTTACCAGTGGCTCACGGGGGCTCTGTGTTCACCTGGCTGGCTCCTGCAGGCTGCCAGAGCTCTCCCTCTCCCCAGTGTACTGTGTCCACAGGCACAGGGCTGCAAAACAACCAAGACCTACTGTATATGCATGTACGAAGCTTAAAATAGCTCCCCCAAATTTAAGCTACCTCTAAGTCCTTCTTCAATTTTTGTATTAACAATTTCCAACTTAATGCATCTGATTTTTAAAACACGTTTTCTGCGTGGAGCAGTGCTGGAAACCGTGCCGGAGAATACCATCTCTCCTGGGCCGGACCAGCCGGACCTCACTCCACCTGTCCTTCTTCCAGCTCGTTCTCTTTTTGTATTGTTTTATGCACAATAAATTCTGATTTTTTAAAGAACGGTCTGTTGTAGAAGCCTTGTGAGTTCCAGTGCGCGGCGCTGGGCGACGGGCTGAAGTGCCGCTGCTCCAGCTCTGTAAAACCTCCTCCCTGGCCTCTGGCTGACCCCACCCCTCGGCTCATTTCTGCTGACTGCCAGCCCGGGCGCACTTTCACTTCAGTTAGCTATTTTAAAAAAAAATGAACCGAAATTGAACAGGGGGGAGAGGCAGCTCCCCCAGAGCCCTGCTGTTGCTCAACGCGATGTGTCTCCGAGTCTGACCCGCGGTCCGGCCGGGCGCAGAGGGTGACCCCTCCGCCTCCCAGGGGCTCCGGACAGCAGTGGCCCTGTCCGGCTCCTTCTGCCTGCCGAGCGATCCCAGAATCCCAGCCAGCCAGCGTCGGAGCTGTGGCTGGCGGCGTGTTACTCCCCGCGCCACTGCTGACGAAGAGCCTGACGGCACGTTCTCCCCTCTCCCGCCCCGGGGCTCAGACCGGCCCCCCGCTGGGCCAGCAGGACCTTCGTCACGGCCTCCGGTCCAGTTAACTACCTTCACTGAGCGCTTAAGATCCGACGCTGAAAGAGAACTAGGGGAACCCAAACCTGAGACGGCTGCGAGTCTGGAGCTGCTGGGTAACTGCCTGAGGGCAATTTTACCAGCAACTGGTTTAATTTAATTAAGGCTTGAGGGCGGAGGTCAAACAGGGAGACACCAGCGATGCGCGATTCCTTCTTCAGGAGGCACACAGTGGGAGCGAGGAGGAGCAGACGACGCAGTCCAGACCGCTCCTGCCTGTCAGCGGGGGCTGCACCGGGGGGACTGTGCCGGGGGGGCTGCGCGGGGGGCTGCGTCACGGTCTGGGCAGGGGGGTATAAATGTGTCGGAGTTGGGCTGTGCAGGAGAGGAGAGCCCAGCAGGGAGACGCAGAGACTGGACACACAGACTGCTTTAGTAAGTTCATCTGCCTTTAGAACCCTGATAGCTTCTCCCAGTGCGTTGATTTCACTGGGCTTTACTGTACGTTTACCATGTTTCACGGGGCTTTACTGCACTTTACTATACTTTTACCATGTTTCACTGGGCTTTACTGCACTTTTGCTATGATTTCACTGGGCTTTACTGCACTTGACTGTGCTTTTACCATGGTGCACTGAGGGATGTTTTGTCCGTGTTGAGAAAGGTGATACAAGCTGCTCACAAAGCAGGGGCGTCTCTACACCGCTGCTGTTTGTAGACCCACTTGCTCGAGGCTGCTGGACAGTTTGTTTCCCCTGCTGTTAAACCCTGGGTCATGGCCAGAGTGTCTGCTCTGTGTTAACGTACCAGGCTGAGAATTTAAAAAGCTGTCAGCTTGCACAAACCGTAAACTATAACACTTACAGTTATTAACTCACAACAAAAACTTTCCAGTGCGTCCGTGCAGACTGGGAAGTTTACTACAGAAGTACAGAAGTAATGACTCTTCTAGCTCATTAACTGGACTCCTTCGTGTGCTCTGGGCTGCCTGGTGCACTGCTATTCTTATTCACTTACTGTTACGAAGCTTGTAGGACTGAGAAGTAATTCAACATGGCAGAGCCCCTGATGCATTAACACGCCGGCGCTGGTACTGCCTGCAGGAGAGACGCTGCTGTCAGCCGGGAGAGCCGAGTTCCAGTGCACTGTGTGCAGCCCTGTGGGTGCAGCGGCAGCCATGCCGGGCCTGCAGATCTTACCCCCTCTCTTGATGTGCCTGTTCTGGCCGCGGGCTGTGGGGGGCCTGGTCTCCGAGCCCCGAGCCGGCTCCTGTCCAGGTGAGACTGACACCGGCGCTCGTTCACACCCCCAGAGCTGCACAGCTGGGTGCTGCTGCTCCTCCTCCTCTGTACCTCTCTGCTCCTGACCCGGGCTCTGTCCTTCCCCCCGGTCAGTAACGTTCTGAGCATCTGAAACGAAAAGGAAGATGATACAGCCCCCCCTCTGTCCCCCTCTCTCTCCAGATGTCCGTCTGATTGGCCTGGGGGAGTCTGACCGCTTGGCCGTCCTGCAAGGCTGTCCTGGGGCCCCAGGGAGTCCAGGGGGGAAGGGAGAGCAGGGGTCCCCAGGGGTCAAAGGTAAACCCATCTGTCTCCTGGGCAGAACCCAACGATTTCACCTCCTCTGCGAAACGTTTATTTCTAAAAGTCACAGGAAATCGCTATGGGTAGAGATTGTAAGTTGATGTTCAGTTTTAGAGTCAAGAGTATAGATTGATCTATACGCTTGTAGGTTTTAATGCTCACCTCAGAGCCATTTGTTTTCCATCAGGCAGCAAAGGAGACGAAGGGAGAGTGGGCAAGCCGGGTCCTCAGGGGCCTGCCGGGCCGAAGGGAGAGAAAGGCGAGAGAGGTGAGCCACCCGACCCCCCCTCTGGTCTGAATGTCTCCTGTCTCGCGCTGTACATGCTGTGCCAGGCCCCGCCTGGCCCCGCCAGGCCCCGCCAGGCCCCGCCAGGCCCCGCCAGGCCCCGCCAGGCCCCGCCTGTGTGGAGCAAGAAGTCTTCATTGCAGCCAAACAAGCAGCTACCACCCCAGGGCCCTTCACACACAAGCCAGTCTCAGTCACTGCCTGTGAGAATGGGACACTTCACCAGTTCTCACGACTAAAGTATTAGAGGTATTTAAAGGCTCTTTAAAGCTGGCAGGTCTGCTAAAATATTAGTCTTTCACCTTCACCCTGTCTCCCTCCTCTCCCTCCTCTGCCTCTCTTGGTTTCTTCCATTCCAGCCTCCAATCTCTGTCCCTCTCTCTGCCTCCCCCTGATCTCCCTCCCCGCACAGACTCGGTGCAGGACAGCTCCCACCCTGCAGGTCTGCAAACCATCTCTCCGACTCTCAAAGAGCCTGTCTGAATCCTGACACATCCCAGATGGCTGTCCTGCACAGGAGGGGCTCGGCACTGTATTCTCTGCATTCATCATCTACTGTAGAAGCAAGCACTTAACATCAGTGCATCATCCCAATATCAGCGCAAATTCTACCCTCCACACCTATCCGATTCTGTTCTGGCGTTCTGCTTGCTTCCTTAAAAGTATGGCATGTTTAAAAACCAGGGTTGAAATTCCATCTGTACTTCCTGATAGCTACAGTCCTTCATCCCTGAGACCAGTTCTAGTAACTCACTCTCTGTTTGAACTACAGGAGAAACACCCAGAGAATCATTCTACTGCGAAACAGGTGAGGCTGCCTGTAGTCTCTGTGTCACTGTCCCTCTGTCTCTCACTGTCCCTCTGTCTCTCACTGTCCCAGTGTCCCTCTGTATATCCCAGTGCCTTAGTGTCTGTACTCTCTGTGCAGGGGCAAAGAACTGTGTCCAGCTGAGGGACAGTGGCCACACCCTGACGGGCTGGTACACCATCTACACCCCTGCCTGCCGGCGGATCACGGTGCTGTGCGACATGGACACCGATCAGGGCGGCTGGCTGGTGAGGGCGGTGGGGAGGTGGGGACTCGGACCCGGGGCAGGATGGTGGGGTGGAGGGAGGCTAGTGGAGACTGGCATGGCTGATAGCCCCCCCCATAGAACCCCCTGCGAGTGACACTGGTCCACAATCAAATTCACTTCGGGCTCGGACTGTCGGCCAGCCTGCACGCCTCCTCACACGTCTGGCCTTCAGCTTCTGCCGCATCTCCGCTGGCACTGTGCGCCTCTGCGCTCACCGAGTATCTCGTGTGTGTGTGTCTCTCTCAGGTCTTCCAGAAGAGGGTGGATGGCTCAGTCAACTTCTTCCGCAACTGGAAGTCGTATCGGGATGGGTTTGGGAGTCAGTTATCCGAATTCTGGCTGGGAAATGAAAACATCCACCAGCTGACCAGGACAGGTCTCTCTCTGTCTCCTGTCTTCCTCCATCTCTCCTGCCGTCTGGCACCGGTCTTGTGTGGCGGTGTTTCACTTCCATCCTCTCCACTCTCCTCTGTCCCTGGCCAGGCGCCAACGAGCTGCGGGTGGACCTGGAGGACTTCGAGGGGGGCGCAGCTCATGCCCAGTATAGCTCCTTCCAGCTCCAAGACGAGTCGCAGAACTACAGGCTGCTTCTGGGGGCGTTCGCTGGCGGGGAGGCAGGTAGGCACCCCACCATTCCTCTCTCACTCCTTCAGCGCTCTGCAGTGTCACCCTCGCAGTGCAGTTCCATGTGCTTCATTGTCGTGGCGAACATTTCTCTGTGCCAGGTGACTCTCTCACTCTCTGTCTCGCGGTGCCAGGAGACTCTCACTCTCTGTCTCGCGGTGCCAGGAGACTCTCACTCTCTGTCTCGCGGTGCCAGGAGACTCTCACTCTCTGTCTTGTGGTGCCAGGTGACTCTCTCACTCTCTGTCTTGTGGTGCCAGGTGACTCTCTCTCTCTCTCTGTCTTGTGGTGCCAGGTGACTCTCTCACTCTCTGTCTCGCGGTGCCAGGTGACTCTCTCTCTCTCTCTCTGTCTTGTGGTGCCAGGTGACTCTCTCACTCTCTGTCTCGCGGTGCCAGGTGACTCTCTCACTCTCTGTCTTGTGGTGCCAGGTGACTCCCTCTCTCTCTCTCTGTCTTGTGGTGCCAGGTGACTCTCTCACTCTCTGTCTTGTGGTGCCAGGTGACTCTCTCTCTCTCTCTTTGTCTCGCGGTGCCAGGTGACTCTCTCACTCTCTGTCTCGCGGTGCCAGGTGACTCTCTCTCTGTCCATGGCAACCACTCCTTCACCACGTTCGATCGGGACAACGATGCGTCGGACAGCAACTGTGCCAACTCCTACCAAGGAGCATGGTGGTACAGCAGCTGCCACTCCTCCAACCTCAATGGCCTTTACCTGAAGGGGGCGCACCTGAGCAAGGAGAGCCATGCCACCGGGATCAACTGGAAAACTGGGAAGGGATACCGCTACTCGTACCGCACCAGCACCATGAAGATCCGACCTGCCTGAGTGCCGGAGAGCTGGAGCAGCTCCATGGATCCCTCTGCATACGCTACTGCAGGACAATCACCTCTGCACACTGTACATTAAACACAATCTAAAATACTGTACCAGCTATAGTATGTACTGAACTCATTATGGATTTGAATAATTAAACAGAAAATCATGGATAAAGTTGTTTTAAAATGCCTTCAAACCGCACCCTGTGCAGCGTGCATGAGCAGCACTGTGTCATGCTGGTATGCGTTTGCGCCAATGCAGGGATGTAGCCAGGAAGTGATTTTTGGGTGGGCCTGTGCAAGAGTGGGTGGCCCGGGCTCTAACTGACCGTCCTGCCAGCATAGGGGCACCCCTACAGTTTACAATGCCATCCTCGAGCGGTATAATCAAACAGCAGAATTAGCAGAACCTTATATATATACTCTCTCTCTCAAACTCACAGCGCCCACCTCTGTGGTGAGGTTTTGGCCTTCTAGACCACACGCAGGCGTCGGGCTTGGAATTGAATATGGCGATAATCTCATCACTGTCTAGAGAGTCGGCAAATTCCCGTTCAAATGGCAGCTGGTTTGCAAAGGTCTCTCATAGGAGGACTTTGTCTTTAGCTGAAGAACAGCTGCAAGAGCTCATTTTCACTTGTTGCCTGTAACAGTTCTAAGTTTTTCGTATGCCTGCTTTTAGATTGTTCAGTAGTTTTACGAGTTACTCTGAAGTTAATATTTTATTGCAAAACACATGAACACAACGCAAAACGCAGGATTCAAAATCCGTCCGAAATATTGTATTTGGTTGAGCTCCGTGAAGCTGGCCCCCCTACAGACGGCACAAACGAAACCCACCTCATTCGTTTGTGCCGATTTGTGCCGTTGAAAGTAACTTTCCAGCTGCTTTCGTTCCTTAGATATAACGTCTTCTTTTTCAGGGGTGACCTTTTGCCGAGCCCCCCCCACAACGTCGCAGGGGAACCGGACCGGTCTCAATCGTTAGTGCTGCGTTTGTGCCGGTTTGAGTCGCTGTAAGTAGCGTTTGTGCTGCTTTCGTTTCCGAAATATAGCGCCTTGTTTTTTCGGGTAATCACCTGACTATCTACAAGGACGTTTACAGGTACCAACAAACTCGGTACTTGAACTCCTAATTGCGATGAAAACAAGGGGGGCAATTTGTTTTCCGAGTCTGTCTGGTCGGGTGTGGTGGATGTTTCAATCTATTTAAATGTAGCGCCATCTTTTCCTGGCTGTGACGTCACTCTGTGACGTATAAACCAGCAAAGGCACGACCACCAGATCTTTCAGTTGTGATCTTTTGATCAGTTGACCCCAGACTTTGCAGCCTTTACACGAATTAACAGTCTTACATTTAGGGAGGAGTTACTATGTTAGTTCATTGTGTTGGGTGTTTTCTTCTAATTTTTAACCATGTTCTCGAAAATGTATTGCTTGTTACCGCTGGTACAACACGAGAGCCCATATTCACATTTTTAGGTATTAGTTTCAATATCGATATAATTTAACAATAAAAAACAAAATTGAAAGCACGAGCATAACACTATAATGATCATAGACTTTACATTTCTATTCATTTTTGAAGTACAAAGCAGGTGTTTCCCCTACCTTAAATATACGATTAAAATTGTTAAAATAGCATGTATTCGTTACAGAAAGCAGCGGAGACAGTTATATTGCAAATACAAAATGTATTTATTTCGAAGACTACGGGACATTGTGAATCAATAAAAACGTTAAAAAATATGCCGATGTAGTTATTTTGCAAATAAGTAAAGCATTTTAAAAATAGATTCTCATTGACAGTAAACAAGCCGATCCACCTGGCGCTGCTGGCTTGAACAGCTCTCAGACCCGTGATTGGCTAAACCCCCGAACAGCTCGGGCCGCGATTGGGTGAAGAGTGAGAATCGACACTCTGATTGGGTGAAGAGTGAGAATCGACACTCTGATTGGGTGAAGCGCCACAGCAGAAGTTCCGAGAGCATGTAGACACACAGGTGATGGATGTTCTTCTTGGTCCAGATACTGTAGCCCCGGTTAACCGTGTGTGCTGTATGAGCACGCTGGATCTACAGTAACACATCCTTTGGTTTCCTATTACTAATCCATCTAAGAGAAGTCGCACTGAGATCAAAACTGAATAGCAGACTAAGAATGTCATGGCATCCACAGCGCGTTCACGACTCCGATAGCATGCACGATAGGAGTGCGCGCATTACGATCACATCGCGATACCCATTGCGACTGGTGCATCACTGTCATGGTGCCACTGTTGCGACATTAAGTCCATATATCGCGATTTGACATACCCCGACAAAAACGCCCCGCCCCCATGTCGCGACATGTAGCCCGCATATCGCGATATGACATACCCCGGCAAAAATGCCCCGTCGCCATGTCGCGACACTAAGTCCATATATCGTGACACGTGGTATATCTGGGTATATCATGTCCTGATATGAGACCTTTGTTGCGACAGCAGTGCCAGGGTGTCATGGAAGCAAGGCGCCAGCTGTGATATATGCTGCCGCGATATACATGGGGTCCCTATCATGACATCCTGCAGAGGTCTTGTGGCGATGGTATCCCACAGTTACGCGTTTGGCAACAGTGTGTCAAAGTAGGAAAAGAAAAAGGAAAACGTGCCTTAGAAAATCAAAAAACATAGATCTTACAATCACGGTGATTTTACATGCATTACAACCACAGGTTTATGTCATAGATGTTCAAGTTGGCATGCGTCATATCTTAGTATTTTTCACATCTAAGGAGGCTCATATGTTTATGGATATTGATTGTTTATGGATATTGGTTGTCTTTAAAATGTTAAGGGTACGAGCCAAACTGTAACAGCCCTTGAACTCGGCAGACGGGGTCACTGGAGGTCAAAGTCACCGTGCATGGCCAAGTGATCACCGGAAAACCAAGGCGCTATATCTCGGGAATGAAAGCAGCACAAACGCTACTCTCAACTGCACAAACGTAGCACTAACAAATGAGGTGGGTTTCATCGTTTGTGCTGCCTGTAGGTGGGCAAAGTAACGGAGCTTTAAGCTCTAAGAGAGTCTGACGACAACGACAGCCAATTAGGCTACTGCTACGCATGCACCGCCCCACTACCTTTACATCATTTTCTTATTGATCACAAAAGATACTGCGAGCCAATAGCAAATCACATACGATGAAAAAAAATAAAACACGTAACATTAAAAAGCAAATCATGTAACGCAAACAAGGGAAAAAAAATCTTACATGACTTTGGACTGATTGGGTAGGCCCAGGATCAATCAGGTTGGGCCACGCCCCTTCTCCAATATACCTGAGGAAGAGAGAAGAGTCCGGATCACCTGCACAACTCAGTCTCGCTGCACCATGACGCCTAAAAGCCTACGGCTCCCAGAACGCAACGCGCTGCTCCCAGAGGTCCTTGCGGTCGTGTTGTCTCTGTCATGGCGGCGGCCAGGTTAGCGGCGATCCCCGAAGCCGATATCGATGCGGACGGAGTGTTCAAATACGTGCTGATCCGGGTCCACACCACCGAGGAAGGAGACGACACGCCGAGTAAAGACATCGTGCGGGGCTATGCGTGGGCCGAGTACCACGGTGAGCAGTGAGAGTGGGGCTGGCGTGCGGGGCCTCTCTGAGCGCAAACACACCGGCTCTCCAGCAGCAAGAGCCTCAAACAGGGCGGCGCAGCTGCTGTTCTCGCACGCTGGGGCTCGGTGGACGGTACTGACGCAGTCTGGAAGGTATCTTCCTTCGGGCTGCTCGCTGTTTTCCGGTGTTGCTGTTAGAGGTACTACTTCAGTGTGGCAACTGCCCCTCGCCCCCAGCGAGTGCGCGCAAAGGTTCGCTTCAGCCCCGGTCTTCCAGAATCGCGGGGCATTTTCTCCAACGCGGTGACTAGAACTGTACAGTTTCCTCAGTCAGGCTTCGCCTGTGCCTCAGGCAGTGTACCCTGATCCCCTTCATTTACATTCTAGACTCTTGACCACATGCCCAGACTTAATCATTGTCTTGATGTAAATGATGTGTCAGCAGAAACATCTCGGTCTTTTTCATGAGTAGCCTTCTCTAGCTCGGTGTTTCTCGTGTTTTATTTCAAGTTTACGTTTTTCCTACCTGCCTGCAAAGCCCTGCACTCGTCTACATTAAACGTCATCCGCCAGGTGTCAGCCAAGTCTTGGCAAGTCTCGAAATCTTTCTGAATTTCGCTTGCTGGTGGCTATTCCTCCTGATCTGGTATCTGCACGCTTGATGCGTTTTTCTAACTACTCACTGAGAAAATTTCAGACGAGCAGAAGGCCTAGAACAGATCTTTGTGGCTATTGATTACATCACCCACTTTGAGTGTTCACCCCTCTTCAATATCCCGTTTTCTAGTCAATAACGAGTTCTCAACCACATTTCCTCCTCCGTGCCCTTCGGCTGCCCTTGTGTGTATTCAACTGAAAAGTTCTCTGAATAGTGTGTCATATGTGTATCCACGACTGTTTCAGAGACGTCTGACAGGTTGGTTAGGCAAGTGCTACCTGTTCTAAATCCATCTCGATTGTCTCGTCGTACCTGATCAGATCAGTTTATTGTTCCCTAGGGGAAAAACATTGCCAAACATTACACATCACATCTGTTGCACATGCATAACTAATTACAGAAAATGACTGTAATATTACACATGCATAGTTTGGTAGACCAGAAATATATGCTATACTGCTTTTCCCCTTGTTATTTATTTATATTAACTGCTTTAAGAGATAAGAAAACAAATGAATATTTGAATGTATTGGATTTACGTTTGGGAACACTAAAACGTTTTTCAGAAGAAGTTGAAGAAGTTGATATTCAGAATTAAGAGTATGAAAAGGATTTCTGTGTACATTTGACTTTTATTGTGGTTTGAAATGCACTCATCAATGCTGCTTCTTTCTATCCCTGAAATATGAAAACGGCCTTGCAGTTCCTCTTTTACCTGGGTGATATGTTCCTTGTGAATCACTACATATGAATGGGCACCAACAGTGTTGGAATCAAACACCATTCCTTCAGTTTTTTCACATTCAGAACACATTTCTTCATTTTTTCGCATTGTACAAACTGCTTTCTCTGTGTTAAACCCAATACAGCAGAATCAATTTAACAACAGAGTTGCAGATTTCCATACAGTTGCTGCATGACATTAATTAGAAGGTTTTTTTCTGCCATTTTAGTCTGACTTTCTGGCCTGTAATGACTTGGCTCAGTTTTCTCGCTGGCACCCTGTTATACAGTGTCCAGGTCCTGGGGACCCCCGTCTCTTCGCTGGGCTCTGACTGTGTCTTGTGCTCCTGTTGCCAGCGGACATCTACGACCGCGTGTCCGAGGAGATCGAGCGGCAGGGCGGGCTGGACTGCGAGTGTGTGGGCGGAGGCAGGATTCGGCACGACAGCCAGGCCAAGAGGCTCCACGTCTACGGCTACTCCATGGTGAGGAGAGGGGGGGCGGGCAGCTGTCCGGTCCGCTGCAGGGCTGCTTTCCTTCCTCTCTAGTCCCGGCTGGGAACTTTGCTTTGCCAGTGGGTAAAAAGATGTCCGCAAAGCCAGTCCATTCACACATTTAAAAAAAAACGCACAGACATGCATAAGATTAAAAAACAGGACAGAAGCTGTAAAAAATCCCCACTTCTAAATAGATAAACTTTGGTTGTCGGTGAGTGAACCTGAGATACATGATGTAAATCGAACAAGCAGGGCTACAGTTCCCTCCTCTGTGCTCCTTGAATTCAGTATCTGAGCTGGCTTCTTGCCTTCGGTTCTGTGCGCCCTGCAGCGTGTGAGACAGGCGGCGAAGGAGCTGCAGGGGGTGGGACCGGTGACCCACTCGTGACCCCTCTGTCTCTCGCAGGGCTTCGGACGAGCCAATCACTCAGTGGCCACGGAGAAGCTGAAGGCTCGCTATCCCGACTACGAGGTGACCTGGGCTAACGAGGGCTACTGACGCGGTGGCCCCGGGCTCTTTAGAAACGCGGTACCGGGAAGCCGGACTGACGGGGTGTGGGACAGACCGTGGCGGGGGGGGGTCCTGCACTCCAGTCCTCCTGGGCTGTGAGTCTGAGTTTGTCTGAAGCCTCATTGACGTGATCACCCGGACTCCCAGTTACACAGCGGGGCCTTTCCTGAAGCACCCCGAGGACACAAGAGCAGTGCCCTGTCTGGGATTATCCCATAACCCTCTTCCTCTGTCCAAAGGCTGGACCGTTCCTCCATGCTGCTGCTGTGTTCTGTGTGTCTGTGAATCATGAGCAGTGGGAGCTGAGGGGGAGAGAGAAGTCAAGGGTTAACTGCATCACTGTGGCTCTCCTCTGCTGGGTGTGACTGTGTGTGTTTAGGTTACCAGCAGCTCAAGATTCCAATAAAGAGAGAAATTGGTTCAATTAAGAAAATCATTTTCTTGTGTAATTAAAAACAAGGTAGAGTGCAAAAGAGACTTGCAAAAGCTGTCAGACTGCGGCCAACAAGACTGCACTGGGCTGCCCTGCATCCAACTTCCACCAGGTGGCAGCGTTTCACTTCTGTTTAAATTTCCAGCTAATCAAGGGAGCCAACAAGATAGATAGATACTTTATTGATCCCGTGAGGGAAATAAACAAGTGTTTATGTATGTTGATGTTGTTGCATTTTTTTGTGGAGTGCCATAAAAGGAAAATCATAATAAAGGCTTATGATTATGCAGTAAATGAACAGCCTTCTGTTTGCTTTGGTGTGGATATCCAGGGGAATTCAGCAGGCCTGAAATGGGAACTCGGAGAGCATTGTAAATAAAGCACATCATCACAGGAAGGGCAGCCAGAAGTGTGTCTGGGGGCCCTCAGTGGGCTCACGGCGTGTCTGGGGGTCCTCAGGCAGACGTGGTGGTGCTCCAAGCTCCAGCTGCACAGAAGGGCGTTCTCATCTGCAGTGTGTGTGACCACCGGGCTTCACGCGATATTTCCACTCTCTCTCCCTTGCTGCTGGGGACTGATGACCTTGCTTGGAAGTGGTGGGGAGATTAGTAAGTTCTATGAAAGAAAACTGTTGCTTAAAACAGTGCAATAGGCTTGTTAACCCTTGGGAGGGTGTGCAGGGATCTGCTGTTTCTGGGAAGAGCTCTGTGACTCTGATCTAACAGAACACGGAAACTCCTGGGAAGGGGCAGTCAGTTGAGCCCTGTGCCCTATCCCATGCTGGATCCGCAGGTCACGTGAGCCCCAGAGCCACAGATAACCCCAGAGCTTTTTTACTGATCAGCAACCTGGATTCCAGATTATTGCACTTCATCTCCGGTCTGACTGCGTTTACACTTATCTGTGTGTATTAATTAACCCTGGCAATGGCTTTAAAGTCCAGATGTTATCGGAGGGATGTTCATTGAGAAGGAGAGACGCAGAGCGGAAGGGACAGAAAGGAAGCGGAGAGAGTGCGGGATTGCTCAGGATCGCTGTGCTCGGACAGTCCTGCTCCAGGTCCTCGGAATGGGGGGCGCCCATGACTGCAGGGGGCTCCTGCTCTCCCTGCTGCTGCTGTGCACCACACGCAGGGGTAAGATTGACTGGCCTGGCACCCAGCCCTTCGTCCTGCTCCAGCTGCAGGACTGGCCTGCGTTTCACACCTGCGCAGCCTCTCGCTGCTTCTGACCTTTCACCTTTTCCTGTTGTTCAGACAGCTGGGCAGACTGCTGTTCGTCCTCCCGGGACTCTGTCGCCTTCGCTACAAGCCTTTTCTAAAGTCTTGCTCCTCTTTCCGTTTTCCTTCTGTAGAAACAGGCCCTTTAAACTCTCTGCAGCAGTGTGGGCAGGCAGGAGGCCCGGCGCGCCAGGGGTGTCCACTGGACTGTCCACTCAGGGAGCTGCAGGGTTGCTAGTTTCTGCAGCACCTGGTTAGACTGGTCCAGTTCAGCCAGGAACGAGCTGGTTTGGGTTGTTTTGTGCTGGAATAAAGCCCAGTAGACACTGCAGACTTCAGGAGCGGGATGGGACGTCCCGGCCCTGAACTGTCTGCTTTCTCATGTTGGGAGTCTCTTCCTGTTCTTGGGTTTGCAAACCTGGGAGACTGAAAACTAGAGTTTTTTTTTGCTGCTGTTCTTTATACAGGGTGCAGGAAAATAAAGTGTGAAAACAGTTTAAGAAGCAGGGGTGGGGGTGACTGGGGGGTTGATCAAGGCACACCGCCCTGGGAAGGCAGAGGTGATCTCTGTTGCACTGATTGACAGTCCGGTAAGAGTTAAGGTGTTAACCCTGGTGTCCACCTTGTGCAGCGGGTTCTCACTCCTGCCCCTGGCCTGTGTGCCTGGGGCTGCTGGGGCAGAAAGGCTGAGCACAGGGGTGTCCCCTCCTGTACGTAAACACAGGGATTATTACTGCAGAGGTGACTGTCGCTGTGAGAGACGACACAGCAGACGTAGTTTGCTGACTCCGCGCCTGTAGTGCCGGGCGATCTGGGGATCGTGGATATCGGATGGCATGCCAGGGCTGGCAGTGGGATGTGCTCTGAGCACGTGGAGTGTTTCACTGAACCTGTGGACTCTGAGCCCATAAACTTCGGGTATCTCCAATAAAACACGCTGGAGATCGAGGGCGACTGATAAACCGTTAGGAAAGTGTCCCGTCAGCCTGTCTGTGACGCTCTGCGGCGTGTCGGGGGCAGTTTAGACACGGGAGGGCAGCAGGGAAGAACATGAGACTCCTGTTGCTAAGGAGCTTGGTTTTGCCCAGTTGCGGGGATGATTTAAATAAACGGTACTGATGAAAGAGATAATGCAATAAATGCATTTATTATTTTTCTAATTCATCATGTCTGTCTGGCTGGTAAAACCTCAGATTGCTGATTTCCTGTTTTTGCCACCTTGCTAATCCAGTGGATAACTCTAACGTTTGGAGACATGGTAGTGTTGGCCCTGTTGTCTTGGCTGAATTCTGCTCCAGACTCTAAATCCGGACTCCCAGAAGTTTCCCCTTAGTTCAGGAGGTGAAGCAGTTACCTGTTCCTGCACAGCACAGAGGACGTGGCAGGTGTCTTCGTCAGATGCTTTCGGACAGCTGTGATTGGCTGATGTGTTATCTGGTGTCGCACAGTGATTGGCTTGATGCTCCATGATGGCAGGACCACATGCCAGACGCCCCTGGAGGGGCGCTGTGACTTCAGGTGTGACTCGGCAGACTGCTGTGACGAGCTGGACTGTGGTGAGCAGGCCCCGCACTCACCTCAAACACTCTTGAATAGCTTGCTGTCCCTGCACTCACACCCCACACTCCTAGAGCTCGCTGTCCCTACACGCACGCCCCTCACACACTCCTCAGACACTCTTATACAGCTCGCTGCTCAGTACTGGTGCAGAGCAGGGAGGGGGGCAAATGAGGAGGGACATTAATTGGTTTTATTCCACCGTTCTGCGTTTGTGCTGTATAGCAAAGCACTGCGGATCTTTTCTTCAGTAAACAGTCCATTACAGTGGGATCCAAGAGTTGCATGGCTATAGTCTGGGATTCAACAACAGTACCATGTGGACCAATACCGGCCATTTTGGTCCAGTCTTGGTCCAGTCTTCTCTACTCTAGTGTATTCCAGGACAGTTCTGTTTAACCCAGTCCAAGTAAACAATGTCCATTTTAATTAAATTAGTAAAAAGTGTAGACCAGTCCAATCCGTTCCATTTGGGTCCAGTCTAGTTCCGTCCAGATGTTTTCTTCTTTGCTTGTACCCATTCTACCCCTGTGTGTGCTGGTGTGTGTGCCCACAGGCTATGGGAAAGGGTTCGAGTGTGATTTTGAGGTCTCGAGCTGTGGCTGGAAGGACAAGTCTAATCCAGGGAACATCTGGCAGCGCAGAACACGGGGAGAGACACTGCAGGACAGCGGCCCTTCATCTGATTACACCCTGGGCACTGACGCAGGTACACACTGCACTCTGGGCTCTGACACAGGTTCCACACTGCACCCTGAGCTCTGACATGGGTTACACACTGCACCCTGAGCTCTGACACGGGTTACACACTCCACTCTGAGTTCTAACACAGGTTACACACTGCACTCTGAGCTCTGACACAGGTTACACACTGCACCCTGGGCTCTGACACGGGTTACACACTGCACTCTGAGTTCTAACACAGGTTACACACTGCACTCTGAGCTCTGACACAGGTTACACACTGCACCCTGGGCTCTGACATGGGTTACTCACTGCACTCTGATTTCTAACACAGGTTACACACTGCACTCTGAGCTCTGACACAGGTTACACACTGCACCCTGGGCTCTGACACAGGTTACACACTGAACCCTGGTGACTGTATTTCTCATGTGTCGTGCAGGCTGGTTCATGGCAGTGGCGGGGCTCAGTGCTGACTCGGATGTTGCCCTGCTGGTGTCTCCCAACATGCAGCAGGCTGCTGCCACCTGCGAGGTCCGGCTCCGCTACTTCATGTGGGACTCGGGTACGAGCTGACGCAGGCTGGCCTGTATACAGAGGTCTTTACAGTGGTGACTCCCAAACCTTTTCACACAAACGCCTTTCTGTGTCAGCAGCACCTCATGCCCACCAGGGTATTGATGTTTGAAACAAATTTAATCCCTTGCATGTGTACTTATATTATTGTTGTTGTTTTGTATAGATTTTTTAATACTTTTACAAAATTAAGTTGTATAACTTTGCGCTCAGAATGCGATTTTAAGCGAATTCCAAGCTAAATCCTGACAGAACAGCAAGAAACATAATTATTTTTTCCAGTCATTTACTTGGCAGATAGAACATAAATTGAAGCAAATAAAAGCAATTTAATGATGACAGATGGTGTTTTTCCCCCCAGAAGAAAAATAGTTAAGATACTTGAAGTGTGAAAGAGCACAACGACAAGTCGTGAGAGGTGACAAAAAACCCGCCTTCGCAAGGATAAGCGGGAGAAACGCAGAGCTGCTTCTCCAGCTCTTGGGTCCATAGGGAGGATTTCCGCACAAAACTTTTCCAGACTGCGGGTTTGGAAATTATCCCCCGAGTCGCACTTGAGTATGACTTTTGTAAAGAGTCAGGCGACGAATCCGAACCCGTGTTGTTCAGTGCCCTTCGCCCCGAAACCCAAACTGGGTTTTTCGTACAAGGTGTCCAGTAGAAAATGGCGCCCGATCTCGGCGGCGGGACACCGTTTCCTTTCTTCGACCGAGGCGGCGCTGACGCAGGTGGTGTCTCGCGCAGCCGCGGGCTGGCATTGGCGGGAAGCTGCAGAGGGCGCGCGTGAGCCGGGTCGAGTCGCGAGCGCAGGTGTTCGCGGTGCCGATCTTCCTCGCGGCCGGAATATTCGAGAACAACCGGCGGACCGGCGGCCGCTCCGGCGCCCCGGGGGAGTCCGGGCTCCGGTAGAGCGAACCGGCGTGAGGGGGCGGACCGGCACCGGGGACCGCGGAGCTGAACACGCCCGGGCCACCCCGTAAAACCACTTTCTTCCTCCATTTAAACTTGACAGGCGGGTAAGCGGGACGCTGCTCTTTAGGGAGAAATGGTGTCGACGAGTACGGATATTTACTCTTAACTTTTTAACAGAATGAACAGTTCTTGCGGTGTAGCTGTAGGGTTCGTGACGGGGGCGCTAGAAACTCGGCCTGTAAGGGTGGGAGGCGGACGCTCGCTAACAGGAACGCTGGACGAAAGGACACACAGGCGCCGCTAACGAAGGAGTTGATTGAACGCAGGTAAAAAGTGTCTTCTTTTCCCCCCAGCGGGATTTAAATTTCCCTCATAGCCCCTGCGCCGGCAAGCTCACTCTGGTGGGTCGTTGCGAGTTTCTCCCCGGGCCGCGGGGGTCTTTGAGCATGAGGTTCAGGCCTCAGCTCACCCCCTGCGCTCCAGTGGGCCCAGTGCTCCCCAGTGCTCAGGAGCTCAGCTCTCTCTCTGCGTGTCCGCAGGCCACACCGGGCTGAGCAGCGCGTCGCTCTGGGGGGAGGTGTCGCAGCGGGGCGGGAGCGCTGTCCTGTGGCGTCCCGGCGGCTCCAGCGTGCGGGGCTGGAGGCGCGCCTCTTTCTTCCTGGGGCGCATCGCCGGGCCGTTTGCACTGAGTCTGCACTCCGAGCGCGCCCTCATCCGGGCCGGAGACGTCGCCATCGACCACCTGGAGTTCAGGAACTGTGCACTGCCAGGTCAGTCCCTGTCCACCAGTCCCTCTCTGTCCATCTGTCTGTCCACCAGCCTGTCCACCAGTCCGTCTGTCAGTTCTTCTCCAGGCCAGGACTGTTTGTCTTTCGGCCAGTCTGTCCATGCTCTCTGTGACTCCTCCCTCTCCGTGTCTCAGAGCCGAAGCCGGACTCCTGCCCGGGGGGCTCCACGGCATGCCAGCGGGGGGGCTGCGTGCGGGCGGAGCAGGTCTGCGATGGGACGGACGACTGTGGGGACGGCAGCGACGAGAGCGAGGGGCTCTGCGGTGAGAGGCGGGGGCTCTGGGGGAGACGAGGTGGGGGCGCGCTCGGCGCTGCACAGCTATGTGTGACTCTGCCTGCTGTCTCGCTCTGCAGGCCAGTACAGGAAGTGCGACTTCGAGCACGGCACCTGCGAATGGTCACAGGGCAAGGAGTCGAATCTGTCCTGGAGCCGGATCAATCAGACTCAGATGTATGCGACCTTTGACCCGCAGGCTGGCCCCGGGAGAGATCACACGCTGAACACGGTTGCAGGTACGAGAGCCTTTTTAAGAACAGGTGGTGCACAAAACAAATTAAAACTATGTCTGGAGTCCTGCCTGGCCTCTTTTTAATACCTCCTCGTTTGAATAGATTTGGAACTAGTGTGGTTTCTTCCAGCTGTGGCCAGCGTCAGCAGTTTCTGGTTCATTGCTCGAGTGATCCATCTAGAGAAGGTGGAGAGCTGATGGGGTCCCTGTTCAGAGCTTCGCAGCCAGGGAAATTATCTACTTCCTGTTTTGAACATACAGTAGATGTTTGTGTTATAGCCCCGTTTCATTGAGCCCCAGAAGTTTTAAGATTAGCCCGAATGATTTTATTTCTCTGAATTTTAACATAAGGGACCACCACCATAGTTCACTGTATGGTGAGCAAAGCAGGTGCTCTGCTGTCGTGCCTCGTAGCTTCTGTGGGCCGTGATTGGCACAAGCACTCCCAGTCTTCTCTACTAGTGATAATCTTCACACACTGACACACCCTCTCCTCTTCTGCAGGGCACTTCCTGTACATCAGCAGCCCAATGAGTGATGGCGCTCATTGGACACACCTGCATAGCCCAGTCCTGGAGCCCACCAATAGCACGCATCCCTGCACGGTATGCCTGCCTGTGATTGGCTGTGATGGGTCTTGTGATTGTGTGGCTGCCTGTGATTGGTCTTGGACTCACGGAGTGGAAGTTATTGCTTTATTTTCAGTTATTAACAGTCATCATGTCTGGTCCTCTCTTATCTCTCCCCCTTCATCTGCACCACCCCTCTTTCTCTCCCTGCAGCTTTGTCCTCCCTGTTTTCCTCACCTCTCTCCCTCTTTCTGACCTCGTCCATCTGTTTCTTGGTTCCTGGTCTTTTCTCCTTGTCCCGTCTCTCCCCTCCGTCTCTGCCACCTCTCTTTCACTTCTGTCCTCTCCCGCCGTCTCTCTCACTCCGTCTCCTTTTGCTCCTCCTGCAGTTGGTGCTGTATGCCCACCTTTTTGGGCCCCGTGTCGGGGTCCTGTCTGTGCTGATCTTAACCCCTAAGAGCCTGAAGCCTGTGTGGCACAAGGATGGTAACCATGGTGACCTCTGGTTCAAAGGTCAGGTGGACATTGTCGTCAACAGCACCTTCCAGGTATTGAGAGTGAGAGGTTGTGTGAGAGATTTTAAACTCTGCTGGCTGAGTCTAGAGTCTAGGGTATATACTCAGGAAAGATAACTGCAAAGGAGTGGTTAAAAATGAGCGATTTCGACAGCCATGTGCTATTGAGAAAATGACTGAATAGCTACCTAACAAACATTTGTAATGAATAATTCTCGTTCATTTATTATACTTAATAAATTCGTTTAGAATCTTGCTGGAGGGCCAGTCTCCCAGTGACTCATGAGTTTGAGAACAGGAGGGAGGTTACAGACAACTGAGGCAGTTTGGACCATCTAGATCAAGGGGTTCCTGGTGGCTATTCAAGGATCTCCTCCAGCTGTTTCATGAATGATTCCAGACAGGAGCTTCAGCATTGTAGTTGAACAACTTCTTCCAGACCTCCACAACCCTATAGAAGTGCCTCTTGTTTACAGTTCTCAAACGTCCTGCCCTGTTACAGTCCTGTGGTTTCCGTCTTCTGATTTGTGTTTCACTGGTATTGTAATTGAGCACATAAGCAAGCCACTGAAGCAATTGTGTATCTAACGAATTCAGCTCTTTGTGATATTGTGTCAAGAAAGGCCGACCATGTGTTTGATGCTGCTGCTGAACCGGAAAGAAACAGCTGCTTTATAACTGAGAACAGCTGTTGAGGCTGTGAGTGTGCTGGTCCATCTCTCTAAGTGCTCTCTGTGTCCTCAGGTTCTCATCGTGGGGTCAGTGAGGGACAGCGGCTATGGTGGAGTGGCTCTGGATGACCTCATTCTGTCTCCAAATTGCCGGAATTCCAGCGGTGAGTTACCACAATGCCTTGCAAAGCCAGCAATACACCACATACTGCCAGGATCAGCTCTGGAAATGAGGGGTCAGTTTGGATCGAACACACGTGCATTAAGAGCAAGAGGCAGCTGGAGAGTGAAGGACAACAAAGAGAAACGGATACTAGTGAAGTACAGGCTCAGTGACCACAGCCTGGCTCAGTGACCACAGCCTGGCTGTAAGAACTGGACACAGGCAGGCCTGGCTATCCAGAGAGGACAGGCTCAGTGACCACAGCCTGGCCATAAGAACTGGACAGGCAGGCCTGGCTATCCAGAGAGGACAGGCTCAGTGACCACAGCCTGGCCATACGAACTGAACAGGCAGGCCTGGCTATCCAGAGAGGACAGGCTCAGTGACCACAGCCTGGCCATAAGAACTGGACAGGCAGGCCTGGCTATCCAGAGAGGACAGGCTCAGTGACCACAGCCTGGCCATAAGAACTGGACAGGCAGGCCTGGCTATCCAGAGAGGACAGGCTCAGTGACCACAGCCTGGCCATAAGAACTGGACGGGCAGGCCTGGCTATCCAGAGAGGACAGGCTCAGTGACCACAGCCTGACCATAAGAACTGGACACAGGTAGGCCTGGCTATCCAGAGAACACAGGTTCAGTAACCACAGCCTGGCCATAAGAACTGGACACAGGCAGGCCTGGCTATCCAGAGAGGACAGGCTCAGTGACCACAGCCTGGCTCAGTGACCACAGCCTGGCCATAAGAACTGGACACAGGCAGGCCTGGCTATCCAGAGAGGACAGACTCAGTGACCACAGCCTGGCCATAAGAACTGGACAGGCAGGCCTGGCTATCCAGAGAGGACAGGCTCAGTGACCACAGCCTGACCATAAGAACTGGACACAGGCAGGCCTGGCTATCCAGAGAGGACAGGCTCAGTGACCACAGCCTGACCATAAGAACTGGACAGGCAGGCCTGGCTATCCAGAGAGGACAGGCTCAGTGACCACAGCCTGACCATAAGAACTGGACAGGCAGGCCTGGCTATCCAGAGAGGACAGGCTCAGTGACCACAGCCTGACCATAAGAACTGGACAGGCAGGCCTGGCTATCCAGAGAGGACAGGCTCAGTGACCACAGCCTGGCTCAGTGACCACAGCTTGGCCATAAGAACTGGACACAGGCAGGCCTGGCTATCCAGAGAGGACAGGCTCAGTGACCACAGCCTGACCATAAGAACTGGACACAGGCAGGCCTGGCTATCCAGAGAGGACAGGCTCAGTAACCACAGCCTGGCCATAAGAACTGGACACAGGCAGGCCTGGCTATCCAGAGAGGACAGGCTCAGTGACCACAGCCTGGCCATAAGAACTGGACAGGCAGGCCTGGCTATCCAGGAAGGACAGGCTCAGTGACCACAGACTGGCCATAAGAACTGGACGGGCAGGCCTGGCTATCCAGAGAGGACAGGCTCAGTGACCACAGCCTGGCCATAAGAACTGGACACAGGCAGGCCTGGCTATCCAGAGAGGACAGACTCAGTGACCACAGCCTGGCCATAAGAACTGGACAGGCAGGCCTGGCTATCCAGAGAGGACAGGCTCAGTGACCACAGCCTGACCATAAGAACTGGACAGGCAGGCCTGGCTATCCAGAGAGGACAGGCTCAGTGACCACAGCCTGGCTCAGTGACCACAGCTTGGCCATAAGAACTGGACACAGGCAGGCCTGGCTATCCAGAGAGGACAGGCTCAGTGACCACAGTCTGGCCATAAGAACTGGACAGGCAGGCCTGGCTATCCAGAGAGGACAGGCTCAGTGACCACAGACTGGCCATAAGAACTGGACAGGCAGGCCTGGCTATCCAGAGAGGACAGGCCCAGTGACCACAGTCTGGCCGTAAGAACTGGACAGGCAGGCCTGGCTATCCAGAGAGGACAGGCTCAGTGACCACAGCCTGGCCATAAGAACTGGACAGGCAGGCCTGGCTATCCAGAGAGGACAGGCTCAGTGACCACAGCCTGGCCATAAGAACTGGACAGGCAGGCCTGGCTATCCAGAGAGGACAGGCTCAGTGACCACAGCCTGGCCATAAGAACTGGACAGGCAGGCCTGGCTATCCAGAGAGGACAGGCTCAGTGACCACAGCCTGACCATAAGAACTGGACACAGGCAGGCCTGGCTATCCAGAGAAGACAGGTTCAGTAACCACAGCCTGGCCATAAGAACTGGACACAGGCAGGCCTGGCTATCCAGAGAGGACAGGCTCAGTGACCACAGCCTGGCCATAAGAACTGGACACAGGCAGGCCTGGCTATCCAGAGAGGACAGACTCAGTGACCACAGCCTGGCCATAAGAACTGGACAGGCAGGCCTGGCTATCCAGAGAGGACAGGCTCAGTGACCACAGCCTGACCATAAGAACTGGACAGGCAGGCCTGGCTATCCAGAGAGGACAGGCTCAGTGACCACAGCCTGGCTCAGTGACCACAGCCTGACCATAAGAACTGGACAGGCAGGCCTGGCTATCCAGAGAGGACAGGCTCAGTGACCACAGCCTGGCTCAGTGACCACAGCCTGACCATAAGAACTGGACAGGCAGGCCTGGCTATCCAGAGAGGACAGGCTCAGTGACCACAGCCTGGCTCAGTGACCACAGCTTGGCCATAAGAACTGGACACAGGCAGGCCTGGCTATCCAGAGAGGACAGGCTCAGTGACCACAGCCTGACCATAAGAACTGGACACAGGCAGGCCTGGCTATCCAGAGAGGATAGGTTCAGTAACCACAGCCTGGCCATAAGAACTGGACACAGGCAGGCCTGGCTATCCAGAGAGGACAGGCTCAGTGACCACAGCCTGGCCATAAGAACTGGACAGGCAGGCCTGGCTATCCAGGAAGGACAGGCTCAGTGACCACAGACTGGCCATAAGAACTGGATGGGCAGGCCTGGCTATCCAGAGAGGACAGGCTCAGTGACCACAGCCTGACCATAAGAACTGGACACAGGCAGGCCTGGCTATCCAGAGAGGACAGTCTCAGTGACCACAGCTTGGCCATAAGCACTGGACACAGGCAGGCCTGGCTATCCAGGAAGGACAGGCTCAGTGACCACAGCCTGGCTCAGTGACCACAGCCTGGCCATAAGAACTGGACACAGGCAGGCCTGGCTATCCAGAGAGGACAGACTCAGTGACCACAGCCTGGCCATAAGAACTGGACAGGCAGGCCTGGCTATCCAGAGAGGACAGGCTCAGTGACCACAGCCTGACCATAAGAACTGGACACAGGCAGGCCTGGCTATCCAGAGAGGACAGGTTCAGTAACCACAGCCTGGCCATAAGAACTGGACAGGCAGGCCTGGCTATCCAGAGAGGACAGGCTCAGTGACCACAGCCTGGCCATAAGCACTGGACACAGGCAGGCCTGGCTATCCAGGAAGGACAGGCTCAGTGACCACAGCCTGGCTCAGTGACCACAGCCTGGCCATAAGAACTGGACACAGGCAGGCCTGGCTATCCAGAGAGGACAGGCTCAGTGACCACAGCCTGGCCATAAGAACTGGACAGACAGGCCTGGCTATCCAGAGAGGACAGGCTCAGTGACCACAGCCTGACCATAAGAACTGGACACAGGCAGGCCTGGCTATCCAGAGAGGACAGGTTCAGTAACCACAGCCTGGCCATAAGAACTGGACACAGGCAGGCCTGGCTATCCAGAGAGGACAGGCTCAGTGACCACAGCCTGGCTCAGTGACCACAGCCTGGCCATAAGAACTGGACACAGGCAGGCCTGGCTATCCAGAGAGGACAGACTCAGTGACCACAGCCTGGCCATAAGAACTGGACAGGCAGGCCTGGCTATCCAGAGAGGACAGGCTCAGTGACCACAGCCTGACCATAAGAACTGGACACAGGCAGGCCTGGCTATCCAGAGAGGACAGACTCAGTGACCACAGCCTGGCCATAAGAACTGGACACAGGCAGGCCTGGCTATCCAGAGAGGACAGACTCAGTGACCACAGCCTGGCCATAAGAACTGGACAGGCAGGCCTGGCTATCCAGAGAGGACAGGCTCAGTGACCACAGCCTGACCATAAGAACTGGACACAGGCAGGCCTGGCTATCCAGAGAGGACAGGTTCAGTAACCACAGCCTGGCCATAAGAACTGGACACAGGCAGGCCTGGCTATCCAGAGAGGACAGGCTCAGTGACCACAGCCTGGCTGTAAGAACTGGACACAGGCAGGCCTGGCTATCCAGAGAGGACAGGCTCAGTGACCACAGCCTGGCTGTAAGAACTGGACACAGGCAGGCCTGGCTATCCAGAGAGGACAGGCTCAGTGACCACAGCCTGGCGATAAGAACTGGACAGGCAGGCCTGGCTATCCAGAGAGGACAGGCTCAGTGACCACAGCCTGGCGATAAGAACTGGACAGGCAGGCCTGGCTATCCAGGAAGGACAGGCTCAGTGACCACAGACTGGCCATAAGAACTGGACAGGCAGGCCTGGCTATCCAGGAAGGACAGGCTGTGCTTCTGATGCTAGAAGGGAGAGGTAAATAGAGACGCACACTTTCTGCTGCACTGCAAGACATGCTCCGTCATTAGACAGACATCCGCATGGAGTCAGTCTGAGCTGGACTGAGAACAGTGGGGTTGGTGCTGGTTCTCTGTGGCCCCCCCTGATGTCCTGGCAGAAGATGTGACAGTATAACTAACTTGCCCCTCTCCCCACAGAGCCTCCTCCCTTGTTGCCCAAGATCCCCCCACACCACGCATCCTGTGAGGTGGGGCAGTTTGAGTGTGCCAAGGGGGGCTGTGTGCAGCAGGACCGGGTCTGTGACTTCGCTCCGGACTGCCCGGATGGCTCCGATGAGACCGAGTGTGGTGAGTGGTCTTCCCATTTCCCGTGTAGCTTTCTCTGTTTCCCACTTTCCTGTTCCCCACCCTTTCTTCTCCGTTGTGTCTTCCCCTGTCCCAGCATGGCCTGTTCCAAGTTTACAGCTTCCTGTGCGTCGCTGTGATGTAGTGTGACACTGTCCCTTTCCCAAGTGACTCAACTTTTTAAGCTTTATAGGTAACACCAGTTTTGAGACCAGCAGTAGGGGCTGGACAGACCGCAGTGTGGGGACACTGGAGTGGACAGTGACCACCAACTCCTCACAAGGTATTGCACTGTTCAAATACACCACATGGGGACATCACATACACAACTATGTATGTGTATCCATATCCACACAAATATGGATGTGATCAGGTGCATAAAGGTAGACATATGTGTATGTCCTGTATATGCTTGGATATATTTATGGATATTTCCAGGTATAAAATTACACAGGTGTGTATGTTGAGGGATATGCACAGGTGTTTAAAGGTAGACAGATGTGACTATATGGATGTGTCCAAGTGAATAAAGGGAGATGGATATGATGGATATGGATATCCAGCAGCCATATCACCCTGCAACTCACAACTGGCAACCCACTGAAGCTAAGCAGGTGTGAGCCTGGTCAGTACCTGGATGGGAGACCTCCTGGGAAAAACTAAGGTTGCTGCTGGAAGAGGTGTTAGTGGGGCCAGCAGGGGGCGCTCACCCTGCGGCTCGTGTGGGTCCTAATGCCCCAGTGTAGTGACGGGGACACTATACTGTAAACAGGCGCCGTCCTTCGGATGAGACGTAAAACTGAGGTCCTGACTCTCTGTGGCCATTAAAAATCCCAGGGCGTTTCTCGAAAAGACTAGGGGTGTACCCTGGTGTCCTGGCCAAATTTCCCATCTTTATCAATCATGGCCTCCTAACAATCCCCCTCTATGAGTTGGCTTCATTACTCTGCTCTCCTCCCCACTGATAGCTGATGTGTGGTGAGCGTTCTGGCGCACTATGGCTGCCGTCGCATCATCCAGGTGGATGCTGTACATTGGTGGTGGTGGAGGGGAGTCCCCATTACCTGTAAAGCGCTTTGAGTGGAGTGTCCAGAAAAGCGCTATTTAAGTGTAACCAATTATTATTATTATTATATGTGTATGATTCTGCCCAGGTGTAGACAGGTAGGCAGGTGTGTATATGTAAATGGATGTCCAGATGTATAAAGGAAGAAGAGCTTGTGCAAGTGTATATGGGTATGTTCAGTTGTACAAGGTAGATAGGTGTGCATATGTATGTGGATGTGATTAGGTGTGTAAAGGCAGAGATATGTATGTATACAGTGGATATATATAGTCTACACACCGTTATTGCAGGTTTTTGTGATGTAAAAGCCAAAGAGGGCTGTGCACAGGAGATCGTCTGGCAATATGAAGGAGCTTGAACTTTTTTGCAAGGAAGAGTGGGATAAAATTGCAAAGTCCAGGTGTTGCAAAGTCCAAAGTTGATAGATACTTATTCACAAAGACTTACTGCTGTAATAAATGCAAAAGGTGCTTCTACAAAGTATTAGTTGGGGGGGGGGTGCTCACTTATGCAACCAGGGTGTTGTAGGTTTTAAAGATGGAAAAATGTCTGACGTGATTTATCTTGATTTCTGGCTTTACATCACAAAACTCTGCAATTTCCATAAGGGTGTGTAGACTTTTTATATCCACTGTATGGATATGTCCAGTTGTATAAAGGAGAGAGGTGTATTTTTGTATGGATATATCCTGGGCTAATGGAAAAAGTTAGACAGGTACAGTATATGCATGTGTATATATTTGGATATGTGTACATATATGAATATACAGCATATTTGTTAGCATATATATATGTACAGTATATGTCCAAGTGTATAAAGGTAGACAGGTGTCTGTATGGATCTGATCAGGTGTATAAAGGTAGATTAATACATCTTTATTGTACAGATACATTCGGGTAGATTTGGGAATGTTTGGGTACTTTCAGGTACGTTCGGGTACATTTTGTGTAAGTTTTGATACATTGGGGCACATTAGGTCCATTTATTACATTCCTGTATTCATGCTCTGCTGACTCTCTCCCCTCAGGACGTTACATGTTTGTGGGTCCTGCCCTGGGACAGGGGTTCGGTGATGCCCAGGCTCTGAGCCCCATCCTCGGACCCTCCGGGCCCTCCTGCAGCCTGCACTTTTCTTACCAGCTGTCCGGAAACTTCTCTCAGCCAGGTAGAGCCGTGTTCACCTGCACTGCAGCTCAGTTGTTTTCACACCTCTCTCTCTGAGTGTACACTCGTCTCTGCTCCTGTTTCTCCTGCTCACTGTGTGCACACTCCTCTGTGTTCCTGTTTCTCCTGCTCACTGTGTGCACACTCCTCTGTGTTCCAGCTGTGCTTTCAGTAAGTGTGGTGGACCAGGCCCTGGGCACTCGGTCAGAGGGGTGGCATCAGCGGAGAGCCGCAGAGGAGTGGCACGAAGCGGTCCTTTACATCGGAGCAAGACCACGAGGCTTCCAGGTCCGTGTCACAGGGCGAGTGCGTGCGTGCACATGCCTGTGTCTAACTGTGTGTTAGCACGTGTGTGTGAAGTGTGCTGTTCTCTCTTCTTCATGTGATCCCATACAGATCGAGGTCAGAGGTCACGTCCACGCATTTCTTCCTGAAACTCAGAAGATTGCTGTCGATGACTTCCTGTTTGTGAACTGCGACACTAAATACTTGCCAGTCAACAGCAAAGGTGTCTTTCAGTGTTTGGAATTGTGTATCTGTTGTGCAGCTATGTTTAATGTTGTGTAACTGTGTTAAGTTTTGTACTGGAGTGTGCAATGTTGTATAACTGTTCAGTGTTGTGGAATTGTTAACTGTTGTACTGGTGTGTGCAGTGTTGTGTTGTGAAATTGTGTTAAGAGTTGTACTGGTGTGTGTAGTATTTTTAAACTGTATTAAGTGTTGTATTGGTGTGGTGTGTGCGGTGTTGTGAAGCTCCATCTCTTTGTCACCCAGAGGTTTCCTGTAACTTTGAGACGGGTCTGTGTGGGTGGTACCAGGACCAGGCAGACAGTTTCGACTGGGACCTCCAGTCTGAGTCTGATCACACCATCGGGTCAGGTATGCAGCCTCTTACCCTCCGCACCCTCACTGTCCCAGCTCTCAGTGCCCATGGTGTCTCTCTGTGTCCAGGCGTCTGCGTGTCGGTGCCCATGGTGTTTCTCTGTGTCCAGGCGTCAGTGTGTCGGTGCCCATGTGGTCTCTCTGTGTCCAGGTGTCAGTGCCCATGGTGTCTCTCTGTGTCCAGGTGTCAGTGTGTCGGTGCCCATGGTGTCTCTCTGTGTCCAGGTGTCAGTGTGTCGGTGCCCATGTGGTCTCCATCTCTCCGAGGGCTCACCGGACGGCTGCTCACGTTCCCTCAGTCCCATTCTAGCTCCAGCATCTGCCTGTCCTTCTGGTACCTGCTGTATGGACCCCAGACTGGTGAGAGATGGAGATAAGGAGCTGAGAAAGTAGGCGAGATGGAGGGGGGAGAAGGCGGGTGGGGGGGATAGGGCTGGGAGGGGGGTGAAGAGAGAGAGAGGAGGTGGTGAAGGAGAGTCAGATCAGCTGTTGAACTGCACTGTCTGTAAGTATGGAAGACACAGTTTGCACTATCCCATTGGTCAGGCTCTGTATCCAAGATTCAGCATTAATGGAGCCGTTACAGATACAGTTAAGACAACACTGACAGGCGTGTACAGTACAGGTGTATCAGTGGACATGACCCCCTGCAGGCTCTCTCAGTGTGAAGCTGCGCTGGCACAGTGATGGCGCCGAGACTGTCCTGTGGACTAGAAGAGGCGCTCATGGCAACACTTGGCACCTTGGCAACTGTCCCATTGCCCCGTCCTCTGGAAACTTCCAGGTACCCTGCCGCACCACTCTTCCAAGTCCCCCCTCTGCACAGTTGTCCGTCTCTCTCACGTCTCGCTCCTCCTCTCGCAGCTGGTGCTGGAGGCCGTGCGCGACGGCTACGACGGCCGTGTAGCGGTGGACGACGTCATGGTTCTTTCGCAGCCCTGCCCCGCCCACACCAGCTGCTCCTTCGACGCCTCCGCCTGCGAGTTCTCCTCCACCGGCGCCGAGCGCTGGGTCTGGCAGAACCGAGTCTCCGGGTCCATCTCCCACGGGCCGGGAGCAGACCACAGCCTGGGCACTGAGACCGGTACGACGCTCTCCCTGTCTCTGCTGGAAGGGTTGATGCCGCTGTGCTGTCTGTGCTAGAATGATGCGGCTGCTTGGCCCGGCCTTCCTTGTAACCGAGTATTTGTTCTCATCTCTCTTATCTGGGGTTAAACCTGTCGCTCTCCCTCTCTCTCGCTGTCTTCATGGCTTCCTTGCTCTCTCTGCTTTCCTTCTCTCTCTGTCCCCCTCTTGATCCCCCGTCCCCGTCTGTTCTGCACAGTCCATCACCGTGGTGCTTGTGACCACAGCAGGCCGATAGCTCCATGAAGTTGCCCCCTACAAAAGCACAAGTGATGAAACCCACCTCATTCATTAGTGCTGCGTTTGTGCCGTTGAAAGTAGCGTTTGTGCTGCTTTTGTGTTCTGAGGTATAGCGCCTTGTTTTTTCGGGGATGTGACGTACAACGTCGCAGGGTATCCGAACCAGTCTCTTTCGTTGGCACTGTGTTTTTTGGTGTTCAAAGTAGCTTAACCAGTTGCTTTCGTTCCCGAGATATAGCGCCGCCTTTTTCGGGTAATCACATGACCATGTCCGGTGACGTTGACCTCCAGTGACCCCGTCAGTTCAGTTCTGTTGGTTTGTTGATTTTGCATTTAATACCAAAATCCTCTGTGCATTTTTGTGAACAGGAAAATTAAATTTATCTCCAATATCATATCCTAATCAGAAGAGTTGCAGGTTGAGCCTTAAAAAGTGAACATTAGCAAACAATTGCATGTTCTTAAAAAAGATTTAAACTAGCAAGTCTTAATATTTCGTAGTTGTGTCCCTTGTTTGAATCTGAAAAAGTAACCAGTTTCTCATTGTGATCTTTTTAAATATGCACATCAAAGCAATTAAAAGTACCAAATATTTAAACTTTAAGGGACAAACGCAGCACTAACGAATGAGGTGGGTTTCATCGTTCGTGCTGTTTGTAGGGGGCCAACTTCATGGAGCTCAGGCTGACGGACCGACGGAGAAGGCCACCATGTCTCCTGTGTTAACTCTGTCCTGCAGAAAGCCATGTCAGGTGTCTGTGAGCAGCAGGACACAGCGCTCAGTCCACGAGGTTCAGGCAGCCCAGTCAGCTCCCTGCTCCCAGCAGCCCTCAGCAGAGGGGGAGGAGGGCTCTGGCATGTGAGATCAGCTCTGTGCTGGACAGGGGAGGAGCTGGGACTGTGCCTGCCAATAAGTCTTGCTTATTAAACTAGATGTCCCTAATATTTTGTCCACCCTTGATGTATTACACTTTATTATTTTATTACACAATAATTTTGTTTCGTTCATCAGATCCTGAAAATTGAGGAACACTCGATGGGTGTTGCCAGTTAAGCCTAGTAACTAGGCCAGGTTTGGGTACATCAGCTGCAGCAGCACCAGGTGTGTGTCAGGCTCACTGTGCGTCTGCCTCCAGGGTTCTACATGATCGCAGACACCAGCAGGGAGGTCCTGCCCAGCGGCTGCACCACGACACTCAGCTCTGCTGTGAGGAGCGCCCCCCTGAGGCCTGAGTGTGTGCAGTTCTGGTACCATGTAGGCGGAGAGAAGCCAGGTGAGATGACCGATATTCACTAATTAAATATGAATGCAGTGATGCTCTGTGCTGATGGCACAGTGACTGTTGTGCTGCTGTTTTGCAGGGTCCCTCAGGGTCTTTGTGCAGGAGGTGGACGGGGACAGAGTGGAAATCTTTTCCGACGGCATCTCTCAGGGTGAGGACTGGCGTCACGCCAATGGCAACATTGTCACCAGCAGGGACTGGCAGGTAAGCTACACCCCGAAAGCACCTATTAAATCAGAGCTTCTCAGCTGTGGAATTAGCTGCAACACAAGGGATTGTCCACTAAGAGGCGGCAGAGAGTCACGTGTGAAAACCTGTTGCTGCTTCACTGATTCCAGCCGCCTGTGTGGTTTGCATGGTCCCCTGTGGAGGGGAGGGGCCTTCATCCACCACTGCAGTGCAGCACTGTGATGTGGGGAAGCCATTCTGCACCTGCAGCCCCCATTATAAAGCAGATCAGGGGAGGACTGAGAAATTGCTTCACTGATTGAGGGAGGGGCAGTTTAGGGAAGTCAGATTATGCAGATTTATAGTAGCATTTAACCAGGAGGCCAAGGTTAACTCCCCTGCTCTTACAGTGCTCTGGGATCTTTAATTGTCAGCTAGTCAGGACCTCGGTTTAACATATCGTTACAAAAATGGTGAAAATCAGGATTGGACCAAGCAGTCAAGTTAATAAGTAAAATAATTTTTCATAACCCTAAATTTTAAATGATTTCTTCAGAATATACTTGAACGGTTGGTATAATTAGAGACATGAATTTTGTATTCTCTGGCAGAGCTTTGATGAGAGGAGTAATAATCCAGGCAAACTTAGTTAAACATATTTATTACAATGACAAAACACAACCTACACTACACACAACAAAACATACGACACACAAGTTTATCTATAGACAGTATTTACAGACAAGGCATTTCAGAGGCCTAACATTCTAATAAGAGAAATCCCACCGACTTCTGATAAAGTATGAAACTCTTATTTGGCCTCTGTGGGCATTAAGAGATAAACTGCCTTACTAAATAAATGCGATACAACCTGCAGTTTAATCTCTGTGCACCCCAGATGCCACCAAATAAATGGGAGCCTATCTCCCTGTTCTAGAAAATGCATCCTATGCAGGCATCTTTTACCCAGGAATCCCTAAAAACACAGAATAGCAAACTTTCTCTGATAACGTTCAAATACTTCGCCCTAGTCAGGTTTTGGAGGAGTAGGAGCTCTCGCCTGGTGCAAGTTTCAAGTTCCAACTCCTCAGGACTCATCTCTTCTCTCCTGTCCTCTCCTTCTTCCCTGCTTCTTTTTGTCCTTGTGCTCTTAATGTGATCTTATATTGTGTGTTTCTGTACTACTCATTGACCATCATTAACCCACAACTTACCTAGGTTTACCAAGCTATAAACTTTACAAGTGTTTGCTCAGGGGACCCCCACATCTCAACAAACATCCTCTCTAGTTGAAGCTAGAAGTGTTTACACTGCCCAGTGTCACAAACTTTATCTAAAATCTAAGAGACACTTCTCAGTCAGCAAAAGCTTTAACAGTATCAACTGCAGTACTGGCACCTCCCACAGCCTGCAGTGTCTCCTCTCACTGTACAGGGGCAGTGGAAAAGGTCCCCAACATCACTTACAGTGGCAGCCTGGTTTTCCCTGGAGGTCTCCCGGGCTGTGTTCCCGAGTCCTGACAAGATCAGGCTGGAGCTGGGCTCACCTGTCCAGCTCCTCTGGAGCTGAGGATGGAGTTTCACTACAGCAGGAGCAGCAGGAGCCAAGGAGTCGGAGAGGAAGATCATTTTCACCGTTAGCGTCTCATTGCCCATGACAATTCTGTTTACTCTACAGTAATAACGCTGACCAGTACAATGCTAACACTGATGTGCATTCCAGCTGGTGTTCGAGGCCGAGGGCGCGGGGGGCGTCGGCACACACATCGCCATCGATGACATCACCTTCAGTCCTCACAGCTGTCCAGAGCCAGGTGAGCAGAGTGTGGCTGCGAGTGTGAGGGAGTGAGAAACCATCGGCGAGTCTGTCACAGTGGCCACCAGGTCAGGCTCCCTTGGCACAGCAGATTTGTCCAGATCCACTGATCTGGGACAGCAGAGGTCACGTGACCTTTCACACGCAGGTTGTAAAAGCTGGCGTTCTCACAGGACTGTTATACAGGAACCCTGTGTCACCAGGGCTGCACAAGACAGCAGCTGTGTCTGTCCTGTGGGGTCCATCCTGCTTCAGCGGAGTAATAACCCAGCCCTTCTCCTCCAGACTCGGAGTGTGACTTTGAGAGAGGGATGTGCAGCTGGACTAACACCCAGAACCCCAAGCTGGACCAGCTGGACTGGGACTGGACCAGCACCGAGGTGGAGAGGCAGTACCCCACCCCCCCACATGACCACAGCCTGGGCAATGTGCACGGTAACCCCATCCCTGTGACTGTACTTTTACTCTTAGTATTGGGGGGTAAGCCATACTGCAGGCTGCCGGAGCCCCATGCTGGCAGGATTGTAAAGGTCTTGTGCTGCAGGTGCAGAGCGTCATGCTCATGAGTCCTCACAGTGACCTACAGCACCCTGGGGCTCACGCAGTTTAGTCACCTTACAGCACCTGTAATAAAGGGTTAACATATTCTTACATCTCCTGTTAAAATGAAATCTAGCCTACAGCTCCGTACTGATTGCCAGGTCTTGGTTATTCTGCAGCACTTGTGAAAGCCTATCAGTTGTCAACTCGCAGTCAGTGAAAGTCTGATGGAGGCTGGCAGTTATTTTTTTCTCACTCTCCCTGCCCTGGAAGTTGTTCTCTGAAGGAGTCCCTCTGCCCCCACAGGTCACTTCCTGTTTCTGCCCAGCAGCCCCCGGGAGACAGCAGGGCAGAAGGCCTGGCTCTTGAGTCCACACCTGCCCCCAACACGTGGCACCTGTCTCCGGTTCTGGGCATACCGGAACCCCCTGTGTAAGAACCACACCTCTCCTCTCCCTGGGCCCCGACTGCACCCCTGTCCTCTCCCTGGGCCCCGACTGCACACCTCTCTCCCTGCGACCTGATAGCACACCTGTCTGGGAGCAGCTCCCACCCACTCAGTTGTACTCTGTGTATGTTGCAGACGAGGGGCAGCTCCGTGTGGTCTTGCTGTCCGCGGGGGAGGTTGTGGAGCTCTTTCGGGTGGAGGGTGCCGAGCAGTGGACACGCTATGATGTCCTCATCAGAAGCGAGAGGGAGTACCAGGTGAGAGGACAGTAGTGATGCTCAGTTTGTACCTCCACCTCCATAGCTTTTTTTCCCATGACTCTGGCCTTCAAGGCCATCTCAGAAACACCTATTATATTGGATTCCCCTTATGAAATGGGAGTAAAAAAAAAGATTGAAATTAAGTAAATGAAGCACTGAGTTTCTGTGTACCCTGTGGTCTTGTTGACTGTGATGTTAATGTGCTCTCTTGCACATTCTTTCTCAGATTGTGTTTGAGGGGGTCAAGGGTCACTCAGGAGTCCAGGCTCTGGATGACATCATCTACACCCCCGGTGTGAACTGCCCTGGAGAGCAGACAGACCCACCCTCCTCAGGTCAGACTGCTCTCCTTCTTATGCCCTCCGAGTGGTGTTAGACGAGGTGAATGTCACTGCTGATAGTTTCCCCATGCCAGCCTGATCTTTGGTGTGTCCCCGTCCTGCCTGTGTCTGCTGCAGGTGGGAGCAGATGGGCATTCGCTCACTCTCCCCCTCTCTCCGCACAGCTGAGCCTCCTGACAGCACAGCTGGCATTGTGGCGTCCATCATCATCCTACTCCTGCTCCTAGCCACACTGGCCGTACTGCTCGTCTTCTACCTGCATCACCGCCAGGGGGCAGCACCGAGCCACACTCCGGAAATGAGCTTCAATAACATCACTTACTCCAGCTCCGACCAGGTGAGGCCGCCTGCACATCCCCATTTCTCTTATCCCTGCTTTGCAAGACAGACATGCATGAGTGACTGACCCTGCTCTCCCTCTACAGGACAGGGTGAATATTGCACCCATGAGCCTGGCACCGGAGCAGTAGGGGGGCAGGACAGTGCCTTTGCTTTGATGTGCCTCCTGGAGGCACCTTCATTCAACTGGGTGACACCACAGCAGGAGAACTGCTTGTGTCACCTGCAGGCTGCCCCCTATGGGCTGCAGACACGCTCACACACAGACACACCCACAGACTCGCACTCACACACACAGACGCACTCAGCCACACACACACACAGACTCACTGACGTGCTGACACTCAGACTTGTAGTATGCACACACACGCTCAAACACTTGTGCTCACACAAAGACGAACTCACGCTCACACAGCCTTGCACTCAAGACACTCTCAGTCTCACACAGACATGTTCAGACTCGTAATCAGACTTGTTCGCATGCAGACACGCAGACTTGCACACATGCTCACACACGGACACTTGGACTCACGCTCAGCTACACACATGCCCTCAGACTTGTACTTGGACACACTTGCATGCATCTCGCACATAAGCACAGATAGACACTCGCTCACTCAGACTCCTGGTCACGCAAAGACTCACACTCATTCACCCACACTTGCACTCACACCTGCACTCACACCGAGTTGCACACTTGTGCTCACACTCACCGTCATGCTCACACACAGTCACACTCAGACTTGTGCTCTCACAGTCATGCTTACACACTCACGCTCAGACACACTTATGCTCACAAACTCGTGCTCACACTCCGACTCGCACAGACTAACACACTCACACTCAGACTCGCACTCACACACAGAGACTCACACTCGGGTTCATACCCACGAACTTGCGCTCAAAGACTCAGACTCGTGCAGACTCACGCACTGACCCGTGCTCACACTCGCACCCGCACACAGACTCGTGTGCACCCACATTGATGCAGACTGCGGCGCCGCGAGGCTGACCGAGCTCACCTGCACAGTGCCGGCTGCAGTGGACCATGGCAATGCAGGTGGGCAGAGGAGACCCTGGTGACGGAGGCGGAGCTGTATCATGGGGGTGTGGCCAGTTGTTGCGATGGTCTCAGCCTCAGGTTATTATGGCGATAATTATCATTCAGTAATGGTGCAATTATAACAATGACTTATGATCTTGAGTACATTTCAGTAGCATAAAGATTAAGTTTTTTATATCTTCAATGGCTGTACTTTTCTCATCTCCTAGGTACAGAGAACAGGGCCACAGCACTGACTGTGGTCACCAATACTGCCCATTGTAACAGTTTGCAGAAAAATTACTAATTTCAGACTCAATAAAGCATGAAAAAATAACACATTGTCCATCATTGCATACTCTGTATTTGTATTTGTGTGCTGGGGTAGTTTCACGAGAAACAACCAAGAGTAATTCCAAAAGGAACGTCCACTTCCTACCTCTGGGGTCACTAGATGGCCAGTTCAGCTCCACAGCAGGTTAATTATTTTATCATCCTAAAAACTAAAAAAAATAATCAAGCTATCTAGGTAGGCAAGGTTACTTATCTCACCATGAACAGCAACTGGGAACTAATTCTAGTTTATATAAATACATGTCTCAAGGCTGCAACAGCATCCCAGCGGCGAGTTGACCCCGCTGTATGTAAATCTGTTAGTTTGTACATGTGGCACTGTGTGAGTGCGAGTATCTGAGTTTGTGAAGTGCATACCTGTGTGTGTGTCCATGTGTATCTGTGGGGGTTTGTGCAGTATGTGCACCTGTGTTAGCTGAGACCCTTTTACTGTCATTCATGTGTATCTCGCATGAAACAAAAGCACAGCCCTTTACAGAAAGGGGTTTTATTTAGTGAAACAGTGCCGATGTTACAAGCTGAAAAAATACAGCAGCTTCTGACAAGGCCCAGGTAACACATAATTTCACTAAATATTCACATGGCAGTAAAGTGGCGCGATTATGTCTGACAGGAGCTACGACACTATAGAAAGACCAGTATCCTACACAAATTACATGCGTCAGCATCTTGGAGCAACATAATCTCTAACGCAAAAGCAAAGTTGCACATGGAATGAACAATCCCACTGAGAAGTCCACTTGCCCGTGTCTCTGGGGTGGCTGCAACGCGCCACAGTACAAAACACCACCAACTCTCAGGGACTTGTTTTGTTTCACAAAGCAATTCAACCATGCATTTGGCACTCTAAATTAACATCCTGACACACATAAAACATACAAAAAAATTATCACAATTACAGTTTACCAAAAACATTGGCTGTACAACAACAGAGTACATCTTGAAAATAAAAACGCTATTAAAAAAAATACTTCAGCTGTTTTTTACAATACCGGCAAAATGTGTTTTAAGGTCCTGGCTGGACTATCTACTGTTCTCATCAGAATTGTAAATATCCCAGTCTGATCTGTACTTCAGTATATACTGCAATTATAATAAAAACTGAAGTTTTTTTTTAAAAGAACACTTACATTCCAAGTTTGGAAACTGGAACTTTAGCGGGGTGTCAGTTTGTGTTGTTCTGGAGGGGAAGAATGCCTAAAGAGGCAGATACAAGTTCTGTAGTTTTAAAAGATTCACGCCTGGCCCTAGAAGATTATAAGGAAAGGGGTCTCGCAGTAAGGTTAGTACTCAGTGCTATTTTGCTCTGTGTTGTGTGGCTGTCGACAGGTGTCCCAGCTAGAGTGAAAATCCTGCTCGAGTGATCAAACTGTAAGACAGTCTATACGACCACAGTCAAATCACCTCCACTTCTCTCCCTCAATTCTCTGCAAACTTCAAACGCCACTTCCTGCTACAGTCAGAGAAAACAACATTGCAAAAGATCGGTGACGTTCGTTTCCTACCGTGCGATGTCCCTCTTCAGTGTTACCGAAGAAGACGAGACTCGGCTACCACCACGTCAGGAGGATTAATTTGAATTACTTAATCCTTTAACCCTTTGCGACACAGCTAAACCGAGGAAGCCCAACTCCAGGAGCTGGTGAGCCACGGTCCTGATTTAAAGATGCCTTACTAACGTCAATGGTCTGTTAGACCAATCAAGTTGTTAACTGATCAGATGAACTAATTAAGAGCACAGGGGTGGAGTGGCTCTCCAGGAAGTGGAGTGGAGGACACGGAGCTAATTGATGGAACTGGTGTATTCCTATGGCTGGCTCCATTCTCACCTGGGTACTTGAGGCTTCTAGTGCGCTCACCAGAACAGGATACAGGTACAGGCAGCATCAGGAGGCAGAGCTGCAGAGAACTGACCTGTCCAGGGGCATGTGGACAGTGTGGACCTCTGTCCCTTAGAGCTGGTCTGCTCCCTTTGCTCTGGTTCCACAGGGCTTTGCTGACAAACATGTGAAAGGAAGGCAGTTACTTGGTCACAGGACCTTTGTAAATAGTGCAAAAATTACAAAACTGTGGCAAAATTCTGATTCTCCCTCCAAAGACAGACAAGAAGACGCAGAATCGCTTAAAAAACAGCCACAACAGGCGAGCTGTGCACAGCAGCATGCTTGCCTCAGCAAGTGTGGAAAGACAAACAATTGTGGAAAACTGCAGGGAGTTACACAGATATCAGCGGCGAAAGGAAGTGAAAATTTACAAGGTATACAGGTATACGTGATCTGCTCTCCGGGCTCTGTTTACCTCTCAAGTTTAGGTCTGCGAGAGGGTTACACAAGTCACACTCATTAGTTTGCCGATATGCTGATATTCAGAGAAGCAGGTCGAATCTATACACGCCCAGGATGTACATTACAAACAGCACCTCGCTACCGGACTCGAGCTGTCCCTTCGTGCTCCGGGTGGAGGAACACAGACGGCTTCGGTTTCAGCTGCCAGTATTCACTGTCACTTTCCATGCTGTTCAGGTACCGGAACATCACGGTTTTAGTTCAAATACTGAGCACAAAAGAAAGCAGGGATATTAGTTAAGGGCATAAAGAGATTTCAGCTATCACAGACTCCCACCTTCCACAGAACAAGCCTCAGTAGTATTTCATTGACAATGTTTATCTGCCTTGAGCTCGTACCGTTGCTTCAAAGAGAAAGACGGTGATAATACTATTTGAATTTCCAGCCTTTGAATGTTTCTCAGTACATTCTGCTATATTACATTAAAACAACGTCTTATATCTTAACATAACCTTCATAAAATAAATAATAATTTACAAGAAACAAAGTAATACTGGATATTTCCCATTTACTATACAATACTTCCTCCTGCTGTGCAGGAACGTCCTATAGCTCACAGGAAAGAGTCTTCAGGGAGACCTGGAAACCAAAGGGCAAGACAGTGGCCACTCCACTGTGGGGCAGGACTTTGCGTTACAGAGGAAAGTCTCTATGAGGGAAAAACATTGTAGAGTACATTTTAACTCGAATTGCTCTGTCCAGTGGGGCCTGGGGAAACAGCAGTTCAGACCCATATATGGGAGGGGGCGCCCCTTGCTCTCGTAGCGGCCCTGTTGGGGTGCTGTCTGAGTCCCATGTGTCCACCTGCGTGGCTCCAAGCTGCTCTGACTCCTTCATGCTTGCAATTGCTCAGGCAGCAAACCTCCCGGTTGCCCTGCGTGTGCGCTCCAGAAATGAAAAAAAAAAACATTATGCTCATCAGCAAACCAGCGCATCAGTGTTTTTTTCAATACCACAGAAAGTACCTGTTAAAGAAATCAGGGCAAATCTTCTTTTTTCTACCTCTTCCTTCTCTTTTCGCTTTTGTACAAGAGGCCCCAGAACGTACGGTTTTAAATCGGATCCTCTTAGGGTGCAAAAAAACCCAGCCTGAATGCCCAGCCAGTGCCAGTCTGGTTGAGCTGCACGATGCTGCGCTTAGCAGCTAATCTAAGGGCTGGCGGCCTGTGTGGTTGTTCACATCGGCAGTAGTCTCTCTTCTTCCTTCTTAAACCCAACATGGGCTAAACACAAAACTCTTCTCATACACACAGCAGCACAACGGAGACACCACACGTATCGACGTTACAGGAAAGAGTCCAGGCGCAGCTCTCTGTGCCCGACCAGAGCCACAGGGTAAACAGCTACACTCATCTCCACGTGCGACGCCCACAGCTGCTGCGATGCAAAGCAAAGGGCTTGGATGTTCGTCGTTTGGCCCCAGATCTGAAATCAACAGGTCTCCCATCGCGATGGGTTTGGCACTTTGCTCAGAAAGGCGAGTGGTATGGCAACGACTATTCGAAAGACATAAGGTTGGCTGGTATCTGCAAAGTCAAAGAGACAAAAACTCCCTTCAGTTACTGGAATACAATGCTTGTCTAATCAAACAACATGATCAGAATTCAGAGCAGGTTTCCTCTAACTTCACGCACCATCAGAGCGACCCTCAGAGCTAAGGACTGTAGCATGGAGGTGCAGCAACTTGCTCAGAGGCAGAGCGGAGAAGCCGTGTCCTTCACCGCTGGAACACCGAGCCTCGTAAACGCACTGGGAGAGCATTTCTGTAGTAGTGCTGAAGCCTGCTCAGGACAGGGATTCCCCGAGTACCCTAGCTGGGACAGCCATTAGCTGCTGTAATCCCAATCATCCAAACACAGCTGCACTCCATTCTGTTGTTACTCATGGCAAGACAGCAATAGCATAACCCTGAACCCCCCCCCCCCCCCTTGAACTCTTGACCTTTCGTACCTGCGGCCTGTTGCTCCTACAGGCGTCCTCCAGGTGCTTGTGCCAGATGATCGCCGAGAACCGAGAACCAGTCTGGAACTTGTAAACATTACCTGTGAAATAATTAAAAATGCAGCTGTATTGAAACACTTTATTTTGAAAGCATACCTGAGTCAGCAGGTGATTAATATTAATGTGTCTTTCTGGGGCTCCTCTGTGGCTCCTGGTAGTCAGGCCCCATTGTCCTCCTATATTCTGAACTCCCCCACCTGTGAAGGGTGAGCCCTGCTGTCCAGAGGGCGCTGTGTTCTCACCTTTCTCAGGGTCGTTGAGCTGGAAGATGTTGGGGTGCTCCGGGTCATCAGGCAGCACCACCATCCAGCCTGTTATGGAGATCTTTTTGCAGGGCGTGGATTTGTACTGCAAGAGGAGCAGAAGAGGAGCAGTCAGCCCACAGCCCTGCAGAACCACCAGGCTGACAAGGGGAACATGCCCCTAGGGTAAGGGGGCAAAGATACGAGGAAAAGGAACAGGCTGCGGGCAGAAGGACAGAAGATCCTGGCAGTTCTAGAAAGTACAGAGGGCTTAAAGGTACTGTATATAATACATTGTTCAGACAAACAGCTGCATAAAGAAAAGACAAAAAGGTGGAAGTCTCCTTACACGACCTTGTATTCCTTCACTGACATGTCCCAGGTCACCCAGTCTCCACCCCCCGATCACTGACACGCCCCAGGTCACCCAGTCTCCACCCCCCGATCACTGACACGCCCCAGGTCACCCAGTCTCCACCCCCCGATCACTGACACGCCCCAGGTCACCCAGTCTCCACCCCCCGATCACTGATGTCCCAGGTCACCCAGTCTCCACCCCCTGATCACTGACACACCCCAGGTAACCCAGTCTCCACCCCCTGATCACTGACACGTCCCCGTATACCCAGGCTCCACCCCCGATCACTGACACGCCCCTGGTCACTCAGTCTCCACCCCCCGATCACTGACACGCCCCAGGTCACCCAGTCTCCACCCCCTGATCACTGACACGCCCCAGGTCACCCAGTCTCCACCCCCCCATCACTGACACGCCCCCGGTCACTCAGTCTCCACCCCCCCGATCACTGACACGCCCCAGGTCACTCAGTCTCCACCCCCCCGATCACTGACACGCCGCAGGTCACCCAGTCTCCACCCCCCCATCACTGACACGCCCCCGGTCATCCAGTCTCCACCCCCCGATCACTGACATGCCCCAGGTCACTCAGTCTCCACCCCCCAATCACTGACACGCCCCAGGCCACCCAATCTCCACCCCCCGATCACTGACACGCCCCAGGTCACTCAGTCTCCACCCCCTGATCACTGATACGCCCCAGGTCACTCAGTCTCCACCCCCTGATCACTGACACGCCCCAGGTCACTCAGTCTCCACCCCCCGATCACAGACGTCCTAGGTCACCCAGTCTCCACCCCCTGATCACTGACATGCCCCAGGTCACTCAGTCTCCACCCCCCGATCACAGACGCCCCCGGTCACCCAGTCTCCACCCCCCGATCACTGACACCCCCCAGGTCACCCAGTCTCCACCCCCTGATCACTGACACGCCCCAGACCACCCAGTCTCCACCCCCTGATCACTGACACGCCCCAGACCACCCAGTCTCCACCCCCCCCCCATCATCGATACACCCCAGGTCACTCAGTCTCCACCCCCTGATCACTGACACGCCCCAGGTCACTGCCCCCCACAGGACTCACATGCTTTCTCTCTGTCGCTCTGAGGGCTTTTGCACCGAAGTAGGTGAGTGTGGAGCCGGAGAGAGTGATCCAGTAGCGGGTCCAGGAAGAAAGCTGAGGAAAGAACATCAATGGGATTAACGTGGAATCAGTAACATCTGATGGTGAAAACAGGGGGTTTATCTCCCTCACAGGAAGTGAGTGGAAGCAGACCCGTGTCACGTCACGGGGACAGTGTCCGAGCCCGTGGTCATTACACGCTCCCTCCAGCAGACCAGTCTCTGCTCTCCAGGTCCTGCTTTAACGTCCTGCCTGGAAGAGCTGATCCTTCACAAAGGCACTTGTTTATCTTTGCACACTTCCTTCATGGACACATGTACCTGTTTACTAAGAAACTATTTACATGCTTAGTAAACTTGACAGGGAAATTCTGATGCCTGATGCAACAGAGCAGGTTCGTTATCTCAGAGCCTGCGGGAACAAAAGTCATATCAGGGCCCCTTCCGTCCTGCAGAAGCAGGTTCCTCTCTGCGCCAGGAGTCCCATCCTGGTACTTCTGTTTGGAGGCCCTGGTAACAACTCACGTGGCACTCACAAAAATGTCTGAGGAAGGGAAAGTGAATACTTGTGGAGTCTCCTTTCCACGGAGCTCCATGACCATCGGACACCCCCGCCAACGAGCCACTCTTGCAACAGGCCTGCTCCCGAGCTTCCTGGTGAGGGACAACAGCTGAGCTGTGGGGTGGAGCAGAGAGCTGCAGCCTTACTGTGGGCTTTCTGCCTTCCTTCAGCAGAGTCTTCCTCTTCAAAGGGCCCTCCATGGTGATACTGCCTGCGTAGCTCAGGTTCACACCTGCAGGGCTGAGAGTGAGGGAGACATGGCAGTCAGGCCGAAGTCTGCAGATGAGCAATTCACCCACTGTACACAGAGTGATCACAGACGCAGGAGTAATGCTACCCATGTTGTAATGGGGATGTGTTCACCTCCCCTTAGGTGGACAGATGCCTGGCAGCTGCTTCTCTGCCAATCAAACAATTAAATCTGCTGTTTTTGTAGAGATTTTAAAATCTGTAGGAGGCCAGGGAATTACTAGACATCTTTGAAGGGATGAGCGATAATCTTGTTTTCCAAGTGCACAGGTAAGCAAGAAACCCCTGGCTCTGTATTGACGCACCGCACGGCAGTGAGGAAAAACTGCAGAAAATGCCCGGAACAGGGCAGCAAACTGTGCTGAGGAGTCCTGGTGTCGGTGTGCGAGAACAGCAGGGAGCCCAGGTGAGCTTCACACCTCTGTGCTGCGCACACGTCATCAGCAGTATTCTAGACCACGAGCCGCTTCACAAAGTACTTCAATAGTCATTTCTAATTGTTAAAAAATAAGGAACGTATGCCAAAGTTCAAGTTCATTTGTCATTCCAGCCAAGTATACAGTGGAATGAAATATCGTTCCTCCTGGTCCACGGTGCGATTACTGACAAGATACTGACATAGACAATGTAGACAGGACTAATAATACCAATATTATTAAATAAGATCATGCAAACTAAGCCAGTGTACACCGGAACAGAGGCAGTGCACACAGGATATACACATAGTGCATAAGTAAATTTAGTGTGAAAATGCATGGTATGGGATGTACATTTGGGACTGAGGGCATTTCCAAGGCAGTAACCCCTAGACAGCACTCTGTGGCCAAGCTGTTGCAGGGTGTAATGGCTGCTCAGCCGCCCAGTCCCGGTGAGAGGCGAGCGCAGGGCGGGTGTCTGTGCCACCTGCAGGCGGGTCTCCCTGTCTGTGCCACCTGCACGAGAGAGAGCCGTGCTGGCCAGGCATGCACAGGAACAGCAGGTCCCCCCCAACTGTACCTGTAAACGTAGCTGCGACTCCGGGGCGAATTTCGAGCCGGAACCCTCCAGTTGGGGCCCAGCGTGGCGTACATGCGGCCCCTGTTGGCAAATTCAAACGTCAGTCCGAAGCCCCTGGCCACTGTGGAGCAGAGCTCAACAGCGTGGTCATCACACAGAAACACAGCATCAGGACACGGGGGTGCACTGCTCCTTCAACCCCACGAGTCACTTACAGTACGTTTTCTCTCTTTGCAGAATTAATAACATAATTCATTAATTTATTAATTAACATTTATCACTATTGCAACAGCTCAATGGATCTGAAATTTTTAACTCGATTTTGAGAGAGAGCCGGAGGAAGAGGCCAGTCTACCTGCACGAGGAGGTGTGGCTTGGATTTCTCTCAGCTCTCCAGCTGAAATCCTGAAATCCAGCCGTTAGGGGCTGTCAGGTGCCTCTGAGAATTCATTTATACAGCTGCAAAACTGAACACGTCACCAGCTTTTACTGGACTCCGAAGTCCATCAATTACATCAGTAAGAACAAACCTGCTGGACTCACGACAACTAAACTAAATGTCACAGAAATGCAACAGGTTTGTTTTCAAAAGGCTTCCCTTATGCAAGCTGTCAAAAGGCCACTTGAGAGCTTCTGGGATAAACAGCTATCACACCAAAAACACAAGATTCATCAGATTCTAACTGTGGACAAGAGCAGAAACGGGAGTCTCTCCTGCGCCGGCCCTGAAGCAGCACAGAGGCAAGGCGGCTGGCAGGGTCGGGTCCAGACAAGGCGAGCTGGACAGGAATCCAGTACTTCAGAAGTACAGACACGCAGAAGAGACCTGCAGGGGCTTTTAAAAGTCCTCACCTTTCCACCCCCGACGACAGCTCCTCGCTGAACGAGCTCTCGCTGCTGCCTGCCGTCGGACACCGGCGGTTCGGGAAACAGGAGAGATTTTAAAGAACATCACGGGGGCAGCCGCTGTAACTCAAAACTACGTCTCACAGCGACCTTCACCGCATGAATTAACACCAACCCCCAGCACAGGCTGTGCAAACCCACCCCCTGGTACAGAACTATAATCTTCATCATATCAATGTTTCTCCTAAGGACTATATACTGGTTGTGTTGGCACAGGACTGATTATGGGAGAATCCATCACAGGGAACTTGGCGATGTGGAGTGCCCACAGCTGGCCTCATGCAGGTACTAGTGACCCACTAGGCTTCCTACTGCACCATACCAGAGGGTTTCCTGCCCTCTAGTGGCTGACAGAGGTAATGAGCAATCAAGGATAATCTCTCCGTCTTCGTCTGACCTAACCATCACATTTAGAACACAAGCATCATGATCACAGGGCTTCAGATTTCAGCATCACCTGTTTCTCCTGGTCCTGGTAAAACCTCAAGGATTCCTAATGGCATTCTGGCAAAATTAAAGGACAACAACAAAAACTCAAAAGCGCCACTGGAGTTTAAAAACCCTGTTTCCCCCGTCTCGAGCAGAGATGATGTTTAAAAACCCCGTTTCCCCCCGTCTCGAGCAGAGATGACGCAGCACAGCAGCCTCCAGCAGGAAGAGAGCGGTGTGCCGGCCTTACCGAGAGAGAGCCCGTTGGTGAACACCGAGCTGTGCGTGTGGTTCCTGGCCGGGCTGTGGGATTCCAGGAAGCTGTCGTCCAGGAGGTGCCTCGGCTTCTCCGTTGGGAAAGTGGCACTCTTGCTCTCCACCACGCTGAACTGGCACATCACACTGCAGAGCACAGACACGGCGGAGACACAACAGCTTCACCCAGCAGCACCGGTGGGGTGGGAGAGAGTTACACCAAGAGACACTACTGCTGGAGCAGTATTCTCGCTCAAGCAGCACACTGTGGATTCATCAGTTCTTTACTCGATTATTTATTCAAAGCAATATTAGGCCTTAAAAAGACTTGGAGGTTAGAATTTAAGGCTTGCGTTTTTACTAATGGTGAGACATGCAGCAGAGCAGAGAGCAGTTGAGGCCAGGACTGTATCGGATGGTAAATGTTGGCGTAGAGAAAACTGGGATCACTCACTTGTTGCCCAGGCTGTGGCTCTTCCTGTGCCGGGGCACGGGGGGGGTGGGCAGGTGGGCACCGACGGAGGTGTCAGGGCAGGTGGGCCGGCGGCTGAACCTCACTGAGGCCGTGACCTCCGAGGGGCCTGGGGGGAGAGTGGGGGCACAGGGCGTCAGACAACGCGCAGAATCAGGGGACACCCACACAGAGCGTGTCCTCACCCCAGCATGAGGCCTGCTCTCCGTTTCACAACGTAACTCTGCACAGCCTGGCCTCACAGTGGCTGCAGCTAGAACCTGTCTGCCCAGTTAGGGAAGCTCACAGAGCACAGTCCTCCTGGCAGGCCAGACCACTCACTGACTGCACCACAGCACAGCTCTCTAGGAACTCAGGACTGATAAACTTGTGTTAAGCTGAAAGCATTTCACTTGCAGTGAATTTAAGGGCAATGAAGCTCTTTTTTTCTAATGACTTCAGATGAATACGTGATAAACACAGACAAAACTTTGCTTTCTCAGTTTTATTAGCATAGCTTTTACCACCAAATCCCACCAGTTAAACTACTCTGAAGTGCAGAACAGAATCCCTACAAACCTCCTGACAAGTCCTCCTCTCCCCTCCCCTGCAGGCCAGGTTCCAGTGCTCCCGGATAATGACCCAGAGATGCAGAGAGAAATACGGCCCCTCTGTGCGCACTGGGCCCAATACTCATCAAGCCTACTCAGGAGGCACTTATATATAAAACAGATGCAGAGTGACTTCACAGACATGACTTAAAGCTTTGCAATGATCGGTTTCCTGAGTTAATGTACAGGAATTGTAAGACCGCCACTGGCCCATCCAGGGTACAATCATCTTAATTTACATCACAAGCCTTAAACACTGTTTTCCTACTATTGCATCGCGTCACAATGAAAACTAATTTGTGCTTCTGCCTGGTGTCCACACTGGTCCTGGTTAATAGCTTCTACAGACAGATCTCCCATCCTCCCCCAGATCCCCTTCCTAACCCTGAACCAATTATCTTCAGACATTATGGAGCTGAGAAAAATATTTTTCTAATGTTAACATTGTTAAAGTCTCCTGCAGAAAACATGTTCTGGTATCGCTGTAGCAGGCGTGGGTTACCTTGTTAGTAGACAACGCATGAAGCATCTGGCTTGTAAATTCCTGCTGTTCATGTGTACACCAGCTGCACATGAACATGCATATTCTCTCAGATTGTTTTGACTGGCATGAATAGTTAAAATAACAATATAGCCAAAAGGACCAAAGAGACACTCAGACGTCACAGAGCTCACACAAAAGTACCAGTAACACACCCACTTCGTGTGACAAAATAGATCTGACACAGCAAACAAGAAGAAACAAACTGTTCTCTGGAGGAAACCTTAGTCTGTCAGCATTCTCAGCGTGACAAGCAACTGTCCCTGACAATTAAACTGTATTTATTTTCTTTATGTACTTTTACAAACACAAAGGCTTTAAAAAGCCGAGCGCCGAGTGAGGCGAGAACTGAAGACCTAAAAAGGCTCTGCTGGCCGGGAGGCCGAAGAGGAAAACCCCCCGGAGCCGAGCACGCCCGGCCTGCTTCTCGTCGGTGATGGAAAGGATCCGGCTGCTCGACAGCAGGACTTGTGATCTGCAAGCTGCAGCTCTCTTCTCAGTGCCCAAGTCTGATGAAAGTGTCATGCATGCACGAACTCCAAGTTTCCCAGAGCAGATGACAATGTGCAGGACTCCAGCCTGTGGCCAGAAACCCTGCAGATCCCTGGAGTAACTGTCTCCATCTGGAGCTCAGGTCTGTTTAAAAGAGAAGAGTGCAGGTTCTGAGGTGTGACCTGGAGCTTCGATACCGGCACCTCAGTAGCATGCAAGCCAGTAAAAGATGAAGAAAATTAAAAGGCCAATAAAACAGAACAGGAACTGGGAACACAGTAAGACAAGGAACCAGACAAACTTTTCCATTTGACCCTGAAAGGTCTAATTGTGGGAGAGCAGCTCATAACTCATGTGGCTGAGAGTGCAACAGCACGAACAGAATCTGACCTCTCCTGCGTTACTGAGAATGCAAACTGAGGTCACGTTCCAGTTCAGGTACGTCTCCTGAGGGGTCCCCGAAGACCGGGCCGCAGTGAAGAACAAGCCTACGACAGGAAACGTGCTTCACTAGTGCTGCTGCTTTTCTCGGTGTCTAATTTAAAGGCGCTTCAATGCTGAGGCTGCTCTAACAGTGACAATCACTTCCAAGAGAATACCACCCCCCTTGTGCTGTCTCAATGACAGCAGGAGTCCTGGGGTCCCCCCTTAGCCCCCCCGATACCCTAAACAGCTCCACACGTCTCACGTCTGCGCCCCCGTGGCTGGGATGTTCTTACCCAACAGCCATGTGCCGGCGCTGCCAGGTTTCCACAGCCCACGAGGCAAAGTGGAGCCCTGTGCAACTCCCCTCCGACACCCTGACGGAAACTACAGGTCATATACAAGATAACTGCATTTATATACTGTACACACATACAGCATTAATGTCTAGAATAATTTATATTCTAGTTTTTTCCTCCATCCAGTGTGGTGAGAAATAAGGTGAGGCCACTGAAGCACTGTTCCAAATTTTTCATGACTGCAGATTAATGCACTGAAAATGCTTATGAATGCTCTTATGATATATGAAAAGGGATGTTTTTTTCCCAAAATGAATGATGTTTTAATCTCCTTCCCAAGGGATGCAGTGAGATCGGTGCACAGTTAAAATGGGACAGTCCATAGGTGTGGAGTCTGGGGCCTCAGGGGCCTCGAATCAGTGCAGAGTCTGACTTCAGGCGAGTCTGACATTTTTATTACGAAGTATAAACTACTGCTTATGGTTGACTAGCTTGGCAAAGACCTCACATCCTACTGTTTTAATGAAGATCATTGCTGCAATTATCCCTGTTTATAAGAAAGCTTACTTCATTCCAAATACTTTTCCAAATACATAAATACGCTAAACCACACAATGCGATTAAACATTCCACATCTGGGCCCTGCTATGGTTTTACCACACCAGTACCGTGCTTGTAATATGCTTTACCTTCACTTGCATCAAGCATTGCTGTACCTCTGCTTTAGCTCTCATGTTGTTACCGTGATTTCCCTGCGCTTACCAGAACATACCGCAGTAATCGTGTACACTAACAGGCCACCATATTAGGAGGCGGAGGCAGAGCTAATATTAAGCAGCGAGAAACTGACTTCCAGTGCCTTCCCTGGCCAGAACCCAGTCTCCATCCGGCAGAGAGCTAGGGGAACTGCAGTCTGATCCCAGATGCCAGAGTTCTCCTCCCGCCTCTGCTGAAGGTGATCCAGCCGGAAGAGTGGGATGAGATCAGACCAAAGATACTTGGAAACCTTGTGGGACACAGGCCTGTCCTGTTCAGGCTGTTGCTGCAGCTCACAGAGGTCCAGCCGGTCTTATTTTGGTCAGTGAGTATATCAGGGAAGGCGCACTCACAGAGAAACTGCTAAGGTTTCGCTTCATAAGCGCTTGTGCATTTTCAGGTTTGTTCCTGATTTAAGCAGCACGACACCAGTTATTTCTTTATTGAAGAAAAAAGCATATCACCATTAATTTACAACTGTTTATAAATTTTGGCTACTTCAATTACAGAAGGTTATTTTCCACAGCTGCAGGGAAAACAATATTCCTAGAAATCCGGTTAATTGGGATTGTGCTGAGCTGCAAGATTAGACCAAGTTTATGACCACTCTTTTCCCACAGGATGCAAGCACGTGTTGCACTTTCACGCAAACAGAGCAGCTTTCTCCAGCCAGCACATGGCAACAATGAAGCTTCGACCACAACTGCACTATTATATCATAAACCTTGTTCAAAGAGCAGGAGAAGCACTACTGGGTGCAGCTCAGGCAGACAGATGGAGCAGAGCGAGCTCATTCACACTGAAATTACACACTACAGCCAACCACTTCAGATCTGCCCATACAGAGGCAGATCTATACTGTACTGTACAGAGGCACATCTTTACAGTACTATACAGAGGGTGCCTGGAAGGCCAGGTGGCCCATTCAAATGGAATGAACACTGTGCACTGTGGATGAGTTACATACTGTACACATGACAAGCCTGGCACTGTGGAACAGCAGCATCGCCCAGCTGAGGTCGCGGTCATCACTACTTTCCACCAGAGGGCTCTCTGCGCTCTCCTACCTCAGCCCCCTCAGCTGTGAGCTGCTGCTGTCTGCTGGAACGCGCTCACGATGGGCTCATTGCTACAGATACCAGATGTCACTGATTGACGGTGCACAGTCTTCATGAAAGCTGCATTTTTATTTGCACCAACTAATTTTATTAGGACCCCGCATTGACTGTATGTGCTTAGACTATACATAGCCTGATACAGTGTACGGCGCCCTCAACAGCTATTTTCCAACAGTTTCTACTTGTAAAAGACCATGCAAAACAGCCAAATCCAAAATACGTGGGCACGTACATTCCTTTTGCATTTAAATCAAATAAAAAGCTGTTTTCCATATTGAACTAGCAGATTTTGACTATAACAGCTTGACAAATTACATCACATTTTATATTCCGCTCTGCTGACAAGAAAGCTGGACTCGAATTTAACACTACAGCCTCTCATGATCTCATCATTAGAAACTTCCTCCAAAAGCATTAAAATAACAGTTTCTGCAACATCTTTGCTGGAATCAATAAAATGTCATTTTGTTTTGCTTTGGCAACTGAGCAACACTACCTCACTCATTTGGCAAAATCAGATTGAAGCTGTTGATTGTGCTGAAAGCTTTGCTCTGACTCTGTGCAAAAGGTGCCCTGGCTCAGTCTTTTGCACAATCAAGTGTTAGTGTGACTCTCCGCCTGCAAACACATCACTTTTTTATATTCTGAAATGTTTGTTATTCTATTGTACTGTATTATAACCCTTCGTTTCATTTTTATAACTACTGTATAGTACGATGCTTTTTGCTGTATAATATATTAATTATATAGAATTTGCAAATGGTTAATTGTGGTTAATCCTGTACACATACAGCTTCTACACAACATAGGTTTCCACAGTTTAGCAATTGTGTTGCATTTAAATCACCTGCAAAGGCATCAGCAAAATCAATACATCTAAAGCACTTCTTGTAACAGTAACTGACCACAGGGACAAGAGGAAGATATGTGATGCAGGTGAACAGTTTGGGTTTACAAATAACTGCTGAAACCCACAAGCTTCTTGTTATTTAATCTTAAAGGCTAAAAATGAAACTTTATACATGCTATACAGGTATAAATACAAAGCTCTGATAAACTACATCTTTCATTACTAACATGCAATCAATTACTAAGTGCTCAATGATTAGGAGATGAATGGTGCTTTTGAATTCCTCTGCTTACATCCACAAAAATGTGAGGTTCTCGGTATAGAGTTACATCTTTTATAAGCACATCACTGCTCCATCCTGATTCTATTTGGTGGTGATGACTGTCAGGTTCGTATTTGTCAGAAGATAAATTCACATCTGCCTAGTGTCCTTTTCTTGAACTCATTGTCTGAACTTCATCCCAAGCTGTACAGTATAATAACACCTAATGTTTGGTGTTTGTTAAGTACTGAATACTGATATAATAGATATACTGCATAATAGATGCCCTATTTGAGCAGACGCTTGAACAGCTCTTTTTGTCTATAAGTGCTGGCAGCCCCAAGACATACTGAGTAAAAGTCCCACTTCTCTCAAAATGACCTTGCAATTAGGGCATGAGTAAAAAAAATAAAAACAGAGTCTATTTACCAGTTACCAGGACAACATCTGCAAACAAATTCCATAAGTGAATCGGACTCACCCGTATTGTTAGTGAAGAATTAGATGGAAAATTAGAGATTGTGGTAAAAAGAGCAAAGAGACCAAGGCAATCGCTCGGCTGCCTTTGTTTCTGAAGCTTGGTGCACTTTTTAAAATTCCCAAAACACCACTGCAGCGGCCCAGAGCCCTGGGCTGGGAAGAGAGCGTGCGTGCGTGCGTGCGTGCGTGCGTGCGTGCGTGCGAGAGAAAAATGTGGGGTAATTCCCCCAGTTTTTCACTCCGATCCCAGGGAGCTGCCTCTCTGTTCCCGGTCAAAACGGAAAGCGCAGCCATCCGGGGAAACCGTCTGCTGGGATCCCCGCTCCGCGGAGGCCGTTCCATACTTCCAGCCGCTGGAACGAATGACCGGTTGCACTTCCAGCCAAACATCCGGCAGCTGACGGATCAGACCTGGGGAACACACTGGAGCGCTCCTAACCCTTTCAACATCAATCCCAGCGTCAGGGCTCTCGACCACGGCACTGCAGAAATAACGGCTACAGGCTGGGAGCCCTGTGGCAGGTCCCATTCCCACAGCCTGCACAACTACCTTCATTACTGAGCTGACTGTCACACTTAGGGCCCCAGACATGGAGCCACGGAGGTCCAGGGCGCTTCAGTCTTCAGGAAGCTCAAGAAGCTTCAGGAAGCTCAGGGATGAAACTGGTAGACTTCTTCACACACCTACAGTTTGTCCCTCCACATGCTAATACCAAAAGCAACTTCCAATTATATCCTGTCTATACCCAGAAGGTCAGGAGCACAAACCGGCAACAGAACTGCAGGGTTAATTGAGTGCTGCTTGACATGGGCATGGGCAGGGAGCGAGGGCTAGTCTCAGGCCTCTGGGGTCAGGTATATTGTGCGGAAATGAGTTCTCAGTTTCTCTGGAAGGTGGTGAGTGAGTCCGCAGCATTGACTCCAGCCCTGGGGGGCAGCCCAGAGAACAGTCGGGCCTGGACCTGCTGCCTTGGTGCCCTAGTGGGGCCACAAGACCAGGCAGAGGTCAGGCGGTATGCCGGCCCCACTCCCTTTCGAAGCCCTGTAGGCCAGCACCAGGGATTGAGCCTGCTGTGGGCCGTGACTGCAGCCAGCGCGGGGGGGGGAAACAAGAGAGAGATTTGGGACATGGGTGGGCTGCAGCACTCTGTACGAGCTGGAGTGATCAGATGGTAATTATTCACAAAATAACTGCATGGGATCCTAAAGTAAACGAAAGCTTGCCAACACATGTCCTGCCTGATATTTTGCAGGAATTGTTAGAAGACGGCTTTGGTGTACTTAATTGGGGATCAATTAAAGAAAAGACACAGATTATTGCAGGCTCAGCTGCATATGTAACCTAATTATAATTCCTGTTAACAGCTCTCAATCTCAAACAAGTTTCTCCGGGTTGATGGGGGATCAGCTTTTAGTACTGAATGGAGATCATCTGTGTTTCAGAGACTGTGGCACAAGAACAGCCTCGCAGACGAAGTTAAAGTGAGATGTGCCATCAGGCTGACAGCCAGACAGAGTTTTACTAGCTGGTTGTAAGGATAGAGCCTCCCTTCTGAGCTGTGCATTTTTATTTGTTTTCTTTCGGCTCGCTCTCAGAAGCCAAACCGCACTTCCCTTCCAAATCGAACATGTAATGATTTAAGCAGTCCAACATTCGCCCCTTTTCAAAGCCCTGCAATAACTCTTGTGTTGCCTGGCTTCGTAGGTAGGCAATGACTTCATTCTTCCATTGCAAAAGTGCTTCAAAACAGGGCACGCTCTGTGAAGTTATTAACCACGCGGCTCCCCAGCGAAATGCTGCCCCACCTCCCACAGCGAGAGCCCCAGCCAGGATGTGGGGAACTTCAGACCGCCGAGTTCAATCCCGGATCCGGACTGAAGCATGTTGATGAGGTGACGACACCGCTAACGTCAGCCGACGATCAGCTCAGCACAGCTGCCTGATACACCCAGGGTTTAAAAGCACTCAGTCAAGATAACAAAAATCAGTAACTGCTGCTAGAGATTTGAATAGCGGAGTGAAAGGCCACAAAAATCACCTTGAGTCTTCATTTAAAGCTTTTGTGAAAGGAGCAGGAAGAAGCAAGCTGAGATTTTTGTGAACTACAGTAGCAGCCTGCTACAGGCTAAAAGGTCTCTGTCATGCTGGTGCCAGGCCATCTGAGGACTTCAATTAGTTTTGCTTTCTGTTGCAGAAGGGCGTTACCTTACCTGCCAGGTCTTCCTTTGAGGACACCAGCCGTGGGGAGCTGTTCCCTGGCTCGATCTTCAGAGACAACCTGCAACACAGGATGCGGGTCCCAGTCAGCACAGAGCGCAGCAGGCGGCACACCTGCCCAGGTAGCCTGGCCACATGGCGAGATGGGTGTCTGTGCTCAAGGTGTGAGCAGTGGGGTCAGATGCTGAAAACTTCACAAACACGGAACCATCTAACATCAGAAAATCCAATGATTTCCACACACAAAACAAATCAAAATACAGAAAATGCTTATTGTTACAGGGTGTCTACTGGCGTCCCTTGGACTCATGTAGGCGGCTCAACACTCTATTGCTCTTTAAAGAGAATTACAAACATGCATTCCAAACTCACAGCTTGTAAAATTGTTTTTTAGAAAACATGTGCGTGTACAGTAAACGTGCATTTCTAGGAGTATGTGCCAACTGTTTATTTTGTGAGGAAAACAAAAGCCTGCTGGGATCTGAGGACTGAGCACAAAAGACTAGGAAACATCTGCTAAAGCGCTATTGTCCAGGATCGACTGCAACCCTGGAAGGGAACCTGAAACCCAGTCCTTCAAGTGCAGTCTGTATTCTGCCCCCGTTGGGCTGTGTGTGTTCTCTCCGCATTCGGTCATTGTGTTCAGTTGTGTGTGTGCGGAGTACCATGTTTCAACTCCCAGAATCACTTGGGTCCTGTTCTTTAAGAAGCAAAAGAAGAAAATGCAATGAAAGCACTGTGTGATGGGAGAACATTAAGTGTCTTTAAAACTCCCACGGAGATAATGTGACAAGGAAGAAATACAAAAAAAAAGAAATAATCCAAATCCCTCATCAGGACATTTGCCAATTCTTTATTTTCTTCTGTAATAGACGGCTTTGTGCACTCCACACTGGAGCTCCTACACAGAGTGAGGCCAACACTTGAGGCCAAGCGTTGCAAGAAAACGCTTTCTGTCTTCTGTGCGTGGGCATGATGGAACTGATACCAGCCACCTGGTATTATGGAAAGCTTGATAACACACGATAACAAGTGTGCACATGCATGCTGGCACCCCCTTGTGAATCCACATGCGTGCGCTGCACAGCCTGAGTCACGCCTGACAGCCCTGTGCCAGCTCACGTCTTTACTGCGGTCCTTGATGCCTGCAAATGACGCGCCCAGACCCCGCACTCGGAATGCCAGCTCCCAGTCTGCTTTTGCGCTTCCGCAGGAAATTGATATTGGATGCCTGCCGTTTCGGAAGGTTTTGCTTTAAAGAACAATGTAATTTCATTGGAAACAACATACAAATGCGCAATGCTGTTTACAAGCGTAGACCAGCTGCAGAAATGATGACTTCGCCATGCATCTCAAACCACAGCTCTCATCTTTGAACACTCTTCCCATGCAAATTGTGGCTGTGCATTGCGCCTGTCAAGGCCTCTAAAACCATTTGCACTTCTGCAGGGACGTTTTAAGTCTAAATTTCATTTCAGTGGCACTGTGTACTTTTATGAGCAGAGTAAAGAGAAGCACAGAAGCATTGCAGTGTTTCATTGGTGCTGGTCTGCTGGAATTAATGGATTGGCTTCAAAAGTGTTAATAAGAATGCACTTTTCCCCACATTTGACATTTTACCAAAAAAAAGAATAAGTTTCTTGGCAAAGCATTTGCTCTGAGTTGTCAAACCTTGAAGTGTCTAGAATACTAAACAAAATCAAGAGATGTGCAGACAGGAACCTGTAAGACATGAAATGACATCCAGTGAACTCAGGACTGCCAGCTCTTATTTCTCCTGGTTCAGCCTGGTCTCAGACACAACCTGATGCTGAAATAAAGAGCCTGCAGGCAACAGAACTGTACCCTTTATCTGAAGAGTAAATGGTTTTAAATGTTTTACGCTACAATTATAATGTTTCTCATCTTGACTGCTGAGAGAGAGGCAGGGAGCATCAGGCCAGTGAAAGCGTTTTCTGTAGTAACAAGTAATCAGTAGTGTCTCAGTGCCTGTCTCTGCAGTAATAAGTATGATCAGTGGTGTCTCAGTGTCTTTCCCTGCAGTAATAAGTATGATCAGCAGTGTTTCAGTGTTTTTCCCTGCAGTAATAAGTATGATCAGCGGTGTTTCAGTGTCTTTCCCTGCAGTAATAAATATGATCAGCGGTGTTTCAGTGCCCTTTTCTGGTTATTTCTTAACATACGGGAGTTTGGAGAGGGCCAATGCACTGCAGTGCTTATAAAAATTAAAAGATAAGTTACAGCAAGTCAGAGTGAAGCAGAGTTTGGGTTCCACAAACATTCCTGTAGAAAACAGAGCGTGGGTATTCCACAGTACCCAGAGGCATGACCCGGGCACTGCTGGGCTCCATGCACAGTGTAATTCTTACTGTGCGCTTGAGGCAAACGCTAATTACTGATCGTTTCTAAATCCACACAGTGCTTATAACCAAGCATGAACTGTAAAGCACTTGCATCCTCCCATGTTAAATATGGCTTTCAGTAAGTGAACATTTCCAATTTAACTTCCAGCAGATGCCAATTACTGCTTGCATGCTCACAGAATAACAGCTTTTTAAATGCCTCCTTTATATCCACATTAATGACAATTTAAATTCCAAAAACTTCACTCTGCGTTTCATGTTCAAAGGTCTGAGAATCTCAGATTTTTTTGTGCAAAGGAGCCAACATAACTGCCTATTCAGCATTTTGGGTGTGAGGGCAGAACAGACTTTTCCATTTGGGGAGGTGGGACAGCTGAAGCAGAAGTCTTCATTTTCAGAAAGTATGACTGTGAAAAAATGAGTAAAAAAGAAAACAACCCAAATGCCGTGCAGTCCTTGAGACACTGCAGGCTTCCCAGGTCACTCAACAACGATGGAAACAGGCCTTCTGTGGAATATTGCATGAATGTTAAATAGTTGGTTTTGCAGAGTGTGAAGATTTTACTGCTCCTTCAGAATTTTACACTGAAGGAACTTTCATTGAATTGAAGTGACCTGCCTGTTTTTACATATTGTCTTCCCCAGCACCATTAAACCATGTTTGCATCCAACCACAGAAGAGCCAGCGTGCAGTGAGAAGTGGCGTCAGATGGTTTTATCTTGAGATGCTCTTCCTCCTGAAGAATCTCGGGGGTCAGCTCGGCTCGCTGCCACCACGCAGAAACTCCCCTCCTCCCCCGCGCAACGTCACGGCGAGCTCGCAGGTGACGGCTGCGCCGATCAGGGCCTCTCAACCCCAGGCAGCTCCGCCGCAGGGCGAATCCCGGGCTCACCGGGCTCAGACCAGGAACATCTGGGCTGCAGGGAGTGCCGTTTCCCAGCGGAGCCACTTGGGAGCACCAGAGGCCGGATGAAAATCACATTTTTCCCATTGTATTGTATCCTCTGAACATGGAAATGGATCGTGTATGGAAACGACGTGCGGAATTCAGAAATCGATGGTGTCAGATCGACAGCTGATTAGAGGGGGCAAGAGAGGAAGGCGGAGAGAGAGGAACTTTCTACCTGCCCCGGGAAAAGTCCTGTCTTCTCATGAAAAAAAAAAATGACTCGGACAAGACTCGTTAGAGAGCGAAGAGCGTGTAGGCATCGACAGCGCAAACATCTGGATGCAGACCAGCAGCGCTAACCTGGCTTGGTCCCCCTTTGCCGCCTGTCGCTGGGAATTCACAGCCTGGTGCGCCGCACGAGGAGGAGGAGTGGGCTGGGGGAGAAACGAGACCACCCCCCTAACTCTCTCTTACATGAAACCCAGCTGTCACCCGTCTCCCCCACATCTTCTACTTCCAAGTGTAAGCCAGATTTTCCTAATTCCTAACCACAGAAAAATGAATCCAATTAAACAAGCCAAGGGCACATGCCAAGAAACAACATTTGGAATAATTTTCCTATATGTATCTATATCGGCACACTCGGGAAACCATTCTTTCCTGTAAGCATACAGCTGAGAACAAAGCAAACAGTTTTATGGATTTTTTCCACATATAAATACACTTAGAGAAAATCTAAAACTTGGAGAAGTTCCTGTCTTTTCAATTGGCATCGTATATGTTAACACGAACACTGTGCAACACTTAAGAAAGTGGTTCTTGAGTGAGGAAGAAACGACTGGATCATGTGGTTGAAATGAATTCCCTGGGGACCTGTCAAAACGCATCAAGATGGGACTCCCAGATCAATGAGCAACTTCACAACCAAAAGAGTGAGATGGGACAAATGATCTGTGCTTCAAGAGCACTCAATCCCAGAAATCCTGTTCCAAACAAGTGTCACGCTGTTGTGCTTGGAAAATCCTCATCTGGGTTAAAAGTGCAGAAATTAGACACCTTACATGCTGCGACATCACCACAGCCAGCTGGCAGCCACACATGCACTGACAAATCCACAGACCCGGAGCAGCAATGACTTCATGCTCCAGAGCCCCAGAACCAGAGGCGGCGATCCAAGAACGATGGGGGGCCGAGAGCCAGACTGGCACACCGCTCCGCCCCGCGCCGCCCCGTCCCGGCAGCCTGTACACGGCATCAAAGCAGCAGCTCCAGGCTGACCTCCACTTCAGCTCACAGACTGATAACAGATCCATGGAAAAAAACACGGAGCCGATGAGGGGGAGCAAGGGGACAAGCCAGACAAGCTCATCTGTTTGGTTTACTGGACAGAACACGGCGAGAGAGAGAGACGCGACACCCTCTTCAGCACCGGACCAGAACAAACATTCTGTTTCAGACCTGACTAATCGCTCTCCGTGCGAGGCGAGCAGCGCCACTGTGGAAGAGTGGACTTGGTGGCGCAGTCGCGGGGCCGTGCCGAGACACGGGATCAGGCTGCCGTTGACAGCAACCTGCAGCAACCCTGCACGTGGGGTGAGGGCCTGACCAAATTCAATCACTTGAGGAAACTCAAGCGCGGCTTCCCTTTCCGCATATAAAGCTCTGCAGGGAAACTGCAGGGGCTGATGGGTTAACTTGTCAAGACCTGCTGCTTCGGTTATCGTGCTCACCGCTCGCTGGGATTCACGCACCGTCCCTGTCCATCAGGCCCACGGCTCAGTGTGACGGAGCTGCAGAAGGATTTCCGTTACAATCTGACCATGGTGGTGCCTGAAATGCATCCCTGCAGCCTGAGAGCAAAGATCAGAACGCCAAGTTGATCCCCGGGTCTGTGAAGAGCTCCAGGAGCTGGGCTTTAAAGAGACACTGCACACACATCTTCCCTAATCTATTCCCTTTGAACAAACTGATATGAAGTGTCAGCTTGGAGTATCATGAAGTATGACCTGAAGTACAATAAGTACTGAATATACATGTAGTCTTCAGGCCTCTCCTCAATGTTTATTGACTTTCAGCCCTAAAGCACTGAGGTTCTGCAGACAGACTGAGCTATAGAGACACAGGCAGGCAGCACATCTAACAGCACATAATAAAATGAGTGAGCTGTTCCAAAGCACTACACAGAAACAGACCAGCACAGTGTGCCGCAGAATAATATACTCCATGTTTTTACCAGATGGAGACTCTTAATACCAACTGTCCTGATAAGAGTAGAAATGTCTGGAGCCATATCTGGAGTTAGGCAGGCAACAAGCTTCTAATCACCCAGTACCTTTCGCAAGCTTGAATAGAGGGCAGCAGGTAAAACCTGGGAGTGGGTCAAACTGCTTCACAAAGGGAGTGTGTTCCCCTCTCCTTCAAAGCGAGCTTTAAAATGGACATGAAAGTGGTTTTCAGTGGTTTAAAACAATGTCATGGAAACATGGTGTGATCAAAAAAATAAAGAGATGCAAGCAGGAGTCACTGTGCGTTTCCTGCGTTTTAAAACACTGACCAAAATGATGTGTTTCTGAAAACTACAACCCCAGACAGAAATGTTACACTGCTTTTATTTTTTACAGCTGTGAGTAGCAGTGGGATGGATCTATTAAAAGGCTATTATTTATGTCATGTCTAAAAAAAAAAAAGGCAGAAAACTCTCTGTGGGCTGTTCAAGGGTGGCTAAATTCTACTGTGGGCTTCAATAATCAGGCCTCCCAGAAGCTCCCCATCAAGTCAGCTGGTGAACCAGTTTCTTGCCTCTGCCCCTGATCTGCAGTGGGGCAGCTGGTGCTGAATAGCTGTGTCACCCCGGTGCGGCACCTTAATGCTTCTAGAGGCTAAGCACACCACCACCACTGAGCAGCGCACTCACAGTCACGGAAGTGGTCATTGGGAATGTCCGTGTGTTACAGACCCATCGGCCTCCGGGACAGCACGGCACGTGGATGGCAGTTTTGTCTTTTAGGATAAGATCATCATGTTGGCGCGGGTACCAGGGGACGCCCAGCCCCTGCTGAATGTGGTCCTGGGTGCCCCAGGGTCTTGAGCGATCCTGCACGCCCTCCAGCGCTCAGAGCCCCACTCCTCCTTCACAGACAGATGCTGTGTGTGGCAGGGAGAGCAGCTCGCTCGCTCAGCAATGGTTGTTATTGCTGGACGGAGGAGTCCTCCGGGGACTGACTGCGCTGATTTCTGTTTGTTCACAAACCATCACTGCGCACGTTTATGCTGACAAATCCCGAAATGGAAGAGTGATTTGCTGCTTGTCAGTTAGCTCTTTTTTCTCCCACTTCATTTGTTGACTTAATTATACTAAAAAAAAAACGGGAACAGGCTTTCATGAAACAGCCTTGAACTCCCACCGCCTGGCTTCAGCACAGCCGTGCCTGAGCCAGGCAACCGCAGATCTGCCTCAGGGAAGGAGCGTGGGGCTGCTCACTCCGAAAACCCGCCCACTGCGTTCGCACCTTTCCCAGGATTTCGCTCCGGAGCAGGTTTCCCATCTGTGTCATTCCTACTCGCACCTCCCGCTGCTTTCCCATGGCATGACGGCACTGGTTTCACCACAGCACACCACAGTCCACAGGCCACTTCCTGTGCGATGACCCCTGTGACCCCAGGGTGTTGTTAGGAGGATGTGATGTCATAGAGACACATTCTTGCTTTTTGTGGTCGATAGGCATTCAGGCCTCATGACTTCCTGTCATGATAACAAGCGACTCTGGCTGCGGCAGGTGGTATTGAACATGTATTAATGAATCACTGCCTGTGGTCTGGGATGAAGACCGCACAACTGTCGCTGTTTAACTGGTGTTTCTGTGCAAGGCGGACAGCCCAGTCATGTTTGTTTTGAGTGCTTTGAACCCCAGGGGCAGGAAAGCACTTTGGCATTTTGGGGAGTGCGGCCAGACCTCGAGTTGAAAGGAGACCCTGAGGGGAACAGTACCAGGGTCTGGCCACGTCAGCACGGAAGGGGAGGGGCAGGCTTTGCTCAGCGCTCTTTAATGTTAAACGAACGTTATAATAAAAGAACACTATAATAAATACCACACTCATTTACTACTCTGTTTATGTAAGATCAAATTGATGCAGTATAGCTGTATAGTATTTCAACTGGTAATTGAATCTTTCAGCAGCATCTAAGAAGCACAGCACTGAAAAGTCATTAAAGCGGGAAACGAGCAGCTCTCTGTGAAAGCGCTGAGTCCCCGGACTCCGAGCCCTGTCCACTGCTATGATATACTGCACAATAGTGCCAGGAAGGTGTGTTCATCGGGAGACATGGAGACTTACTTGTAGTTATCATCCTCCACAAACTTCTGAAGCTCCTCGATGTATCTCACCGACATCAAGTACTTCTGCACATGTGGAAGTGTCACTAGGTGATCTGTGGGGATTAAAGGGAGAAAAGTCGCTGACTCAGACCCAGACAGAGTGTTCAGTCATGCTAGTGGTAACAGAGGAAGAGGAGAGGTCTGCAATGTTCCCAGTGGGTATTCTGCTCCAGGAGGGCTCTCCTACGACCTGTCAGACTAGGACAGGGTACTCAGTACTGCTGTGAAACTGAACTGGGCGGCGCTCAGAACTGGCTGAGAAGGATAATAATTAGGACCCTGTATTTCAAACAACACCCAGAATGAAACAGGTCTCAATAAGAAAAAGGCTGAAAACAACAGCCCAGAGTTGTGTCTCCACACACTGGCTGATTTCCATTGCAGTTGTCACATTTCAGGCAAGACACCTGAGGTTCAGATTCATTAAGCACTCCCCCCTTAAATAAGTACCAATTAACACATCTCAGCATTTCCAGAGCACAGAACAATTTTAAAGAAATGCCTCAGAAAGAAACTGAAATCAACCAGCATCAACCAGAGCTCTACCAGAACAAGAACCACAAGACAGGTGCCCTGGGACCAGGGCTGGGAGCCCATCATCTGATCCAGAGATAGATAGATAGATAGATAGATAGATAGATAGATACTTTATTGATCCCGTGAGGGAAATTGCAGTGCAACAGCAGCTTAACACACACAACACAGCCACAGTGTAACGAATTATATAATAATAGTACAATACATACAATACAATACAAGAGTTACTCACAGTCCGGACGCACAAGAACAAACTAGAACAGAACAGTACACAGAAAATCGTATCACACTCATATCACACATATGAATATAAATATAGATGTAACTATTGATATAAATATAAATGTATTGCACAGGTCCCTGGCATATATTGCACAAAAAGTGGTTGTAAACGGGAAAAAGAAAAAAGAAAAAGAAAGAGAACAGATGTAGCAGTAGATGTGTAGATGCGTTTAGTCCAGAAACAGGTCACTGTCGATGTTGCCTCTGCCAAGACGCAAGGTGGATGCGTTGTACAGTCTTATGGCAGACGGCAAGAATGACCTCCTGTAGCGCTCCCTGTCGCACCGTGGATGAATCAGTCTATTGCTGAACGTGCTCTTCATTCCTGCCAGCCTGTCAAAGAGGGGATGGGAGAAGTTGACCATGATGGCCTCTAGTTTGGACCTCATTCTCCTCTCAGCCACTACCTCCAAGGAGTCCAGGTCAAACCCAATGACAGAGCTTGCTCTCCTGATGAGCTTGTTCAGCCTTTTGGAATCTACTGCTCTAATCCCAGAGCCCCAGCACACCACTGCGTAGAAAATGGCACTCGCTACCACCGACTGATAGAACATGTGTAGCATCTTACTACACACATTGAAGGACCTGAGCCTCCTCAAGAAGTAGAGTCGGCTCTGTCCCTTCTTATAGATGGCCTCGATGTTCTTAGACCATTCCAGTCTATCGTCGATGTGCACTCCCAGGTACTTGTACGAGTCCACCATCTCCACGCCACTCCCATGGATGTAGACAGGAGTAGGTTTGACCTTTTTCCTCCTGAAATCTACCACCAGTTCCTTTGTCTTCGTCACATTCAGTTCCAAGTGGTTCACCCCACACCACTCCACAAAGCTGCTGACCAGTCCTCTGTACTCCTCCTCCTGCTCACCCTTGATACATCCCACAATTGCAGAGTCATCTGAGAACTTCTGCAGGTGGCATGACTTTGAGTTGTACTTAAAGTCCGAAGTATAGAGGGTGAAGAGGAATGGAGAAAGAACTGTCCCTTGAGGTGCCCCTGTGTTACTCACTACCTGTTCAGACACACAGTTCTGAAGTCTCACAGACTGTGGTCTGCCTGTCAGGTAGTCAGTGATCCACGAGGTCGTGGAGGCATCGACTTGCATCTCCTCCAGCTTCCTCCTTAGAAGTAAGGGCTGGATGGTATTGAAGGCACTGGAGAAGTCGAAAAACATGATCCTTACAGTGTTGCCAGCCCTGTCCAGGTGTGAGTAGGCCCTTTGCAGCATGTAGATGATCGCATCCTCCACACCAACACTGGGCTGGTAGGCAAACTGTAGGGTGTCCAGTGATGAGCTGACCAGGGGTCTCAGGTGGGATAAGACCAGCCTCTCCAGTGTCTTCATGATGTGGGAAGTCAGTGCAACTGGTCTGTAGTCGTTGAGGACAGAGGGGCGCCCTTTCTTTGGTACCGGGACCAGGCATGATGTCTTCCAGAGCACCGGGACTCTTTCCAAGCGCAGGCTCAGGTTGAACAGTCGCTGGAGCACTCCGCTCAGCTGATCAGCACAGGCCCTCAGAACTCTGGGGCAGATGTTATCTGGTCCTGTGGCCTTACCCTCGTGCAGCCTCTTCAGCTCCTTCTTCACCTGGTCAGCTGTGATGGTCAGCCTGGCCTGGGGGATGGTGCTCATACTGCTTTCAGTGCTGCAGGTGTTAATGGCGGAGGTGTTGGAGAGTGGCAGCAGTGGGGGATGGGTGGGTGAGTAGCCGTCGGGGGTTGTGGCTGTAGGCGGCCATGTTTGTGGGGGGATGGAGGAGGTATTGGGCAGTCGCAGCTGTGAAGGGTTAGGGAGCGTGTGGCAGTGGGGGGATGGGTGTTGCGCCACAGAGGACCCAGAATCAAACCTGTTAAAGAACTGGTTCAACTCGTTGGCCATCTCCAGGTTCCCTTCTGTTGCACCCCCAGCCTGTTTGAAGCCAGTGATCTCTCTCATGCTGCTCCATACATCTCTCACCCTATTCCTTTGCAGCTTGTCCTCTATCTTCTTTCTAGAAAATACTAGGTTCTCTGCATCAGTGCTACAGCAGGGGAAAAACGACACCTTGGCAACACGGAAATAAAATAAGTAAACGGATATCTCTTTTTCTGCATGTATGCCCTAGACCAGGTTTGAACATTTTCCAAATTTCCGAAAATTAAACTACCGAGGTCTCATGTCTGAAAACGTTATGAGAGGGAAAAGACTGCATCCACTCCACTGAAAGGCCAAAGAGCAGAAAGAGCACAGCTGTGAAGAGAATCCTCCCTACAAAAACAAAAAAAACAGGCATCGCGTCTTTCAGTTTAAACAAATCATGGTCACTCTATTTGTGCATGAATGCTATTTATTTTGACTGTCATTTGAATCTATCTCCGGGTCTCTTGTAAAGAGAATCTAAGAGATTTAGGATGATGAATCTGGAATGTGGACTCTGAGGACTTGCACACACATGACTTTATTAATTATATTGTTTTGCCAGATTCTGGCAAAATGGGAAAAACAAAAACATCTTCCCACTGATGATCATATGAAAACAACATTCCTGATGTTTCATGATATGGGAAGGAATGAGATCCAGCCCATCTCTGACAGCCATGGAACATTCAAATCCTTTGATCCTTTGATCCTGCTGTCTGAAATCCCGGTCAGGGTAGGCAGGAGCCTCCCTGACAGCTCTCTGGACTCTGCCCTCCCATTCTAGGGGCTCAATGCCACGGTGGAGCCCACTATCCTGCTTTCTTCAAGGAACCCTGGGAAGGACCCTGAAAAACAATCCTGGCAGAGAGGAGGAATTGTTTTGGCCTGCTCGCACTGGCAGTGACGGATTACTCTAAACATTGCCAACTCATACAAACTACGCTGAAATTTCTGCGACGCCGCCAGAAACTCTGGGATTCATTTGTGTATTACGTTACACACAGTAATCGCAGGAAGCACATACTTCTAATAAACTTTACATAATTCGGAGAATTTTATGGAAACTCGTCTCGGCAAACTTTTAAGCATTTCTGAAACCTCTTTGGAGCACTTCAGAGCTCTTCAAATCTCTTCTCCCCAGCAGTCAGCCTTGACGTTTCTCTCCAAAGTCTCCGTGCAGATGAACCGAGAGCAGACAGGGCTGGCTCTCACACCAGGCACGAGGCACAGGGTCAAGCAACGCAAGATGTGCTCAGGGGAAACTCAGGGGCTACACTGGAGTGGGACACAGTGTGGAATTGTTAACTGTTTTTACAGGAAGCCGTGCCAAAGCATCCCATCCTCTCAGCAGGACTTATTGACACAAGCAGGAGGCCACTTCCAGGTAAGGAGACAGAGGTGATTTAGAGAAAGTCACCCCGTGACCCCTGACACAAAGATGCACAGAAGCTCAGCCTGCCCCCCCGAGACCTCCTGGGGACTCACGGCGTCCAGAAGCCCGGCTTCTCCAAGTGTGCTGCCTGGCGGACACCGTGAGGGAGGCTGGACACCTACCGTAGCTGCAGGACACCTGCAGGTCAGAGATGACCCGGAGTAAGTTGTTCATCTGGTTGGTCCTCTGCTCCGTCTCCATGATGCTGTCGGAGGCCGGGTAGGCAGAGTCGATATAAATCATGTCCAGCAGGTAGATCCCTACAGGGTGAGAAGGAAAACAACACTGAAATACCTGCCTATACATTATTCCGCTACATCACATACGTGCAAGAATTCACCATGAAAACCAGGCAGCGTTTGCAGCATCAAACAGAGAAAAAACTTGCAGCTCTAAAAGCAAAAAAATACAGACTGCTGACGGACAGAGAGGTTCAGTAATACACCAAATTACAGCGTTCACAAGAAATTAAAACTGGAACTGCATTATTAACTGACCGTTTTTCTTAACTAGAAAGTCACAGGCAGTCAGAAATGAATGAACAGAGACGCCTGGCCTTCACCAGCTGAGCTCAACGTCGGCAATGTCGTGGAGGGAGCAGCTCAAGCACTAAAGATGATCCCTGTCAGAACCGACACAGCTACCCAAAACGACCCCAGAACATACGGGTCTTCATAACTTCCCCTGTGCCTCTGCAACAAGAAAAGCACAACAGAACCCTTGTGCGCTCCCAGGTGCCATCTTTGTGGCACTATGATAAAAGTAAATCAAACGACTCAAATGTGTCTGTCCTTGACTGCCCCTCTTCCCACACTCTCCCTGGTGCAGCGTCTCTGCCAGGAAGGACAGCTTCCCACAGACCAGGGCTGATGACCTCACGTGCAAGAGCACGTGGCTACAGACTGGCACGCAGGATGCCACAGAAAAACTCTGGGCCGGCAGCAAAAAAACAAATTTACTGCGGAGGACACATGGCTGTTTCTAAAGGCAGACTTGCAAAGAGCCTCGTCTCCATTCAGGAAAGTAACACCAGCACGTAACCTTATAATTTAAGTATGATCTCAGTTGCACTCCATGAAACCTGCAGTGGTTATAGGTAATCTCTGAATGTATTGCCAAATTGTTTTATAAAACTAGCGTTCACCTTCTCCCCCAGTTAAAAAAATAAAGTCAACTTCAGCGCAATGGTGTCAGAATGTCACAGCATCTGTGTCTCATTTATGTAAAGCCAATATGTACCATATGTATCCAAAGTCATTCCAACCTGTTTAAACATGAGTGTATATAATGTAAAGGTCAAACAACCCATTTCGATTAGCGTCATGTATCTGCAGCTTCTGTCAGAACTAATACCATTTCAGATTTCCGTGATGTAAAAAAGCACAAAACCCCAGGCTGGAAACTCATGGAGGACGTATCAACTGACAAGCCAGGACGTCACTGGGCTCTAATCACAAGTGTACTCAGCGTGCAGCAGCTCAGCTCCATACGTGGACAGAAACGAGCTTGGTTTCCAAGAAGCCTGCATTGTCTCAAAGAGTATTAAAGAACAAAAAGACACGTTGAAAAAATCCTGAACAGCTGCTCAGGAATGCACAAAGCCGTTCTCCACCAAAATATGGAAAACATTTATATATAAATAATGGGCAAAAATAAACAGAAGACAGGTTTTGACTATGTCAGAGATATAGTCTAGATTTCTCATTTTTGCTACCCAGAAGAATGTGTCCTTCTGCAAACAGAGTACGTGGTCTGGGACTTAGACTGGGATTTAGCAATAATGTTATGGGCTTCCAAGCAGAAATTTCCTGGAATTGAATGAGGAGAATGTGAAGCGACACTCTCAGACTGCCCGGGAATAACGCAACCACTGTGGATGGTAAGATCAGGATCGGCAGACTGAACAGGCCCGCGGAAGGCATTTTCAGACATCAGCTGTGGCCACTTAGAGATCCCCACAGGAACGTTGAACCACACAGGATTTTCCTTTTCGAAATTGCTTGCTGCCAACTAAACGTAACTCATCTCATTACTGACAGATACCCCCCACACCTCCCCCTCAAATCCTGTGCTGGGATCAGGACGTGTCCACCCTGCGTCAGGGTGCCGCAGGCCCGGACGAGTCCAGAACGCACAGGGGACGACCAGTGCGCGCTTTCCTCCGCACGCTGCAAGCCCGGTGGGCCACCAGAGCCCTCGCCCCACATCGGGACCACCGTGAGCGCTAACGAGATCCCATCACTCACTCCGGCTGCAGGCTCCTTACTTGCGTCCACCTCTCATGTGAACCCGAGACCGCAGAGCCATTCTAAACGGGGACACAGAGCCGCAGGGTCCCGCTTCCCGTCAGAAAGAGCCGCCTGGCTCCGTCTGGCAAGCTACACAAGTGGCCCTCGGCTCTTGATTACTTACAGTACATATTTTATTTATGCACCGGAATATTTACACAGGGAAAAAACATTCAGAATGAGGTCTACTGAAGTATTTGACTTTGTTGTTTATTAGACCCTTCTCAAAGGAAAGGACTCTCTTATCTGGTCTTTGCTGGAAGTCTTGTGTCCGTAATTGATGTGACCGTTAGGCCTGTTCGTGAAGCTAAGTGCAGTACTACTGCATATACTGTACGCGGAGCTTTCAAGCAAAAGCACTGAATACATTTCACGTATTAACTTCAGTGCGTGCGAGATCGGAAAATAAATCTCTTTTCAGATTAGATCTCGGCAAAATTAGAGTAAACGTCAGACAAAACGTATGAGAAATGTCAGCAAAGGAATGTGAGGATAGCTTAAGTAAACACTTGGTGAGACTGCCTGGCTGGCATTATGTTTTACACATTGTACGTAACTGTCCGTGAAGGAATAATAAATAGGCTGTCGGGAGCCTGCAGGAGCCATAAATCAAGGAGCTCTCAAGCCTGAAGCTCCTGGAATTAGAAAGGGTTCCCCAGAACCGTGCGGCTGTCTCCCCCTGAGGAACCGGCCCGAACTCCGCAGCATCTCGAGAAAGACCCCCCCAGATCACAGCGCAGCCTGTGGATCGCATTGCGGGCCTCGTCTGGGCAACGAGACTCGGGCATCACACCTGGACAGAGCCAAGGGAAATATTCTCCAGCAGAAACACAGGATGTTTTTTTTTACTCTTGCGCAGGTTTCCTCTCTCCTCTGGATCCTGTGTGACTTCAGCTGCCTCTCTCTGCCAAGCAGAAAGGGTCGTCCGAAATCCCTGCCCACAGTTACAGTATGGGGGAGGGTGATGACAGTACAGAAACTGTTTATTATTCCATCCATCCATTTTCTAACAACTTCTTTTAATTCAGGGATGGGGGGAAGCAACAGGCGCAAGGTAGGGACCCTGGACAGGACGACAGTTCATCAGAGGGCACACAGACATCAGGACCAACTTTCCCAGAAGACAATTAACCTCCCAGCATGTCTATGGACTGTGGGAGGAAACCGGAGCACCTGGAGGAAACCCATGCGAACACGGGGAGAACATACAGACTCAGGTGCAGACAGCACCTCGGATCAGGAATTGAACCGAGGGCTCTAGTGCTGTGAGGCAGCAGTGCTAACCACTGTGCTGCCTTGCTGCCCTAACTGCTTTATACTGATTAATAAAAAAAGGTTTATTCTCTAGTATAGGAATCCACGTTAATGCCTACACCCGGACTGAGAACAGGAAGAAGCACACAATCTTAAGGAGCACACACTTCTTTACACAAAGTGGTGCGGGTGACTGAAACAGGTTTCCCAGCCAGTTGGCAGGGGCCTTTCAGCTGGATAAATTTTAGATTTAAGTTAGAAACTAAACTAACAAATGAGAGGAGACCTCTCCTTCACATTTCACCACACCACAACTCTTATCTACCACACCAACTTGCCTTTTAAATGTCACAGGATAAACGAGACCCAGACTGTTGGCTTCAATGGAACGCACTGCACTCCTGCCACTCTGAATCATCCACAGCTTTGGTCCTGTGAGAATCAGGATTAGCAACATCTCCCCAGTTATTTGAACTGTTTTTTCTAAAAAAACACAAGATGAGCTACTGATCTCCAGACACCCGACCGCAGGCAGCCAAAGGCACTCCCTCCATTAGTGCCTCCAATGCCTCCATTAGTCCACAAAGATGTCAGCTGTAGCCCGCATCCTTTTGGTCACAGGCCTATAAAAGTGAAAGTTTATGGACTATATCTCAAAACATGGCCTTTATAAGGCTCATCCTTGATGGGACCTGGAGTTTACAGGGTCCTTTTACAGCAGAGAAGCCAATAAACCACAAGCTGAGCAGGGAAGGAGACGCCTGATATTAGCCACAGCGCTCAAACTCTCCAGACAGCTGGGCCTGCGTGTCTCCGCTCGCGGGCACTGCCCAACCTCGGACAACAAGCTCTCGCACTTTCACCCTGAAAGGAGCAGATCTGAGGCTGGAGTTCGCATCTGTGCTTCGGCCGCCAGGGCTCACTCGGTCTGCAGGCAGCCGTGAACGCGAGCAGGGCAGACAGGCTCCTGCACACCGCACTGCGGACAGCCCGCCTCCACAGCACCCGCGCTCGTCGCCTGCCGTCTGCGCTGACAGCCTGTACGGCACGCCCATAGGGAGGCCCCGGGAGCGAATGACTACCGAAGAATAATGCTGCTGCTGAAAAAAGCTCAAACACCTCCCAGCAGCAGCCAGGACTGTGGAAAAATGCTGTGGAAAGGAAAAAGTTTCATGTTTTAGTTTCAAGGCTCGATTTCATGCCTCAGGAAACGGTCTCACTCACTTGCTAGACGGCTAGAATTAGTATTTAAATACGAGCAGTATTTAAATACAGCCCTGCGGTCAGTTTTCCAGGTTTGCTTGCAGAATAGACGTCATTGAACTACTACGCCGAAAAACTGTCAGCTAGTTTCATACCCTTAGATCTCACTGATAAATGTTCAGAGCTTTACCACAGTTGAAACAGAGTCCCATTTACTAAAGCAAACTGAAATCATGGTGAGGTAAAAGCGCAGTAAAGCCCAGCTGAATCCTGGCAAAAGCAAGGTGCAACCAAGCAGGGAGAGGCGTGGTAAATATTGTTACGACTCAGGTGGACATGAAGTTGATAACATTCTGATTATTCAAGACCTAAGACAATGGTCATCACCTGGGGAGCTTGCGTGCTAAAGGTGAGCTAAGAGGCAGGTTAACGCAGGTGATCAAAGCCGACTGCTTGTGCATTTTGCGAAGGGCTATAATCTAGGCCCACACCAGAATGGAAGAGATCTAAACTAGCACGGTGAAGTCATAAAAATATACAGGCAGCCTCTGTGGAAGTTTGCAATATATATTTAGCTTGACCTCAGCCTGCGTACGCTCGACAGGATTAACTGCCCTTTGAAAACCACTCAGTCCCACACGCAACACCACTTCTCAGTGATTGCACGACTCTTAGCAATAAACACAACACTCTAATAACAGTTCAAAATGAGAGGCTAAATAAGTCACACACTCCAGCTCAAGCCTGCAGACAGAGTTCATGCCCCTCCAAGGGACTTGCTGTGAAGAAAGTGGCCCAGTAGACCAGTCCTGCCTGCTACCCCACATTCACCTTGCGCTGCCACGTAATCTCTCACCTTATTCACAATCGGCTTTGGGAGCATCAGAAACGGGCTTGATAAGAATTGCTTTCATATATTAATTCTATACCTTCTATCAAAGGAAAAACAACAGGATTATTCTCAGGAGCTTCCCCCACAGCCGATGTGTCCTGTGTTTGTGCAGTCCAGTGATCTTCCTTTGCTTCCTTTCACTTTCCTCCAGATCGCCCACCTTCTTGGCCCTGCCACGCCTTCAGCTCAAGAGGCGCTGTCACTACTGCCCTGTTACCCCATGGCACACCGCATCGCACACTTTCCGGAGGGCAATTTCCAGGGTAGGGCCTCCCAAGATTTTCTTAAAATAACTGGCAACTCATTAAGCTCATAACGAAGTTAACCAAATCCATAAATGACCTGCAGCTTCTTGTCACTGTGCCACACGTATCTACAGAGCCGGGCACGGCGATCGGAGCAGGCCCTGCCACACTGCCACCACCCCCCCGTCAGCGCTGGGGTCTGTGTTCCCCCGCAGGGCAGGACGGGGTCAGCCTTCCCTCTCGATATCCACACGGCACAGCAGCTCCTGCAGGACTCCAGCCCTGAGCTGTGGAAGCGCCACTTCCGGCATGGGTTTATAACCAGGGACATAAAAACCACATTTCTCAACTCTCTTTCCATAAGCAAATTCTTCAGGCTTGATGAAACAAAAATACTGTATGCACGGTATATATATACACATTTTTAAACATCCTCAAGCTATCTGATCCAGCAGCTCTGAGCTTTCTGTCTGACTTTCATAAAGTCCCGCACAGCAGTACCGACCACGGTTAACCTTCCTGGCTCTGAGCACAGCCCCAGTGCTCCACGGCACCTTCCACCAGAGCGCATGAGCACTTTCAGGATCGTCTGGAATTTCACATTTATCTACAAAACCCTGTCAAACTGTAGGTGATTAATTAGAAATCGCAGGAGAAAATTAACTTGTGTCTCAGTACGTCATTTATTTTGACGTAAGGATATGCAACACAGAGCCCCAGTTCCATGTAATTAGCCAGACATCCAGCTGCAGGGCTCTGCCAGGTGTGGCGCTGGGCCTATGGAATAGGAGAGGTGTGTAAGGGAGCTGGAGCTCACAGCTGTTTGCCTGACTAGAGAAGAATGAGCTTAATAACATCTCTTACTTATTGGGAGGCAAACAGGCTGAACATATATCCATCATTGCATCAACGTCTAGAGTTGTGTTAATCTTGTAACTTAACACGGGCCAGATGGACTCGAACGAACACTAACAGAAGCACAGAGGCCATGTTTTACCAATTTCCTTTTCAGACTGTAAACATGTCAATCCCAAATCACACCCCCTCCCCCAGGCCGCCTTCTTCCATGCTCTCCATCATCTGTCTCCGATAGATGGGATCAAACTTCTAATGTCACCACGGCAGTTACCTGTGAGAAGGTGTCATCTTGCTGTCAACAACTGCTGCTACTTTGAAAGAGTTAGAGAAAGGAGGTACAGGGTTATATGAGCACCTCTGCATAAGAAAAGTCCTGTTTTCCCGACAGCCTCTCTCTCTAGAAACCATCAGCTCTGTGCCCGTCCCGTGCAGACAGGAAGAAAGCAGGCTGGTGTTTTATCGCTCTGTTTGCATCACAAGAATTTCAGCTTCAATTGATTTTACTATTCAGGATTTTTACCCACGAGGAAAAAGTGTAACAGTGGTCTTTCACTCCGGACAATCCACATCCCGTCTGAACAACGAGAACTGCTCTCCTTCCCCTGCCAGCTCGGGACAGAGCTGATCAGCAGAGGACTGGCTCACTGTGATCCAGATGTGCACATCCAGGGGTTCTAGACCAGGCAGACGCTGAGCGACTAAACCCCAGTGTGCTCTCCTTGGGCGGACACCCACTCTGCTGCCAGGGCCTGCTCGGCTTTGGGAGCTGGAAATTATTACTGGAAATGTGTTCTATAAAAGCTAAAGCTTCCATAGAAAACAAAACACTTCAGAAAACTGGATTTGGTGGTAACAGTTTATCTCAATCTAACAGTCGTCAGCAGGCAAAAGCCCGGAGCACGGACGAGGGCCCAGACCGTACCCTGCAGCTCGCGACCCGCGTGCCGCTGTCTCGAGAGAGCGCCAGGCTCCCTGTGAAACAACAACAGGCAGTGAGACGCGACTCAGGTCTGCGTCAAGTTCGCTCCTAGGAAGGACTTTCAAACCACAGCCTCTGCTACAAAAATAACGACATTTCTGGATCAGCACAGATGACAACATTAACAGCTAAACCACCGTATTTTAGTAAGCTAGCCCTCTTTCTATATGTACTCCCTCAACTTTTTACAAGAGGACTGCTTTCCACGGTCACCATTTCACTGAGCTCTCTGCTCTATAAGGACACTCTTTCAAATGATTTTCACATCGATTTCACAGAACTCCGAAAACATCATCGTCTTATGCACAAACTTTAAATTGCCAGGCAGGAATGTCAATGGACACTATCGCTCCTATCCTGGGTTGTTCAATGTGTCCACAGCAGTGTAAGACCGGGGGCGCTCTCCGAATGAAAGTCCCCCGTGTTCCCCTGGAGCAGGAACAGAGGAACACCCCACTGGAACCTGGCTGTCAGAGACATCCCTGTCCGCAGGGCTGTGCGTCCTGACCACACTCGAGCAGGCCACTGCCAGGACAGAGGGAGTGGAGACGCTGGACATTCAGCAAGCTGGTAGACTAAACACTGGCTTCGCACAGTGCAGCACATCAGACGCATTTCTGCTGTTATGTAACTTTTTGTTTTTACTTTCTGCATTTGTGGTGAAGCAAAAAAAAAGGTTCTAGGAAAAAATTCAACATCAGAGGGAGACTGTTAGGAAAGTCAGCTTTGAAAAAAGTGACTCTAAATCACTCGGCGCTGGTGGCTGTGCCAGCAGATTCATCGTCACATGACACCCCTGTTCCCTCCTGCCCAAGTTACTCTGAAACTTACAGAGAGTCAGAAGAACATATTCTTCTATTTTTGTACCAATTCATTTTTTCATCATGGTGAAATACCAGATTTTTTGAGAATACTATATTTATCACTTAAGAACAGCAGAATAAAATCTTGCTGGCAGGTTACTGAATTGAGAGCCTCATCAGCCATCACTTTAGACTGTGGACACAATGGAATCACCTTCATTGTCAAAACGGAAGGGTAGTTTTACCCAGGTGTCAAGAATTGGCTGCTACTTCCCATCCTAAAAGCACATCCTTCTAAAGCAGTGACCACGTGCCAGTGCCTTCCTGTCCTCACCGCACCCCAGCTGCAATGAAAATTATTTCTTACCCACAGTTAAGCTCTATTAGGGAAAATTCGACTTCACTGGGGGGCATTTAATCCAGTTACCACATACTGGAGGAATATCACCAGGAGGTCCAGAACACACTGTTTGGAAGGCAGTCTGAGCTCAGACACGAACTGGCTTCTGCAAGGAAACATGTTTAAGTGGAGACTTTTATTTGAAAAACCAACAGACAGGCCATTGTTCCAAATATTCAGCCCGTGCCAAGTAAGCTAAACTCAAGCTTTCCAGTGAGCTTTAACTGCACTACAATGTGCTCAATTAAGGTTCTTCTCTGTTACTTCTTATGATTGGCCAAACACCACGTGACCGCATTTATGTTAAATACACAGGTAACACACCTGCTACAAGCACAGGCAGAGACAAACCCGTCATGCTGTGACCTGTGAAGCACAGTGTGTCTCTGATGTCTCTTTAACAGCCCTGCCCAATAACGCAGGAGCAAAGGCACACTGACTATGAATGCTGAGGGAAAGAAAACAACAGCAACCTACCCAGTTGAGCTGAAAAAAGAACGTGTCCCTAAACCAAGACACATGTGGTGCTAAACGTGTGGAGCAGCCACTGCACTCAGCCTGCGTAGTCCAAACAATGAGCTCACACAAGGAATATTTGCCATCCCAGCTGACACAGTTCCCTTCTGTCAATTAAGCACCTCTGTGCTGGGCACGCGTGGGCGACCCTCAGTAGCCTCGTCTTCTGTCTTTGACCTCATGTGCCCCCCCCTCCTCTTTCATGTTCGCACCTTGTTTCCCTATAATATCCCAATAATATGTTACATGCCTTGAAACTCACGCTAAACTCATGTTTTGAAAAAAAAGCAGCTCTTGAATTCTTGCAGTGATCAGTCTGTTGGAATTTGCAATACTGTACAGGTACACTGAGCATCAATCTGGTCTGCTGGTGCCGTCCTGCTGACACGGGTCCAAGCCCTGCAGAACCACAGGGCCTTCTGGATGTCACTGCACCTCTCAAATCTGCCGATTTGTGGTTGAATTTTCTTCACTGAGTGACCTTTAACTTTTAATTGAAGATGACCATAAAACACAAATGACCAAGGACCAGGACTCCAGTCTACAAGCACACAAATGCTCTACAGTGAAAGGACACTGATGCCAGGCAGGACTGAAGACCATGTTACTCGGGACCTTATTGTTGGTATAAAATCTCATATTTCCTCACACAGCAGATGAGTCACTGAAACAAGCAAGTTGGCCAACCTGATCTCCAGCAAGGGTCACTGAACCAAAAACTGTGCCTCAATTGCTCTCCCAGGGCACAATGTTCAGAGGAATGCATTAAACAATCCCAGGGGGAATTTGTTTAATCTAACACTGAACTCGACTGCGTGACACCGCAGACTTCAGGAACTCTGGAAATCCACTAATTAGCAGAGGCAGCTACGGGCCAAAAACCAACATGGTTGCTTCATTGGGCTGATCAGCATGTCCTCCCTATGCCTACAACAGAGGAAATGCCGATGAAGAACATGAGGTTTTGTAGGCCAAACCTTTGATATCAGTGCCTTTGATGAATTAGCTGTAATCAAGCTTTGCATGAACATCTGTACTGGAATAACCTGAGACCGAAGGAGGAAAGAGTTATACTAGACACTAATCCTCTGAGCTTCATGCAAAAGTTGTTTTGGCCATGCACACTGGGAGAACTGTAAACAATTTAAAGCAGTTGCATTAGTATACAGCCAATATATAAAGGCAGCTGAGAAATACTAAAGAAATGCTAGTCTGGTAAAAAAGAATTACACAACCTTCCAAAAGCTTTTAACAGTCCATAGTATGAATGGCGAGGTTTCATGCACTGAGCAATTTAGATGTTAGATGCTGAGAAATACTAATGAGGTCTTCAAGGAAATGCTTCAGTTTGTTTAGTGCAGGTAAGTGACTTTTGCTTTTGCCAAAACCTTCAGCTGAAGTTGCGGCTGTGTCTGGACAGGGCTGAGCGGCGCCCAGCTTTCCGGAAAGCCAGCAGGCTGGGCTCTCCCGACACTGCGTCTCTCTCTGCCTCCCGAACGCCACAGCCGGGATCAACTGCCGAAGTAGAGCCGCGCGCTCTCTGGGCCCGGGGCCGCCACATTCCATGCGGTCGATGAGAAGAGAGAGGAGAAGCTGCTCCTCAAAATCTCTCTGCTCCACAACGGATGAAATAATGTCAGAGTCAGCAGTGTTTGGAAAACAGACTCTCAATTTTTAGCACATTAGCTCATATGGTGCAGGGAACACGATTCCCACACTGCGGTTCTGTTGGTTTTATCCCAGAATGAAGTCTGGCACAGCAGTCCTTACAGGATAAATGAGATCGTAGGTTAGTCTGGAAGGTATTACTGGTTTTGCAGAACATGGAAAACAATAATTGTAGATTTATGCAAATCTGTGGTCTCCTTGCACAGGGCCCATAGACTGTAGCTGCGTCTCCATCTTATAATTCTCTCCGTCCTCCAGCAGGGATCAGACTGTGAATTTGTGGCTCTGTGTACAGACTCGGGGGACCCCAAATGCTTCCTGTCCCATGGCCCTCCCTCGAATCGGACACAGCAACACTTCCGCTTAGTGATAATGAAAGCGTGTCCTCGTTTCACCGCAACAAAGGGGTGTGGAAAGCATTGCTACTGTCCGGAAACCTACAAGGAGCAAAATATTTTCCTGCTTGTTGAAAGGATTTTTTATTTTTTCTGCATCAAAAATACATGTTCTTGCCCTGCGTATGAAAATAGCCAGGATGGAGGAGCACAACCAAAGGAAGGTTCACCTCCCCAAAACATCTTCGAAGGAAGTGCTTCGCGCTGACTGCTCAGCGGGGGTCAACCCACAATGGACTAGAGCCCCATGCTGGGGCAGGAACTGGTGTCAGAGTTTAACTAACCTGGCCAGTCTGTGAGACAGGACAGACAGGATGTTCTGCTCCTGCCAAAGAGCTATTGTGGCACTTGATGAATGACTGACAGCGCACAAAGGCCTTTCTGCCTGCTCTCACCGTAAATATGAGGCTCATGTCAAGAAAGGCCGGCAGTTCTGACCTATGACCTTTGACCAAGCCAGCAGCAGGACTGAACTTTTCCCTTGGAAGCTGGTATGGGGTCATCCAGGGTCAGAGTTCAGAGGGCCTCCTGAGTCAATGAGGGGGGCTGTCAATGTGTCTAATTCCCTGATCATCAGTCAAACAGAAGAGCCCTCTGTATCTTCACGTCTGAGGTGAAGACCTGTGAGGTCTGAGGTACAGCAGTCACAGACATCGAAGAGACACCCACTGACCAAGGTTTTAAGTTGTTTTTTCACAACCTTTTTTTTTAACTGACATATTAATCTGCAATACACAAGTCATTTGCTATATAGTTATTAGGCTGTCATTCTGAAAACATTTCAGACTTTCCTCTTTTTTGTTTAAATATTTTCTCAATTACTCAGTTTAACTTTGAGCCCAGTCACACAATGGGGACACAATTGTAGAACTGTGTAAACAAGGAGTTTAGGGCTGTACCCCTATAACTTCCACACTTTAAAAGCAGACATTTCGCTCAAGACAATGAGTTTCAAGACAACAATGCAACAGATTTTACGTACAAACTCAGACTCACAAACACTCCCCTTGGGGCTGGGGTCCGAATGTGGGAAAAACACACGTTCAGTTTCCTGACAGTCGTCACCTTCTAGTCTGGGGTGTCACAGTAAAATGATTTAACTGGATCTTTTGTGGATTTAATTTCTAGCTGCTTGCAGCCATCTTTCCTGTGCTCAGGAAAACCTGGTATGCTATGGCAACATTCTCAGTTATAAAGTAATAACTTTGGAATTTCATTGCACACTCAAACCCCCAGTGACTAGCAGTCAAACAAATACAGTATATAATCAGATACAACAGAGCTACAAGACTTGAAGCCTGCTTCTCTCAGCAGTCAAAACCTTTCACAGCAGTCGAAACCTTTCACAGTAACAGAGAATTGGCTGACAGGAGCTTCTGTGATTAAATGACTCATTTGTTTTGTCTTACTGGAATTGACCACAGGTTGTTCACCAAATCACAAGATGGTGACTTTCCCCAAGAGCGCGTTGTACACTGGGAGAGGAGAGCAGAGGAGAGAGCTTGCGCTGTCTCTGTGCACAAGGAATGGCAAGAACACGTGTGAGTGTAGCAGCACGCTCTTCAGAGAATGTGGAGCACAGCATGGAATACAGCCCACAGCTGAGGTGCATTCAACAGGCTGAGAGGAACGACACGTCCCAACTCCGAGAGTGCGTGCCAACACTAGATAACAACGTGAGCAGCTCTCCTGCTGAGCTTGTCCATGAGAAGAGAGCAGTGATGGGGCAGGTGAGTCAATTTCCTTGCTTACAAAATCAAGTCTGTCCATGTCTGAAACACCACACCAACTTGCTTTAATTTACCTTGGACCCTATAGAATACTTTATAAAGTGCCTTGTATCAAGTGAGAGCCTTGGGGTGCCGCAGCAGAGTGCTAAGTTGATAGATTGATTAGTTTATTGGTTCATTGGGTTGCTCAGGGTTACGCACAGCGATCAAAAACGAGTCTCTCGCGTGTTTGCAGCTGATGCTGGATGCAGCCAGCTGGGCAGGCTCTGACAGTGCGTCTCGCAGAGGAAGAAACAGAAGTCAGAAAGAAGGGTTGGGGGCTGTAGGTCAGCAGTGGTTCAGCGAATGGACAGGAAATCTTCGAAGGAGAACCTTTGGAATGAAAGAACATGCTTCCGAAGGGCTGAACATGTGGAAACAAAATCAAGAGGGAAAGAGCACAAGGTCAATAGTTACTTCCTTTTCAAAACGGTTTCTTTCAAAGACACATAATCTCTTTCTGGTTAACTCATTGAGTATACCGCTGAGCCCCTCAAGCCTTTCAAGAGACGATGAGCTACTGCTCTCCAAAAGGAACGTGCTGACATTAAAGCAGCTTCTGGTATGGAGGCCCAGGACTGACAGAGCCTTCTGGGGTTTATGCAGGAGAGGGGAGCTCAGCAGTCTGTCTGCTTCAAGAAACGTTAAACCGAGAGCACAGAAAGCTTTTCCCAGGAGACTACAAACCACAGCAGAGAGCCATATTCACCCAAAATGAAAAATATATTCTATGCCCTGCGGAGTTAGGTAATCATTATTAAAACAACCTGTGCAGCTCTGAGAACAGCAAAGAGATTTGTAGCGGAGCTCAGCTGCAGCTTTAAGGGAGCCAGAATGAATAAGCCTGTGTTCCTGATGGTGAGCTGTCCCAGACTGCACTGGACACGAATCTCATCAGAGGAACAGCTCCGGAAACCAGGTGCACTGCCAAAGCACAAAACAGGCTGGCAGCCGGCACAACGATCCAGAACCCTCCAGTGCTTACTGGGCCTCAAGTGGACCTAGGAAAACAGTTAACACACTGTTAAACCCGTTCATCCATAGCTACTGCTGCAGAGACCCAGATGACTTTTTGACTACAGCACAGTCACCCCACCTGTGAGCAAACAGGTTTAAATGTGATCTGAGCTCATTAAGCAAAACCTGGCTCGTCACCTGAAACAGGGTCATGGAAGTAAGACAGGCTTCACCTTGGCTGAAAAAGAAACAGAAACTACCCCCTTCATAAGAGACCTGCATAAAACACACAGTTCTACAGGGTTTACAGGCATGGACACGGTGTACTGGAATGTCTGATAAAAAAAGTTAAAATAGTTATTTTTGAAACATTTCATTATCAGCATAAAGGCTCAGTTGGTTACTATGAAGGCTTTCACATTTTTATGTTTTGCTTTTTAAAAATGTTTATTTTTTGCATCTACTAAAGTGGTTCAGTGCAACATAAACCCTCAAGCCAATTAGGTTCTTGGAAAATTCTCCTCTCTTGGCTGGCCTGGCCTTGAGCAGCCTTCAGGAGCAGCTCTCAGTGCCGCAGGGTGAGGGTCGCTCATTCCTGGCAGCGACAGGACTGTGCTGAACAGGAGGATTCAAACTTCAATGGAGCTGTCGCGGCCAGGGGAGCAGGGAGCCACCGGAGGCATGTTGTACAAGGCCGACTCTGAAGATCGACCGATTTCCTGCCAGCGCTCCTCACTAATGACCACGTCTCTTCTCTCAGAGCGTGCGAGAATGTTAGAGCGATCTGCACTGAGTGAGGAGCTCCAAGAGCACAATTCCAAGGTTTCCTTACATTTCAAGGACTCTGCAGAGCTGCGGATGCCCCACTGACCTCTGTTGTTACATATCACTCAAACCTCCAACACAATATTGTGCCAACACTGTATTCACACTGTACTGTCAGTGCAGCAATGTAACAGAAATGCTAGTTTTTTTTAAAGGTGTATTTACTAGACGTCAGATATAAATCTTACATAAAACTACAGATAATTCTCTGGACGAAAGATATTAGCTCTGGGGGAGAAAAAAATAAATATCCATATTACGTGTTGGGCTCTGTTACTATACATTAGCATTTAAAGCCTTTTCTTGGTTTTAGTATAGAAGGCATGTCAGTTTTTGATTAAAGACATGTTAGTTTTGGTATCAAAGACATCTTCATTTTGGTGGCACGCTACAATGATTCTGATACAAAGCGCCCATTGTTGTGCTAAAGGTTATCCTTATTTCCGAAAGGGAAATTTTGACATTTTATTCAACAGAGAGCTCTCAGTCATCTTAGATCAGATCAGTCTGCCTGGAACTATGGAAAAACTTCTCTCATACAGCTGTCTAGCTGTAAAAGTTTTCTACAAAAAGTGCATCTGCCTGTCTACCAGTTTACTTATTGATCCAACTTGGCTGTCTGTCAGGCAGGTTAACAGACTGACGATGTAATGCTGTACAGAGGGGCTGTAAGTCCCCTTTGGAAAGATTTCTTGTTTTGCATGCTTTACTAACCCACCCTGAGCAGCTCTCACATGTGCTCTCCTGCTCCATATGAGAATCACACAGCACCTGCCCAGACAGGAAGATGACATCAGGCTGGCCTTCTCAGAAACTCCTTCTGACTCCTCTCTTGGAAACTAGAATTGTTTCCAAGACGACTGAAGATTGCTGGGAATTCTGTTATGGAGAAGGAGTTTATTGGAACAACAGTGCTTTTAAGTTTCAGCTTTGGCTAAATCCAAGTGCATTTACAAGAAAACATGAATATATTTACAAAAATAGACAGCCCGGCTTTTTGCTCCAGAACCCAAACAGCCAGGCACTTGGCCTCAGCGCCCCTCTGAGACCACCGGCGTACTTGGAGGTCGGCCTCGCTTGGATGTTCACAGTGTTACTGCCTCCAAGATGGCGATTAACCTCTGCTGCGAGAATCAGTGTGTTCATCAGCGCAGATTAACCCCGCGCCTTGATCCAGACCTGCTGTTCATCACCTGGGGGCTAATAAACACCACCAGACCTGAACACAAGCAGAAAAGCAACACAGGCCCTGCATTCTGATGGAGAGGGGAGGGAGGAAGGCTGTTAAAAGAAAGTCATAACGAGGGGAGACTGATGTTTGGATATTATGCATTCTTGAGCCAGCAGATGGCTTGTTAAGCACTTTATATTTACAGCTTTTCTGACCTCCCCAATAATATCCACCAATATCCACCAATAATCGCTCAATCACTTCAGAACTTTAACTGGTGTCTGGTGTAATAAACGTGATGTGAGGGGTGGGAGTCACTGAACTCCACGTGTGTGTAGCATGGCAGCACACATTAATCTGCATCTCACTGCTATAGATTCCTGCCATACTTGTCATCTCGTGCAGCTGAGCGACCTGGGGCCAGACCAACTGAGCGATGACAATAACTTCTAGGAGTTTAAAAAGTACAGTATGGAAAGGGAATGCTGATCACTCCAAAAGACTACCAAGAAATTCGCACGACCCTCTTGGAATCACCACAAATTACCTTAGTACGCGAGTAAACGCAAGAAAGTAATCCTTAATGTTCCATTTCCATGAGTATTTCAGGTCACTGTCACCCTAGAAATGAGAGAGGCTCAGGCCACACCTGGGATGAGCTCTCAAGGCAGACCAGCGCTGCCACCTTGTCTTCGCTTTGCTGAAAACAGCTGACTGTTTCTCATCCTAGGTCTTCACTTTAAATCAGTTTCCTCTTTCTTTTTTTTTGGCTCTGATTTTTACAACTTTTATTTGGTGGGAACAGCTCCCTGGGCACAGGACACAAGCTCCTCCAGTAAAGCCATAAAACAGGACGACTGCGAGCAGAAACTCATCTGCTCCTGTGGAGCACAGCAAGAGCTCCGCAACGGCTCGGTCTCTGAGCATCACAAAAAATACCAAAAACACAGAAACAGCACTATAAGAGAAGCAAGAGTGAGGATTACAACCATGCATGTCTTTAAACAGATCCTAGGTAATGGTTAAAAAATGCAGTAACATGCAGTAAATCTCCAGTTTACATTGTGCCAAACAAAGCTGTTTCCATGTAATGTCAAATACTCTTGGTTCAGTAATCTGATTTGCATGGCATGTAATCTGGAATACCCACAACTGGAAGAAATGGTTAGAAAGTGGATGGACGGAAGGCGTCTTCTGTCACTGAGCGCACTGCTCTGCCTAAGACAACGCCACTGCAAAGCATAGTACTCGCGCCACACTCCATAACTGTATACCCCCTCATCACGCACTCCAAGATAGCTCTCCCCATCCTCAGCTCATCCTGATTTAACCCATCCTCCCCCTCATCTCCAATGTACACTAAAATTGAAGGTGAAGTAAGCTTACAGAACAGCAGACAATGAAGCAGATGGACTAGCAGACTAATAGGGGAAACATGTTCAATTAGGGCATGCAAATTCCACATATAAACTCTTCACAGTGTAAGATTAATGGCATCATTACAGTGTAAATAAATGATTACCCCCTAATGTTTAATAACAAGGTTGTTCTCATTTACATGTTTTATTGACTGACAGCCTAGCGTGAAGAACTAGTCTGGTATGCATTTATGAAGAGTCACTGTTAACCCTGAAGTGAGGCTTTACTCTGACAGACCTGAAGTCAGGTTCATTATGCATCTCTGACCAGCAGCCGAGACTGTGGGTGCTATGCAGGATATCAGCTATCAGAGCAGTATTAATTGGTCAGGGAAGATAAAAGCTTCCAAGCACAGCGGGCTTAAAATGACTATTATTTGCAAAGGTTTGCACAGACTACAGCCCCATGAAGGTTTACTGCATCACCACGATGGTAAAAGCATGGTGAAAGCACTGTGAAGAGGGGGGGTATACCACCAGGAGGCCTAGTTAATGCTTGCGAAAAACTGCATGAGAACCAACAGAGAAACTACTGGTGTACCAGCAAAAAACGTCACAAGGGAGGCTATTGTAGAGAGAGGTATAAAGACTGATCACCCACCTGCAAACAGGCAGAGTCTCATAATTGATAGGAAGATCCTTTATTGCGTGATATACTGTGGAAAAAAAACCCTGAACAACTGTACACCAACAGTGCTTAACCACTTACAAGATACGCAGGCAGATGTCAAGTCCTGAACAGCGAAGGAATGAGTCTATTTCAGAACTGTACAGGGGCCAAGGAGAGATCAATTTAACACAGGCGTTAAACAGGAAGCTGATCGATGTTAAGTAAAATTATAGCAATGTTTCAAAAGGGGCCTCTACAACACAGGGGCAGCAAAACAGACTTTGCATAGTATCGGGGCAGACTAAACACATCCTGTGCCATGTCTGATTACTGAACAATGCAACAAGTGCCATTTTGCTTTCTCACTAAGTGTTTTAGCACAGTCCAGCACACTGCCAGGGTGAAGCCAGGCGGCCAGGGGAACTGTCACATTCCATTACCGCTCAGCCCGACAGCAGGAGAAAATCTTTTCACCAGCTGTCAATCAGGTCAATTGCAAAAAAACTGAATGAACTAGCCCTCCCAAACACAGAGGTCTCTGCACGTCAGCCAGGCAGCCCCGTATCACGGACGGAGATGCAGACTGACAGCCGCGCCTTGTCACCAAGAAGCGTTGATCTTCCAGGAGTCTGGGGTGCTGGAGGGATGCACCGGTTGATATCCCTGAATCTGGGAAGCTCACACGGCCGCAGAGAGCTCATCCCGGTTAATCCCTGACATCTAAGGGCACAGGACCCGCGTACACCTCTGTGCCAGGTCAGGTGATAACCTCCACTCTCACACACTGCTGCTCCAGGGAGACTACAAGGCATTGCTCGTTTTCACCATTCTCAGCACAACCCAGGCAGGGGCAGCTGTGTGGAGGCTACATGAAGGTAGTGTGAAAAAGTTAAAGGGAAAATCAATGAAAAATTATGTTTTTTTCCCCAATTACTGTAATTTTTGAAGAAACATTTTAATTTTTTGCTAGAGGGAGAATCAACATGTCCCTGTGGGAAGCAGTGTCTGGGTTGCTGCAATTAAATTTGTTTCAACCACTTTCGCAAAAGGTGACCAAAGTGCTTTTACACACACAAAACTGTCCACCACTGGATCCCCCCAGCTGGGATGAGGTCACATCACATGCCTTTGCATTGCAACACGGACGAGCGTGTTTGTTCCACTCGGCATTCCACCCAGGCGTGGTCATACCTCAGCCCAGCACAGTCTCCCTGCTGGGGGCTGTGGTCTTCAGCCAGGCTCCAGGGAGCTTCGCTCAGGCACGGCAGAGGTGTAAGAAATGCTCAGCCAAGAAGTGCACGATCACGAAAAGCAGAAAGCGCAGGAATCTGTCTGAAAGGGTTTCAGGACTGACCCAATCTTCATCTGGCACTGATTAAATCCGGCATATGCAACTAAGGTAAGATGTTGTTAAGCAGAACGGTATCATGCTTTTTCCACATTCCTTTAGTGTACCGTGAGAAATATTCACCCACTGTTAAAAGATTCCCTTTACTACTCTGGGGATGAATGAAAAGTGAAAAAAAAATTAACTCTTACAGCTCTTTCCTGTCCTTCACCTGACTACCTGAGTATCAGGCCTGTGCCTGTGCCTGTCCCACATACGGCTAAGAACAGTTAATAAGGTACTGCAAAGCAAAGATACCGCACAGCTGACCAGTATCAAACCACGCCGACACATCTGAGCACGCACAGCCAGCAAACCCTCTCAGTGACAAAGCACTGGGATTCATGCACTATTCCTGTTAAACCACGCGGATGTGATCTCAACTTTTCATTGCAAACTGACATGTAAATAATTAAAACTGCATTTTCTTTTTAAGAGTATATTTTTTAAAGCAGAAAGATGCTTTCATTGAGCAGGCATGCAGAAAATATTAAACACCGAACAATGAAAAATAACAGTTTGACGTTCACTAATAGTGTGAATAAAACGGACCCGAAGACTTCTGAAGACCAGTGGTTTTACTTTAACATACTAGTGTCCTAATGCAAGGTGACGCGCTGGGCAGCAATCAGATCTCAACGAGGGACACAGGGTGTCAGACTGGCTTCAGTACAAAGACGAAAGAAACAGAAAGAACAAAGGGAAAGGAATATGAGCGCAAGCAGCACCAATTACCGAAGCTGCCTCAGAGGGCATGGGGTCTAGAGAGCTAATAATCTAAGGCAGAGGATCAGCACAAAGGTCCTGAACCTTGTTATTCTGTTGCCCCTGGGGTGCCAGTCAGGGGGGTTGGATTTTTTAGCCTCCAGTTTTATGTGGAACAAAGAAACAGCAGTCAGTCATTAAGGTAATCATTGGCGCTGTCTTTCAAGATGACCTCATCCAGCCACCATCAATCAATCTCTGGCTCGCCAAACAGCCTGTGCTTCTCGTGAAACGGAGCAGAGCTTTATCAGATTTGGGAGGGAGCCCGGCTATGAGGGGGTTTAATGCAGAGCGCCTCCAAATACTACTGCCCTGCTTATACTAGTTGACTCATACTGTGGTGAGAACATCTGTGCTAAGCCATTTCACTTCACCCAAACAGTCTACAAGTTCTCCAAAACCCTAAGTAGAGTATATACTTTCACATCAGAGCAGGGCTTGCAGCACTGCAGTGCATTACTGATGTGTTGCGATCACAACAGTGTGATATTAATGCGGTCACAAGCACAATGTGACTCCTAACTCCACACACTAGCTTACCAGGTAATCTCATTTTTTACAAAGACTTTTTTCCTTCTTACTGATCCTTCTATTTCAGAAGTACAGAAGCAGAATCGCCATTACCAGTTATGGCTTTGGAAAGCAGGTGGCCGGTGCCATCTTCTGTGTCTGATGCCACGTTCTGGTTTCTGCGGCCAGCCCAGGCGCTCGAGACGTCCCGGCTGAAGGGCGGGAAGAAGTTTGGACCCCACTGCCTGCGGGTCAGCATCTCAAGGAGTCAGTGACACTGTGTGGGCTTTCCAGCGACACACTGAGGACTGCAGGTACACAGAACCATTTGTGGACAGCAGCAAGGAGTCCTGTGTTATACAGCAGTTCTTTTCAGAAAATACTGCGCAGGCTAACCCGGGGGGGGGGCAAGAACGCTGAGGTACAGAGATGGCCACCCCCAGGTGCTGGGCTGGGAATCTGCCGGGGCAAGTGGCACTAGGGTGCAACTCAGCCTGACATACCCAGAGCCCTTACAGTACTGTCTGAATACTCAAACACTCCAAAGGTCAGTCAGGGAGGATGCATTATCGTGACACAACGCCGGAGAAGGACCAAAGCAAAGCCCTTCTCACCCAACAGTCTGCTTTAAAACCACACCTTCATCCAGAGCCGCCCAGCAAGGCCCCGCCGCAGAGGGTGTGAACACAGCTGGGAAAGAAAAGGCCCTAGAGACCAGCTGGAGTCCTGCATCTTTCAGCACTCGGCCTGTGACTGGAGCGGCCCAGAGACTGGCCTCAGCCCCTCGTCTTCACAGCTCTGCGGCACGAGAGCCCCTCTGCTCAAGCGTCCGGGGGGCAGCGGTGCTCTCCCAGGCTTGTTTCTGCCTTCCAGGGGCCTTCTGAAGACCGAGCAGGGAGCGGAAGACTCGGGGAAATAAAACCATGGGCAGTGTTCCCTGACTTGGCAGGCGTGAAGGATTTAAGTGTAGGTAAACAAGAAAAACGAGACAGCAAACATTCCTGGCAACACAAAACTGCCAGTTCTATAAAAACAAATTATTCCTCTTTGTCAAATTAAAGTAAAGCCAGCAGGGAAACATGTAAAATGTATTCAGGGAAAAATGCTTCCAGTTACCACATAAATCCTGGATGCAGAAAGAGATTATGGAACATTAAACACCCACAACAACAATGGCTACTTTCAGAGCTCATGTCAGCTTTTACTGAAGTCTCTGGTGGGTTTCTGCCAGTAGAAAACTTTCTAGCTTAACTGGAGAAGGGCTGAAAAGCCATAATGCCATGAATAAACAAGAAGGGCTTACATGATCTAATAATAAAACTCAATACCAAAAGAATAATAAGATAAGCATTTTTACAACGTGACACATACTTTATTCAGATCTGTAAACTACAACGTACTCTGTCATGCTCTGTTCAAACAGCTCAAGACTGGGCTCACTGAGCCTCTGATTTTTCTAACAGACAAGAAACAAGGTAAAAAAAAGTCAAAGGATGCTACTTTAAATCAGAGTCTAAAGAGCATGTGGGGGGAAATGCACCATTTAATTGTAATATGACAATTTATTACTTTTATAACTTAATCCTGTCAGCATGGACAACGGGTCCAGCATGAAGCTGTGGATCCTCCGCCAGTCTCTACAGCACTTCACAGTGCCGCTGAATGACCTTTTCCGCACCTCCCGCACGCGCTCGTGCAGCGGTGGGTACCCCTGGGTACCCCTCAGCAAAACAGCACACAGACACAGGGCTCCAGCAGCAGAGGCACCACGCTGGGGAGATGCGGCAGCACACAGCCGGCCCTCCGTCGCTCCTCACACTCGCACAATGGCTCCTTGTCGGAACACAATTCCCACCTGGAGGAAGAGGCTCAGCGAAGCTGAACTGGAAGGAGGACTTCTTTGTTTTGGGGTGGGGGGGGGAGAGTCTCTCTCTTGCGCAGGCCAGAGAGAAGGCCCCACGCGATCCTCTCTTTTGCACAGCTGCAGGTTTCCAGGAGAGCAGAGACGTGTCAGCTGGCAGCGAAAGCTTAGCACTGACTGCTAAGGGTCACACAGGCGCTGGGTGTCAGGGACTGATTTAGCAGCACCGATGACCTGCTACCAAAATGTACCACTTCATATGTGCACCAGGGAAGTTCCTTAGCTGTGAAAGCCAAGTGTTAGATCAATGCATACTTGAGAGACTAGCTTTGTTTTCCTGCTTACAGTAATACTGATTAATTACTATTCTATTCACAAATAGATTACATCATCTGTTTCAAAACATCCTTTCATGTGATAACTGCATAATAAGTTTCCTCGACATGTTCCAGATTACACAGACTTCTATCCCAAAATGGAATAAAAAATTAGAATAGTATTTGGGCTTAAGGCCTGTGTTTACACTGATGGTCCCGAAATCTCCCTCCCTCTGCGATGACCTCACCTCTGAAATATCCTCCTTTTAGCCCCGTCTCTGTGTTTGTCTTTCCTGATCTCCACAATGGTCCTCTGCACTCACACAGGACAGCTCCAAGAGCTTTTAGCTCCTGTTCAGAGCCTCCTGTTACTTCTCTTAACAGGCTCAATGTCCAAAGCAACATGCGACCAATAATTTTTTTTTCTTTTCCAAGACAAGAAGGCTTTAATCAGGTTTCAAAACAGCCCCAAGTTATTAATGCTTGTTTTTTTGGTCCAAATAGCGTGCACATTCTGCAACAAGTGAAAAACATGAAAAGCAGTCTTTTTATGCTCATGAAAGCTTGGAGGAATGAATAGATTACTATCGATAATCAACTCCCTTTTCTCAGGAAAACAATTTGCTGTAATCACCAGTTCAATTTTTTAAAAACAGTTAAGAAGTAATAAAGAAAACCTTGTACCTCTTGAAACTTGAAATCTTGTACAGTACTTCTTTCTAAATACTATCAAGCATTCAGCAATGAATGCTTTTCTGCGGCTTTATAAAACCTTTTCCAAAATCAGCAGACAAACATTTAATAAGCGAAATAACCTTCACATTTTCCTCTATCCTATCTATTCTCTTCTCAGACTTGTTCATATTCATTAGACAAGCTGCTGCTCAAAAATAGTCAACTAATTCATCACTGCTTTCATCAGATAGTTTAATAAGTAAAAAGGACATTTAAGCCTCGACATCAAAAGAAGGTGGTATGACCCTTAAGTGCTTAAATTCTCTTAACTGCTCCTGTTACCTGGCCAGCCTTTCCTTCTTAATGGTCTTTTTCATTGTCTTTAAAATGTCACAAGGCATTGTGACAACCAGTGAGTTAATAGAGTAAATCTGTAAACAGTTAACCTAAGGAGCCAAATATAGTCTGCAATAAGCTCCCAGAATCTTTCTTCTTTTGATACGGAATTAACAATTTCTTGTTACCCTCCTGGACCTCTGGGCCAGTCAGCCATTGTTAAATCTAGCTCATTGATATGATGGAAATTCTGTACCAGCATGAGATACACAGGTTCAGGGCACGCCTACCTCTGACGTGCTCCTGACACACTGCTAACCTTCCACACTGCAAGCCCCACAGAGCAGGCGCTGACTGGAGCACTGATGCAGTTTACACTAACAAACCTGTAAAGCTCACATGCACACAACAAATCCCAGACAACACTGTGACCCTTAACAAAAGAGAACACAAAAGTTCCTATAGAAAAGCCTTGATTTTTAAAAGAAACCTGCAGGTTTTCCAAAGGTTATCATCATAAGGGATGTTAAAAGTTTTGTTTTTTGGTTTGGCTATTCAAAGAAATCTTAAACCCCGGAGGTCTGCTCTGTGTTACTCTGATTAAAAGTAGTGCATCCACTTCCAAATACGTCACCTGTTTGACAACTCCAGTTTGCCCTTCCTTGACTTCAGCTGCTAAATGTCAGAATTCGCAGTGTTTGAAAGGAGCCCAGGTTGTAAGAGACGGTGCGCGTGCGCTCCGTTCCCTTCGGCACGGCCCTGAGCTAGCACTGTCCACTGCCGCCAGACACCCTGGCCTTTTCAACTCTGCTGGCCAGACGGTTAATCTCGTATGAATGGAAACAGGCTGCTTCCTCTCCTGGTACAGAAACACAGCGCCCCTTCCCCCATCCTCTTCACTCCCCACTGTGCCAGAACCGACCTGATTCTCAGTCCCTCACACAGCCAGAACATGAGCCTCAACACTCTGCAGTAGAAACACTGCAAAAGAGACACAAAACTGTGGAAGACTGGCTGTTGCCAAGGTACCAAGGCCCTGCAACATGGGATTACTCTTAAATAATCCGGGAGCATGGAAAATTCTAAGAAACATGCACATACACGAATGAGCCTTGACTATTTTTTCTACAAGTTAAGATTTTGTGTCATTTTGTGGGCCTGACATGGAAAACATGATGTTGCATGATGATCAGACTGATCTTGTTCTTGACTGATGTTTAGAGCCAAAAAGAAAACAGGCGTATTAAGACTTTAGCAGTGAATGATCACAGTTGAGTGAGTGAACACAGTTACAGGACTTTCACCAGCTATTTATTACTTACAAATCTTTATGTTTAATAAGTGCACAGTAGATTATACTGTACCTCTTTATCTCTGTAATGCCTTGTAGTGGGTCCGTTTTCAGTGTGCTTCCTCATCTGAGACAAATATCGACTCATTTACAAAGTGGATTCATTTGGGAAAAACTACCAGAGGCTTCTCCATGACATTGCAAATGACTGCTGCTAATAATCATCTCCTAAAATGCTTCAACGGAGCACAGATTAATTACCAAAGCCACAAGAGGCAGCTGTAACACATTAAAAGCGAAAATCCTACTTTTCTCCTTGTGGCCCATCTCTGTTTCTAATGCTTTGATTACACAATGTTGATACTCCAAAAGAAAATATTCAGCTGAAAGGCTGATCTCTGTGCCTGCACCTGTTCTGGATTAGTGATGGAAAAAGGAATCGATCAAGAGTCTGCTGTTAATCATGAAGACATCCTCATCCAATCACAGCAATGTGTTCCACCAATCAAACAGCCATTCAACCCACCCAATTTACCCCCATTCCAGAACGATTTCTGCAAAGGAATGTCTTTAACTACTGGCAGGAACAGCATCAGAAGAAAAAAGCAAATCTCTCAGGCATCAGACAATGTGCATGTTCTGAGGGAAAAAAAGATGCTAGAATTACTCAGCTTCTTCTTAGATCCAAAACGCTTACACGAACTACTCTACAGACTGCAGGTGTTCGTTCAGTGAAAGAAGCTTTTGTGTCCACTTCTCAGTATGTCTTCATCAACACGGCAGGTCACAGGCAAGAGGAGACCTTCAGGCCCATCAAGCTTGTTTCATTGCTACTATACGTAGGATCTTACGATCTCATCCAGCTGCTGCTTGAAAGATGAAATGTACGGAATTATAACTGAAACATTCTTGGCATTTGTAACAGAACTCTCATCTAGCAATCAACGTGCAGAGCCAGGCCAGACTGGACCCAAACTCGGCCCCGGCTCTCCATGGGTAGAATGGGTAGAAGCCCGAAGCTCTGGAAAACCGAAACACACAAAAACATTTTGGAATATTCCACTGGCGGGCAGAAAGGTTGTCTTAATTTCAGGGCCAGGTTTCTTCTAGGAACTGCAGACAGGAGGAACTGTGTCTCTATCTCAGCTCGTCTTTTTCTAACTGCCCAGCCTGAGTCAGAGCAAAAGCACATACTGTACGCAGGGTAAGAAGTGGCAAACTTAAGAAGGGCCCTGAGGCACTGCTGTTATGCTGAGAGTTTGGAGAGGCAGGTCAGGCCCTCTATGTGTCACATTTAGCAAAAAAACACCTTACAAGCCCTTAGGCTGTAGGAGCGTACACCAGACAGAGAGAAAACCAGCCCCTCTGGAGAGAGCAGCGCTTCCTCCTCACAGAGGTGCCCCGACTGTTCGCTTTGCACACCGTCTCAGGGGGGCCAATGATTTGATCACAATAGTGCAAGATGTGCTTCCGTCTTCGCACACTGTTACCATCACCATTCTTGTCCTTCTAGATCCAACAGCAGCATTTGATATCACCGAATGACAAATAGCAATTAATCAATTAGAAATCGAAGTCAGCCTCCCTGGCTGTGTCCTCCCCGGGTTCAAATTGTGCCAAACAAATAGATCCCAGCACACACAGATAAACAGCCCTGTCATATTTCTCACATTACATGTGGAGTCCTGCAAGGCTCTCTGCTCGGACCTACACTGCTTTCCCTACACCTGCTTCTACAGGGGGACTTAATCAGGAAACGTATGGTAACCTTTCACTGTTATTCTGCTGGCACACTGCTGTCTGCTGTCTATCCTCCTGTCTAGCTTGAGATAAAAAAACTGGATTACTAGTAAGTTCCCTATATTAAATTAAAATAAAATGGAGATTTTACGATCAGGGTGAACTAAATCTAGAAGCTATAGTCTTAGCCCTAGTGCATTAATATGTAATCTGTGGGTACTATTTAATTAAGAACTCGTTTGATGCACAAGTAAAAAACCTATGTCTCAGCCATAATGTAAATTTCCAGTATTTCTGCATTTTCTCTAAACATTTTTTCCCATCCAGTGACTGTACCACACATTGTCATCTTTTCCCCTGCTGCCTGGAATCGTCCTGGGACACTTGGGCTGACGCCTGCGACATCAGAACTTGGAACGCCGACCCTGGAAACCAGAGCCTCTTCCCTTGGAGAACCCTGTGGACCATCCCAGGACGGCAGGATACCAGCCCAAGACTTGACCTATTTAAACTGATGCATGACAGACCCATGGCCTAGAGGGCTTGGGACTCCCAGAGGCTTCTTTCCTCACTCTGGGAGTTTTGGTTTTGCTCTCCTCTGTGCCCAGCGGCTAACAGTGATGAAACCGTTTACCGCTCAAGAAATCTGTCCGGAGCTCTGCGGCAAAAGTGTGGCTGTGAAGGAAGCTGGAGCGAACAAAAGGATTTATTGATTTGGCCGATTTAATTAACGGTGCGTCTGCCACTAGCGGCTCCAAAGCCGAAGCCACAAGCCACAGGCTCCCCTGCACCGTAGCGAGCGGTGACCTCACCGGGGACGTCTGCCTGCAACCGCGCGAGACACCGCTCTCCCAGACGACCACGGGGCAAGCGTGCAGGAGCACAATGGATAATCGCTTGATTGGAGTCAATAAGGAAGCGCAGCCTTCATGTATGCCCAATCCACTTTTGATTTACTGTCTGTGTTTACATAATTTTTTTTTACAACTAAGTGGCGCTCTCCCTTCAAAGACTGATGCCAGGAATGGTTCCCCTTTCATTAGGAAAAAACAGCACATGAAGGCTTGGCCCGGAATCAGAGCTCTTTAAACGAAATGTTTTCAAAATACACAGCGCAAACCAGGAGTCTTACAGTACTCTCCTTTATAAGTCATAATTGAATTTGCTTTTCATTACAGGTATCAAGTCCAGTAATTGTTCCTTGTTCGGGGTGTGCAAATGTGTGGCTGAATTTAAATCCTCTGCAGAGTTCATAAACGTGTGTATCTGGGCAAATATTGATCCCACAAGCCATGTCTCATGGAAATCATGTTCATGCTTTAAAAGTTGCGTTTCCCCTGGGCCTTACTTTCCTTTTAACAGCCTTTGCATTTCTCCCGATTTCAAAACAGCAAGTCAGCTTCATGTTCTGTGAGGTAAACCTGCCTCTATAGGAAAGAAACACTTGAAAGAATGTTAATTTGGCCCATACTAGAAACTCATGATTAGGCAAGAATTAAGACTAGCATTTCTGTAATGTGAAATACAGTATTATACACACCTGCAAATTGCTCATTTCAGTTCACTTCTAACTGTTATTAAAAGTTTAGTTTGATAAGAGATGAAATGTTGACAGATTGGGTGTACAAAAATTAACTTCCAAAATTACATTTCTGTACAGGTAGATAACAGCTCAAACAACTGCAAGGTAAGAGAGACTGAAATGGATTTGCTGTACACAGAGGTGTCATGAATGATGGCTCTGGATGGACAGAGATTCCAAAACACTGACACAGAAAACGCAGCAAGGCTTCAATTTCCAGAGCAGTACTGCCCAAAGTAAGAAGAGGAGCAAATCTGAAAGCTCTGGGGTGGCGGCGTTGCCACCATGCTGGACACACCTGTGGCCAGGAGCTCCCTCACTGAGGTACAGAACAGCTGAACGCACCGTGAGGAGAGCAGAAGCGCTGCAGCACGCTTCTCACAATGACATCTCAGCACAGAGCTGCAGCTCAGTGCAAACATACTGTTCACACCTTTACATTCTCACTCTTCATGGACTCCATGTGCCGCAGTACAACAACCCTACAGAACGATCTCTGCGAGAGAAAAGGTACGCAGCTCAGGGGCCGGGCCTGTCCTGGCTGTGGACAGGAATGGCCCAGCAGAATCGCCGCTCAAACAATTTGTTAATTTTTTTTTAAATAGCTTTCCCGCACTTTTCGGTGAAGCCCCTGAGACTTTTTGGAATGAGAAGAGAAACATGTTGTCTGCAGCCTTCCAGGCCCACATCTGGACAGTCCTGGATTCACTGAACAAGTTACAGGCCAAAGCTAAGTGGGTTACTGTATTTGTAACCTTGTCAACTGAAGATGAATTTACGAAGTGCTGCATTTTTCACCCACTGATAGGGAAAGTGAGCCGGTATCAGATCATCATGAGACGGGTTAGTTTCACTTACTGATGTCTTGTTGCCACAGTAATTCTGCTCAGTACGAGAGGAACCGCAGGTTCAGACATGTGGTGTCTGTGCTTGGATGAGGAGCCAGTGGTGCAAAGCTACAGTCTCTGGGATTATGACTGAATCCCTATAAAAGGAGATGACCTATTGGTTCCATTGGCACAGGCTAAACTCATCAAGCCAGAGACCCACCTGAAACCCGTCTGCCCTGAGCTCGCCCCGTCTGCCCCAGCCTGAATGCCCGGATCAGCCTCGTATCCGCAACACACTGAAGCAGGTCAGACCCCAGGGAGACCTCAGGCTTACGACACCCTCTAAAAATCGCACCAGTGAAGTTCCCACTCGGAAGAAGGGAGAAGAAAAGACTGCACACCGCTGCCATGGAAACACACAACACCGAGAAACATGTTTTACAACCGAATCAATCAAATTTGTCGCTTCCCCTTTCAGCAGAAGATTTACTTGGAGCTAGTATTGAGTGGACAATGTATTCCAGAAACAATGAAGTCAATTATCACCATTAATACAAAGGAACAAGTAAAGGTTCATTCCATGCTGAAAAGAGAAGAAAAGAAACAACTATTCGGCTACGGAGCCTTCTTCAGGTGTCAATGAATACAAGTACACAAGTGAACAATTAATGCAGGGATGCCAGATGGCTAATTGGTTCACTCTAGGTGGAGGTATCTAACTGTACCATCACTCACACAGGCCTGACATTCAAGCAACAATGCAGACGGCAAAAGGGACATTAAAGTAAGTCCAGTCCTTAGGTCAAATGAGTTCATTTTGCCAATGTATAGAGGTATCACATCCTTAGTCATGAAAGACCGAAACGGCGCCGTTCCCCAGCTGATCTCGGGATGTGCCTGCCGTGCTCTGCAACGAGCGCCCAGGGAACAGTGAGGAAACGGCAAAACATGACAGAGGAATGCAGGGGAACGCACTTCACAAGCCTGCTGCTCTCTGCTGAGGGCGGCACACGGAGCTGCTGAGCTCTTCCTCGGCTCCCCTGTCCGGGGGCTTCCCTGCCAAGCCCCCCAAGACAGTGGTGTCACACGCCCGCTCAGCCCTGGCTGCCGTGACATCACCGTGCCCCGCGCTGCTGCTGCTGCTGCTGCTGCAGCTGGCTGGTCAGGCGGCAAACAGCTGTGGCGGCAGGAGGGGAGGAGGGGGGCCGGGGGGCTGGAGCCGGTGTCTTTGTGCCAGGGGGAGGGGAAGGGGAGGACTCAGCCGCAGCTCGGCTGCTTGCTCAGACTGTGCGCTGGAGCTCTTTTCTAGCAGGCGAGTGCGCTGCTAGAGGGAAAGAAAAAAAGAAAACAAGAGGAAGGTGGGGGGGGGGGGACTCTGCAGCTCAAAAAAGACTGACTCTCCGAGCTGTGGAGCAGAAGTGATGGACTCTGCGCCAGGAGGCCAGCAAGCCGCAGCTCCAGGGCTCTGTACAGCAGCACACTGCTGAAGGCTGGCCATGCAGCAACATTGAAGAGCCACATCTTTCGGCAAACTCCAGCAAAGAGAAATACACAGCACGTTTAGGACATTTTAGAGTATTTATCTACTGATCTATTCCCAGAAGAAAAGAACAAGGCTTCCCTTCATGCCTGCAGGATCATAGAGCGGTCACAGAGATTCGAGTCGTCTCTGGGGCTGCATCCAGAGCCCGTGTGGGTGTCCAGGGTCTGAAGGCTTCGGACAGCTGACCACCACCAGCAGCGGCGGCAGGCAGACAGAGGAAGAGCGAATTCCAGGATCAGCCTCCACCACTGGGATGACATTTTTCCCTGAGGCTTTTCGGACAGTACTGGAAGGACAGCAGAGGATCTAAAGGGAAAACTTATCTGGTAAGGACAATTCAGCTCCTGCGGAGCAAAGAGCTTCACTTTCAGATGAGTGCCTTGTGCCTTTAAAAATCAGCTGTGGCAACAGAGCCCTGCTTATCACACAGCATGCTTCTGAGTTAAACTTCAAAGCTGAACTGCCTGTTTGAGCATTACAAAGTTTTATCTCTTATTGCTTATAACTGATTGCTTTTTGCTTACATTATCATGTTACTTTTTATACATTGTTATTATAATATAGCCATTCATGCTGGACTGTGGAATTAGTCTCTATTGGGAACCCCAGCGTTCACATACAAATCGGAATCTACAGTGAAAAGTTTATTATCTCAAGCAATTTCCTTTAGCCACAGGCAAAACGATTGAACTCGGCTGTAGAATCTGGGTTTTGCCGAGTGGATCATGAGGCTTTCACTGCAGTGTGTGAAGTGCAAACCGGGATACTCGTTAGGTCAGTCCATGTTCATCCCGAGAATTCCCAGTGGCACGGAAAGGAAAGACAAGAGGCTGCCACCCGAGAGTCTGGGCACACAGCAGTGTGAGCCTTCAGCTCCAGGCGTTCACCCAGGCCTGAGCACTAGCCACTACAGCACAGCGCAGGGGAAAACTGACAATACGCGTCTCGTATCCCATTCCGAATGTGGAGACATATTTTAGTTCAGAAAGTATTCAAGTATCAAATAGGACTTAAACAGAAACCATGATATGGGCAATCTTAGATAGGTCTTCACCTTCTAACAACAATGATTTCTCCACACATAAGCAGCAACAGTAAAAAACTATTTTCATCTGACCAGGCAGGAAGATGCCACAGTGCAGGATAACGCTCTCCCGTATCGCAGGAAACAGGCGAAGCCGGAGCGGCAGGAGAAAGAGGCTGCTGAATCTCAGCTTTGTTTCGGCTGCCAGCGCAGTCTGGACAAGCAGGGTCTGAGAGTGGATGTCTGAGCTTATAGAAAACAATCCCTGCACCACGCAGGGGGCTGCATGCTTCTAATAAGACGCATATGACTGACACTGGGCAGGGGATTAGGGCAGAATCTCGCTTGGCCAACAAATCACTTCGTTTTAATATCTGCGTAAAAGAAAGAGTACTAAACTAAGCCCTCAAAAACACCCCGAGACAGTCAAAACAAAACGGACAAGATAATTGGAATTCTTTTCTTGCTTAAAACATTTCCTATTTAGACACATGAACAACCCCCAACAAGCTAATTCCTCCTTATTCCATGTGTCCTGGGAAAGCAGACATTTCCCTGAAGTTTCATCAGCTCTGGACACAGAGGAGCTGTGAAACACTTCCTCTGGCATTAAAACTACAACAGCAGCAGAGGTGTCAAGAAAACCATAAATAAGCTGTGAAAGGTGTAACGAAACTGCCATCTGTGCCCACAGTCGCCAGTAGAGTTCAGAACCCAACAATGACCCACAGACGGCAGCTCACAGCTCCAACCAAGCAGCCCACAGGCACAGCTAAGCTGAAAGTCCGAAATAAATATCTGGGAAGCAATCTACAGAAAATGCAAGGGCTATAAATAAAAACATCATCCTATACTGAAGAAACTACTGTTGTTGATGTTTCTGATTTTATTAGGACGGGTAGTACTTATTATCATTAATATTAATGGGGCTTACTAATGTTCACAACCGCCTGCGATAAAAGCTACAGAAGATGAGAAAAGCAGGGGTAAATAATGCATGACTAGGGGAGATTACTGCTGGGAACATGCGTGACTTTAAAAGCTTTACAGCAGTATTCCAGTCCAGCTACTGTACATCACCCAGCTCTGGCAGCGGCATGCTTTCAACATGATTAACAGAAAAGACAGCTCATGGTACTGACGGCTCCCAGGCTCCGGAAAACCGCGCACATATTACTGCTCAGTACATTTACGTTCATTCTGTCCAAAATTCCCTACACAGGCACAGATCAGAGGCCTGCCCTGCTCTCCGCCCACTCTCTCTATTCAGGTCTGGGGATGAGAAGCGGCGTGCACTTAGCCAGCCTGTTGCAGGGCTCACTCTAATGAGGTGCCCAGGAATGCGAGGAATGCCAGGCTAGCACCGAAAAACGAGCCGAGGTGCTGTGGGCGGCCCGCACAGGCACAGCCGGAGTCACCGGGCGTGCACTCCTAATTGCCGTGTTTAGGCTGGAGACTCGACACCACGACAAGGTGTCATACAAGCCCGGGCACACTCGTAGGATTGGGTAGGATTTACAGGTTGTTAAACGTAAGTCAGCGAAAATCCTGGTATCTTTTTTTCATATACCGGACTACAATAGGCAAGTCTGCAAATTTTGCTCATAATGCTGAAATGCATTTACTCCCACTTTCCTTCAGAAGGAGAGCTTGAGACGTCTCCCCCAGGACTGCAGCAGCCTAGCACTACAGACTACAAACGGCAGACCAGATTACTCTCTCTCTCCGAGGCCTGAGCGCCTCAGCCCCCCCTCGCAGCCGCGTACTGCCTGTCAATGTCGATCATGTCAGGGCCGGCGTGAGACCAGTATACCCTTCTGGGCCTGGGAGTGTGCAGAGCTCTCCTTGTTGAAACGCACTGACATGGGCTTTATCCAGAGGGGATACATGTGCCAGCCTCTAGCCAATGTGGGCTGCTGTATGGAAATGCACACACATTTTCCACGGAGGGGGAGGAGACTCCAGGCCATATCCCAGTCTCTCGGGGCTTTAGCAATTTTACACAAAATCGCCTTCAGACAATGTCTTTACTGTTGCGCAAGAGGAAAGTATGGTTTCTCCCAATGAGAGACTATCTTATGATGATACAGTGGCTCCTCATCGCCCCCCCCTGGGGGCAGCCCTTTGGTATCTGGACATCAGACACTTTTTGTTAATTCTTTCTGTGCCTTATATTACAATTTTGTAGCCATTGCCTGTGAAAAGAAGTATAAAAAATGCAAACCCTTACACACTGCTTCTGTTTTCAGAGCAGTGTGTACTGTATTGCGAAAGCCTGATCTAAGAGTTCTCAGCCCTAAAAGAGAGGTTTTCCTGCAGATTCCCCCGGCCCTTCCCTTCATTTCTTCAACTGAAACAGAAGACAGGGCTCAAGAGGAAACCACGATTACGTTTTCAAAAACATGTTTCTTTGTAAAAGACCTTGGTTTTTTGTCCTAGTACAAAACTGGAGAGCTCTCCCGAGCACTGTAAGCTCTCCCACAGCACGCAGAGCAGAAGTGTTGCTCTTCGCTCTCGTCTCGCCCGACATGCGACTGCACTGCTCTGGCCCCCACCAGGGGTGCCAGGGCCCCGAAAGGGCCACGCTCGGTGTTGGGGCTGCAGGAAGGGGCCGCTCAGCAGAGCGCTGTAGAAATGGAGCTTTGGTGTTCGTGCAGCTCGAACCCCAGCACAACTCAACTGCTAAACACAAAACCCCTCTGTGCCTGAGCACGACCTGACTGACGATTTTAAATTGCGTTAATAAGAATTTTGACGCCGTTGTTAATTAAAATGGCTTTAATCAACAATAGTGTTGTTACCGTTTTTTCTTGATGTCGTCTCAAAAGAACCTTTTAAAAACGAAGGGGTTCTTGCAGGCAATCGAATGAGTCAATGTAGAGTCACAGAGAAACAGCGGGCTGAAGAAAACCTTCTGTGCAGCTACCACAATATTAAAATCTCCTGTAGCGTGTCATACACAGACATTTCCACCGGTTTAAAGTTATTCAGTGCTCCTTGCTTACTGCTTGCCTGCCAGAGCCCTGGGCACATGGGCAGCTCTCCAAGGGAACAGCAGACCAGTCTGCACTGACTGCTGCCGAGAGACTTGCAGACAGAACCGTGCATTTCTGCACTCCAGGTCTGCACTGCCAGCCACCGAGGAGATCCACAGAAACAAGAAAAAAATCCAGATCATACCGACTGCATGTCCTTGTGCTTCATCCTAAATTCATTGCTGGAGATCAAGCCAGGGTGAATTATGCAATTCCCTAATCCTTAAAAAATGAAGAAAGCACTCTTAATTCCTCCCTCATCGGCAGGCTCGTGTTTCCTCAGGGAAGATGGAAACCCAAACAAACGGGCCCAGAGTTACAGGATCTCTGATCTAAGACCTGGAATCGGACTGCAGGCCCCATGTGAGGGACAATGTCACGAAGAATGGGCAGCAGAACCAGAACTGGGATTCCATTGTAGACGCACACACTCCCTCTTCCAGCAGGGCTGCTGGAAGCACGCATGACACAGTGCTGATTGTTGCTATGAGGCGAAGCCCCCACTCTGGATGCCGGGCTGCTGCTGGGCTAGCACTGGGACGGACGGCTGGCGGAGGGGGGGCTTTCGCACGGGAGGTGGCGCCCAGAACAGAAGGGGGGCTGCGGTTCTTGTTCGATCAACAGGACGCATCAGACAGAGCCGCAGAGGTGCTGAGGGGGCTGCACTGCTCTGCCCCTCACAGCTGGTCTGAATTAGGGAGCCCCCTAGGTTGTTGGTGGGGGGCATGTCATCATTACACAGTCCCAGTTTTATTTTTCCTTCCCCTTCCAAGAGCATAACATCCCATAAAACCGTTGCCTGCGGCTGACTTCCTAATAAAGCACCCACTCTTTGAAATTCTTCTGAAAACAAGCACGGCGACCTGCGTCTTTTATCCCCAGCAACGCTCTGCTTGGTCAGCAGGGATTCGAGGAGCCGTGACGCACGGGCCCGGCGTGGCAGCGACGTGGACGAGCGGAGCCTGTCCTGCTGCGCGCTCCCGGGGCAGCGCGTTAGGAGCTCTCCCTGGGGCACGTCCAGGGGTCTCATCTCCACAAACACAGGACCAAATCAGTGAGTCCAGCACTCAGACTAGCGCCTGCACTGAGGACGAGCAACTAGAGACAAGAGAAAGCCAGTGTGGACACAAAGGCAAGGACTCAGACCCCCTTAGCTGGACTGCTATTGCGAGAGCGATGATGGGGTGGAGGGAGGGGTGCAGAACAACCAAACTCGGGAGGAGTGTTCGGTATCCTGGGGGTGGCATTTAATTAGAATTGGGCGATCAACCTAGATACAACCTGGTAATTACCTTCTGCTTCTAGAACAGGAAGAACAGACGATTGGTGTAGGACAAAAGCACTCAGGAGACGGCGGTAATGTGGTGGCATCACAACGTGTGTGTGTCTGTAGCCGAGAGCAATCCCAGGATACACTGGGGCACATGGAGCTCTTGCTTCACTGCTTGGAACTTCGACAAACAGCTCCATTAGGCTGAAAATATACTCACTAAAAAATGACAAGCAGAAGAATGTCGGTGTAATGAGGTTTCCTGCTGGAGATTCCCGGTGTTTCCAAGCCATTATTTAACATTCCATTCAAGGGCCGTGCTACTTTCCGTTACTCTTTTTTTCCCCCCAAGATCCCGCTTATCAAAACATTTTCACAACTGTTTCTCTTGAGAATATTCCAAAACAAAGCTCGGTGTTTTTCACGTTGCATTTTTTTTTTTACTTCACACGAAACGTTTCTCTTCCTTCGGTCTTGTGCCGTGCTGCACGTTCACAGTAAAAGCGACCAATAAATCACAGAGGAGCGTCCAGAGACCGCGCCGGCCTGCAGTCGCTTCAGACTTTCCATTCGCAGTGACGTCAGAGACTTACAGCACGAAGCAGATATGAGATGGCGCCTCAGGAAGACGGCCCCCAAGGAGGAACACCAGGTGGCTGCGTGCGGAGTCTGAAATGAGGCCGAGAGCACTGAAACAGCTGAACGTGTGCAAACCTTCTGTGTGTTTCAGAACCCTCTGCTGACAGAGGCCTGCGTTGTAGAGACAAGTTCCAACCCGTCGGCTTTTGCTCCTCCAGATAACAAGTGCGCAACAGATTGCATGACTGAAAATAAAGACCCATGGAGGACAAATGTCTCAACGGGAAAACAAACACAGATGCTGGAGCGGGAGAAGATCGGGGTGACTCATCGGAGGCGAATGCTGCTCCCTGCATCCCGGAACCGGACAGGGGTAGTGCAGGAAGTCGGGACCGCCAAATTAATAAATAATGCCAATATTTCAATTCGCCACTGTGTAAGGAGCTCATATATCTTATGTTTAATTTCAATAAGTTTCAGAGAATTTATGAAAACATCTACTTTTGTCTCTATTTTATCTCGGCAACATTGGTTGCACAGATGGATGGAGAACATTAGCAATTAGACCTAGGTTTTAAAATATTAAAGAATAAACTTAAATTAAAACTGACATATCTTTCAAGACACTGAGAGTAAGAGACTATTTTGCAAGATTTACGACCCAATTTAAAAAAGCTGGGTGGTGAATCCCAAGTGATGATATATTTTAATATCAGATAGCAGATCTGCTTCCCTGCCCCTGGAAAGGCTGCATCAAATCACAGAACAGCAGACAACCCTACTGTCACAGACAGAAGTGAGGACTTTCACTTGATTACTAGTTATTTTTTTAACAAAGAAGTTCAAGTGGGTAGCTGCGTCACCATGAATGCTAAAAGGGAAAGAACAGAACCACAGATGACAGATGACAGACGTGTACAGTATGTGTGGTTGACACCTGAATAAGGCTCCACAGCCGAAATGTTGCATCCGTTTACTTTCCCTTTGGGCACGGAATAAACCTTTACTTGTTCACTTTCTAACAAAGCAGACTGAAAAACAGCTAGACGCACTGAAACTGTAGTATCTTTCCTGGGCTAAAGCAAAGCTCCAGAGAGGACAGATGCCCACAAGGGGGAGGGACACCACAACCACAGAGAGGCCAGCAGGTTGTAAGGAAACCGAGTCTCGGGGCACACTGCTGCCACAGCACGGCCGCTCCGTTGCAGCGGCCATATTGAAACAAGATGTGCCGGGCTCTCCGTCTGCACGTCAGGACAGTCCACCAGGAGAGCAGCCTCCTGCTCAAGCCACGTGACTTGGGAAGCCCAGCCGTCCTGCAGCGCGATCAGGACCGTGCCAGGTCCTCCCCCTTCCAGAGAAAAGCCGACTGAAATTATTCTGCCGGGGCGACACAAGTTGAAAGCAGAGCCTTTATCTGAGGAGCCAGCAGGGTCATTTCTGTGCCCCTGCTATAGATAAGCACTTAGACAGATACACAGTGTGCACACCAGAGCCATCCAGACATCAAGCACAATACAAAGGTTTCCTGTATCTTTGCGGATTGCAAAAAAACGTGCCGTAGGTTTTGCCACGGGTATGTTCATTAAACCCGCCCCTCAGGGGAGGCCGGGTTTAATGGACCAGGGCTCTCACAGCGACCCCTGCGGCCGCCCAGGTGCTGAGCCTGATGAGCCCAACGGGAGAGGTTGGTAAGGTAAAGGGAAAACATGACGCAATGGCCAGGCAGACTAAATGCACCGCAGAAGCAGGGCTAGACCGGGGGATGTCCTCTCGAGTCAAACTTGTTACCCTTGTTACCCTGCCGATTAATAACGCAACTCCTCTCCTTGTCTTTCCTTTCCTTGCAGGCAAACAGCAATACGGGAGCCACTGCCGCCTGGACAAGCACTCACACGAATGCTCACGCAGGCACGCACACGCGCCATGAGGCTCCCAGCTGTGGTCATCCTTGTCCTGCTGTGGACAGACTCAGGAGCTCAAGCAGGCCAAACGCAGGAGTTCGAGACCAGCGAGGACGGGGATCTCCTGTACACCCGGAGGCACAAGCGAGCCCCTGCCTCTGAGCCCGAGCCCCAGGACAAGTGCTCTTACACCTTCATCGTGCCGCAGCAGAAGGTGACGGGCGCCATCTGCGTCAACTCCAAGGAGCCGGATGCGGTGCTGGAGAACCGCGTGAACAAGCAGGAGCTGGAGCTGCTGAACAGCGAGCTGCTGAAGCAGAAGAGGCAGATCGAGACCCTGCAGCAGCTGGTGGAGGTGGACGGGGGCATCGTCAACGAGGTCAAACTGCTGCGCAAGGAGAGCCGCAACATGAACTCCCGCGTGACTCAGCTCTACATGCAGCTCCTGCACGAGATCATCCGCAAGAGGGACAACGCCCTAGAGCTCTCGCAGCTGGAGAACAAGATCCTCAACCAGACCTCCGAGATGCTGCAGCTCACCAACCGCTACAAGGACCTGGAGCACAAATACCAGCACCTGGCCTCGCTGGCCAACAACCAGTCCATCCTCATCGCGCAGCTGGAGGAGCACTGCCAGAGGATGCCCATCACCATCCGCCCTATCCCCCAGCCGCCCCCCTCCCAACCCAACAAGCACTACCAGCCGCCCACCTACACCCGCATCACCAACCAGATCACCAACGAGATCCAGGGAGACCAGAACCTCAAGGCCCTGCCGCCCCCACTGCCCACCATGCCCAGCGTCACACACAGCCCCTCCACTACCAACAAGCCCTCCGGTAAGAGCTGCTTCCCCATGTGGGCGCCGGCACTTTCTCTCTTGTCTTCTGCGTGGCGATACGGCACGGCTGTCCTTGGCTCCTCTGTTGACAGTGTTTGTTGAGTGCTTCACAAGTGACATGGGGAAATCTGGTGAAAGGCCATAAGTGATGCAAGTCTAATTAAGAAACGCGGTTTGCTTTGTGCCAGAATGACGTTACATGGTGCAGCACAGAAAATACAAGGCTCCAGTATCCCCTCCGTGGGAGCGGTAAGATAGAAGAAGGGGCCAGTTCCCCTCAAGAGAGGAGAGAGGAGGAGACCAGCTGCCAAGATTTAGCCGAGTTTTTTTACAATTCTTTTTAATGGGGCACATAATTAAAGGCTTAAGGAATCCCAAGCTACAGCCAGTGTTGTATAAATATTATGTTGTTTAAAGTTTCTTGTTCAAAAACAAAGCTGTCACTGTGATCTGCAAAGGAGGTCCCAGACAGCTATTACGAGCATCGTGCCATGTCCTTTCACACGCACAAGCGCAGATGACTCAGTCCTGGCTCTACAGCCTGCCTAGCGTGTGGACTGCCAGCAGGGGCACAGCAATAGTTTACAGTGCCTGTCTATGTGAACGGCTGTAATGATTCTGCAGTGCTACAGTCGGAGTGATTATAAGGCCACACCTGTACAGCCGATGGTACACATGGAGGAGCGAGGAGACAGCAGTAAGTGAATGTTGCAGGAGGAAGGAGAATGAGCGTGACGATAGAGAGTCAGGCAGTTCCTGTACGTGATGTTGAGGCTGGAGGGAGTATCGCTAACAGGCTGCATGAGTGTCATTATGGCCGTACTGAAAAAACTGGTTATTGCCAAACCTGGGCCTGTTAAAATGGCTTCTTAATGGGTCACAGTTCTCAGAGTGATGTAATGGCTCAGTAATGGCAACCACGTGCCGTATGAAAGGGCTTTTGTAAAGAGGTTTTCGACCCCTCTGAAATGGTTCGGTAAAGGCATACCTGTGTGCAAAGGGAACGATGACAGGGATTGCTACTTCCTAGGAGGTACAACCTCGGTATGGAGAACAAGCCAGCACATAGAGGGCTAATTCTTCTTCAGCTTTTATTGAAATATCCGTTCTGCTAGCTGTCTTTTAATTGGAATGTGGTCTGAAAATATAGGATCTGCCCCATCTAAAAATGTATCTTTCCTTTTAGGAAGAGAAAAGTATTTGGTTGGTTCTAGCGAGTATGAATAAATTAGTTTTAAAATGAACAGAAAAAACAAGCAAACAGAAAAACAGCAAAAAAAAGATAAAAGCAACAAAAATTAAAAGAAACAAAATGTTTCCTTCCTTCACCTGTTAAAATGTTTCTGTAGCAGATAAAGTGCACCGCTGAAGGCAAACGACTCTTTTTGTCGTACAGTACTTATCCAGCTCGCACTTCAAAGCCACAGAGCAATTTAGTTTGCTTCTGATAAATCCCACCGGCTGGGAAAACGAGAGCAAGAGCTGTCAAGGCGCCTGTGGAAAGGCCTGGGCAGGACGCCTGTGCAAATACCGAGGAGTGCGAAAATATTTATTAACCCCGGGAGGGAGTTCATCCACATCGCGGGAAGCAAGTGTTTAAATACATTGCTGGCTTTGTACAAGGGCTTCAGCATGAGAACTCAGACTGAAGAACAATGAGAAAATAACACTTCCCAAGGGCTGTCCTGTTACCCCCCAGTGCTGCTCGACCACGGCCAGGAGCGAAGGGGCTCTGTCCAGGGCAACTCAGCGAGTCCTCCGCCCACAGCACACAGGCAGGCTGAGGTACAAGTAATTATTTAATCAGCAATGATAACACTAATCACCTATTAATTACCGTAATAATAGTAATGATATATGATTAGTATAACAGTAACTAGCCATATCAATAATAGTAATTGATCGCCATGAAGCACTCGTTACCCTCTCTGCATTTTCAAACACATTTTTCCGAGACCAGCTGACGCACAGCCCTGCGGAGTCGAGGGCCCTGTCCCAGGAGCACGATTCCCAGCGCTTCCTGCAGGGACCTGGAGACCGTGGCCCACATGTCAGGGGCTGATTACAGCCCACAAGCCCACCCTTCACCCGCCCCTCCCCATGGCAAACACCCGTCCGATGTGGAGTCGAGTCCTGGGGCACTTCTGGGGTTTCTGCCTACGTGACAAATGAGGCAAAAGGTCAAATCTGCAGAGTGATTCAGGACACAAAGGGGTGGGTCTCATGCAGGTTTACCCAGGCCCTGCTTATTCTGCCTTTTGTTTAACCCTGAATAAAACTTCAGCAGGAGGCTGAAGACTAGACAGAGGCTATATGGAACAGCTCTCTAGGAGCAGGAGATCGGACGGTGTTTGTACGTTCAGTAAGGATACATTTTTAATGCCGGTTACAGTCACCAGCAGCATCCATGGTTTAGAGAGAAATCTTAAGCGCTGCAGTATCTTCCACTGGCTCCGATAGTGTGGAGAGGGTGTTTTTAGGAATAAAACCAAAGGAGAAACGCACATGGTCATTAGAGAAGCACTCTTGTTAAACATCGGGAGCCTCTCACAGCACTGGGAACGACGGGAGGAGAGCTCGTTAGACACTGTCAGTCGGATGACAAGGAAGCAACATCCCCCCAGCTGCTGAAGGACGAGCACCACCTGTCCCGTGGGCAAGGCTCCAGTTCAGCAGGAAAAGCTCCATTAATGGATACGGAAAATTTGGGAGCCAGAAGCCTGATCTAGGTTTTTATATGGCCGCTGTGAGCACAGTAATGAAAATAAAACTGAATCACACAGGGGCAGAGCACAGTTATAATTCGGTGAGTGTGTGAGAGACCGAAAGATGAAATACTCAGAAGTGTGATCTTTATGCAGCAGAGAAGATGCCTCGTCCGTCCCGTTGCAGGTCTTTGCGTTATAAAAGGTATTGTTCTCCCAGGGACACTCACAGTGGTTGGCAAACCGACCACCGGAGGGAAGAAAGCAATATGAATTAAGGAAACCACAACCCATGAAGGGTTCAGTACATTATGTTTCTAGCCTGTAACAATGAAAAGCCGAATCAAGCTTTAAGATTCAAGATTGCAACAGCTTTCGCCTGAAAATACTGCTGCAAATAACACTTACAGATAAAATATACTGTATATTTGCCATGAGCTGTGTCTGTGTCAAACAGGGTCTGAGTTAGCACAGTCAGAGACCCAGGACCATCCAGGGAAATAGTACAGTTTATCTGAAAAGCACTTTTATCAGCAATGCGGAACCTGGCTAACATCAACAAGATTGCTGGCTGGGGTCGCAGGAGGAGACAGACGCCTCCTACTTAACATCTTTAATAACTCTGCTGAAATAAAATAATTAAAATCCGCTCCATCTTTCCCACTGTGCCCGTGCTTGTCCCTCTTTATCTGTTTCAGTATTGTGCTGTATCTATTCCAGCCTGGCCTTCTCTCTCTCTCTCCCACTTCATCTGTTTAACATTCTCTTCTGCAGCTGCAATCTCTCTGCTCAGTCAGAATGGTCCTTGTCTAACGTTCGATGTTCCCAACTTCCTTGTCTTTGTGTCGCTGTCTCTATATTTTCCGGTCTTGTTCTCTGCACTTGTCTTTGTCACTCAGTGTGATTTTCACTCCCTGCATCTGTCTCTGTCACTCTGCTCGGTCTCTTCCTCTTCCCTCCCTCCTCAGCACCAGTTACACATTCACCAGGGGGCAGGAGTAACCTGAACGACCTTAGATGGGAGTCATGTTGTCTAATCAAAGCAAGTCAAATGGTTGCTATCCGTCAAACCTCAGGTTTGCAGTAAGAGAGCAGTTAATATACTGGGAATGAAGGGAACAATCAGGATATCAGTAGTCCCAAATGTAGAGCAGAATTATCAGGTAGTTCCCTGCACACAAAAGCCAATAACTTTTACCAGCATTTATAGTGGTGGTCTGTGTAAACACTACTAACCAGCCTGCAAGACAAACAGCTGTTTGTAGAAACAGGAGATACACACACCTGCTGGGATCCCTGATAAGCTCTTCAGACTACTTCAGACAGGTGCTTGTACAGCTCTATAAGAAACTATTTCTTTCTTATTTCCGGAGATTGATTACATGTCCTGTTTTGAAAGACAGCCCTGCTTCGGGGCCAAAGACTGAGAGGGCTGCGCCGCACTAAAGCACAAGTGTGTGGAACAGAAACAATTACAGCTGCACCGCAGTACACACTGACCCTAATCTTCCACATGTGACGCAGGAAGCAGAAGAAAAATGCCGGCCTGGGTATTTTTAACACCATCTAAAGTTTTGGATCTAAAAAATCATCAATGCCTGCTAATTCATGAGGTGAGAAAAATTCCAGCCCTTTAGCAAGGAAAGAAAACATTCTAGCAGCCATCCTAGGCCTGGTATTTTCTCACACTTTGAGACAAACTCATGATTTCAAAGTGAGGAAACAAGAGCAGAAAGGCTGCATCTCACCTGAGACGCTGATCGGTGCCTGAGGCAGGGCAGAGTCTGCAGCCCTTGTGGCCAACAGTCCCATGCCCAGAGAAACCCCCTCCACCCCACACTGCCGTACAAGGATAAGTACATAGTGAATAAATCCTCTCTTGCTCCCTACCGTCCTGATTCGGATTGTCAGTTCGGCAGGAGCGCAGGAGGGCTGAGGATGCTGCCACCGTCCTGCCCCTGGCAGTGCCACAGCCTCTTCCCACATCACAGCCTCATCAGGCCCGAGGGGAGAGGCGAGGCGGCTCTCCTTACCGCCATGGCCATCTCACGGATGCCCAGCAGCACTCAGCCAGCTGCGTGCCTCAAGAGACACAGCCTGGACTCGAACCGGCACCCCCTGGACTTCACATCACTGCGCAGAGAAAGAGCTCTGACCCTGCTAGGCACCAGTTCATTGATGAAAATTCTGCCTTTCAACTTCTTTCAAGCAAATGTCTTTAGATCCATTTTACACATTTACTTAATTAAAGAGAACACCTGTTGGACTGCTAGATTTATTCCTCTAGCATACACCGACTCCTGAGGCCAGAACTTGAATGGTCTGTAAATTTAGGAGTCAGGCTGGCGCTGATCAAAGCTGCCGGTGAGTCTCGGTTAGAGGCCTCAATTCAAACCCCTTTTACATGAGAGCTCACAGTTCTGTTTTTTTTTCCAGTATTCCTTACTTTATGAATTTTTCCAACATCAACTCATTCTGCGTACTTACATTTTGTACTCTTGTTTCATTTACTGTCCATCATTTTTCTAGTACTTATATTGTAAAGAATACTTAACGAGTACTTCCTTTTAAAGAATTGGTTCAGATTACTTAGTGGCAGGACTGGCATGACATTTGAGGATATATGATCGGGGCTGATATAGTTTAAAAACGTAACTCAGTATTACCATATGCAAAAAAAAAAACTATGCTGTATGAGAAAAAAAGAAACCAATATCTGACTGTCTGAAAAATCCAAGAGGATGGAAGTCTTGTGTTTGAATTTCCAGTGCTGTTATCCATGAATCCTATAACTCACAGTCCGTTCAGTCACAGCTGGAGAGCCCTGTCCTCTCCAGACGGTTAGTCATTATAACAACAAGACAAGTCAATGTAGCAGGTTAATGTGGCAGGAAAAGAACGAACAGGCTCAATCCAGAGGAAATTAGAGCAAAAAAATAAGCAAGATGAAGTAATCACGCTCCAGATGAAAAATCCTTAAAATCAGCGTCTCTGGCTGCACACTTCCAGTAGACATCAGACCCGTCTTGTTCTCAACAAGTAGGAATGAAACACCACATCGCTGTCAGAAGCTACGGCACGTTCAGAGAGCAGGGCACATGGATTCCAGTGCGATCTGAGCAGACCAAGAGGGCAGAAAGGCATTACAGCCGGGTGGAAAGAGCTCATGGGCAGACGCTTAGAGCCCTGAAGCAAATCCCAGAACGACACAGCTGCCAAACCTCCCCCGATTCTCTGGCAAACACTATTACTAAAAGAGCCCTTGATTAAGCAGTGGCATGCTGATATACAGACAGGACTGAGGTCTCGGATTCCCTGATCCTCACTATCCTGGAGACTTCTGGAACTCCTAGTAACTCAGTTTCTAATGACTCTTAATTGCACCAATTGTCAGCATGGGTAGATTTCCTAAAACACTTGCAGATTTTGATATGAAATCTTGAGTGTTACTTAAAAAAAATCACATCCGTCTTAAAATCCTCAGGTCCATTAAAAGCTGAAACCAATGAAAATGGGTCTGACTGAGCTGGAAAGGAGCCGGAATGGAAACCCAAAGGCACAGGGATCAAGGACCAGGAAGCCCTAAACACGTATCAGCAATTGCAAAGTCCTCTGCCTGCAATGTCTAGCCCTGGGGTTTTATATTACTCTTTTTAATGCGCACACATTCAATGATATTAACAAAGCTAAAAACCTACATGCCTGCCACTGTCCTTCAGAGCCTTAAACGACCTGCTAAGCCTTCTGCAGCTGCTGCGATATCGAGCTACCAGCACTCTCTCCTCCTGGACCACTGCTTTCCTTGGCTCTGCGGCCAGCTGCAATTTCCCTCTCTAGGGCTGGAGCCAAAGTCAATTCCAGCCTTGCACTCCGGAGGCTTCCAGCAGAAGCAGCAGGTCCCACCGGCCATAGATCTTAATCCTGGCCCTTCAGTTGGCCCGGACTGCCCCCCTTCCTCGGGACTGTATTTCAATATCCCCAGCATAGCAGGAGAGCCAGGGCAGCCCAGTAGACTCATCCATAACAATTTAAACATTTCCTCCATGAGAAAAGGTGTGAATTTCAGCACCAGGGAGCTCAGCCCGCAGCGTTTTATTGTGAGAAGGAAGCAGCTCAGAGGCACCGTCGTCGGGTCCCAGTAAGAGATTATGTCTCCCCAAGATTAAAGAGGTCCTGACAAGCCCAGTGAGAACACCCCGTGTCTGTGGAGGTAAATCTGTTCGCAAAAGTACAGGGAAAATGTTTGCACGTCTCATCAAAACCTTTCTGGCATCTCCTGGGCTGCAGGCATAAAACTTTTAGCACAGTGCGTAGTCAGCTGTTACTTACTAACAGAAATGGTGTTTATTTCAGAGAACTTCTAAAACACGTCAGAGGGATTAAACTGACATCTTATTTGTTCTTGTTTACTCTTTCTCTTTCTGGTTGGTAAAAGCAAACAGCTTTATATTCTAGTTTACAAAACAGCTGTGCAAAATCAGAAACTATGTTCTTTGCTTTTAAAGGCCAAGACCAAGAAAGCCTTTTGTTTTATAGTCTGGTCTGCACAGGAACGGCACAAAGCCAGGCTCAGGGACCTTTGAAGTGGGAAACCGAGATGGCCAGACAAGACAGAGGGGGCCCTCGAGTTCCTCCCCCACAGCAATCACGCCTGCCCCGGGAGGGGATTGTGGGCCAGGAGGAACGAGGAACGAGGGGTGAAGCGCTGGGTGCTCTTATGGCCCCAATCCCCTGTCCAGCTGCCCCAGTGCTGTGTGGTGTCACATGCTTCTGCACAGTGACCTCTGGAGGTGGCTTTACTGCCCCCGCAGGCTTCTAGCTGAGGGGTAATCCTGCAACATGCTCTTTCTATGACCCATGTCATTATGGCTTGAAGGTTTGCCCCCCATTGCGCTGTTTGTCCCGAGAGGTAAGTTTCCATCCTGACCTCTTGACTGTTGCCCGCAGGGCCCTGGAAGGACTGCCTGCAGGCCCTGGAGGACGGCCACGACACCAGCGGCATGTACCTGGTGAAGCCGGAGAATGCCAACCGGCTCATGCAGGTGTGGTGCGACCAGAGGCACGACCCTGGGGGCTGGACCGTCATCCAGAGGAGGCAGGACGGCTCCGTCAACTTCTTCCGCAACTGGGAGATCTACAAGGTACCGTCCCGCGGGGCCGCGGCCAGGGCGCGCAGATCCCTGCTCTTACTGACGTGCTCGGAAAACACCAAGCCGTCCAGAGCAACGAACACTGAAACCCCTCTCTAACCCCTCTTATTTTAAAGACCGGAACCAGCTCGTCCTCGTATTCACTTAATTAGAAGGGAATTAATACATGAATCAACAGTAGAGAGAAGTACAGCCTTTCACTGGATTCAGATATACCTTATAACTGCAACACTACCGCTATAGATGAGATTGTACAGCACTCCAACAAGGTACACGTTCTCGAGTCGCACAGTAACAGCAGACATCTTCATGGGCAGCACTTAAAGAAATTGACTTTTGCTGCATCAAGTATTGTATGAAGTAACATTCTCTGCTATTTTCCAGAACAACATGGAACTGGAATTAAATTACTGTACAGCTAAATGTGATAATTAAGAACAGTTAATCATCCCTTTTGGAACATACAGTATTAGTCTTTTCTGCTTGAGAGTAAGGGCACAGGTAGATGGCACATTTACAGGAACTAGCCTAGTCGAAGCTGCACTCTAACTGTTCAGTAAATCGCCAACACCTCTGAGAGTGACCTCCCGCACTGACCCGACCGCGCAATGACCTCTGCAGTAGCTCACTTCTATGAAGGGCCAAGTGGAAACCGTTAAGGCTGCTGAAATGGCCTCTGCAGCTGTCAGAGGAGGGGTCTCTGGCCTTGCTGGGTAGGTAACATCCCACCAACTGTCACCCAGGTCAGTAGTACAGAGTCTTGATGAAGCCAATCAATTACACACCCAGTCAAGAGAAGCTGAGAAGGAGCAACATTTCAAAAGGGTAATAAAACCCACATGTCCGGAGGAACACGAGTCAAGAAAGCATCACCTTTTAATGTAATTCAGTCAACCTGCAGTCTCTCCGGCAGTCACTGCAGTTCAACCGGCATCAGAGTTAACACACCAATCCCAGTCATTCCAAACTAGATTATCAGGGAGCTGGGGGGAATAAAGTCCTGTAGCTGATCCATGTAGAACAGTGCTAGTCTGCATCTTATTCCACTGAGGAACACTCGGAGAACAAGTGAAGGAAAATTCATCCACGCCTGCCCTCCTTCCCTGATACTGGCCACAGATGCTCAACTGTGCTTTGTACTCCTAGTACAGAAATCCCACTTTTCCTGCATGATTACTTCCTGGTCCCAAATAACAAGTTATTCTATATGCAAACTATGATTCTTTATTTAGAAACAAGCTCTAAAAAAAGATCATAAAAAGCAGTGTGCACTGGCCTGATGACAAGCTGTGGATGAAGAACTGCACAAACATACAGTACAGGGAAGTGAATGATAGCAGGCCTCCCCTCATCTCTGTAGTCCATCTGCTCTGCGTTTGTGTATGCCATGAGTGAGAGCCTAAATGATATATGATAAAAGCACCAAGTCAAAGACTTGTAAGCATAAAATTTACATCTCTGAATGACATAGAAAGCCGGCAGACAGCTTGCAAAAGCCTTGTTTTAATTCCAGCCATGATTACGGAATGAAAGGCTTTCAGGCCCTTGACAATACACCTTAAAACAGGGGGGAGACGCAAATTACAATTCTACAGCAGGCAGAGAGCGGCTCGCACTGATTCAAACCACATGTGCCATAATGAAAGCCATTATGGGAAGCAGCAGAGATGCATCATGTCCTGCAATTATGTCTCAGTCTGCCTTGGGGTTTTACAAACCAGGTATGTCAAGTGGTTGGAAGAAGGACTGGAATCCAGCATTTGAAACAAGGCTGTCCCCTAATTTTTGAAATGATAAAGATATCATTTGTTATGCCACTTGTCTTTGTCAATGACAGCTCTTCTGAGTTCAATGTGGGCTCATTCTTTGCAGCAGATGATTGTGAATTAACTGTTTTAAGATGACTTGGGGCAACCAATCTGCCAGTCAAAAAAGCAAGCAACAAAGAATCTGTTTCCCTTAATAAATGAAGCATTAACTCAGTTTCAGCTAAGCATGCCATCACCTACAACATCCACATAAGAAATGGAATGCAGTCCACTTTATTACAGTTCTTTTTCAAAGGAGAACCCTAGGGTTTGTGGGTTAAAGAAAAATCTTTAAGTTTCCTCTCTCGTCTGGCTCAGTAATTTCCCTAGTGAGGCAGAAACCCCCAGCAGGATCGAGTGTTTTTATGGTGCTCTTTCAACAATCAACATCTAATTAACAGGGTCAATTTGATCCATTTAAGCAAACAATGAGCTCAGCAAGGCAATTAAGTATTCAGGTACAAGGAAAAGCAGAAACCCCCTGAAGTCCTCTGTGCTAAGGAGTCATATATCGGAATTAGAATAACGAGACACTCACCAGAGCCGTGACGGCGTTTGCTTTCACAGCAAGGCTTCGGCAACATCGACGGGGAGTACTGGCTGGGCCTGGAGAACATCTACTGGCTGACCAACCAGGGCAACTACAAGCTCCTGGTGACGCTGGAGGACTGGTCCGGCCGTAAGGTGTTTGCGGAGTACGCCAGCTTCCGGGTGGAGTCCGAGGCAGAGTACTACAAGCTGAGGGTGGGCCGCTACCACGGCAACGCGGGGGACTCCCTCACCTGGCACAACGGGAAGCAGTTCACCACCCTGGACAGAGACCACGACGTCTACACAGGTAAGCGAGGCCGATGCTCCCTGCCCACAGCTACTTTCACACCAAGCCCGGCGCCTGGCCCGCAGCCCCGTCACGAGCTCCTAAATCTCTGCTCAACCAAGAGGCTCTGCTCGGCAGCCGACAACGGAAAACACGTCGCCAAGTCCCTGCCTTTGGAAACTGCGACTGAGCTCGCGTTAAGCTGATCACTTCAACAGAGCGAAAGTTACGGAAAAAATGTCTCTGAACCTTCAGAGCACTGCATGATCATCACTTCCTCTTATTTCTGGAGGTCTAGGTCCAGTTGTAAGATTTATTTTAGGCTGAATTTTTCTTGTATTCTTACGAACCACAAACCACTGATCTGGAACTCGGCAGGTTTAGAAACACTCAGGCTCACACCTTACAGGACACAGCTGCATGTTCTGGACCCAAGCCCGGGTTGTCATGCTCCGCGCCCTCTCTGAAAGGGGTTTGGCAGACTGGCTCCAGCTGTAGCAGGTATCACCCTAGTGACATTGGAATGGCAATATGGCAGAAGACGGCCTCCTGGCCGCCCTTGATCTGCTGTCGATAAGCAGACTATACAGCAAACTGCTGCTGTTCAAAGCCTGTTACTCGCACATTACTTCCCTTTAGTATTATGTGACACAGAAGCCTTCAACACAGCCTTCTAGTAATTACTGATTTGTCTGACATTTATCCCAGGCACAGGGGCCTCTGTGAGACTAATACATTAAAATCATGGGTCAATGCATATGTCACATAAAAGCAGCATTTATGGGCAATTGTGTCCTTACAACATGAATGACTGACTGGCACAATTGCCCGAGAGGCAGCACTGCCACCAGTCTGCCCTGAAACTCTTCCCATAAGTGCTCTACACTTCACCACTCAGCAGGGCATGCTCCCTAATGCGGCTCTTCGAGCTGTAAACAACAGCACAAAGAACCCACATTTTAAAAAATGAACAAAAACACTTTAACAGGGACTCCAGGGTGTCGGAGCCCTGTTGCCCTCGCGGGCAGAGCCCGGCTCTGTGGCGGTGGCGGTGCGTGGATTGCACAGCGTGGCGCCGCAGTGCCCCGACGAGGCTGGCGAGTGAGAAGGTCTGTATTTGCCTGCAGGGAACTGTGCCCACTACCAGAAGGGAGGGTGGTGGTACAACGCCTGCGCCCACTCCAACCTGAACGGCGTGTGGTACCGGGGCGGGCACTACCGCAGCCGCTACCAGGACGGCGTCTACTGGGCCGAGTTCAGAGGGGGCGCCTACTCGCTGAAGAAGGTGGTGATGATGATCCGGCCCAACCCCAACACCTTCCATTAAAAACCACACCATCTACAAAGCACACGCGCGTGGACACCAGGAACTACAGCTTCTCTCTTCCTAGCGATGTCCTGCCTGTTCACTTGTTTCTCAGAAAAGTGCAATTTTACAGCGTTTCGTTTTCTGTTGTATGTTCTTGTGTACGTGTTTATGTTCTGCAAGTATCTAGATGATCACCAGTGGAAACACAATTCACATGCCAGGCTCATGAAGACAGCTGGAGCCCTCTCTCTGCGCTCCAAAGGGTTCAGACCAGCCCAGCAGAATTCCTAGCGGGAGTGAGTTCCCAGAGGGAAGGAGACTGAGCTTCTGTGCCACTGGGAGATTCTGCTACTGTGCAGAAGAACACTTCAAACCAGCTCAGCGCCGAAGAGCACTAAAAGACTTCCTTTGTTTCCATTTGCATTTTTTCAAACTTTGGGTCCCACACAACGATTCATGCAGCACTCCTGCAGTGATAAGTGAGAATGTGAAGCTGTCTATTTACATCTGCAGTCCAATACAACACTACAGCTCAAACCAAAAAAAAAAAGGGTGAAGACCCCAGCGACGTTTCAGCCAGTTTGTGACGGAACATCGGGGAAAAGGAAACTCTGGCATCCAGTTAGATCAGCAGTAGTGACCCAACGATGTTAGCTCCAAGTCCTGATCTGTATAATAATGCTTAAATATATTTTTTTAAAAAGACACAGGAACATGTATCCAGTGATATCATGTAAAACATTCATAGGAAGTTAGCTTGACTGCTTAAATCAAACAAACGTCCTGTTTAAGCGGAAGCTTTGGCTATTCATTTGGTATGAGCAAAGTTTTTGTAACATTTCCTGAGACACGCTTCTGCCAGGTGCATCCACAGCACAGAATGTGAACTGATGTCAGGGGAGCAGCACAGGGCTGCTCGGCAGTGCCAGGGGCAGGGCTGGGATTAGTGCTCCAGCGCTCAGCTCCCACTGAAAACAGCACCTCCTAGGTCTTTCCAGGTCCCTGCAGACTCCTGGTAAACACCAGTGAGGGACTCCCAGCTCCTCCGGTTGGCAGTGAACCTCCTGCACTTCCCTGCGGAGCTCAGTGTCCAGAGGTGGCGGGCCTGGCGGGTGGGCGGACCAGAGGAGCACTTCCTCCTGTTCCCCCCATGTGCGTACAGGGGGCGCCACTGTGGCGGTCCTGGATTCCACATTGCATGTGTATACAGTGTAATCAAAACCATTAGTAGGTCACTTTAAAAAAAAAAGATTAAGAAGACATCACTCAGATCCCTAAATACAGCCCAGTTACACAGCTTTAGGTCATTACTACACAGCATCAAACACACAGGAATGGCTCACTGAAGGTCTTGAACTCTGTTTTTCCATGACTCAGTCATGGTAGTGCTTTCCAAGAGGGGTTTAATCTGCAGATGCATTTTCATTCTGATGTTTAAAGAAATGACAAACTGTTCATAAACCATCAATATCCTGATGAGGGACAGAAAAAGGCAGACAGGAGGGGACTGCGGTAGAAAAATTTCAGCTCTCCCAAAGCACCAGCTGAAAGAACTGAGAAAACCACAAGATGCCAAGTACAGTTCTAACCACGTTCCTCCAGCTGCTGTTTAGTCTTTGAGCAGCTGACTATGATTAATTAGAAAGAGGGGGATGATCTTCACATACTGGACTACACTTCCTTGCCCCCTAAATCTGTGTGATTGACAAAACAAGTCTATCATGACAGGTGCAAAATAGCTCCCTGCTTCACTTCCTCATAAAAAGACAACAAGGACACCCAGCAGCTCTGTCACCCAGCAAGCCCTTCCAGCCAGGGGGCTGGAGACCCACAGAGGCCTGGCGACAAACTGTGTGCACCATGTAGTCATAAAGGGGACGACTTGCTTCAAAGGCAAGTGAATAAATACAGGTGGAAATTTAAATTAAGAACAGTACTGAGATAGATATAATTTCATTAACATGATGTATAGAATAGATCGTCTATCTCATTGTGGTCCCTACACCGAGCATTCCTGAAGTGGGTCTTTCGAATTTCCGGACACACGGAGGGTGTTTGGGTGAATGAGAGCCGCAGATCTCCCCCTGCTCTGCATACAAAGGCTCTGTGTGGAGATGAGAAGCATCACCACCGGTACTGCCTGTTAACAGGAACTCCAGCAGCCGAGCTCCTCAGTTCAGGGCCGTCTAAGGGTGCACCTTGGGCTTCATCGTCTTGCTGACAGAGTTAATAAAACCCCCCAAGTCATCCATTAGAGTCTTACAAAATTTAGGTTCAGCTTCCTTAAACTCACATGAGCCCTTGGAAGACCCACTATATCAGCTTTTATTTCAGAGTTGAAAATCCCCTTTAATGATTATTTTTTTATTCCATAACCTTGAGTATCTGTCATGAACAGCAGTGTACTGTATGTACAGTATAAATTAATCGTAGGTTACATGAGAGAGATATTACCTGTCTTTTCTGTACATAGGAAGTCACCTTATTAAAATATTTTTGTAATATAATGTATCATTCTCCCATGTATGGCCGATCTGTTACAATAAACTTCATGTACAGCTACAAGGTTCTCTCGAGAGCTTCGTCTCGCAAAGCAGCCGATGCGACAGGTCAAATGAAGCACGAGCAAACAGGAGCACAGTCCGGGGATCACACACGCCAGAAACATACAGATCAATTGACTCCCTGTACCAGTGCCACCTCTGTACTGCAGCACAGCCACGCCGAAACCCAGCCTGACACACCTGTAATGGGTTATGGGTCAGCCTGCCTCTAGCTCCCAGTCTCTCCCTGCCTTGAGGAAGGGGCCAACGCTGGCAATTCACACATAGGCACCACAGATTCCTTTAACACACAACACAGAGACCTGTATCTGAATACGCACTGAGAGATGTGGACACATACGGCTTTTTTAAGAGCAGCTGTGCACTGCTCAGTTTCTGAAAGCTGAGGTTGTGCTGCCTGAGCTCTAGCAGAGGCTGGGACATGCCTGTGAGCTGAGCTCATGGCTGGCCTGAAGACTGAGCCCAGGCTCACCGTCCCTCAGACAGGCCTTGGCTCCCCAGAGAGCAGCCAGCAGCCAGGCGGCTGACCCACAGCAGTCACAGAACCAAACGCCAGGATGCACGACACTGTGTTAAGTCAGGTACGCTGAGTCTTGAACAGGGTCCCCATTAAACACACTTCAATGTACCTGGAATCCCCTGTCCCATTCAGACAACATATTAGAGACCATTTTTCACATAACAAATTACACAATACAAAATGTATATAATATATTAATATATTATAATATACATAAAATAAGGAGTACAAAACACTCTCAGTTAATAGTTAAGATAGCTGCACTGTTTTAACACTGAAAAAATATTTTTGTCTTAAAAAAAAACACCACCACTTCAGAAAAACAAAAGCAAATGCAGAAATATTTGAGAAACACATCAAAGGAGGAAGATTTGGGTTTTTTTAACTAAAAAAAAAGATGAAAAAAATTCTATAATACATCCCCCACCAGCATAAGATGTGGTTCTTCTGTTATGACGGGAGAAGACTTCTGTCGTGTTTGTTTCTCAGCAGGGAAAATGGACAATTTCCCAATAGGATTTACAGTAAAAAGGATGTCTGCTACAAATCCGTCAGCTTACAGCCGTATTGTACAATGCCGGGAGTGAAATTCCTGCTCTAGACCACTGAATGTGCACAACCTGTGCATGCTTATACAGTAGATGTGTTTCTGAGTACAATAATGTACAGCACACAACAATGCATGTCTGTGAGACAGTGGAATTAAGACACAGATGGTGGACTCCCAGAACAGAGTTTTAGATGACAGGGTAATTACCACTGGTTTGTAACAAACCAAAAATGATCCATCTAACACTGGTCCTCAGCCTAGTCAGTATCCCTGCTTCCGGGATTTCAAACGCTGAGGCAGCAAATGGAATATGACAGTCTGCAGACTGCAGACATGTCTATATTCTGAAAGCAGCATCTCCCTCTGCTCCCTTCAGACTTCAGAGTCTCTCAGTGAAGTTTCAGAGGAGAGTTTCTGTGAAGAAGTTGCGCCCCTCCCCCCTTTCAAAGCGGCAGTCTGCACTTAGATCCTCCACAACGCAGCCTGACAGAAAGAAATTTCTGACAGTCAGAAATTTAGGAAGACAAGGCACAGGTCGAACACGTTACACTGGTGAAAACTGCAGTCCCATGCACTCAGACACAAACCCTGACTACGCAAAGTATCAGATGGTAATCAAGGAAGCAGTAATTGTGTCTGCCTGTGTCGTAATTGCAATACTACAATCAGAAGAATGAAAATAAGTTTTGCCTTATTTCTTGAGTAAGTGAACTTTCTGGTTTCTTATCTGGATGTTTCAAGCGCAGGTCTGTCAACAGCCCATTCGTCTACAGATGCATGGCAGGAACAGGATCTTACACGTTCTGGACTCTGGAGAAAAAGCCTGAGAACTGTTTCTTAAACACAGTAGGAACCGATTTCTGAGAACGCTCTCTCAAGCCTTCTGCAGGATTCGTCAGCGAAATGCACAAAAGCAATGCCTTCCAGTTTCAAGTGTCTACATGCATCGACGCTCTTTGGGCAGCTCTGCTCTGTGACCAGAGCTGTAAGCAGCTCCATCTCCCCGTTATGTGAGGACCAGAGAAAAAGAAAGGAGGAAACAGAGACTCTGTCAATCTTGGCTTTGCAGTCATTCACAGAGGAGGCTTTTACCAGACCCATGACCCAGGCGTTTGCAAACCTGAAGACAAAGCCTGATCCTCCCAGAGACTCTGTAGGCTACAGAATCGACTGAACACTGTCAGACACGATGGACTAACAGCCCTTCCTGCCTCTTTCCTACTAATCTTATTAAGCACAAGAGTCCTTTTATATGCCACCCAAAAGCAGGATGATCAAACAGAAATGATTTAGACTACAAATTATTTATTAACGTAATGAATGTTAACCAGGCTCTGGATACGGCATGAGAAATGAATTGTTCCTGTAACATGCTGGTAAGTGTAGATTTAATGATCTGTGTCTTAAACAGCTCTTGGCAATCTGCTCAACATGAACTTGCTTGATTCTCTAAAGAAAAGGTTAAAGGCTGAGTGACACTGAAGAGCTCTTGATTGCTATTTTCTTTTCAGTCCTTTGAAAAAGAAATGGTAAAAAAAAAGCTTTGTTCAGCTCTTAGTCTGGTCATCTGATTCTTAGAAAAACTTGTTGAGGGTTTTCCTCGATAATGCCGAGCTGCTGAGCTGTGGAGCAAGGCCAAACGCTTCACAGTTCAAAGCTCTCATTAGTGGAAGATTCTGTTCCAAGTGAAGCTTCAGTTAAAGAAAAAAAACACAAAACATCGACTCCCCTGTCACTCCCATCTTCTTTGTTTTCAAATAAAACAAATTTAAGCAAAAAAAGCTATTTTATTAATAATTTCATGCTGATTCGACCCACAGGCCAGCTGGGTTTGAGTCTCCTCCAGGCTCATTCTTTCTCGGCAGCAGAGGGGGAGTGTCAGAGGCTGTCTTCGCCAGCGGAGCAGCTCAGCGCCGAGGCGCATGAAGTGCCTCAGATTTACAGGGCTCAGGGGTGGCCGCGCTTATGAAGCTGCTGCTAGGCCGTCATTCAAGCCGGCAACGTTCCTCTCGCCCCTGCCGGCAGCCTGCAGACGCCTCAGAGCTCCTTGTTTTTCACCGCCACAGCACAGCCCCAGAGCTCAGAGGGAACCAGGACTATAATGCAAAAACTAAACAAACTTTCTGAGCTATTTATAACCCAGTGGTCCGTTTCCAGCGTGACCCCAGCAGCCTCGTCGTCCTCCCCCAGCCCACAGCAGAAGAGACCTGTGCCCGCGCCCGTTTACCAGATGTGCCCCGGAGCCTGCGATCAGATCCACCAGGCGCCACACTGCAGGTCACTGCTGCTCGGCGAGGGGTCGAGATTTATTAGGCAGCACGCTCTGCTGTGGAACCACGTGCACTGAAACGTCCCAGATAAGACACGATCAGGAAAAAAAGGGAATAATACACGAAGATACAGACATTAGCATTAGCCGAGTGACTCTTCTTGACACGATGCTTCCTTCCAGCACAGCTCTCCAGCAGAAGCAGGCTGCCTCTGTGCGAGCAAGCACACAATGGAACATTTTACTCAGCGGCTTCAAACTCAGATCTGAAGTCATCTCACACCATTCCTCTTGTCCTTTCTTGTGGTGCTGGATGATTACAGGCCCGACAGACGTAAAGTGTGAAAGCCAGCGCAGATCTCCCTGCAGGGTGAGACTGCTGAAATGGCACAGGGCCTGAAAGGGTCAGCCCAGGCTACCGATCATTCCTGACAGGCTCCTGGGCGCAGGTGACCTCTTGGCGCTCCTCTCTGCTCCGTTTCTGCGTCTTGAGCGCCATCCCGTCTCCTGCTATAGAGGAGCAGCTGTGCCTTTTCACAACAAACTAAGTGCAAACTGTTCCTTCCTGCTGCTGGGGTCCTCTAGAGGAATCTCTGGATTAAAATCGAAGTACAGTCCAAAGCCATTCAGGTTTGTTCAGATAAAGGAAATGCTTCAATGAAAAGGAAGACACAAATGCGTACAAACGAAGGGCTGTTTTTCATGCTCTCTGTGGAAAATGTCAACCGGTACTGCTAAACGTCACCCCCACCTGCTGTCATGCAGTTACAGTGTCCAGTTATCCCAGTTTGTTATTCGTGGGGGGAGGGGGGAGTGAGGCAAGCATGTCTGATGAACCGACGTCATTGGAAAAACTGAAGGAACAGCCAGGCCAGGTGGTTTCAAGGATCAATGCAACACCAAATGTGTGAAGTTTGCCTGATGATACATCTGTCCATCTGTTTGATGATACATCTGTTTTGGCTTCCAGACCACTCTCCCCCTCCGGTCCATCAGGGTCTGCTCATTCACGCCACCTGCTGGACACTCTGTCCAGAGAAACCCCCCTCTGGCAGAGTTGCTCATGTGGCTGACCATTCTACTGCCATGGTTACAGCAGCTTTTATCAGACATTTCTGACATTTCTCTGCCAAGAGAACTGCCTTCACTTTCTGACCAAAACCGTTTAGTGCACAAATCAATCAACTGCTACAGAGAGGAAAAATAGCTTTGCAAAATAAGACTATGGCACACATTCAGCCTGTGCATGCAGACTCCTGCACCATCTTCTGCTCTGGAACGTATCAGACAAATACCTTCACCAATGACTAAACCCGTTACAACGGACCAGCTGCAAAATGTTATAATCTCGAGTTAACAGGTAACTCTCTTATCTTTGCCATACAGACAACATTTACTTAGGTCACAAAAAACAGGTCTGGAATCTTTTCAAATCCGTCATCGTAAATTGTTCAGATTGCGTTGGAAACGTCTGTCCCGAGCTCACAGCAGCGCTGCAGAAGAGGACTGGGACTGGGACAGAAGTGACTGGCTTTCCCACTGGGAAAGCCCCAGAGATGTATTGGCGCTTCAGAGAAAAGCCACTGAGGAGCAGGAAGAGCCTCTCACTGCACAAGGAGTCATGGCTTTTCTTGGGAGACGAGCGGTTTTATTTTTAGTCCCGTCTCATTCTTAATGGCTTTTACTTGAGCAAACCCATCTGGAGGTAGAAAAACACGTCTCACGGGCTACTGCACAGAAGCAAAGTGTTGCCAAACTCTTGGAGCACAATTTAAGCAGAGAGGTACCACTCAGGGGGATGGCTCTATATACTGGCGATGTATTCTGAGCTCTCAAAGACACATGTGAGCAATTGTCTAAATTCAGCTGCCTCTCAACGGCCGCTACCTAAACAACCTGCCTTGTTATTACAACATGTGAAAAGAATTCTTTTGCAATAAATCTGAAAAGGCTGTGTGCTGCTGCAGACTCTCCCTGCACTCTCAGGCCGTGCTCTGTCTTATCTTACTGCCTTCGGGACTCTGACTGCTCTCTGCGGCCGTCTGTTGCCGAGAGCACTACAGTGTGAGAGCTAAAGACCATGTATGGCTCAGAGACTGTTTACAGCTCAGTTAAAAACACATTTTCTTAATCTCTCTTTGTACAAAGCATCAACTCCTGCCACAGCAGTCAGCATATCAAGGGCTGTTTCTTAATGCGCCAGTTTCTGAAAGACGTCAGAGAAGGATGCGCAGTGCTGTAATCCCAGGCTGAAGGAAGACAGCAGCACAAGCCCTCTCTCCACTTCCTGGCCTGGGAGGACGGGCGGAGTGGCAGCATGTGGGAGCCACATGTTTCTCTGCAGGTGCAGCTGCAGCTCATCCCTTATCCAGGATCTCCAAAAACACTTCCTCTTAAATCCTACCACGCACAACCCCCGTACTGGAAAGACTGAGGGAGGTCCCCAAGCGCAGGTGGGGGTGGACACACACTTGGGATGTAAAAAAAGATCGGTGCGCAGGCCAACAGTGTAGGAACTTAGACACAAATATCAAAGTCACAGATGCACTGCAACAAGACAGGCCCAAAGGAAAGGGGTCAGTTGAGGTTTCTGTCAGACTGTTCCCGCATGACAGTACTGTATGTTTCACGAAGCCAGTGCTCTCAGATTTCCCCTCTGTTCTTTGTGGAAGACCGACACTGTTCAGGATAAGGAATGGGAGCCCAGTAGTCCACAGCACATCAGACAAGGGCCTGTCTTGCTTACACTGATGACGCTTTCAATAACATACAGAGAAAAGAGCTTGCAGGGGACAACTTTCACATTTCCACCCACGACATCAGAGACGGGGTACTGTTTGTCTGAACCACTCCAGCGCTTGTCTGCCTCTGCCATGACATCAAAGCAGACCAACTCCCAGAACGCCCCGATACAAGCTCTGACAGAGCCCCGAGTTTCCTTCGTGCAACTGACACACTTTCCTGGAGCAGAAAGCGCAGTGAAGATCAGCCCTGATGCATTCCCCGTGACTTCACATGTCCTACCGCAAGAAGAAGCCCTCCAGCCCAAGCCCTTCCCACCACTATACCGCGACTGGGAACCGACTGCCGAGTCTCCTTGGGGTGTGGGCACCTTCATGACAAGTGATTCTGAGCCCCTAGCGGCACTCCACACAGCTCTCCCCCCAGACGAAACGGCGCGCGAGTTTGAGCTCAGAAGAACAGCCCCCACAGAGAGCGCAGAGAGCAGAGCACAGCTCACCCAGATACGGGATGCAGGGCACCATCTTCAGAGCCCTGATGTACTCCCTCATCCGCGTGCAGTTCTCCTCCTTCGAAGTCAGGTAGTCCAGCTTCTCAAAGGTGGCCTTGTCCTTGCGGCTGATCAGCTGCAAAATAAAAAATAAAATAAAAACCTAAAAAAAACACAGCAAAATTATACCTTAGTCAAAGCTCAGACATTCTAGAGACGTTGTTGTTATTGTTTGCTGAGGCTCTTGTATTGATTTAAAAACAGCACAACTGGATGAGAATTTGTGTCGAATCTGCTCTCTGTATTCCTGGCTCTTACTTTTATTTTTGATCTTGACAAAGTATTTTTTTAAACATCCTGACTTTATGAAGCCAAAGTAACTTATACAAGAAATGTTGGCTACTTCTCCTTTAAAGTTGGAAAAAATTCAAAAACAAAAGATTTATCTTTATAAAGGATAAACTGTAGGGAAACAGCCCTGCCATGCAGTGACTAGCCATGCCATCTCACTGACAGGAGAATAAGCACCTCGGTCTCCCTAACAGAAGCCAACACACCTGTCTATGCACTATACTGTCACTGCAGCGCAGAAAACAGCTGCAAGTCTCTCTCTGGCATGTGTGGGCAGAATCTGTCAGCCACTTCCAGTTTTCACAGATCCGTCACCCAGACTTCAGACGGTCAGTGCAGACAGACCTCCATTTCTGAGGCTGACAGCCTTTTATTTTCAAGCAAAGAAAAGGAACTGGCATGTCTCATTAGCCCCGGAAAACCACCTCAAGTGCTGTTCTAATGCATTCAACGTGCGCTGCTGAATGTCGACAGTTCTCACTGCCCTTTTTTTCAAAACAAGCGCTAGAAGAAATCATTGCTGGTTTAGTAAAGAGTCGTTAACTGAAGAATTTTCCTTTTCCTGACTTGGAAACATGGCAACTAATCAATCTGAAAACTGGACTGGATTGCCTTTATGGAATATTTATGAAAAAACAAATTCCTGTACTGTACTTCAGTTCTGGTTTATGCACATGACTAAAATATTCTCTCTTCCCGTTCTAAAGATGCTGTCAAAATGATCACGGCGGCCTGCACGAAACAAATCTGGGATTCCATCACCTGCCAGTGTCCCAAGGGGTTGGGATTCAGAATTTATCTATCTTTGCGATATTCCCTATTTCTCTTATGGCCTTCTATAACAGAGGAGCTGAGTCTAAGTCATGCGTGACAGTACGCTCTGTGGGTGCGCAGTTCAGAGACCGGTCTGAAAGAGCAAATGTGCAGACGTTCGCACGAGACAGAGAGAGTAAGATCGGCTGTGGCTGTGTTCCATCATTCTCACTACAACAGGTTCAGCACACAGGTCTCATTGTCTAATGGGCTAGTCGTGGAGACAGGCTAGTTTAGGGTTAGAATAATGGGTTGCCTAATGGGCTAGTTGTAAGGACAGGCTAGTTTAGAATTAGAGTTAGACAATGGGTTGGCTCTCCCATAACTTTAAAAGCGGGTCAGAAGGGAGAAGGCCAGTGCAGCTCTCTTTTCAGCCTCTCGCCCAGTCTTTGCACTCTTTTTTTATTTTCCATGATTCCGGGTCTGGGTTTAATACTAAAACAAACAGTAAAACACTGAACCTAAATGTATCACAAGAATACAGTCCCAGTGGTCGTGTGGACTGTGGACTGAGAACAGCAACTGTTCCCTGTTAACAGTTGAAAACCTGTGATAGTCCCTGCTGCAGATAGTCTCTTCTATTTCTCAATGGTATCTGAAAGGTCAATGTCCGCACTTGGTGGCACCACAATGGGCCGAGACTGCCTTCTCATATGAAAAACTGCCTTGCACATTGCAGACTGCTGCCGGCACACTGGTGCCGTGCCTTTTCATGGCTTGCCAGATTGAAATTCCACAAAAAACCTAAGAACTTTAAGAAATAATACAAAAATAGTACAAATAATTCAAAATATTTCTTCTACCCCACGGTGCCCTGAGTGCCCATGGTGTCTGAGCACAGCAACTGAGCACACAGCCCTTTGAAGTGCCATGGTGCGCCCACCCACACGCACGAGTCATAGCAGGTGTCCCCCGAATCCACCTGGCCGCATAATACAACATACGACCGGCACCAAAACAAAACAAAGAGAAAAGCAGATGGCTTTTTTCACCACACACCCTGCTTTGTAAATCGGCAGCCCTGTTAAAACTGAAGAAAGGAGCCGTAAGCTGCTTGCGTGACCTCGGCACAGAAAACCCAAGCAGAGCGAAACAGAAAATGCCCTCCGACACAGCAGAGAAACCAGAGCACCGCGTTCACACAGCGACACGACAGCGCGGGTCAGGCTCGGCCTGCGACACCCAGGCAGGCAGCAGTCCCGAAAAGAGCTCGACGGAAGGCATGAGCTCACACCCGACTGTTCCTGAAGGAACAGAAAGCCCGGTCGACAGACATTTCCTGAATTTGTTATGTTTTAACAAAAATAATGGGCATTTAATTGGAAAATTTCCTCCGAGGACGATGAAGGATTTGAATTTATGACGCTGAATATTGGCTGTGGGCTTTAATGATTCTGATGGGTTTTTGTTTTACCTTTTACTTTATATAAAGGACTGTAAACTTCACAACTAAAGTTTTCAAATGATTTTACAAATACATACTGTAAGCTCAGACTAGGGTTTTCTTATTCTGGAAATTTTAGCGTGCAGTTATGTCTTTTTGTAAGCCTCAGCTACACTAGTAGTGTGTCAGATCAATCAATTATGACTAAAAAAAACTGCAAATAGACTTCTCTACTTAACATAATTTCTTGCAAGCTATGCAGAATAAATTCAAAAGCTACTTTGTATAATGGTTTAAAAAACAGGCTTGTCAGCATCCTTGTGTTATTGCTGGCATACCGGGCTTCATAAAAAAATCTATAAAAAAATCTAAAAACTATTTTGAACGCTCAAAAACTTGGGAGGTATCAATTTCTGCGAGGTGCACAAGCACAGACATTCCCACAACCAGCAGGGCTCGTGGGTTTGAGATTCCACATGCGCCAAATGACATACTGCAACCCTGAAGATAATTCCATTCCACCGCCCAGAAGCTTCTCACTGAAAAACACCTGACCCTGCAGAAACGAAAGGGGAACGGGTTCCAGCCAGAGGAGCTGGAACATCAGGCTCGGACAGAAAAGCTCAAGCACCAAGTGGAAAGAAAGCGCGGCGAAGCTGTGTGGTGCGGTCTGCTCCCACCACAAAGGCGTAATTCAAACTGCAAGTGTGGAACTTCAAAAAAAAAAAGTCAAGTCAAAGCCTGAAACCCGCAGTCCTATTGCACAGCAGGGGATTCTGGAGATCACAGGTTCCCCTCTCGAGCCTCAGTTTGGCAGATCTCCCCCCGCGGGCGTCTGCAAGAGCTTCCACGGTCCTGCATTCTTCTGTGGGGAAGTTTGATTAGTTATCACCCTCTCCCCATTTTGGGTCACAGAGAGGGAGCCTTCAAAAAAAAAAAAGGGAATAAAAAACTATAATCTGCTCTCTTAATGGGCTGGAACCAATTGTGCCAAAAATTATATGGCTCTTCACCAATCAGTTACACTCAACACGATGCATATAATTAGAGTCGTTCCTAATTACATTATTGGAAAGTTCAGGGATTTCTGAGTTTAATGCAGGGCATGTTCTCTGCACCATCAGCCTCCAGCCTGGTTAACATGATATTTACAATGCAAAGCACTGCAGATCCAAGGAAACAATTATTTTGCAAAACGCTGGAACAAGTGCCAGGTGAGCTGAGTAATCTGCTCTATATATGTAATGCACCATGAAGTAAGTTATGTTTTCAGCTGTCTGGTTTCTCTTTTTTGATAAGAGTTTGCCAAAGAATGCACATTGCTCGACTGTGGAACAGTGCACTGCTCTTCGGGCTCTCCTGCTCTGGGCTGGAAAACGACAGGACTCTTCTCCCTGGGGTTAATGGGTGGGTGCAGGTTGGTCCGGGATTCTCCGGAGATGGAGCACATCTGGAGGGGACACAGCGCCCTGAAACATCTGCAAACCTTTTCCCAGCAAAAATTTTATTTAACTTAATTAACCATCGCTTGTGTTTAAATTGCACTTTTACCTCGAGGGATCGCAAAACACCTCGCATGTAGAAGGAGCCCAGTCCTGGCTGCGCCCTGGGAGCTCAGTATGTCCTCCACGATCTCCCCAAAAAAAAAAGATACAAAGCTGAAATAATAGTAGTAGTCTTTTAATAACTAAATCCTGCTTCTGACAGATATTTTGGATCAAGTCGGAAGCAGAGTCATATCTTGAGCTGCGGACGCGTGGCCACTCTCCTCCTCCGAATGGCCGAGCGCAGCGGCCGACTGCAGCGCGGTCACCGAGGTCACGCCGGGGTCAGGGCCGCTGCGCCCCTTTACAGAAGCAGCTGCACCCGTGAAAGGAAGGCGTGCTCAGAACGGGCCACGCTTCGAGCGCAACACCACCTTCTTTGGGATAAAGGTTGGGAATGGTCTGACGGGTACAGATCAAGGACTGCTTCAAGATCAGCAGTGAAACAAGGACCCAGGACACACAAGCGGCCCTGCAAAATAAGAGGTCATGCATCGTGACGGGGTGTCCGGAACAAGCTCGTCAGCTCGCCACGGTCCCGATTCCTTGGCTTCTTTCAAGAAACGCCCGGACGACATCTTCAGGTCAAACAGCTCCCAGCCGAACGCCCCCCCCGCGTGTCCCTGCAGTACAGGCTGCACGACAGCACCACAAACAGCAGCAGCAACAGAAATGTCTTAGAGAAGCAAATTAAAAACGGCTTTTGGAAATTACAGACTGGTTTTTCACCAGTGTCTGCTGGGCGACAGTATAATCGGGTTTGAGAAGTAAGGCTCTTTGAAGATTTTCCGAGGATATTACTGTTACTTTTTTCGCCTAGTAGCAAGATCCAAACAGACAGACAGTACCGAGTTGCTTTACATTACAAAGTGGTAACATGTGAGTCTATATCGTCCATGTGGTAAACATTCAATTTGAACTTCTAAATATAGAGCCTCATAAACAGCTCTGATGAACTGCTACAGCAGCTTAAGGGTCTTCCAGTAGTCTGTGATTACAGAAATTAACTTTTATATGGAATATTTACTTTTCTTCCAAGGAGACAAGACTGAGTTCAAGTTAAACCTCCCTTTCAAGAGCCCATTTCTTAACTTAAAAGGGCTCCGTCTAAAACATGAGAGGAAGGAATTTTATAGTTGAAGTAAAAAGTCAGCTGTCACAGCAGCAGAACTGTGTATAACAGTTGTACCAGTATCCACTATAGTAACAGCTGTAGCAGGAGTAGCTGCTGAAACAGTTGCAGCAGCAGAAGGAGAAGCAGTAGTAATTGGAATAGTGCAAGCTTCTGACACAGAATTTGCAATATTAGCAACTCTAGTAGCAGTTGTGTATCATAGGGTTCTGGGTTCAAATCCAGCTTCAGTAGTCTGTGTGGAGTTTGCATGTTCTCCCCAGGTTTGTGACAGCATTTGCTGGGTCTGCTGGATTTCTTGCACCACCCCAATACTGGCAGGCTAGGTCTGCGTCTCCACTCTCAACAGTCCCTTTACAGAGGGATTGCAAGGGGATTCCGTACTTGTGGGGCACGTTCCCAGTCCAACCAGTACTGGCTGCTGGTCTGTAGAGAAACAGGATGGACATGATGGGCTGGAGAGCCTCCGCTTGTCTGTGGACTGATGCTCTGATGGAAACGACACAGGCTTCCCTACGCTTTTGCACCCTCTAGTGGAAGAGAATTATAGTGCAGCACCAGAAAGTTTGTGCCCGAGTCCAGTGCATGAACAGATCTACCCAACACCCCTGCCACAGGGTCACAGCATGACGAGCTGCTGTAGGGTTGACAGTAGAACTGTTTTATTCTGAGTCAATCTGTGCTCTCTTTGCAGCATTAACAAATTTTCCCTTAGTCTCACAACTGCACAATGCACAGGGTGGGAAAGCATAAGAATATTAAAAACGGCAGGAGGCCATTAATCCCATGTAGGTCTAAGATCAAGATCCCTTAGTTTGTGAGACTTTAATAAGCTATTTTGCTCCGAGGTACAATAATGTTATTTTGATGTGTTCTTTTAATAATGTTAACAAAGGTTTAATTTGGTAGAAAAACTTGTGTTGAATGACAGTTAAGTAGTATTGTTATAAAAAAGAAAAAAGGAATATTTTCTGAATGTGTTCTTGTACCAGCTGTAACAGGCAGGCAAAGACTCGATCCTCAGTCTTCCACCAGGAACAGTGCTCAACTGCACAATTAAACATCTAGAAATGCAACTCCTATCAATATGAAGGATCAGGGCCACTGCCAGTGAACTGGTATCGACCACCTCAATGGAACATGAAGAAGCCAGAGCACAGAGGTGTTGCATTTCTCCCTCTAAACTCTGAAACAAAATGTCTGCTAGCCAGACAAACTCTTGCTGTGCCAGCCAAGTCTCCGAGGTCCCGTCTTTCCACGGACTAGAAATCTTTCACGTGTTGACTTTTCCTCCTCAGCTCTCAGCTGACACTTTAAACTCCACACCCGTTGCCAGTGAAAAAGAAAAAAGAATAAAAGGCAGAAAACGCCATCTGGGGGCTGCACAACATCTCAGTCCTAACGAATGTCCTGGCTTGCAGTCACTGCTGTGCACGCCACACCGTCAGCTAGAATCATTAAAGCTGAAAAATGATTTAGGAGAAATAACTTTAAAAACTTATTCTGTCTTGGACGCTGAAACACCTTACACTGTCGTTGAACACAATAAGCACTGATTCCTCACGCCAGCTCAGCACAGCCCTCAACCCGATTCCCCACACAGGTGGAGCACAGCTCTCAACCTGAAGCAAAGCTGCTGTCTGGGCGACGGCAACATGCCAGCAAGAGGTTAAGGGAGCGATCGGGATCTGTGTTACTGCCCGATCCACAGCTCCTGAGCCTGAAGGTAGAAACACTCCAGTTGAAACCAGCTGGTTGGTGTGGTAATATGGAAAAAGGACACATCCATCAGTACCATTCCGCTGTTTCGTTAGCCCCGTGGCAGTCAGGGACTCGCACGCTAGGAATTCCCTGCACCTCTTTCCCTCAGCCACAGGCCTGAACGTCCCTGTCCACACCCCGCGATTGCTGCTCTCTGTTTTTGACACATTACAGATTCACTGTCCCTCACACAGGACTGTCGAAACATCCACATGCAATGGTTACAGATGAGAGTGGACTGCATGGGCCCAGAATCTCGGAAAGTCCCCCCCAGCAGTTTCTGGAAAGAAAACTGGGGGAATCTGTTTCAGCACCCCAGCCTGCCAGGTTGTTCTGGACTCTCATGAACCATGTAGAGACACTCCTCCTGTTCTCAGTCTTAAACATACCTTTTCTTAATTTCCAGCTTTCCTGGTCAGAGCAGGCAGAGACCCTGCAGAGTATCTATTAATTACAGAGTCAAATCTCAGCAAACATTTTGGTTAATTGTGTTTAAGAACTCAGCTGAGTCTTAGATAAAACATTTTGAGTTTAAAAAGCATCTGTCAGATATCAGTCTCCTCGCTCTGCCTAAAGGCTCAGAAACCCTTCAACCTTCAGCTTATTCTCTGGTGTTCGGGACATCAAGGGTCCAGCATCTGAGGGCAGAAGGCAAGGAACCAGGCTGGTGTTGAAAAAAATCAAAATGGAGGTTTTGACATGGGGAAAGGTGTCTTCTGTTCAGGCCAAAGCAATTTTACATGCAAAAAAAAAATGAAAATTGTCCTTTACCCGTTGCTGTTGAGTTATTTTGTCTCTTGCCAATTTTATTTTCAGTGCATAATTCCTAGTAATAATTTTTGGTTTGAAAAAATAAACTACTTCTGCTGATCTTGCACTTTAAAGAGAGCCGTTCTTTAAAGAAGACACATTAAAGACAGCATGAAGATTAGTGAAGGAAAAGGAGGTACTTTAAAGAAAGCTGCTGCTTGGTTATGACTGTAATTTAGTCGGAAAATGTCGTCACTCTGGAAGCCATCAGCATGATTCCTACCAGTTGCTCTCTTTATCTCTGTCAGCCCAAGTAAACTTTTATTGATAATTATATGGTGGGGCTCCAGTCAATGGCAAGGCTGGCCAGAGCAGCCTTTTCAATTAGAAGAGAAACGTAATGCATACTGTCATCATATTCCCAGTCATATGCAACTCATTTAAAATAAGTGGCCATCAGATATCATTCAATAAAGCTTAGAGATCTGGCAGCGTCGTATTTCACAAAAGACAATTTTTTTCCGTTCACACGCTGGTCAAAACCCACTCGGAAACAGGCCTTTCCCAGGCAGAAGGTTGCGCACGCTGTAAATCCAGAACGGTAGACCTACGTACATTCAGAGAAAAACACCCGTCCCCAGGTGCAGCCCCCCCGCGTTACTGAACATCCTGCTGCCCCGTCCGGCAGATTACAGTCGGCCACTGCTGGCGGTCAGCTTGCCTCGCAGAACTCCCCATGTCACTCGGGCCAAAAGCTAAACCTTACATTGTTCCGCAATAAAATCACAGAATTAAACTCGGCAATAAACACCATTAGATCAGGGGTCGTTACGCCTGTGAAGAAGAAAAGAAATCCAGCAGTTCTTTTACAGTGGTTTCTGAACGGGCGCGGGCCCTGACACACGCGTGGGAGGGCCACACAATGAAATCCAGGTCTCTGAAAGCCTTCCAGCTGCACTGTAAAATGTGTCGCATTTGTGAAAGTTCATTACAGCACCAGCAGTCGTGAGCAAATCGCTGACAAGTTGCTTCATCCCACCACTGCAGTAGTTATAGCGGAGTTGTGAAACTGCTCATCTAGAAAGAATCAGGAAAATTCTTATGGCTTCACTTATCAAACCAAAATCAAATAAACAAATTACATCTTTATTTTTCTCCGAATGACTGAGTACTCGTGGCATTTACTGCCTGCTTTGATCTATGCTATTGTTACAAATGGAGGGTTACGAAAAAAAGCAGGAAAGCAGGAAATGACCATGCAGATAAGTCAATAAGTAAATTAAATCATCATATGCCCCCACTTGTAAGGATTTTTTCCAAGAATATATCCGAGCAGTTGGTTTCGTTTGAGGCAAATTAAGTTTCTGTTCCCTGACAAAGGAACAAGGTTCAAACACTTAGCTCAAACCTGATCTTTATGGATGATCTGGACAAGAACCTCTGGCCTTACACCGTCGACTAGCAAAACTGAAAAAACTCAACTTTTTTTTTTTCAAAAACTAGCTTCAAAATAAATTAAAAAATAAAGAGGAACATGGGAAAAGTTGCATGTGAGGATGACTGGAAGCCCATCTAGCGGGTGATCAATCCCAGGAAAACTCCCTGCTGGTTCCCAAAGGAAGCCAGGGTCTCCACTGGTTCCAGACTCAATTACAAAATTGAAATTCCGCATCACAAACCCTCATTTATTTTTCCCCCTGGTGTAGTTGCCAGTTAAACTAAATAAATACTTAAGTAAAAATGTTTGTCAGGTTTTTCCTGCGGCAGGTAACTTAAAAAAAGGCCGTTACTGCGTGACTCATTTAGTTCTGATATCGGCAGCTCTCCAAACTGCTGGGATCGCACAGCACCTATTGTAAGATATATGATTGGACTCTTCTGAACATTGACCTTGGTAAATATGTTCAATATCTCCTGGGTTTACCATGCTTTCATTCACTGGGCTGTGGAATAGTGGTTTACTGCAGCAAGCCTTTCTGAAGGGACAGGGATCTATAGGCCTTCTATGCAGCGCTGCAGGGCCTGTGGGTTTAAGAGCGGGACTCTCGCACAAGGTCAAGAGCAAGAGGGACAAGAGGAGGGTGTGCTCAGTGCTCAGTGCTCAGGGCCACACGCGCAGCAGGACACTTACTGCCCAGGTCTTGCTCAGTCTGAAGATGGGGGCGCTCTGCAGAGCCGACACCACGGACACCAGCGAGTGAAGGTTGTTCAGCTCCAGCAGCTTCTGAAAGGAGAAGTGGGGGAGGGGGGGAGCATTAACATTGATCAAAACCACCTGCACAAGCAACGATCAGGTCCACGGCTACGGAGACGCACGACACATTTCCTCTCGCCCTCCTGCCCTTTGAAGACGCAACCGCTAGAGCTTCTCTAAACACTGTCCTTAAAAGAACAAGCAATCTGTAAAATGTAAAAGGGTCAGGCGATTTCTTGTCAAAAGTCTAGAAAGAAACAGCTCTGAAACACCCCCAGACCTAGGCTTACCTGGGATGTAATTTAAATACATTTCTGTCACTCAAAAGCTCTTGTTTTTTGAATCATGAAATCTTGTTTCTCTTAAACTAATTTTATTTATTTTTGCCAATACTTTCCATGCATTAAGATCTGAAGAAACACACAGTGCCCTTTCCACCTAGAGCACTGAAGAGCTGGCTCGTTCCTGAACAGGCATGCGGCTGCCACCGTGCTGGCCGAGACCCCCGTCCCCTGGGAGGACGGCTTTCATCCAAAAACTAAAGAGGTGCCGGTGGCCCTTCCTGCTGCTGAGACTTCTGCGTCTCGCCAGAAACCCAACAGCCAGCGCCCAGCCTCCAACTTTCCACTAAAGCTGTGGAAAATCCTCTAGCTTGCAGCTCCGCACAACAATCCCAATCCGCACAAAAACCAAAAAGGGCTTTTGTTTCAATGGTTTTCTAGAAGGGTATTAACTTTTTTTATAGCCTCCTATTTTTCCGCCATATTACTAATTTCTTTTAAGCATGGAAAGGCTGTGATGTCACTGCCAGCCCGCTGCCATCCTCCTGTCACACTGAGCTCTCACCCCTGGCTGTTGCAGAGAAGCAGCATCCAGAACACTTTGTTTCTGTCATGAGCACACCTAGATAAACCACTCTAACACAGTGCTCTTAACCAGGGAGAGACCATCTGTCACACGTATAACTTCAAAAGCCATATTTTATGCATATTTAGGTTTCAGCTAATTCCCATTAAACAGGCTGACTTGTACATGTTTTTGTCAAATATTCCTTTCACCCGAAAACTGCAGGGATTTCAAATCCTTTTTTTAAAAAAAAAAAAGGCGATTTAGATCCTCATGTGTGTAAAGCCTATACAGAAGCCTGAAGGTTGGAAATTGAGGAAGAGACCGCGGATGTCGATCTGGAAAAGAGGAACAAGTGAAGAGAAGTTCTGGAAGATGGAGTCTTTAGCTGGACTCTGCAAGGCAGCAAAGCTCACTGTTCCCTTTTTTCCCTTCGGAAAAAACAGTCCTTATTTGCTGAAATGGCTTTTCCACTGCACTTGAATATTTGTATCGGGGCAGTTTCCTTTATTTAGTTTTTAAATATATTGTTTTGAAAGCCTGGAGTAGACGAGCTACCAAGACAGGGCAAACTCCTTGCATTGTGAAATGACTGTGTCTCTCGACCTTTTTCTGTGGTCGTAGCAGAAGCTTGACTCCCTACTGCAGGAAACGCACTCGGACACTTTCTAAGGCATTTCTGACAAGACTGCATGAGCAGATCACCTAGTTACCTAAATTAGCATTTTCAGAGAAACTTAAGTAGAAATTTGGTCCAATAGGATAAATAATGCTAATGCTGACTCTACTAACACTCCAGTTAAACAAGTTCATGATTTATTATTTTATTATTTATTTATAATGTCAGAGCTGTTTAACAAGCACACTTTTATATCTGCGTCGTTAAAATAGCTTTGCTATTAACGGCAGTCTCCCTGCTCTCCATCAGCTTTTATTTAGACTGCTTCCAGCAAAGTGCACATTTCAGCACTAAATCACAGTTTTAGAACTTTCCCCTGACAGCTGGCAAACCTAATAAAAAAATAATGAAATAATACAACCAAGCAAACGAGAATAACATTTACAGATGATCGCATGAGGTTGGAAAGAGAGACAAGTATCCCGCTTTTTAGTGGGATGAAAAACACTGAAAAAACTGTATTTTTATTTGAGCATCACTAAAAAATGCATGCATTACCCGGCTCAGTTCAATTCCCATAAACTTCTATAGCGTTTGGTTTTAAAAAAGTCAAAACAAAATTACATAATGATGCTATAAAACTGAATAAAAAACAGTGCACTGAAGTTGACCAATGTTGGGGAACAGACACGAGAAGTATTTCGCTTTCCATGTCCCTGTACGTTGATTAAACGAAGGAAAATATTGTGCAGAGCAGTATTTTAAAACATTCTGAGATATCTGGGAGCGCTTTGCTGTGCTTTATTTTACCCTCCACCCTCTCGCGCCCACCCAGCGCGAGGTCAAGCCTGGCCAGTGTCAGTGCCCGCAGCCCCTCTCCGACACGCAGCCTGTGGCTGAAGAAGAACACGACACGCATGGCTACGATATCCCAACACTGCGCCCGCCTGGCTGGGCTTCCATGCGGTCGCTCTCCAGGACCCCTGGACCAAGAGCTCCGGGCAGAGCGTCAGCTCTCCGGTCCGGTCCGGTCCCGCAGGCACCCCGAGCTGGAATCACAGACGGGCGCCGCGGCAACGGCACCGCTGGGGTCACAGGGGGCCAGAGCCTGTGGAGCACCATGTGCTTGACCGCCCCTGGTCAGGCTGTGGGCACAGTGAATTGCTGACCCCTTTTTATTAGCCAGGGGATAGCAGGTCTGATTCAGTGGACAGGTTTATACGCTCCTTGAAGCACAAGAGAAACTGCTGACACACTTCCAGGCATCCATCACGTGTCACTCAGGTCAGGAACACGAGCCCTGCCCCTGTCCACAACTGGACGTGCCAGAAGAGCGAGTTTCCAGCTTCCTTGCTTACCACCTCGCTGGGACAACTGCATGCAGAATGAAAAAAAAAAATACACAGAAAATTAAACTCACCTTTGCGATTTTTATAAAATGACTCAGTATTTCTGCACGGATTTTTAAGGTCTGTGCTGTCAGTATCTCTCTCACCACCCAGAAGCTGACCTGCAGGAAAAAAAAAAAGAAATAATTTTTATTTACTATTTTGCAACTGCAGTATAACAAAAAGAAAAAAAACACCCACACATGCCACAGCTCTTCAGAGAACAGAAATCAGTCAAAATTAATACTGTATTTTACTTTCCAGGAAGACCATCAATATATTCACACAGTAGAAAATGAGAACACTAAACTCAGGAGTGTTTATATGGAACTGTTGTTGCCTGTAATTGCATTTGAAAAAAAATACATACTTCAAATTAGCTAACCGTGAGCCAATTGTATTACATGCTGCTGTAGCAAACCCTCGAGGTCAGGGCTCGAACCCGAGCAGTCAGCCTGGCCAGCGGTGCTCACGAAGTACCGCAAGGCCCAGGGCGCCTGGCGGGAGGCAGACCGCTGTCCTGGCGCAGCGCCAGAGGGCGCCCAGTGTGTCATTATGTGTAAAACAACCCACATTCTTCAGGTCTGTGATTTTTTTCCACTGTGGGAATCCAACTTAAACTGAATCCTCTCCGTGAAATGAAAACCGAACTCTTCACCACTAACTAGAGAAAAATCCTTCTACGAAAAAGAAACGGAATGAAAACAATCTTTGCAATTTTGAGATACATGAAGAACTTTTATACAGATGCTATCTCAAAGAAAAAAAAAGACTCTAGAAAACAAACTGGAATTCTTTAATTGTAACTGTTCACTAACCACAGAGCGTCCTCCAAGCAGTCTGGCAAAAACCTCAAACCAAAAGGGTGTCAAATACAGTTAGCCGTACTTCTAACATCCCATAAGCCCTGTGCACCTCGAACCGGGGAAGAACCCTGGAGTCAGTGCTGTCAAGTCCTCAACAACCAGGTCAACCCAGAGCAGAGCCATCAGCTGCAGCCTAAAAAAAACTGAACCTATTGGAGTGTGAATGTTGCAGCAACCTCCTTCACGCTTTCCTGTTCAGGGTGAAAAAAAATGTGTTTTCGGAAACCGCTGCCAAAGAGGAATGCACACGGTTACGGATGAAAAGGTACAACCACTGCATGCAGAGCTCTGGACTCGAGATATTCAAGAACTGCGGTCCTGGTCTACAGCTTGAACTCCTGTGTGTCTTTAGAGCAGCAGGGGCACCAGCCAAAGAAAGGGAAGAGCAGACAGCACCCGTGTTCCCCGGGACCCGCCTGAACATTATTCCAAGTGCTGGCTCAGAACTACCGGGAGGCAACGCACAGCACTAACATCTCAGTGCACATCCTTCTCATCACCAATTGATAGGCCAGGGATTCAGGGAGCATCAAAGGCCCACTGTGCTGGTTCCGCTCAATCCAGAGCCCAGTGAAGGCCCACTGTGCTGGTTCCGCTCAATCCAGAGCCCAGTGAAGGCCCACTGTGCTGGTTCTGCTCAATCCAGAGCCCAGTGAAGGCCCACTGTGCTGGTTCTGCTCAATCCAGAGCCCAGTGAAGGCCCACAGCACTGGCCTGCCCGAGGCTTTAGTGATGAAATGGCTTCAGGGCCTCCGCCTAAATTGTCCCAACACATTTAATAGACCTGCAGCTGATCTGCAAAATAACAGCATGATTGCCATTTCAATAAACACACAACAGTACCTGAAAGACAGCTCAAAGATTATACAAAAGCATAAGGTTACATCTGCAAGATGTTTTACAAAATGTTTTTGTGTATTGCGGGGGAAAAAAGCATTAAAAAAATGACATACTTTAATCTTCCTGAGCTTTATAATGTGTGATGTGGCAGGGCAACTTATGAGGGTCAGTGAACAGTATCAGTGGTTTAACAAAAGATTTTCAACACTTCCCGTGTCAAACATTGGATGTTTATTTTAAGATAATGTCTAAACTCTAAATACAATATACAAACTCCAGTTGATTTGCCAAAGTCTTTTGTTTTTCTGTCCAACAAACAGTCAAGCTCAGCCTTTTAGGGACTTTTGTAGATAAAACAGCGCTGGGGGAAATGTGCCAACAGTGAAACACAAGACATGAACCCGATTCAAATCAATGATTCATTTTGTGCTGTTAAAATAAATGTTTAAAAACTGAACTTGAACACTCTATCATAGTTTTGCCAGAGAAATGCACTGTAATTTCAACAGCTGAACGCTGTGCTGGCCTGAATATGTAGCAGAATGGATGTCGAGTCCTGAAACAGGCACTGACAGCCTCCCCTCAACTTCTGATCAGAAGATGAGGCGAATCATTTCACTATTCACCTCTTCTTGCCTTGAAGGTTTCAGGGAAGCACACTGTTCCCCCCAGGAAAAGAATGAATGGCCCTGCAGCAAAGTTCCACCATGCATATTTACTTGAAGTCTCACTGGACAGGAGGGAATCCCCTGACAGGTATCAAGGCGACACCATCACCAGTGATGACACCTTATGAAAGCTGTCCACCACAGTGACCACAGCCTGGCTGTAGACACCGGGAGACAAAGGCAGACCTGGCTACCCAGAGAGGACAGGCTCAGTGACCACAGCCTGGTTGTACAGACCCGGCTACCCAGAGAGGAGAGGTTCAGTGACCACAGCCTGGCTTTAGAAACTGGGCACAGACAGACCCAGCTGCCCAGAGAGGACAGGCTCAGTGACCACAGCCTGGCCAGAGAAACTGGGCATAGACAGACCTGGCTTCTAGCAGGGAGAAGCAGAGACAAAGACAGACTTTCTGCAGCACTGAGAAATATTCCATGATCAGACAAAGATTCTTCCCTAAAATAGCACATCTAATCTCAGAATTCCCACACCTGCCAGAATGAGAACAGCTCCCAATCCTACTGGGAAAGGAAACTCAATAGCAGCCCAGCGTGTGATCTCCTGTCACAGCCTGAGGAGCACAGAGTGTGACTCTCAATAAGAGTGTTTTGTTTCAAATTTCCATAAATGTCTATTATTTATAATGTTTTTGTCATAAATGTCTAAAAGTTTTGCTAATTGTTGTTGCTTTGGCAACATTGTGATTCATCGGTCAAGCCAATAAATCTTCTAAATTGAGAGTAATTGTGGAAAATAGGCCTTAAAGTACAGTTAGCACTCCAGCAAGTACTGTTATTACTGCGCTGTAATGTTTGAGTCATCAGGCTCTCGTGATCTTTACAAAACAGAAATGTTTACAAGAACATGACAAACTGTGTGTGAGGTTTTATTCTGTGGTCTTGCTCTGCTCTTCTTCTCTTCACTACAACACACCAGATGCACACACCTTGAGATACATCCTTAACCCTCGCACAGGGCTGTTTCATACACTGTGTACATAGTTACATACAGTACCTGTTAATGGAAACATAAGCTTAACGAGTTCAAACGTTTCTGAACTGTTGTCGAGAAACTGACCTGGGTCCCTTCCTTAGGCTACCAAAGTTTAGCTCACACAGTGGAATACTTTCACACAGCATTTCCAGCACTGCTGGACTGACCTTTAAATATTGAAACATTTTCAGCCAAAGCAGAAATTTTTGTTTCCTATAGGCTGAAAAAGTAAATTTCTTGCAAGTGTGTAAAACAACATTTCATGATCGAAAAATATACATACAAAATCAATAAACCATAACTATAGTTACAAACGAGAGGAGGCCTTTCAGCCCAAGGAGACCATTTGAGGTTGTCTGGTAATCAGACTTATTAATTTGGAAGAGGTCATAGGCCTTAAGAAAATGTTACAGCAATATACCAACGCCAGGCTTTCAGTTTCATTAGGATCGATCGCTCCTTCATTAAGTGTTATTACCGTATAAAGATCAACATGGGTCATAAATATATTGGAATTCTGGAAATATGTCAAATGCAATTTGGAAAGACTGATGATCTACTCATTAATATTCCTGGGAGGCGCTGTAAACTTGGAGCTGAGCTCAAAGGCCAGCGAAGAGAGCACCAACACTGGACTCTGCATCCTTCCCGACACGACTGGCCTTGGTGAAGAGAACACTTGGAGAAAACAAAGAGGGAAAGAGAGAGAAAAGGGAGGGAGGGAGAGAGCGAAGGCAGGCTCTGCGTTGGAACGGTAATTGCTTGTCAGTGAGCAAATGCACACCAGGGAGTCTGGAAGTCTCCACGTGGCACTCTTCAAACACAGACGCCTGCTACCCAGCATCCCGGCTGCACTAATGCACTCCTGGACAGAGACAGATCTAATCGCATCCCCTCTGGATGTACAGCACAGCACGTTTTGATAAGTGACTCTGCTCATCTGGTGATCTGACAGCCCATAGGAGAATGAATCTGGGCTGCACTCCAGGCCTAATGCGAATTCCACGGTGAAGCCATGTGAGCCTGAATATCCACACAGGGAGCACGAACCTAAACTGGAATCCAGAGAGGATTTCTGGGACGATATTAAAGGGTTCTGTGTAAACAAAGAGCCTTCAGATGCATCTCCAGGGACCTATTCCAGTCTTCTGTAGGAAAGGGATACATACTGGCTGTGCGATTACCAATTTGCTCTGTGATGCTCCACTAAAGAAGAGTACGGTGTAAAGTACTCAGTTTAGGCATCACCTGAAAAGGAGAAAGTGGTTTTATAGTTGGCACCCACACAGGTCCGTGTAAAGGAGTGTGCATTAAAAAACAACTTGGCAAAGTCTTGTTACTGTCGTCACACTAGTGTGACTGAATATACGCCGGAGAACACCTGGTCTTCCCTCGTGAAAGGTCTCCTTGGTAAGTCAGGCAGAGTATTTTCACCTCAGCACTCCCCGGGATCAGCACTTTGCAGTTGCAATCCTAAGAACTAGCACAGCTGTGGTCTATCAAACTATATTCTGCTACAATAACAAATCACTGAATAGCCTCATTTGAGATACATGGCACTTAAAGTCTCCACGTTATGACAAGAGTCTCAATTCCTACAGGCACTTGCTGTATCTGACACTTTCCGAGGGGCAGCTCCTTCAACAAGACCTGGACCGCGCTTGTTCAGCGATGGGGAACCAGTCACGCAGACAGTGAAATTCCCCTCAGGAGGCACGACTCTTTTGTCTTCTCTCAACAGCCTCACTTCCACCTGCACCATTTCCTGACAGTGTGATGTTTTTAGAGCACAGGTATCCCCCGACTCGCTATACATCACTCCGCACACAGATTTAGCAGATGTGCGAAACAGGCCGAGCAGGAAGCAGAGGAGAGGCAGCCAGGCGTGTGAAAGACCCCCGGCTGCCGGCGCTCGTCTAGTCCTCCTGCACGGGTGGTCAAGGCTGTGGAGCTCTACCACACAGAGACTCGCTCTGCTGAGACCGCCGAGCCAAAGGCCAGGAGCCAGCAAGGCAGCGTGTGCTTCATGAAGCAACAGAAATAACTACCGGCATGGGGAGAGAAACACGACTGTGCCTTTAATGTCGGTACAGACCCTTATTCCTGCAGAACTCTGTAAACGTCTGGCATAAACTGTAAGATTTGTATGTTTTACTTTTCATTTTAAGGTCAGTTCGGTGCACATGCAAAAAAAAAAATGGTTTTGCATCATTTCTCGGCACAAAATCTAAAAACCAAAATAATTAAAAATCACTGTCTAACGGAAACAAAGAAAACAATGAAGACTGCAAAATACAGTAACAACTTTCTGGTAAAATTCCTGGCAGGAACACTGGGAAGGAAAGATACTGAAGCATTGGCTCTCTGGTACGAATAGTCAGGAATGATTAGACGACGCAGACTTTTTAAGAAGAGAGCTCCCATCAAGCAGCGCGCATGAGTGAAATAGTGCTGAAAATAGAAAAGTGCTGCTCTTTTCTTGTGTGCCATCGCAGGTTTAAAGATTTAAATGTCTAAAATATGCTGCAGCAGGTATAGTGTAAGTCCTGCTGTCTGCTCTTAGCGAGGAGTGAGTTTTCGGTTCACCCAGAGACACTCTCACTGATCAATAGCTAGAGTGTAACGAATGAGTCCTATTTGACACACTAATTTATTAATTAGTGAATAACCCTGTTTCAGCTACCGGGGTCCAAAGCCTGCACCTGCAATTCTGCATTAGCTCTTGCGGTTCCAGAACACTGAGGAGGCAAGAGCTGACTAATTTTCACTCCCACAATTCACAGCGACTACATGCTCTTAAAACACACCATTATCCTGAAAGGTGGCGTTTTAAGAGCAGGATGCGGACTTGGCCCCTCAGACACAGAACTCCTGCCTCTCCAAACACTACTGGAGCTCTGCGGCGAGAAGCTTGGGGTGGCCGTGTGCGACGAATGAGACCCCAATTCAATTAGATTCAGAACTGGAGGAAATCATGTGGGGAAATGAACCGTCTGAGCAAGGAGCACAGCAAATTGTGTTCCTTCGATCCAGCTCTCAATTATTTCCAGCCCACAGAAATGAACAATACAGCGAGTTCTTTTTTTAACATCGGGATTTGGCAATTAGTCTTACCCTCATAATTCATATGTTGGAAAATACACCCCATTTATAGTCTGGTTGAGAAAATGCGGATGTTGAACAGCACGTTTTAAAATTAAATTTTAATAAAAAAAACTAATTACACCAATAAAAAATCTCCAAAATAATTATGAAGCTAGATATGAGATCACATCGCTAACAAATACCAAAACCCAACACTGACTCGTGCCAGCGTTTCTCCATGCTGCTGTGCTATCAGCCTGCACTGCCTAAAGGCAAGCAACTCAGGCTAAATCCGGCTCTCCTGCCTGTCGGATTTAGAAAAAACGCAAAGTTCCTGCTGGCGATCGGCTCGCCTGTCTCCTTTGACAGCAGTTCCACATCAAATTGCGATGAGAACTGGAGGATTACACAATGTACCCTCAGCCATGGAAAAACTGACGGTCCTGACCACTTTGTCGGATCCCAGATCGCTGAGTAAGCATCCCAACTCCCGCATATTTACAGCGGATAGGGACTTGAACAGAACTCTTCCACAGATACAGCAGCTGGCAGAATGCTCCTTCTCTGTAATTTCACATCTGTTATTGAAGCTGCCAAACGGAGTTTAAATAAAACCGGCTCACAATTTGTGAAATCAGCTATCAGTATTTGCGTCCTGTGTTTTGCGTGAGTGCGAACTGGCGGCAGTGCTGCCACCAGGGACGGGCACAGTCCGAACCATTTCAACGCCAGTCCGCAGACAGATGGAAACTAACAGGATTCCTGAATACAGGCAACTCTGGAACACAGTATATACAGATGTGCATATGCCAACATTCACAAAATGGTCAAATAAAATTCTGTCTATTCTTGTTATAACTATAATGGAAAACAGAATTTTGAAGGCATTATTTGCCATATTCCCAAGTTTTACAAAACACTTTGCATGTGATCAATTCGGTAAACCACTGGGAGCATTTAAAGCACACAGCCGATTTCCGAAATTCCTCTGCAGAGCCGCTCTCACCTGATTGAACCTTCTCGTGAAAGCTACCACGTTGGGTGCGAGGATGTGCTTCTCCTTCTTATTCCACCCACAGCTGGCCAGCTCCTGGAAAGAAGATCAGAGAAGACCGTCACTGAGGCTGTCCCCAGCACCACTAGCACAGAGCTCCCTCACAGAGGCTGTCCCCAGCACCACTAGCACAGAGCTCCCTCACTGAGGCTATCCCCAGCACCACTAGCACAGAGCTCCCTCACTGAGGCTGTCCCCAGCACCACTAGCACAGAGCTCCCTCACTGAGGCTGTCCCCAGCACCACTAGCACAGAGCTCCCTCACTGAGGCTGTCCCCAGCACCACTAACACAGAGCACCGTCACTGAGGCTGTCCCCAGCACCACTAGCACAGAGCTCCCTCACTGAGGCTGTCCCCAGCACCACTAACACAGAGCACCGTCACTGAGGCTGTCCCCAGCACCACTAACACAGAGCACCGTCACTGAGGCTGTCCCCAGCACCACTAACACAGAGCACCGTCACTAAGGCTGTCCCCAGCACCACTAGCACAGAGCTCCCTCACTGAGGCTGTCCCCAGCACCGCTAACACAGAGCACATGTCCCCAGCACCACTAGCACAGAGCTCACTCACTGAGGCTGTCCCCAGCACCACTAACACAGAGCACCGTCACTGAGGCTGTCCCCAGCACCACTAACACAGAGCACCGTCACTAAGGCTGTCCCCAGCACCACTAGCACAGAGCTCCCTCACTGAGGCTGTCCCCAGCACCACTAACACAGAGCACATGTCCCCAGCACCACTAGCACAGAGCCCCCTCACTGAGGCTGTCCCCAGCACCGCTAACACAGAGCACATGTCCCCAGCACCACTAGCACAGAGCTCCCTCACTGAGGCTGTCCCCAGCACCACTAACACAGAGCACCGTCACTGAGGCTGTCCCCAGCACCACTAACACAGAGCACCGTCACTAAGGCTGTCCCCAGCACCACTAGCACAGAGCTCCCTCACTGAGGCTGTCCCCAGCACCACTAACACAGAGCACATGTCCCCAGCACCACTAACACAGAGCATTACTGAGGCTGTCCCCAGCACCACTAGCACAGAGCACCATTTACTGAGGCTGTCCCCAGCACCAATAGCACAGAGCTCCCTCACTGAGGCTGTCCCCAGCACCACTAACACAGAGCTCCCTCACTGAGGCCGTCCCCAGCACCACTAAAACAGAGTACCACTACTGAGGCTGTCCCCAGCACCACTAACACAGAGCACCGTTACTGAGGCTGTCCCCAGCACCACTAACACAGAGCACCGTTACTGAGGCCGTCCCCAGCACCACTAACACAGAGCACCGTTACTGAGGCTGTCCCCAGCACCACTAACACAGGAACAAGTAGAATACCTATTACTATGACATTTAGAGTCCACATGCTTAAATACAGAAATCCAGAAAAAGAGCTATTAACCACTTAATCTCAGTGTATTACAGTGGTGAATAGAATGAATCTGCAAAACAATTTCAGTTTTGTAGACAAATCTATTAATCAGGGCAGTGCATACTAGGATTTACACAAAAATAACGGGGCGATTGTAAGTGATATTAAACATTTGGTAGCAATTACAACATGGCAAAGTGTTTGTTCTCCCCCACCTCCGTCAGAAACACAATATTTAAATACAGACATAATGAGCGCAAATTATGCAGGGATAGCTTTAACTGTCTGAAACCATTACAGAAAACATCTGCAATTTAAAAGTCTTGGTCTAATTAAGTGAAAATCTCTGTGAAATACAGGCTGAACATTCCACACCCCCACGTAACCAAATAGGACCCTACCAGCAGCTGCTGTAACTAAGCATTCCTGTACTCGAACCTAAAGATGGAAAATAATAAGCCTATTTTTATAGTCCGGAAAAGGAGCACCGAGCTGTATGATCCACATATGAGTTGAAGTCCTTCAGGTTATAAACATCTGGTGCTCAGTACCTTCTTGAGAGAATAAGTTTCACTTTTCGAAAATCAGTCGTGCACGACAAATAGTGAATTTCCTCCTTTTGTTAACATAAAAAGCAATTAAGTTTTGGCTGTAAATATAATTTGTAAAAAACACATTTTATAAACCAGCTCAAAAAGAGTTGCTACATTCAGAAAAACATTTAACTGAATCACTGAGTGGCAATTAAATGCAACATCTCAGGGCAACATGAATTAACTCCTCTGGGACCTATATAAGCAACTAGAAGAGGCTTTCGCAAGAACTGCTTTACTGGAGCTGCAGTTCAGTAGGGGATTAGGTGGGTCCCCCTCCTATACATGAGCAGTTTGGAGACCCTTTGCTCTATAACATCAATCCACTCTCTAGCCACTTTATCCAGTTCATGGCTGCGAGGGAGCTGGTGCCTCTGGCTTGCTGTTTTCCCAGAAGCTCGTTAACCTACCAGTATGTCTCTGGACACAGGAACATGGAAGAGCACACGAACCCCACACAGACAGCACCCCAGTCCCAGAATTCCACCCAGGGCCACAGCGGCTGTAAGGCAGCAATGCTGACCCCCTGCCTCTACATCAATTCATGCAATTACTGCTACTAACAAACTCCCATTTCATAAGGAGAACCCCAGTCGGCATGGCTCGACCTTTGGAATACCGTCTGTACTGCCAGGGTCTCTGCAGCAAGACTGGCTCCATCTCAGTCACAGCAGCTCCCCGCCTGGGGTCTGGGGCCTGGGAGCCCGGGATTTATGGGAAACTCCACAGCTTCCTGACATTTATGAGAATTTTTTTCAGGTTCACTTCGAGTACAAAGGTTCATTTTTTAAAATAAAAAATATTTATATATTTATTGATTGGAAGACACCAACAGCATAGATTGTAAAACCATCTGGAAATTACAGCTTTTGTAAACCAATATTTCTTAGTGTGTTTTCTGAAATATGAAATTATTGTTACAACTGGCCTGTGTTTTGGGGGAATGCCGTAAGTTTAAATGCTTTAAACTTCATTCTGAGTTTCTAGTGTTTGTCTCCTTCCAGTTCCCAATCTGTGTCCTGACAGAGCACTGACTACTAGGCTCAGGAATAACAAAAAAAATATTCACCGTGATTTATTTGGAATTTGCGAATGGTGTGCTTCAAATAAATTAATTCTGACAGTGACACTTAAGAAACATCTACTAATACAAAGGGTAATGCAACACATGCCTCAAGCAACTTGGCAAAGCTCATGACTTGGTGCTTCATTTATTCATTGTTAAGAAGTACAGATCCTGGAACACATGAGCTGCCTTCCATGACTATGTGCACATCCTACAAATATTTGTTTCCAAGATGTTTGCACATAACATGGAGACAGTTAAGCTAATAAGAACTGCCTACATCCTTATATTGCTTTTCATCCCAAAGCGCACTTTTCCGCTGCTGACATGCAGCACCACTTGGGCGACACAGCAGCCCTCCTTTCACAGCAGATCAGGAGAGGAGAGGGCACAAGCTGCACCAGGTAAGGCCAGACTGTATCACACCAGAATAAACGCACCTCCTCTTCCAAGCCCATAATGAACAGGTAGTCAGGACACTGGTTTCACAAGCAACTGCAAATTTTAGACACAAATTTTCCTGAAAATGTAATAATCACAGAATAAATGGGGCTGAATGAACCTTTCAGTAACAGCCTTTAAAACCAACAATTAACTGCTTTGTTTTAGCAACCTTTTCAAGCAGGAGATCTAGAAAATCTTTTACTGGTGTCTTTTATTCTTTTTCTTTAAATGATCGGAATTCCAAAGAGTTCATTGGGCTCGTTTACAAGACTCCTTTGCCTTTATTTGTGTATAATCACTGAAACAGCTGCCAAAATAGCTGCAAATTTTTAAACAAACCTAGGGGGCTGCACCTGTTTGGTTTATAGATCTGAGTCCCCTGCAATACAATTACAGAATAATAAAACCTCTTAAATTTATGATTATGTACCTGCTTTCTATTAACCAATGTCTTAAAATGAAGCCAGTCTCGACTTTTCAAAGTCATTTGTATCTAAAAGGCCAAAAGCATTTTTTAGAACAGTTTTTAGAAGCAATTTTACATTCAGAGATTAGAAAAAAAAACCTTGTAATAGCATACGTAAATCATATACGTACATCGTCCATCCATTCATTCTTCCATTACCAGAAAGAGCTCACGACCTCCCCCTCCTGGAACCAGAGCACCACACTGACCCCCTTGAACCCAGAACCAAAAGCTGGGAGACAGCAATGGAAACAGCCACTCCTCCGTGATGCCCCAAGTTATTTTTAAAGTAATCCTTGTGTATCAAGGTGCTTATTAAAAAACACAACTTGTTCTGCAGGGCTCAGAGTCAGCACGCCAATTGCAGTTAAAAATGAAGCACTGATAAGGTTTCCGATGTGCAAATCAAATGTAAAAACTCTTTCTGAAACTGTTCACACAGAAGACGGAAATGCGCGCGGGGAGCTTCATCGGCCTGTGAGGCACACAGGGACAGGGAAGCAGCAGAAGAAAAGAGGAGGGAGGAATGAAGACGGGAGCAGGAACATAAGGCAACAAAGGGCCGAAAGGAAAGCACGGGGGGTGGAAGATGGTGGAAAGGGGCGACTTCACCAGGGGACGCGGGCCAGAGGTCTGTAAACGATGGAGAGGTTCAGAAAGAAAAGTCACTCTTCGGATGAAGTTGGGAACTGTGCTAAACGACACTTTTGGTTTCTGATGTCTTTCTGCTAAAGGAAAACAGAGTATCATGTAAAACGATTTAAGAACTTACCTGAAACTCTATAAGCTAGTAGCTGACATTCAAGCAAACACCACGATGAGAAAGCAAACAGAAGTAATAATGCAGGTTCTCTATTTAAACCATCTGGACGAAAAGCTTTACAAAAAGCACAAGCCGCATGTTCGACCAGGCTGATGTGCGTTTTGCATGTTAGACTATGTTGCCATGCAGCCCTCAAGCTGAACATGCAAACTCCACACAGAAGCCGCTCCAGCTCCGGGGCGCAGGAGCTATGAGGCAGCGCTGCACACGACCACACCAACGTGCCACCCTGCTACAGCATTTTTTTACTGAGAAATTACATTTCACAGAAAGCAGAAAAAAATACTTTTGAGAAGGTTTCAATTTATACAAATAAATTAAACGAATTCTTGAAATAACTAAGGCATTCTAGTAGAGCTCGCATGCATGGCTAAAATTTCAGATCATGTCCAGGCGAATGCACAAACCTGTCATGCACTACTTCAACTGTTAATCTGGACTTCAGGGACCATAAACGTTTTTCTGCTGTACAACACAACTGCGACTTTTCTTCCTAAATCACGAGTGAAAAGGAAAGGGGCTCTAACGGTAGTGCTGCTGAAAGGAGTCGTGTACCTGTAGGGGGCTACCAGACAGCACGCAGACGAGAAGTCTGATTCATGGACCAACTTACATGAGATACAGTTTAATACTGCAATTCAATACCTCCACCAGTTCTAGCAATTGTTCCAAGGAAAATCAAATAATTTGCAAAAGTTGATCTTGTGCAGATTTGGGCCTTAATTTTCAACAAGTCAAACTTTCATTACATTCTGAGCTTTAGGTATTTGGTTACCTGCTAACAAGCCATCTCAGTTTTGATTATTTCTGTGGGGCGTGTTTCTATGCACTTGCTTGTTTCTTGGACTGAATACAGTGCAGCCCAAACCACTGGTGCTTCAGGCTGAAAGTGTTGTATAGCAGTGTATCTCAGCAAAGCTGGGAAAGCCAATACACAGAAGCTCAGCCACACATTGTGTGGACCCCGAGCACGATTTTCCATGAGCAAATTGTTCATGTGAATAATTAGCTACAATGGCTGGCGGTCTGCCTGCAGGAAAAAACGGAGCTCGTCTCTGGTCTGAAAGGTGAGGCAGATAGGAAATGAAACATCTTGTTGCTACCAGAGAAGACGAAGTGACGGAGGGAAATCGTTGTGGTGAAGGAGACCGTGCGAGTGCTTTCCTCGTTGGAGCTGCAGTAGGCGGCCAGGGTCGTGATCAGTTTCCAGCCAGCTCTCTCTGTGCTGAGAGCCTGGAGCCCATGTGTTTTTCACATCCAGGCCTACAGGATTACTCATGAACTCTGTTCTAAGTGCACCACCTTAAACAGCCTCAGGGGAGGGCGGGATTAGAATTTCACACACAATAGTTTCCACTCCAGGAGACGATCAGGGCTCAAATTCAGCTTACATACTGTTTTGTGTAATACACACACAAAAAAATTAAACACTGTAATTAAATTGGCATGTCCCAGACAGGAGAAGGTTTCATTTATGATGTTGTGGTCTGGCTATTATCAGCAAAGAAACACACCATCCTGAACAAAAGGCACTGTGAGATGTGCCTTTCGGGCACTGGATCTCCCTCAACCAGAGCCGTGCACACATGGCTGGGAAGGGCTGTCTTTTAAATGAATGGTTTTGGGGAGAGAGAAGGGCCAAAAGATTTTCCTTCTGCTTTGCTATGACCGCGAGAGGAGGCCTGTGAAAGACGAGGAGTTCCATTCAGCATTAATCCATAACGGATGGAGCTCCGGAAATCGATATGAAATGAATCATTTAGAAATGGAGCAACAGAGCAAGTGACTTTGAGATAGGCCACAAGATGCGTTTAAATTCCCCTGTGGGCTGTCTGCAGCAGACAAGGCCACGATCATGGCCATGGCTGCCTTACGTTAAACAGAACACAAGAGGGGAGGCTCTAGGGGAAAGAAGTGAAATGTTGATCTTATTTCCATTGTGCTCCTCCTCCAGAGAAGGGGTCACGTTCCACAACTTCCAACCTGGAAGTCAAACCTGACCCTCCGCTGTCTTTACTCAGACCCAAGATGTCCAACTCAAGAAAGGTGGAAACCGTGAAGGACACTGGAGCATATAAAATGAATTTCTCGAATTTTAATGAATGACAGAAAATAAATCCTTAGATTTACAGACTTATAGGTGTCTTCATATGGTCATAACTCAGAGTGTGAGACCTGCAGGTAAGACACAGATCAGCCGTCTGCCAGAGGAAGAAGAAACACAGGTTGTCTACTGATCACCAGAAATCGACCCTTTTTTTTGGAAAATTACATCGTTTTCAAAGAGAAGCTCAGCTCACAATGCAGTTCTTTTAAACCTGCAGCAAAAGCATCCCGTTAATTACAGAATTGTTCACTGCTGGTTTGGAAATAATCATAGAAGCATACCAAAGTGCACTATCTCACTGTTACTTTTTTAACCTTCTGCAGGCCTGACTGAGCTGAAAAAGCCACGTGCATTTGACATTCAGCATAAGATCCAGCTGTACAGGCCATGGCGAAAAGATCTGCTGTTTCTGATTATAGTTTGGATTTGTAACCAAATCCAATTAAATTCATCCAAGAACATGGAGACAGTGGAATATGATGTAATAAACCTTTAATTGCGATAAGTATTTAACACGTATTCCATGGGCAATGACAAAAACTTGCACACGAAACACTCAGGCAGGTGAAGACAGTGCCTCTTCTCAACACCTCACCTCACCCAGGACGCTTCTCTGCTTTCAGTGGCGCAGTGTGTTTGAAACGCAAACCGGGTATTTACTTGTGTTACACACCACCTTATCTGCCTTCTTCATTCACTAAAGCTTAGGCAGATTATACAGCTGTCTTTAGTGTAATATGGAATAACAGTGCTTTTCAGAATACTTACTATTAAAGCCAGCATTACTTTCCCATGAAGAACTGCAATGCTTTTGTCTGAGAACTGGATGTGCAGTACTTGATTAAGCGGCTGTTGGCACTGGGTAGTGTATGACACATCATCCGATTCCCCGCAACAGACATTTGATTCTCCAGACTTCCCCAGCACTTACCGCTGAGGAGAGCGCCGAGCCAACCCAAGGGGCTCGCTTGCAGCTCCGAGTGCTCACCCCTCTCCGGCTCTGCCGTCGCGCAGTGTCTTCATGAGCTGGAGCGGTGAGTGAGTGAGCTGCGATGATGAGCTACTTTATAGAGACAGCAGGACACTGTGGTTCAGTTAAAAGAGCGCAAAGAGTGATTTGGGATGACAGAATTCAAGGAAATACCCAAGCAATTAACTACTGTAGAAGATGCAAGAATTCTCTTACTTAAAAGTTTTTTTTAATTTGCTCTTAACCACCCCTTTAACAACAGTTTTACACGACTTTGATGGGCCATGAGGCTGTACGCTCAGAGTGGGACCGATCTCAGTGCCGGACAGGAAAGCCCTCAGAGTGGGACCGATCAGATTAACGGACACAAAGGTACTGACTGACAAAGTCAACATGTTAGACTTCTTCAGGGGCAGCGGTGAAACATGAACCAGAGGGTGCAAATGGAAAGTAAAGGGAAAGTGAATTTAAAACAGGGAACAGAAGGCACAGCTGCTCATTTCAACAGAGGGTTACGGGAATCCAGAACAAGATACCAGGCCATGTGGCTAAAGATGACATCCTGTCTTCTTTGAAGAAATGGCTGGATGACCTCCACTCATCTGCAACCACTATTAGCGTCTTACGAAGCGACAGGACAGAAGAAACTACGGCTTTATCATGCAGTCAGGGATCCAAGGGCCTGGTTATCAGGCAGTGGAAAGATGGCATGTTCTTGGGCTCTGGCTGTCTCTCAGTAGCAAGGATAGACATCCAAGCAGCAGGCTGCATTATTACAAGTGTGAGGGAAGCCACAAGTTGCCCTCTTCTTGAATCGAGAACAGTAACTTCATCCCTTTCACAGAACCAGACGCAGCTGAGACCAATTTCTTTCTGAAGCTACGAGGGAGTTCATATTGCCAGAATGTGATTGAATTAGTCTCTGCCGGCCCGTCCTGTCAGAGGAAGGCAGCCCCAGTAAGAGTAATGTCTGTGAGCCTGCCATTTTCCTCTGGTTTCGCCAGGGCTTGCCTCACAGTCTCCAGTGAGCGATGGTCTGCACCCGTGCCCTGATGGCTGGGTTTTGCAAAAGAATGAAGCTGCAGGCATCACTGAAGGAAAAAGGATTGTGGGAGACAATGACACTATTCCCATTCCTAACACATGATTAAGTGTAACTCGCAACTGAAAAGGAAATGATCTGTGGAAACAAACGTAAAAATACTCATTAACACACGAAACATGAATGAAGAAATGATGAAACCCCTGGAAGAACTGCACCATCACAATTCCAGAGGCTCATCTGTGCCTGACAGGACACCATTTAAGTTGACAAGAGAACAATAAGTCCCAGGGAACAAACATGAATCCTGTTGCAAAGAAGTTAGATCCACTTGAGATTTTAATCCGATGTGGCAGGAAAAGCCAGGGGCTAGATATTTCCAGCAAGGAACCTTGCCCAGAAAGATGCATGGCATTAAGACAACATGAAATACACAGCTCTTCTGTTTCATCAATACCACTCGAGCCTGCAGCTGGTTGAACAGAACACACATCAAACTGCTATAGAAATAAAAACACTTGTCTCTCTTGTCTTATCATATTAAGAGTCCCCCAGAATTAGGTTTATTCAGAGCTGGTTCTAATACGAGGAGGATAATTTCGTGAGGATAAAGACTTTAATTCCTGAAAATCATTACTTTATATCAGATATCAGTATTATCACAGTTCTGGCATCACAGTCTTTTAACTCCACGCTGCCTGAACTGGTTTTGCCCAGCATGCAGCATGTCTTGTCACTTTAATCACATTTAGAGGCTTTAACCCTCCCCCAGCTCCTATTAAATAATACAATATCCCTTCATATCCAGGGAGACTGGCAAGTTGAACACCTCGGACCCCTCAAAGTTGAACCGGACCATTTCATCCTGTGATTTAAAGAGAATATGAAGTGCTTCGCATTACAGTCTATGTGCCTTTGGCGACCTGTCAGCTTTAACCTATGAATAATTAAACAATCTTTGTTTTATCACACTCTGGAAAGGAACACTGCACTATAGCTGCCATCTCGCAGATCAACAGAGCACCTATTTTACACTGTCCAGGGACACATTCCAAGGCACGAGAGGAACTTGGATGGAAAAGACTTGGGCCAGTGTGACAGGGGGTAGCCAAGGTGAGGAACGCAGTGTGACTGTAGACCCACTGACCCATTTTAAAAGGAAAACAGGAAATCGAGGAAGGGCATGAAGGAGAGGAAGCCATTTGGCCCATCACTCATGTCTGGAGACCCCCGAGACACAACAAGCCTTTTCCTGCAGTCCCCCCGAGAGTCGTCTTCGGTAGCGTGCACGGGTGGTTTGTGTCAGGAGACTCTGAGCCTCCTGTTCGTGATCCTGAACCTGCTCTTAGTGTTTGGATATTCTGCTTCTTTGTCAGACTGCATTCACTGCTGCCTGTTCCACTCTTCTTCCAGACCAAGGTTTTCACAAGATCAAGATCATTTTATACCACAGTGAAGGTTTCCAGAAATATAAGTGCTCTCTATTCATCAACAGAACATGGGAAGCCAAGCAGAGATTCATGAAGTTCTGGCTATTAGAACAGACATCGTAATCTCCAGGTGACCTCGGTGAAACGGAAGAAAATCAAATCTTACTCCACGCAGCAGCTGGCTGACTTCCAACACTTTTTTTCCTATGTTCCCAGAACTTTTTTCCACCAGATTTAATTGCAGGAAATGAATGAAATCGGTGTTGTATCTTGTAAGGCCTGAATGGCTCTAAAACCAAACACAGGCAAAGGGCAGGACAGAAATGCAATTCCCGAGAAGAACAGGCCAGGGAAACCGTGCCCTAGCTGCAGCTCAGTGCTATCAGGTTTAAAATGTCTGAATGTCTCCAAGCATGCCTGCTCACTGGAGAAGGGCACTTCCTTGCCCATCACAAATCTAAAGCTGGCATGTTGATATTTCTGGACTTTCTTAAGTTGTGTTTTTTTAAGCTGAGTCACATCAAGGGCTACTCAGTGAAACCTTGCTTACCTCGGGCTGTATCGCTTTAAAGACTGGGGCATCCATCAGGGTAATCTGGCTCTGTGAAAAGGAAATAAAACAAGCTCCATGAATCTCTTCACTTTACCTCTAGGATACCTGAATAAGTCACCTTGCTTTAAGCTTCCAGTGGCCACTGAAGATGAACACATTCTCTTCCCATTAACTAGTGAAAGCAGCCACAAAATGTATGCAGCCATAAACTGTAAATTACCCAAATCTTCTCATGAGGTGATGCCAGCTGGACTAGGCAAGAGTGGCTGGAGTTTTAAGTGCAATACTGCTCCAGGACCTGTTAGGAAAAGTATGATGCTACTGGGATATTTTAGACATCGGTCACAGCACCACCAACTTGTTGCCTGGTCTTTTTTTTAGATCCCAGACACAATGAAAAGCTCAGACTGGTCAGGGAGGGGAGGGAACACAAGCAACAAAATGCAGGTTGTGGCTATAAGTGGTGTGGACCAATAGGAGGTGCACTTCCCTTTGGACCACAATTTCCAAACCAATACTCCAACATGGTGTCTGGGGACACTGTGCTTTAAAAGGTGTTGTCCTTCAGGTAAGATATTAAACAGAGGCCCCACGACTTGATCATTAAAGACCCCAGGGCACCGTCCGTAAGAGCATCCCAGTGTTTTGGACAAATTCTGTTTTGGGTTTGTAGTGTCTGACATCCCTAAAGTTCCTCCTTAGTTCAACTGGTGCAGCAGTTTCTCTCTTCTCTACCTGATTCGTTCACTGTTGTTCTGTTACTGGTGTGGAATGACAGATGAAATAGCACCAAGGAAATGTAAGGAATTATCTTTATAGGAATCATCATTCTGTGTCAGGACCTCTCTGAATTGAGAGGATGGGTCCCATGCAACTCCATACAGGTGTGACAGACGGACCTCTACAGCCTACCTACTTACCGCAAACTCCTCAGGTGTGACTTTCAGCACGTCAAACACGACAGCGTCGTAGCTCTTGGCGTAGTCCACACTCCGCCCATCCAGAGAGTCAGAACTGCTGCTGCCCTGAACGCAGAACAGCATAGGAATCAGACAGAAAAGTCACAGACACAAAGGGCTGCTCTTCTCATCACTGTGTCAACACACAAACCCTCGAGCAGACATCATGGTAAAAAAACCTGAAGAAACTGAACTGTTAATAGAAATGCATTTAATTGGGTAAAATTTCAGGTCTTTTCACTTGTTTAAATTAATTTTAAAACACTGTTAATGTGCACATAATTAGCGATACAGCGATTGTGTATGTGCAATGGCTCCTATTAGTCACCAACTCATCATCAAATGCTTAAGCGCACAAACACTAACACTGATCAAAGCTGGAGAGCAAAATCAGAGAACACGTTTGCCTCTAGAGTAAAAAGCCTGAATAAGACTTGTTTTTTAAAAAGGAAGAAATTAAACCTCTTAGAATATTAATTCAGACAAGATTTATGAACAGCACTTTCTCATTATACTTGGAAATTCAGGCTAAGGCTGGGAAATAACGAATTTCCCTCAAAACTAGGAAAAGTCGGCACTTGTCTCCGACAGTCCTGGTTTGTGGAATCTCTGGAACTAAAGGAACCTTCTTCTGGACCCCACAGATTCACAGCGGTCCGTCGGGCTGCAGCCTTAAGGACAGAGCCTGTGTTCACATTAACGTAAGGAAGCAAATAACTTTTCCACGAGCACGGTTTCTGCAGAGTTTCCAGCGCACACAAGAAGCTATTTTGCTTTGATATCTTGGTGGAAACACGGCCAGTTCGCCAGCTCATATCTGAGGCATGCAGCTGAGGACACAAGACCACAGGCTGGGTTGTGACAGCCTCCCATCGCCATCCCCTCCAGGAACAGCACTTTATTTAGACTAAACCCCCCTTTAATTTGGTGAAGGACCAAAACTAAATTTTAAACATTTAGGCAATTCAGATGCGGTTTTATGCCTTAAATGGTATTTGTCTGTGCCTTCCAATGCCTGTGAAGAATCTAAAGTATTATTATTTAAAATCCTGAGCACAATGCTAGAGAATACTGTGCATTATAATGACATGTGAAAGGATCACTCAGGTGGTCACTGGGTTGCTCAACTTTGTCTTATTCTTATCATACTTACCAATTTTTCTTTTGGGCATCGTCTATACTCTTTCAGGAGTGTAAGTTATTAATTAAGCCATTATTTTGCAGTAGGAAAGGGTTATGATACCAGCTTTAGCACCAGATATTTCTTAAATTTCAAACAATTTAAAACTGGAGAACAGACAGCCAGAGCTGTGTGTGTGAAGGAGATACAGTGCTTTAAAAACAGGGAAGAATAACAAACGTGAGAAGATTTATTATGCCGTGTACAGTGCATATCATTCTCATGCAAGATTGAAAACCTTTCACTGAAAAGGACGGAAGAGTTAAAAGCTAGGTTCAAGTGTGAGTGCACGTCTGGGGCATTTTATAGTTCAAGTTTTACTTGGCATAAAACCTGAAAACTTTGGGCACTTCATTTAAAACTGTAAACTGTCACCTTCACTAGAGAAAAACATTCCACTGATGATCACTCGCTAGTGGGGGGGCAGAGATGGGGGAGACACGGGGGAGCCCGAATGATGGGCAAGCGGACGGGTACCTCTGGAGTGGCGGATGTGACAGTGACGCTGGCCATCCGCCCATTCCTCCGGTACATGCTCGCGGCGGGGCGGGGGGGGGCCTCAGCTGCAGGACAGGCATGACCCGCGATCCATCCCTGCAACACACGCACAGAGCACAGGCGCCTGAGGATCCACTCCTGCCTCCCGCAGCAGACCCGAGGCCACCCGGCGGGATCGGGCCCGTCCGGCGGGGTGCCCCGGCACCGCAACACTGCTGGCCTGACGAGCGCAGGAACGAGGAAGACGAAGGGGCTACGCCGCCCCGGACACATCCCCCAGCAGCACATCCCTCAGCTCTCCTGTGTAATAAGGACGCTGAGGCTCTGCTCTGATCAATATAACATCTGTCTCGCCGGACGACAGTGCGCATGGCCAGACTGAGCTTGGCCAGAGGTTCGGGGGAGCCCCTGGCCAAAGGAGTTGCCTTTGGGTGGCTGGCTAGGGCTGGTGTGAACATAGATCAGCATCTGAAGATTTCCATGCTCCCCAAGAGCAAGAGTTGAATCACAAAGGATGTGACAATCACTCCAAAAATCCCGCAAGGCTTCCTCAGGCAACACTGGAGCTCTGCGAAAGGGAGCAAAGCTTTTTCCCCGATGTGCTAATAAAGCAGCAGAGCCCTCTAACCCACAGACCAGCAGACAAGGAAGGAGTAAAAACACATAGGAAAGTATTTCATATGACCTGAGAATGGAAACGTCCACACACTTTTAGATTTTAACTTTTCACAGACGTGCCAAATGCCAGACTGAAAGTTAAAGCCAGCTCAGATCAATGGTGAAAACAATATTTCTATTTAAGTAAAAAAAAATATATGCTAATTTTAAGCTTTTATTCATCGATAGGTTGTTAATCCTCAGCACTAATTCCAAGGCCTCATCTGGAAATTATTTGAAATAATTTAGCTTTACAATATTCAGAACTACAGTAAATGTCAAACATTTGTTGGCGTTTATCTCATTTTCTTACTTCTTTTCCTCAGTTTAACAGAGTCACTTACGACCATGGAAACACTATTGCACCGAGTTAATTTGAATAAGACATAACTAGACTTTGACATGTATGGCACGAAACTTGGATGACAAAAGAAATGAACTGTCCAAAACAGAGCTCAGCAGTCCCACAATAACTCTTTCTTTTTCTAGACGGGATGCTTAATCCTGAGCTCAAGACATTACATTGTACTGCACAAGTCAGGAGAAGGATTTCCTCCACAGTCCCCATGACATACAACAGAGCAGTTAATTGGAAACATCTGAGCCGCAGGAGGTGAACAACACCGCTAAATTTTAAAAGTCACAATTTCCACATGTGCATGACATCAGCCGGGGAGCAGCGTGTCCAGTGTGAAGAACCAGGCATCCTTCTCTGTTACATAACACACAAAGAAAGGCAACTGTCCTGCTACTTCAGCTGTACTGCACTGCCACCTGGAGGGAAAGACTGGAACGTCACCAGCAGTATTACGTGGTAGTGGACAATGTACAAGCACATAGACTCCTCCATCTCTAAACAAACTGGATTGTTTTGTTTACTGGAACTGGACGTTTTCCACTTTGGATACAGTAATAATCCCAACCACAAACCTACTATATAGTGATTTTTATAGCTGTTTTGTCAACTCTCAGCCAAGGTTCACCTTAAAATAATACATACCTGTATACCTACACACCATTTCATAAAGGACAACAAATCAGTTCTGACCACACGAGTAAAATAGTCACCATGCAAGTAACTCAGGGATGGCAACAGGGTCATAGAAAAAAAAACAGTACTGGTAGAGAAAAATATTCAATGAAAACAGAACACAAGACAGACCCCACCCAGACAAGACTCTGCTCTCTATAAGCTCTATAAGTACCCAAGGCTCCACCCCCAGCTCCCCTTGACTGGCAAGCAAGCTCCAGTTAAGCCCTGGAAAGGCCCAGCTCTGCAGCGTGACAGTAAATGGAGACAGACTGTGGATCCACAGACAGTAGGGAAGCAGGCAGCTCCGTTACCCTGCCCTGCGCCACACACGGCGACACAGTGAGCCTCCAACATGCCAACCAGAAGGGGGAGATCCATCAGCGCTTTAACTTTCGGCCCCAAGTGACAAGAAACTGCACACCAGCAAACCCCCTCTGGAGCCCTGGCAGCACACACTCAGCAGACGCTTCTCAGCTAACTGCTCAACGCACGCAGTATCGATTTGCAGTTATGTTACTCCACGCATTAATGACCTTCTCCATAATGTAATTAGAAGGCACCACGGCAATGAATTAAGTGTAGCACATTTTAAAATCCAGATAACTTAATTAGGACCAGAAACCCCACGAGTTAAACAGCTTCAAGTGCATGACTTACTCCCATTGGTGCAGCTTATTCAGTTTACTGCTGACACAGCCCTGCTGCCGGCTTTTCAGCGTATCTGTATTTTGAGAATGACCAGCTGATATAGAGATGCTCTGGCATTCATAGTCAACAACAGTCATGACCTCAAAATCTAACTGTGGGTAAAGGTTACTGGAAATGTCCGAGTGACAAAGACTGGACTCCAAAGTTTAACACACACAAAATGTTATGCATAGTTTTGTTATTTTACACAATTTCTAAATCACATTCTGAAGCGATTTTAAAAACGTCAGAATCTTAGAAATGAACATTGTGGAGTCTGAAAAAGCTCATGTGTTAAGTTTTGGTTTTGTTTCTTTAGTATTACTCCTGTAAAACTATCAACAGCCACCCGATGGCAGCAGTGTGACAATCACAGCACACCAATCACTACACCGGATACAAACAATGGTGACCACACATGGCTTTTTTATCTGCTGCACTTGCTTTTACTAACCGTTGCATTGCTGGGGTTTTCAATTTTCAGTTTCAGTTTTGTTTCCAGCGTGAGGACGGGTAAAACGACAGCCTTTCTGAGAAGCAAGCACGTAGAGCTGGTTGTTCAGATGTTCAGGGGACTGGAAGGAAGACTGCAGAATAAAAGGCAGCTGCTGTCACCCTGGGAGGCAGCAGGCTGGAGGGTGTCATGGCAGGGGCAGGGGGCCTCACATCCTTGACGACAGCGTGCTCAGACGAGCTGTGAAGGCTTCCTGGGTGAAGACTCTGATGAGCCACGCGGGGAAAAATGCTCACCGTTTCAGCAGCTGCAGCAGCGGAGCCAACAGCCGCCTTGGTGCGCTCACAGCGTTAGCAGCTGGCTCATGTCGTGCCCGTCACAAACCTGCACTGCGCACAGGACATCTGTCACCCCACCCAGCAGCCCCTCCCCCCCCACCCGCTGTCCCCAACCTTGCCGAAGGACAGAAAAAAAAGACAGACAGGAAGGCGCGATCAGCCATGGCAAGAGATGGTGTGGCACCTTGGGCACCATACCACGCCACAGCACACTTTAGAGCGTCAGAAAAAAAACAGCACCTCGTTCCTAAACATGTTTCATGTTCTTTACCTCAGTTTTCCACGACGTCCTTAAACCAGCAGCCCGTGCTGGAAGCAGGGAGGGAAGTAAGAGGTGCCTGCTGCAAGGCATCCCCCGTTCAGGGGCTGGCGTGACGCCACACAGGCCTGGGTGCCATCTCGGGGTTGCTATGGTAACCTTCGCGGTGCTCCAGATTAAGGGCCTGGAGGTCCGCTTCAGAAAAATCCTTTTTAAGAAGCAAAGGGCAGAGGATGCATTTTTAAAAAAGAAATCTCCATAAAAATATCCCTCCTTTTCCATCCGGAAAGTGTAGAAAGAGTGAAGAGCAAGGATCTGCCTGCAGTTCAATAATCGGTGTGAACCAGGCAGGTCAGGCAGAAGGCAGAGTCTTTTAAATCTGTAAAAGTAAGACACGCCGATGAAAGTGGTTCTGCATTTAGACAAAATTCACACTTGATTGAAAAGAGCAGAACCTAAAATTGACGGCGTTGTATCCACCAGGAGACGGTCATCCACAAGAAAGGAGTGAAGAGAAGGAGAGAGGGAGAGGAGATTAAAGCTGTCCGATTGTGTACCGGAGCCCTGAACGCAGAGAATGGAAAAAACAGGACCTTCTATAATTAGACAAGGAACCGCCCAAGAGAGTTCAGGGAAATTCCACGCCTGCCAGCTTCTCAGGTACTTCCCTGGCAAACCCTGAAATGCCCTCAGGTTTCAGCTATGCCAGGAAAACAAGACGCTGAAATTCCCCCGCCGTTCAGTCGTGAGTTTCCCAGACAGCGGGACTTCCGTACCCACTGACATGCTCCCTGGCAGGCAGGCACTGGCATCACGAGGGGCGCACGGCTGGGGAGGTACAGGGGACCGCACCGCAGATCGCGGCTTTCGGTGCCGAAGAGAGTGATCTTCTCCCTAGGCCCCCGCAGCCCTGCTGCGTCACGTGCAAGAAAGAGAAAGTAAAAACACTACGATGCAACTCTCTACAAACGGATCAGCAGAAAGAGACAGCGCAGCTTTTTAAATATCGTGTCCAGTCTCATAAAGAGGAACTGGCAGCCTATGAAAACAACCTGAAATGCTGATGAATCCTGTCCTTTGTATCTCTCCTTCTGAGGGAGAGCAATGCCACACGTAATGCTAAATTATGAATAGCAAATAGTACACGTCAGATAGGGTCAAAAGATTCAGATTTGGTAGTCTGGGTTACTTCCGTGTGTTTATTAGGTACTGCACTCCCACAATTGAAGCTATCGGATAAAGTAGCTGACATATTTTTGTTTGTGCAGTTTTCCTGTCGGGGGATAAAAATTCGCAATACATTAAGTTTTATTGTCACCGGGTGGCTAGTTGCAGAATTGTGTACAATTTCATATTTACTCTAATACTGTACAGTATTTCTGGTTATTAATCCTAATACTATGTGCTAGGCCCAAGATCTGAGACACAGGCATTTTCTCATTGGTCTTTGGCCAGAAAGCTGCTGACCCCTGCTCTGACCTTCAGGAGTCTGTTTCTGGACTCTTACACAGTAGGTCCCTCTTGTGGCCAGTGACCGCACACACAGCAGATCAAAGAAGCATCTTAGAGATATCCGACCATCACAATGACAGATCAAACGTATGACCACAAAGGGATTGCTGCAAACTCAACTGTAAAGAAGAAAGGAAGAATAGTCAGGTTTCAAATACGGTTCCTTTTAACTAAAACCTACTAGTTTCCCTTTGTTTACCTCTGTTAAAGCACTGTATAGAAGACTCGTACAATTGCTTTTTAAAACCTCTGTGATCAAGCAGCTTTTTCCACCTTGCACAAGCTCGCTGGTCAACCGCCTGGGCCCGAACCTGTTTACTTTGGCTCTTTATGAAAGAATGGCAACAGAAAGCCAGTGCCTGCATCACCCACCACCGCACTGTAACTCTCAGTCCAGCTGCCACTGGAAATGCAATATTTGGACCTAGAAAACCTCCTATTTCTGGTCAGCTCAGTGTACAGAAATTTTGCATAACTGCTCATCTACAACGCAACCTGGCTACAATGGTTTTCCACGGCAGCATGCACACTGCTGTCCATATGCTGCTACTGAGCTGACTGCGTTGAAGTTCACAATATTTGCTTTGCAGTACATTTATTTACAGCAGCAAGCATTTTAAAAGTAACTTCCTTTTTACACATAATTGAGCGCAGCTATCAGTTTTCTAGCTTCATGTTACACCGGCTCATAAAACGAGGCTCACCCACGCCACGCGAGGGGCAAGGAACTTTCTAGACACCGTGCCGGAAAACTATGCTAAAGCTCTCCATGCCAACCACTGCATACACAGTGTGTCTCCATAAACACTGTCTCCCTCACTCCGTCGCTAAGGCAGCATTCCTACCTCTACTAGATAACATCGGGCTGTGTTTGTTGCTTTATTTTGGTTGTCTTTTAATAGGGAAAAGGCTGTAAGAAGCACTGGACCCAGCCTGCCTGCTGCACTCTACAGGAGGAAAGTGCGAGCCGTAAGAGATCCGCAAAGGAGGCGGCGCGCAGACAGAGGTATTCCCGGGGTATTCTGAGGGGGAAAGTGCTTTCTGCAGCAGACACCACCTGCGTTAATGAACGTGCCTGCAACGGGCAGGTCTTGAGCGCAGACCGGGCCTTGCAAGCAAACCTCCTGTGATGTGGCAGGGGAAACGGGAGTCATGGCAACTCGCTTTGCAGTTGAGAAAACTCATTTTGGACTGCAGTGCAGATGCCTGCTCCCGCACCTGTACGCCACCATGCATGAACGGTTGGTGTTAGAACAGTTTGATGAGGGTGCTCTGGAGGCAGATCAGGCTCACAGGACTGCAACAGGAATAACCTGCATCTCTGTATGCCATGTGTACACCATTATATTCTGCAAGAATCAGAAGTCCTTTTGCTATTCTGTTGATGGTGAGAGATAGCACGAGATAAGAAGAATAACTGAAGGTTAAACAAATATTTCTAAACCACTCAACAGTTCAATGGTATCAGCAGAAATAGGCAGTGTATAAGTGAATTTACTCGAGCACCCCCCCTTCAAACAGAACACGGTCTAAACAGCTTTGGGCGGAAAACTGTGAGAAGGAAAGACGTGCTCATAAGCAGGAGTTCTGACGTCTACAAACCTATCAACATACCAGTGAAATCCTTCATTAAAATGATTTCTTACAATTCCATGTAATTTTTGTAGCATATAAAGCAATTCACACAAAAATGATTTATAATTTATAACTACAAATATATGATGTAGACATAATGATGCAGCATGTCGAAATTCCCTCAAAACTCAAAAATTTGATTTCATCACTCACTATAGCATTGTGAAATTGTTTTTTAAAGAGTACAGGAAACAATGTCCCACTGTCTCTAGAAAGATTATTTTTTCTAGGAACTGTTTCCAAGTTGAACAGGAGCTTCCTGTCTCTAGCGAGTTCTAGCAGGAGGTGCTGCAATCTCTCCGAACCCAAGGGCATCAGAGAGCATACATCTTGTTGAGTCACAGGAGCTGGTTGGTTCACTTATTCCTCATGTTGTACAGCAGCTCCTTCATGCTTCCCAATCACAGGCAAACAGGACCTGTACATGGAAGCTCTGTTAATAATAAGTACAGACTGAAGGTGCCCAGATCTGCAAACTGGGTACAAGTCGGCTCTGGAAGTCTGGAAGGGGGAGATGTGCTTCTGCACAGCAGAGCTGCTGACATGAGAAGGCGAGTCTTTAGGGCCGAGAATGGCTGATCAGACTCTTGTCACACACTCGTTTGCCGTGATCAGGTATCCATGCATGCGGTGACTCGGAGAGATGCGTTATCAACATTAAGCAACAGAAAACAAAGCAAGCAAAGTCATGAACAGACGCCACAGAATGAGGCCCGTTCTGAGAAGTGTTAACACTTTGGGGGAGGGGGAACTCCATGACAATAGTTTCGAACAAAAATGTGGAAGGCATAGGCAGCCAACCCTTCTATGCAAACGTCAGGCCGTTTCTTGCCCCTTCCACACATTGTGGGCTTGGCAAAAAGTATTGTTGAGGTGGAGTTGCACATACTGTTAGCGACCTCAGCAAGGCGACATGAGAGACGCAAAGACTTCCTTACCTTTGCCTCGCTCACGCCCTCGACAGGTCAGCCTGCTCTGACAGGAGCTGTGAATGTGGTTTCTGTGGCCAGGGAGAAGCGCGGCGATGCTGCCGCAGACAGCAAGGACGGAGTCGGGGGACGGGGCTGTCCAGGCGCGCGGCAGAGTGACATTGGAGCTGCGGCACCGGGTGGGAGAGAGAACCGAGCCCCGCCTGCAGGACCTGGGGCTGCGCTGCGTGGCGGAGGTGACCATCACAGACCACTACTATGACAACCAGGACTTTCAGCTGGCCGCCCAGCAGGCCTGGCTCAGCAAGCAGGATGGAAAGTGGAGGCTGATCCTGGGCTCACGAGCAGACCACAGGGGATCTCAGGGGGGCCAAGAAGGCAGTGAGCACAGACGGGACCACAGCGCAGACAGGACAGAGACAAGCAAGGTCAATAACTCCCAGGAGACAGGAGTGAAAGGCACAGGGACTCCGGAGGAGCTCAGAGGCACCTCATCATTTCCACCCAAAGGATGTTCCAGGGCTCCGAGAGAGAAGCAGAAGATAAAGTCACCCTCCCCTTCTTCTGATCTCCAGCCAGCAGCTGTCAACTCAGCCAGCTCATCCCCACACCACCGAGACTCAGAGCCAGGGCCCCATTACCGCGAGCTGACTGCAGACAAGCAGGTCATCAAGCACCTGGCAGGGAGTCTGCAGATCGCTCTGACGGAAGAGCAGAGGAGACACATGACAGTGGAGACGTTCCTAGAGCTGGCGCACATCCAGCAATACAGCAGCCGCACCGCTGCCAGGAGGCGGACGTACGAGCTGAGGGACACCTGCACGCTCACTCTAGAGACGGACAACACCTGCTGCCCCGCCAGGCGCACGGCTGTCCTCTCCATGCCGGCGGACGTGCTGGACATCGGGCGCGAGCTGGAGAAGATGGAGAAGATGGCAGCGGAGTTGGAGTTGGAGCCGGAGGCGGCATCTCTCCAGCCCCGAGCCCATTTGCCGATTCACCAGAAAATACCAAATAACCAAAAATAATTTGCTTAAACACAAGCATTATTGGTTTTGCAAACTGAGACTCCGGAACAGAAAGTTACTCAGACACACTAACAAATCATTTCTCAGTTATGTCATTTTCTTGGTTAAAGTCACACTGTAACAAGGTTTACCTTTAATACAGAAATGACCACATTCATTTCTTGTTAAAAATAAATCATAGCTCAAGTAAATGTCATGAATAGTGGCTCATTATTACCAAGGAATGCTCCAGTAGCAACAGGCAAGCCTGCTCTATGAAGGAAATTTGATTAATAAACAGCAGTTTATTTCATTTCCTAACTTCCCTAAATCACACATTTCTGACAAACGTATTCGCTGCTCGGCGCTGCCAAAAGGACCATACTGACAGAATTAATATTAATGGCAAGCTGGGGCACATTAATAAAATATGGAATGCCTGCTGATCACTGCAGTCTTTGAAATAGGACATGACAGAGTCCCATTCAAACTAGTTCAGTCAGTACCAAAACGTGTCCTTTGAACACAGAGTCAGATATTTAAACCATGACCACAGTAAACTAGCTTAAATGTGTAACAGAAATAAAGAAAGTGAAAATCAAGTGAATGATTGCTTTCAAAGACTGTAAAATATTCACTGCCTGCTTATGGCCTACAGAGGAAACTCCTGCCAGGTGTCAATGAAGTTTAAATTGCGTGAAAACCCAAGAGGCAGGTCCGGGGCGGGCGGGGAGCCCGTCTCCCTGTGCAGGCGGCGCACTGCTGCTGCTCCACACCCTCTGGCCACAGGAACGGAGACACGCGGAGCTGTACCAGCCCCAGCGCGACTGCAGGTGTGAGGCGCCCGCACACACCTCCTCCAGCGCAGCGCAGCCACGGCCGCGCAGGCATGAGGCATCCGCTGTAGCCACGGCAACCGCACGGGCTGTAATCTGTTTATCGCTCCCATCAGCTCCGCCGAGAGGACGGGAGGACGCGCCGCGGGCTCCCATCAGGCCCACGGACTTTAAATGTCACTTGATTTATGTTTATTGTTGTTCTAATTCTTTAGTCATCCCCCCCCCCCCCATCTTTGAAGTTACACTCATTAGCTCGCTTGGCTTTCCTTTCACAGGAGAAATGTTCAACATCAAAGGGAAGGTGTGGAGTCTTGGTTTTAGTCAGATCTTAACAGATCATGCCTGCTAGCGGGGAAAGAGTTTTTGCGCGAGGACACCAGGATTCGAAAGAGCTGCGAGTGACTCCGCTATGCAAACAGGTACTGAGAAGGCTTGCCGCCTGCAAGCTCATGTGTGTTGGGATCCTCTAGGATGAAAGGAAGGAATTATGATAAAAACACGCAGCAGCTTCTCAGTGCCAGAAGACAGATCTGAGGGGAGGGAGCTTCAAAGACCGCTAGATACCCCTTAACACGAGAGAAGGCTGCCGAAGACCTGCGAGCTGTGAGAACAGACTCCCTTTCCACCACAGACACCCTGCTTCCTCTACCGGCCGCAGAGATTGAGATAAAGCAGAGATTGTGCGAGTGGGTTTTCTGAACTAACTATAAAAACTTGCATTTTCAAATGCTTGTCAAAATGGGCACGGGCCAGATCTCACGTATTGAGCCAGCACTGCAAATCATCTGCAGCCCTGACTGAATATTCGGCTACTGAAAACGCAAGGAGCTCTATCAGCCTCTTGTATGATTGCAAGTTTAGAGAAGCCTCTTCCATGCAAAGTGGTTCCTGAGAATTGAAAACGTTTTTGGATGTAGGGATGTTAGGAAATCCCTTACGGCACTACTCAAACTCTGTGGACTGCTGGGCTTAACAAACACTGCGTTGTGTTTAACAAAGATTTTACACACACACGCGCACAGTAAAGGAAATCATCTCATTCACTCAGCCAGCCCAAATCAACCCAAATCTCATCCACCCAGCAACCCCAAATAACTCTACCTCATCTAGAGCTTCTGCCGGGCAGGAGTAAAAATACTTTAATTTCACACTGCTGAATCTACTTCAGTTTCCTGCAGCTCAGCAGGAAGTATCAGCAAGAAACATACATTCAACTCCTCCACCCTGTCTTTAACCTGGCGCTCCGTGACCTACATTGCTAAATCCCTTAGAGCCACTTGAGTTTTCCTGGAAAGAAAAAGTTATATATGATATGAACGACCATGAATCGTTCAGATGCTTTTAAACCATCCTCATTAGGCTGTCATTCCTAATGTAAAGGCTTTGTACTTGGTATTAAATACAATATCAGGGGCTCAACAGTACCTCCTGAGTGTATCTGCCTCAGTGTCATGGGTATCTAGATTGCTGTACTGAAGAGCAACCAACATTTTTAAAATACTGGAATCCCAAGACTGGCTTCACAGAGGTTTTTGAGCTTAAACCTGGATTAGGTCAAATCTTTTGAGCTAACTGCCACTTAAAAAATTATCAACCCAGTAATTAATGCTACTCAAATTAATGAACTGAAACTTAAGATTAATGGGTTGGGTCGAAATCTTTATTTAACCTGCTTAGGCCTATTTCATACGTTTCTTCATGAAGAACTTCCCTCATGTTCAGTGCTATCCTCGGGAGAGGATTGTCAGTGATCCCCCAGTCTGATTATTCACAGTGAGTATTACATAGCAGTAACAGGACCCGGAGCGCAAGATGAGAATGACTCTCTACAGGACTCAAACCCTTGCACACAAAGGACTTGCCTGCTGCTTGCGTGGGGCCGTGTGCGACTGGCGCGGGGAGATGGGCGTCAGGACACGTAGGTGAGACAAGGGGCTTGATAATTACCTTCGTGCCTGAGGACAATGCTGACTTCCAAACCATGGGAGTGCAGCTCAGTGATTCTTCACCCTGTGGTCTTGGTTTTTTACACTCAGTGGGAAATGAACCAGCTGCAAGACAGGCACTGCAAAGCCTGGCCTCGCCTCTTGCTTGTAACTGTTCTCATGCTGTAACTGCCAATGCATCTCCTCACAGATCTTGTTCTGACCGTCGCTGGGAGGCTGAAGTCCGATTTCTACTATCAAGAACATTTCTATGAGTACACCTGTAAGTAGAATTACTAAATAATGTCGGATAGAAATGTATCCTGAAATAGCAATTTCAGCAACAAATTCAATTCAACAAATTCAATTTTACAGCAACATAATCTCCCCCCAGCACCCACCCGCCCAGAGACAGTCGAGATCGAACCCTGCCAGTCCACGGAGAAGCCCCAGCTGGTGCCCTCAGCACCAATGAGCCAGGAGCACGGCGCTACAGGCCACTTGTCTTCCGTTCGGCTGAAGCTCTCCATGGCTAATTTGAATTATTAATTAAATTACATGCTTAATGAGCGTATTTTATCCCCCGCCCCAACGCCTGAGCAGCTGACAATTTAAAGACATGGTGACCTAAAAGATTAATTCCTTTGCTGCTTTCCTTGCAAAAGGGCCTGGAGGGGGAAGAGGAAGGAGAACCTTGAAACTACAGCCTAAAAGGCAGTTTCAGTGAACAGCCGACCAGGGGAAATCGTGTGTCTCCAAAGAGCCCTGCTGAGCACCTTCCAGCTGCTACTGCTGTAGCAATCACTTCCAGCAGCACTGCAGCAGATAAGAGCCGGCTACAGTGCTGGCTGCACAGGCGGAGGGAGGGGCCACTCCTGAGCTCTCACTCCGGGCCGCCAGCTTGTCCAAGGGGCGTCCGGGCCTCCCGCAGAGCCAGCATTCCCATCGGGAACGACACAGGCGGGAGGCACACGGCAGAGGCACCAGTCCCAGATGCCGCTCATCACGTTACTTCCCACTGGAAGCGCAGTGGCGGGAGTCTCGTGGGAATACGCCTGCTGTGCCCGACGCGGCCATGGAGGGACAATGTGTCCCCACACAGCTGGGAACGTGGGGTTCAGTTTGACTGGGAACTCCTACGAAATGCCCAGACCCCACAAAACATTCCAGCTTATATTGTCAGCAGATAAGCTGCCTGCATTTCTTGCGAATGTACTATAGTATGTTTTTAATTAATATTTAAAATTGCCGGTTTAATTGAATGTCAAATAAACAAGCCCACTGCCCCATGTAAAAGGAGTTTCGAAGTGATGGGATTTCTCTCAAACCACACTTGTTATTTCTTGGAAACCAGTTATAAATCAGTGTCATCTTTTATTTTGTAAGAAACTAATCAAAAACAATGCCAATAGAATAAAAAAATACATTATTAATAAGCTGAGGCTATGGAATTAATTAAGAGACGTGGCCGGATGTCTCCAGACATGTACAAACACAAACCTGCGCCGATGTTGTTCAGAGACAAACAGACCGAGCGGAGTGACAGACTGAGGGGCAAAGTCCAGGGCAGGTGGGGAGGGCGCAGGATGCCCGTGAAGGCGGGGCCGTCCTGTGGCAGACGGGGCAGTGCTGAGAAGAGCTTGGCTCAGGCGTCGCTGCAGCCGCCCCCAGCGGGGCTTGGCTTGGCAGCTCCAGCAGCGTCAGGCAGATGTGCAGCAGAACGAAAGTGGGCACAGCAGCAGGGCTAAATCAGCGTTTCACTCTCAGCTAACAGAAAAATGATTGAGTGTGTGAAGTATGCTCAAGTTCTAATGTCATCCGAGAACACCCTTCGATAACAGTCTATTAATAGCATACTATTAAAAAGGGTTATAGGGCGACATTAGAATTTCAGAATACTTAAAAGAATTATTTTGATATGTTTAAAAGGCCATAAAGGAGCCTATGCATTAGTCGAATACTAAAGGGGGGGACTGCAATGCAAGGAGCTCAGCAGTGGGCAGGCAGAAACCATCTGGGTTGAGAGACTTCCACTGGGATAAAAATATCCCACTCTGGGCAAGAATGTACAAGAAACCAGGAGGAAACGATCTTGGGTGGACAATGAATTCATAGGACCCCCATTGCTCCTCTAATCTCGCTTCCAAATTGAATAGAAAAAAGAAGGAAAGAAGGGTAAGTGAGGAAACAAAAAAAGGCACATTTGCCATCGCTGTGATTGCCTTACTCCTTCCTCTCCTCCATAATAACGCTCCTACTATAGATAGCAAGGCCCTGCTGCTACAGGCTACAGTAGGATTGTTCTGTCTTCGACTCCCCTCTGCCTTAATTACTATACCTGTTAGAGTGGAATAACACCCCAGAGACCCCACTGTGCAATTACTGTTCCACTGCAGAGGTGGCTAACAATCACTGCCTTTTCAGGCTGCACACTTACAGAATGAGTCTAATTAGCAAGAGCTGCAGCATGTGATCTGTAAGGCCTTCTACCCATAGAGCCTAGCACACCAAAAATAAAATTAAAAGCTTTAGGAGACGTTTTGAAAAATCTACACAATAATATATATATAGAATTTTTTTAAAAGAGAAACCTAAATAATACTGAGACGTCAAGTAGCTCAATGATTTTTTAAATGATCCAGAAAGGACAGGAACACAGAGCCTTTCATCAACAGCAGCAACGGATACATTAGCACCATCACAACAATTCAAGTATGTTCATAAGGTCTAAAGTCCAGAGGTGTACTCTCCAACACAGGTGTTTTCCTTTACACACGCAGTATGTCTACACCACAGACTAGATCTTTAACATTTGTTGCTGTATTTTGTACACATTGCCGTCCACAGCACCGTGATTAAGTGTTCGGTAGGCTTGGTTTCGATGTGGCCTGGGAAGTGGCATTTCTGTGAAAAATCTATGAACAGACAGGAAGGCAAAAACTGCCACGCTGCCCTTGTTCAGTGCACACAACGTTTCCCCACCATTGCAGGCCAGAGGGAGGGAGACTCGACAGCAGCAGCTCCCTCAGGGAGAGTATTAAAGAGAGCTGCTTCCAAGGAGAAACCTCTGCGAGTCCACTGGGAAATCAGCCAAGATCTTCAAGCTGCTTCACACATCCGGCGATACAGGCCAAGCGTGTGAGTGTGTGCAAGCTACAGGAAGACAATCAGTCACTCAGACAGACTGCTTTCTCAAGAAGCATGCTGTAAAATGTATCTTTTATGGCGCTGTGGGATTTTTCAACACAATGAAAAGGAAAGCCATTTGTATTACCAAGATGAGGCCCTTGTTGCAGGACGGAGAGATGTGTAGGGAACACAGCGGAGGACCTACAGAGGTAGAACGGTCTACAGAGAGAGAAAAACACATAATGAGCACGATCTTGGGGAGATCATACATTTGCGCTTTCATGGCCATTATATTGTTGTCTCAACATGTACCCAGGGTGCCAACGTGCTGCCCATCCTTCTTGAGTCCCCTGAGGCATTTCAGAGGAAATGGGGTCACAACAACAAAGTCCTGTTTATAAATAAGCCAAATAAGCCAGTTGATCATTTTATGTGAATACAAAGGCCATCTGACTCCAGTTTGCTTCTTTAGCGGTTTCTTTTTCAAGAGAACATGGAGGCAAAGATGGGCGTATGAAATAGTATCAGGAATTAAAATCACAAGGACAGATAGCCGAGGAAGGGACACAAATCAGTGCAGCTCACAATGGGTAGTTTTGTAGGGTTTCTATTGTACAGAACTATACACATTTGTATAGAGAGATCTTGGATTGGAAAAGGACATATATGAATAAGACAAAGTACCAGAGTGAACATGCTCAGTGAAACGTTTGATTAAATCCCTTTTGTCAGTCCAAGATTTGTTTGGGATATGGTTTAAAAGGGTACTTTAGAGAATGGAAGAGGATTATGTACTTAAGTCCCATAAATCTCCACAATAGTTAAACACAAATTGCAGAGCAAGTTGTTAAACCTTCACAAAATACCAGGATAAGACACTTGGATCAGCTAGTTCCAAGCATCCAAGGTGACCTCACCTTTCGAGACAAACGCGATGCAAAGTGTGGCACAATGGCAAAAATCACAGGAAAACACATCTGAAGCCAGGGATTTCCACAGCAGCACAGCACACACACCGTGCGAATCTGCAGGCAGACAACTGCTTCAGGGGAAGAAAGCTGCAGGGAATGCTTTATACAGGCTGCAGAAAGCAAACCCTGGATACAGCCACAGCCGAAAGACCACTTAAGCTTGAACGGAACAGCCAGGGTGATCCTTGAGTTTGGTACAGTGTACCAGGTCAGTACCAGTTTTCCTGAAAGGGTTAAAATACATCACACTCCTGACACAGAGGACAAGTCTCCTGCTGACCCCTGATCAGTGAGCACAGACCTGGCTGTTGCTGAACTGCTTGTGGCCTGTCACCCACAGCGGGCCTGGCCTGTGGCTGACCAAAACGCCCATGAGCAAACACCGGGCGAAGAGCATTGCTGCCCAAGGCCTCTGGACTTATTTGCTATCCAGGCAAGAGGTCACTGTAAACACAGCAATTTCCATGAAAAACACGAAATCTGGATGCTGCTACACAAGACTGGGAATTTCCACAAAGAGATCAAGCAAAACCATTAGTCAACCACACACTGTCTGTTTGGCTAGTAAATACCTTCCCCCACCAGATAATTATTGTTTGGCTTACTGCAAATGCACTAACAAAAATAAACACCTGCTTCACCTCACGATTCCAGGCAGGGATATTTACCTGCCAAAAGACAACAAAATGTCAGAGGAAATCTGCTCCAAACAACTATTTTATTAGATATGGCACTTGAACTCAAACATCACATTACACAATAGGTACATAAAAGACTCAACGTGCATCCCTGTACCCGCACACACCCGCGGCAGCAATCACAACATTCCAGGGACATGGGGAAGGGATGCAGGATTTACAGCCGAAAATAAGGTTGGGATGAGGATGTTTTTTTTCCAAATTTTGGAACATTTTATGCTGTCATATGCAATTCATATGACAAATATTCTAAAAGTCAGAGAGAAACTGTCCAGCAATCTTCCAAGGAAAGCATTCTTGTTTTCAACACAAAACTCAGAGAGAACTAATCTGCTTTAGGTCAAACTGCAGATGAGCTGCTTAGCAAAGATAAACTACAGATAATCAAAGTGGTCACAAGCTAGTGGGTTCACAGAGAACAACTCTATCACAAGTGCACTGCACACAGCAGCATCGCTCAGAACACCACCCAGCAGCACGCCTAGGGACATCCTTCCTCAACTCAATCAGCGGAGCAAACCGACAGACCGGTCTCAATCAGCGGAGCAAACCGTGCTTTACAATCACACCCAGATGGCTGCTGAGCCTCCCTCAACCTCAATTTAATTCTCACACAGGCAGTTACCAGACTGAGTGTGCCGCAGGCAGCCAGCTCGAAATGGCTGGCAGACTGACCCAAAACCAAAATTTGGAAAAAAAATTCTCATTGAAAACCAAAGACTGTCAAACCAGCTCGGTTCACAACACCGACCAGACCCGGTGAGGAACCCATGTGAGCCCCGGCTCTGACCAGAGGCGTCTGGACTCGCGGGCCCGGCCTGAGCCCCGAACGAGCTTCTGACATCACAGAATCCGACCCCCGCCAGAAGAGCAATTACACCACTGGAGGAAGCATGGCCCTCTGATGGCAAGCGCTGAGAGACGGATTTCAGCGACCGCAGGCTGCTTTGCACTGCAGCGGAGCGAAATATCTGCTACTCCACTGCAAGAGTGAGCAGCGGAGAAAGGGGACGGTCGGCCCGAAGGCACAGCGCCGTGTGCGTCGCGGAATCAGATAAAATAACCCCACACAGCCTTGTTCCACACCACTGAAATCTGAGATACGTCTAACTGCAGCACTGACTGGCAGCGATTTAATAAGATAACGATACATCGTCCTTTTTGTATGAATCAGTATGGCATGCACAGCAATAAGTAAAAAACCTCCAGGCCATTCAAAACATTTCTCTTCCCCCAACTTCCTGATTAATATTCCAGATAATCACACAGGGGTTTTTTTTTACAGCAAGATCACAAAAAAATACATCAGTACATTTCAATAATCCTCTTGAGTCAGGCTGCAGCATTGGCTGCTCTTCAGTGGACGACAAAAGGTTGAGACTAATCCCAGTACAGCATTCTGAAAGAACTAAACCCATGCTGCTGCAATACAGTGTGAAGAACGTATATGGGGCGCCCTTGGAGACAGACTGATAATCTTGTCATCTCTGAACCATCAGCCTCTGTAAGCTCCTACTGAATCTGGCTTTGTTTTAAGGAAGATTAAAGTGTTTCTCTAAAAGTCAAAGGTCTATTACATGCTAGATGTCAGAAAGCACGCAGATTGAGGTCTTTCAATCCACACCCCTTGGTCTGTACATAATACTGCCTGTTACCAAACCACACAATCTGTTGCCTGATTTGGAAATTGGGACCTCTCCATCCCTGTTAAAGGGAAACAGGTCAGGCTTTGCATGACACAGCAGTCCACTTCATCTCAGGACTCAACAGTCCCAAGCTCCTGTACCGATTGTCCGAAAGAGTAAGGACATACTGTACTCTCCCCGAACAGCATTTCCCCTGTGGGGCAACAGCTTGCCTTTGCCTGTACCGCTGTCCCCAGTATAGACGAGTCAAACAACTGGGTAGCACAGTGGTCAGCATTGCTGCCTATCAGCGCTGAGGCCCTGGGCTCAATCCCAGACCGCAGGGCGCCGTGAGTGTGGAGTCCGTATGTTCGCCTTGTGTTTGTGTGGGTTTCCTAGATATGCTTGGGTTGTTTTAACATGTTCCTATGCAGAACCTATGGCAGTAGAAACTCAGGGAAGCCCACCAGGCAGAATGAGCGTGACCTGTGGGTCCCAAGCTCATGAAAACCACAGCTGCAAAGCCTGCAGACACAGCCGAACTCCCAGCCGCAGGAGAGATGCGAGTAAAAGGCCTCAGAAAGCCCAGGGACATGCTGGCTCTCAGCCTCATATCCCAGACAGCATCGCTAACCAGCACAGGTCTCTTTAAAAAAAACACCCTGCTGTCTTGTAAAGTAATATTCTGTCACATTCAGCGTGACAACCAAATAGCCCTGTGACAGCACCTGTCACACTAATAAATCTACCTTCCAATATGTTCATGCTGGCAACTGTGATTAAATTAGGATATCGGTCCTTAACAAGGGCTCAGCAAGATATTCCATAACAAATTAGATAACAAAAAGAGGCCACACAACCACTTCTCGCATGGAAATAAAACTGAAATTTCGTGCCTTTAACATAATAAACTGTCCCCGAGGGCCCTCCTGCAATTAAAATCACTGCTCTGAGCACAGCCCGCGCCAATGAGATGGCCTGTTCAAGTGCAAAAGGACAGGTTAACAACCCACAAGCAGGGAGAGAGGCCGGAGCCCCACGGCAGAAGCGTGTGCCTGGACGCCAGTCCCACTTCCTCTCCACAGAGCTGCCAAGCAAACCACCAATGACAACAAAAACTTCAAAGGACTTGTCCTCCCATTCACGGTTAAAACCTACAATCAAACAAAACAAAGCGCGACTCTGCAAAGTCATGAGCTGAAATAAAAGCAGCAGACAGAAATGACATTTTAAAACCATTAAACTAGCAATTACAAGACAAATTGCAGGCTCTAGGAGAAAGTTTATGCTGTTTTGTTTTACAAATCAGTCCCAGTTTACAAAAAAAAAGTCCCACAAGATTTTTATTTTTCAACACTTGCTTGACCTGAAATAGCCTGCAAGAAAACCTCAAGGTGACTGCAGGGTCAGCCTGGGCAGCTAGCGTGCTGAAATGCGATGCACGACGCGGGGGTTTAATTATTTTCAACAACGTGCTGACAGTCCTGATTCGGCAAGTCTTCTGAACAAGCACATCACACAAGGAGGGTCAAGGATGAGAGGAGTCCATTCAGTCCGTCGAGCCCGTTTGGAAGTAAATTGATTCCAGCTTCTCATCCAGTGGTTTCTTGAGAGAATCCAGGTTCAACAACAGGGCTGGGGAGTTTGTTCCACACTCCTACATCTCTTTGGGTACAGAATACCTCCTGTTCTCCGTTTGAAATGCACCTCCGCGTAGTTTCCACTTGTGTCCGCTGGCTCGTGCTTCACTGTTCATTCTGGAGAAATCTGCAGCGTTGATTTTGAATACTATACCAGATTCTAAATCCCCACTCAAAATTAGAAGAGCAGTGGTCCTAGCAGAGATCCCTGTGGTACACCACCTCTATATCACTTCAATTTCAGCCTTCATTCCTTGTACTAGCCATTCTCGCTCAATCGCCCTGTGCTTTGTTTTCTACTTATTAACCAATTTTCTAGCCAAACCCACATTTCCCTGAATGCCTACTGCCTGTAATAAGGAACTGAGAATCTAAACACACCATATCATATGCTCTTTGTATATCCATGACGGTTGTTGCTAGTTCAAAGTTGCTTAGGCAAGTCCAGGCTATTCTAAATTCATGCTGACCGTCTCCCAGAATAGGATTTCCATATAGTTGATCCACTACTTTAGTTATAATAATTGTTTCCATAATCTTGCATGTAGAAGTCAGTTTGATTGGTCTGTAAGAAGGACAGACTGTGACACTCCAAAGCTTGAGCCTCTTTAACCTAAACCTCACTTCACTGCTTCGTACAGCAGGGGGCACTGGCACACCTGCTGGCAACCTTCACATTTTTTGGCTCCCCATGGAGCAGTCACTGTTGTTAATACCCCATGCAGGGTGTTCCACTTGCAGACTGCCCTGCATTATAGTCCTTGCACAAAACGTCATGCCCAGTGCCTCACAGGAGGCTGCTTTGTCTCCACGATCAGCTGCTCTGCAGCAAGCCAGAGAAGGAAGCATTCTGCTCAAGCTCGGCCTCGTTGTGCGAAAGCAAATCAGAACCACGGACTGCAACCCACCCTTTTTAAAGGAGTCGTTCAGAAGTATTTAGACAACAGGCTCAAGGTCCTCAAAGAAAAACTATTACAAAACCTACTGCCCCTGTGCAAGTGTTAGTTACACATTACATTTCTGCTGAAACTCCCAGCAGTTGTCCCAGATCTCCTCATTTATTAACTGTAGGTCTCCCTTCCCAGTTAGCACATTACAGCAGAAGGGTAACAGAGTAATAACGGCAAGGGGGCGCCGATTGCTTAAGGGGCTTCAGTAAACAGGTGTCTCCTATGTCCCAGAGGAGCCAGCCCTGCATGGAAGTTAAAAAAGAGACCATTTGTATCAGTGGTCCTGGCCTCGGGCCCTCGAGGGCTACACTCTAGCAGGTCTCTTTACGTCATCGCCTGCTTCAGACCTGATAAGTCTCTCACCCTTCCCATTCTGCAGCACCAATGCACACATAAATGCTGACAGTGCCTAAAGCAAACAGGTGCTTGCCTGGATAGACACAAACAGCGTAGAAGCAAGTACAACCTAATGCTGCACGACTAAAGCCCACGAAAAACTTCTCCGGAGATGACTGTGAGTGACAATGACAAACATCGGCTCCACAGGCAATCTCAGCACATCTGCTCCTTCGCAGAAACAGGTTTCACTTCCACCTTCAGCTGTGGCAACTGAAGCAAAGCCAGGTCATTTACTTTCACTATGACACAGCTGGGGGAACTGAAGGTTAAGCAGGTTAGTCTTCTGCTGCTTTGCTAAAACAGAAAGTAAAAACAGGAACTTCTACAATGCAGCACAGAACCTGTACAAAATTATACCAAGTTCTTCAATGTCAGGTTCCGTTCTGATGTGGCTGACTGGATTAATAAACCGCAAAAATACTCAAGCAGTAAATAAGCAATTAAATCCACAGCAAGCAACTATGCAACTGACAATCGGTATACTCATCTGTATATTCATATGTTTAACTATTAGGAATATTTTGGAGTTTAAGAAGGGCCAGAGACAATTGCCCTTCTGCAAATGTGAACTGGTACGAGGCTCAACTGAATCCTTCTCTTTATGTCTGTGCTTCAGCGAGCTGCTTCTGCACAAGCAGCCCCAGAGGGAGGAGGAGGCAGCAGCAGCAGCCCTGGCACAGGAAGTGGGATCACTACTGGGGTTCAGCCACGAGCCTGTTCTGCACAGACACTTCCAGCGGTTTCACTGACGGGACACCAAGGACTCCCAGCAACCAGTCCCTGCCCTGCAGCCCTGTGGTCCTGCGGCCACAGGTGCCCGGGGAGGAACAGGGCTGGGGGGACCTCTGTGGTGCTGCTGGCACACAGAGGGAGGCAAGGAGGGGGCAGTATCAGAACAAGACACCTCAAGACTTCCTTTCACATTGCCCAAAGTTTCGACAACCTCGCAGCGACATGTTTGAAATATTTCAGGCTTTCACAGGCGGCACAAGCATTTGAAACATTCGGCATCTCCCAGTCCACAGAACAGGCCCAGCCTGGGGCAGCCAGATGAGTGTTTGCGTTTCTGAAGTGGGTCCGTGTTCTCCGGGCTGCAGAGCTACGGCCGTGCGGCCTGCCTCGAGTGTCATGGAGCAGCAGCTGCCCTTTCCTGAACACCTGCGAGGGCAAGATGGCTTGAACCACGGCCCTTCCAGCCCACTGCACTGTGCCAACACACAGCCAGCTCCCGAACCGCACAACGGCAAACCAGCAGGCCCGGAACGAAAATGAACACGCGGTCCTTTAATAGCTCTAGGTCAGAGTGCTGTTCTGTAACAATGGGCAAGAAGACGTTTTGAAATAGAGGCTTAGTGATATAACCTCTGCTCTTCCAGGGCACATTAAGCGAGGTCCTAAGGGCAACTTCGTGCCAGATTCTCATTTGCACAGCCAGCAGTGCGATCTCGCACAGTGTCTGGAGAAGAAGGGGAGAGGGGAACAGGCTGCGGCACAGCGCTGCTCTCCCAGTAACGCTGCCTCCCAGTGCCGCACACTGGAACAGAGCGATCCACAGTTGTGCTGATGCGGATGACAAAGAAATTGTTTTAGTTCCACTATAATAACAGTCTGCACAGGACGCTGGTGCGAGATCTGCGATTAACAGCGAAGTCTGACACCAAATTACAGGACTCAGCAGCACAAAAAACACACAAGCTGAAGATGAAAGCACCGGCCGACTGACGTGACCGACGTGTAATCCGAGCAGTTTAATTTGTACACTACAACCTGATAAGTGTAACTCAACCACTCTCACGCCGGACGAGACACTAAATTGCAACTTCTCCACCAGCACATGCCTGCAAGGTCTGCTCTGAGTGGAGAAGCTTGATTACAGAGGATGGGTGGGGGGTGCAAGGTTGTGGATGAGATTTTGGGATTGAATAACTAGCAATCAGACAGCCTGGACAGCCTTTAGCCTCAGACCCCCACCATGGACCACCAGCGCCCTCCCACAGCCCGAGAGTCACTTTCAGCTGGCCTGCACTTCCCAACAACTTCTCAGGACCTTTTTTTTCAGCTGCTATGCAAATGAGACAGTAGCTGTCACTGTTGTTGGTGAAAGTATAGCTTACAGCTTGCTTTACACGTTTCTAATATTTCATTAAATCCATAAAACCTGAACTACTTTACTTTGAAAATTATTTGAGATAGTTTTGTGGTGAAAAATAAAAGTGTCTTCTCTGTTCTTACATGGGAGGCTCGGGCTCATTCACTGAAATCCTACTATGGTTTCAGAGAAGAAGTGCTACAGGTGTCTTTATTTCTGTCGGTTGTTCTGTTTCTGACAAAGACGGTTCAGTCCAGACCAAGACGTTAATTTGCTCAGCGGTTCTTCACCCTGAGTACAAGGTACGATGTATACAAGACTTGACACTAACACACTGCAAAGGCATGCCAGTGTTTACTGGAAAACACTGTTAAACTCGAGCCAAATTTCTGAGGTCAAAATAATACGCTACACTACCAAAAACCCAAACACTCCATTCTTGCTGTTGGATATCGTTGCACCCTAGCATGCCAGCGAATAATTGCTGCCTCTGCAGCAAACTTGGAATATTATTTTTGTTTAATTTCAGGTGTACACAGCCTGGAATTTCTACTACAAGCCTCATGCTGCTGGATAGTTGCGCCACAGGCTGTGCAAACTCTGCACTTGTGAGGCACTAAAGTGCTGAAGCCCCTGCAGGGAGGCTGCTCAGGGAGGGCAACAGGACTGGGAACTCTCCTCCCGACAGGCCACCCCGAGCGAGCCGGAGCGACCACGGTCTGGCCGAACGCAAGGCGGCCAGCGCACGCGTCCTGCCCTGCCTGCGGACTTCCTGTCCGGGCAGCGCAGGTGTCCTGCAGGGGCTGTGGACGCCCGCCCTCGCTGCGCTCGCGAGGGGGGCTGGGTCTCCTACACACGCCGGCCGTGCCAGCAGAGGTCATTCCTCTTCCTCCCCGAGTTTTATTTTGGCTCCTGTTTCTCTGGCTCTCTGGGGGAAGGAGACGGGAGCCACAGAGGAAACATTTTCAGCTCTTAAAGCACCGTTTTTCTGCACCGCTGCCGCTGGCAGAGCAGATCTGCTGCAGTAGCAGGAAGGCAGCTGTGAGCAGGTTTTTGTATCATTACCTCCACATCACAGCTAGGGAGCCCCAGAATCAACCTGGACAGAGCCTTCTCCCTCACAAAGAGAACGTGCGAGTCCCGCACACACAACCAGAGGGACAGGCTCCACCTCCTCCTCCACGGCTTCACCAGATGGACAAACAGCTCGCAGCCTGGCTCACACACAAAGCTCTCTGCTGCCAGCCAGGCTGGGGTGTCAACGACACAGCAACAGCAGCAAAAAATAACAAGAAATATCACTCCTGAATCTTGCCACTGGATCTCTTTTGGGGAGATGAGCGCTGGGCAAAATCAGATAGCGTAGCAGCAAAGCCCATACTGCGGAGCTGCAGGAGCCCAGGTGGACAGGCACGGTGGGGGGACGAGAGTGGGGCGTGCAGTGGGTGTGGGGTCCTGCAGGTGTACCCCCTCCCCCCTCCGCTGTCCATCTGAAATTAACGGCACTGCGAGCACGTGTGGCGAATGTCACTTCCTGTTTCCAGCGAAGAGCAGCATCGCTCTGTGATGAACGGACCCCCCCCGAGCAGCGGCGGGTCTGAGTGAACAGACACCGGGCTGACCTACATTAGGGGTCAGCGCCGGCAGACGTCTCCCTGCGTGTTTTCATGTAGTAATACGCCTGCGGCTTTATTATGGGGAGCGACGGTTTCACGACGCTGTGATTCGCGACCCGAGCGCCATGCCCACTCCCGCGCTGGTAATGCTTGTAAACACCCCCCCCCCGGGTCCACGGCCAGGTCCGTGGCGCTGCAGCAGGCAGGCAGACGGACGGAGAGCCTAGAGCCGCGGCCGTTTCACACGCACGGTACTGCGGGGCACAGACACGGCCCCGCAGCCCACGGACTCCACAGCCCGCGCCCATCCCGCCGGCCACACAGTTAAGCACAGCGGCGGCACCTGTCCCGCAGTGTGGACGAGACGGCGGTTCAACAGCAGACCCTCCACTCTCACACGCTCACGCAGCGTGTCGGTACACGGACAGCCGCCAGCAAAAGCGCTGCGGTGTGACCTACCGCGTCCCCCTGTCGCGACACCCACGGACACGGCGCGGCGGCGACCCTCTCCCACTCGTGTCCGTGTCCCCCCGACACCAAGACGCGCCCGTCGCCTCTTACCTCGCCGGCCGTGGGGACCCGCACCTCCTCGCCGACGACGACGACGACTCCTCCACAGGGACGCTCCGACGGGGCTTCAAAACAGACTGCCCCCCTCCCCCCCGCACCCCCTGCGGGGACGGGCAGCGTTTCTCGGTACCCACGGGCCCGGCGTTAGTCCCACGCGTGACGGGGGGGGCCCGCGGGACAGACAGCAGGAGCGCGCCTCAGCGTCGCGAGCAGCTCGACACGGCAGGACGAAGCGCCGCACTGTCTCGAGCGGGCGGCGCGCACCCAGCAGCCGGGGCCTGCCATCAGGAAGTGTCAGGTGGAGCGGGACGGGCGGGCGCCCTGGCCAATCGCCGCTCCGGCCGGGCTGCGTTGCACTCCCCCGAACGGTGGCCCGGCCAATCAGCTCTACGAGGAGGCGGGACTATGTTAATCGCAGATGAGTGCGCAGGTAGCGAGCCGTGTCTGGGTCTGGTGGTGGGAGAAAATGAAAGGTGTTCTGATCGCTGCGCCTACACCTGCAGTGCTGTCCAGGCACTAGGATGTAAAAGACCTGGATTTTACCGCGGTGGGGGAGGCAATGTGGTCTGAAGCTGATTATTTCGGCGAGTTCAGCAGATGAAACTGCTGGCCATGCCGTCTCAGCGAGTGAATCTTCAAATCAGACTGTTTCGCTCTTTTCGGCGGCAAGAAAAATAGCTCATATTGATACACGAATATAAATCTGTGCATGACAGAATCAGAAACACGCACCAGCTGAGAGCAAGAGGCAGTGCCTGTAGACGAAGGGGTCCGGCCCGGGTCCAGAGCTGCCGGCGGCTGAGCCCTGTGTGCGGGGGGTGCGTGTCCTCATGACGTTTCCTCAGCGACGCAGGGGCTAATCTCGCTCCCTGCTGCTCGATGAGCCCATTTTGTTTCATTATTTCGGTTTTTTTTCCCTGCTGTGGAGCGCTCGGATCGATAGATCTTCGGGCGCTACACGGACGCGTGAGCCGCGAAATGAAGTCCGGGTCTGGACGCCCCTCGCTGTGCTCCTGCTGAATTACAGGCGGAGGCGCGGAGAAACACGCAGCACTTGTAACACACCTGCGTGCACTGAGCACAACACAGGCTGTGCCGCTTGAGACGCGTGGAAAGGCGGATCGCAGGTGTCCGCAGTGCTCTGGGGAAAGCGAGATAGCCCAGGCTCTCATGCGACTCCGACGAACCGAGCATCGAGCCAGGCGAGTCAACGGAGGAAATAAATCGATTTTAATCTCAAGCAATTTGGAAACTCGAGAGGAATGGGGTGTCCGGGTCCGAGGACTGTGCGCCAAGGACGCATTTCACTGGTTATTTCAAACGGCTGTATTGATTCGACATTCCACTAATTCCTGAACTACACCGCAATATAATTTAATAAAACTTAACACTGGTCGCAGTCGTCTGTTTTGAAGTTTTAATTATATATAAAAAAGTGTATATTTCAATAATGTATGTCTTCAACTATGAAATTATGTGTCCTGTATAAAGTGGACTGTTTTATTAGTTTTTCACATTTAGCTGATAACTTTGTTTTGATGTGCTCAGCAAATAATTAGGGATAGGCTTAGAAAAAAAGGTTATTTTAATACCTTAACCATCCCTAGAACAGGCTGGCGACAGTGCAGTGACATTTACTAGCGCGTTTCTGCTTTGTATCCCGCAAGAGCTGCGACTACAGTTACTCCAGGATTTTCACAGAACTCCGATTTCTCAAAATACAGACCCTGCCATCTGACAGAAGGAAGACCACCAAGAGCGCGGTCTCTCCCGTATATGCTCTGATCTGCTAGTGTGTAGATGCGCGGTAGTGTGCTCTGAAGACGGTGATCTGCGGGTTTGTGTCCCAGTCCGCCAGGTGAGCCGGGACTGACTGACCCGTCTCTAGGCTTTGTTCTGTAGGCAGTCCTCGGGTATTCCGAAACACCCTTACAGCGCGTTATTCTAAACTCCCTCGACACGCTGAACTTCATCACTCTCTCCTCATCTTGCTCACGAAGCACGCGTTCCCTTATCTAGCGCTGTCGAGGCAGAGACGGGATGATCGCACAGGTGACACAGACACACCTCCCACAGCGAGCCGCTGCAGGCGCTTATATTTCACCCCGCACACCTGGACGACAGCAGCCCCGAACCTCAGGCGAGCACAGATGATCACATCTCAGTCGGTTTGCTTCAGGACCCGAAAGCGGATGAAACAGAAGCCTCTAAAAGAAAACTGAACTAAACTGCGATCCAGACCTGCTACAAGTGCAGTTACAGGGTAAGCGGCCTGAACATGAACGAGCTGCTAAGGAACAGTGGAGCTCGGGTGATGTGAAGATGTGCCCTTCAGGAGCACCGGATTACAGCTGTATAGCGCCCTCTAGCGACACAAAAAGAGATTACAGCCCTCTTGGGAACAGCAGGCCGAATGACAACCCTGGGCTCTTCAACATTTTCCGACGGGACCACATTTTAAAGAAGTTTCAGTAAGGTACCCCAATTTCAGTCTAAACACACACCGAGACTTGGAATTCCTACAGATAAGGTAACTATTAGAAAACATCTAAAATCACAACTGTGACACCAAGCAGACTGTCCTGAAGTACAGCAGGAACAGCGCCACTGTACCAGAATGTGCTCAGTGCTTACCTGGACTGGGGCTGAGGCCTCGCTCTATCTCTGGGGACCCCCCGGACTGCCTGCATGAAGTTAAAAGTTCATCCACACCAAGTGAAAAGCCTGGTTTTCAGAGCCACCCTGACATCGATTCCTAAATGCTGGAAAGAACTTCACCTTTTCTTTAGTGCACAACTCACCTGCTTGAGTGGCCGGACTGAAGTGTGGACAAAGGCACCAAAATCGTTCAGAGATCATCCATCCATTTCATAACGGCTGCGTCTAATTCAGGGCTGTGGGGGACCAGGGCCTGTCCCAGCAAGCTGCACATGGCGGGGTACACCCTGGACAGGACACCAGTCCACAACAGGGCACACACACACTCACACCAGGGCCAGTTTTCCCATCAGACAATGAACCTCCCAGCATGTCTCTGGAAAGCGAGAGGAAACCAGGGCACCCAAATGAAACCCACATGAGCACACGGGGAACATGCAAACTCCACCCAGACAGCACCCCAAGTCCAGAACTGAACCCAGGACTGCAGACTCGCCACCGCGCCGCCAAGCCATCCACTTTCACAGATCATATCACACTTGCAGCTCTCAAAGACACGGCAGGTGTTCCCGACAGCGGGACCGGTTTCAGGGCGACCCGTAAGACCTGCTGGCCCGGGGCTCTCTGGGGTCAGGGGTCATCCCTGGTCTGTACAAGAGTTTACACACGGCCAGGCAGAGCCCCGCCTCTTTGACCATCATGCTCTGCAACTCAAAGTGTGCTGAAACAGACAGCAGAAATATACCTTAACAATTCACAATTTAAATATATGTTAACAGTTTATTACACCGTGTACCTCAGTGAGAAACCTTGTGCTTGCTTGCGTGCCCCTGTGGTGGGATAAAACTACAGCAATCTCGCCTCCTGGCAATGAATCTCTGCACAGCAGGTCTGCTGGATCAGCATTTTTATTTTACAAACAAAAACGCAATTTTCCCCATTGACATTTCTCTTTGTATCATAAAAAAAGCAAATATACAAGCAGCACTGAAAGTCCTGTCACAAAAAGAAACAAAAATAAAAATAACCCAGATAATAGAATGATTATGAGTAAAATATATAATTTGAATAAATATATTTGTTTTTTTTTCCATAATTCATGCTATAAAATAAATTCATAAATGGCAAGTTAACAGTTGTTACAGCATCAGCTCTAGCTAGCTTCATTTACTTCATAGTTATAAAAACAGTAGAGTTCTGAGGTTCACAGTTCGGTTGTGAGGTTGCAGGTACAGAGGATGAGCAGGGTCCGGCCCGGAGCCCCGAGCCCCGGCCTCTGGGCCGCTGTCCCGCGCCAACGAGCCCCCCGGGGCTCCAGATCTGCCCCGCCTTCGCCAGAGCGCAGGCGGGCACGAGCGTCACCCACAAACCACCCCCGCTGCCCCCTCTCGGGAGGAAGCGGTTCCCGGAGCTGCTGACCGTGGGAAAGCCAGAGCTCCCAGAATCCCGTCCTTCCTCTCCTCCTGTCCGAGAGGCTGGGGGGGCCGTGCGCCTGTGCCTCCGTGCCCCCCCCCTCCTCCTCCCTTCGCAGCGCGGGGACCAGCGAGCTCCGCAGCAGGGGGTCTCGGGAGTCTGGGACAGGACCCGCCGGCGTCCCCAAGACGCGGGCGCTCAGCCCACCATCCCTTTTTGTTTTTGACACAAGACGGAGGTGCAACCGTTCCAGCAGCTGCGCCCCCTGCAGGGGGGGGGGGGGGGGTGGGGGCGCAGGCAAAGCTGGGACAGCCGCACCTGTTAGACATGTTCACTCGGCTTGTCCAAACATTCACAAAAAAAAACGTCTGAAAACAATCGGATGCACGCTACCGGACACTGCCCACCACCTGGCATTTCTCCAAATTAATCTACAAATCAGAACAGCTCACCGACGGCCTGGAAGCAGCACTCCGACCCTTCCCGAGGTTTTGCAGTCACAGCTCTTCTCGATAATTATGAGGACACTAGATCAAAAGGTTTATTGCTTTCGGATTTCACGGTACAGAAAAATGTTTCGACAGAGAAATGGAAGACTGCCTGGGGGCTATTAACGCATCATCAGTGTTCAGAAACTACCTGATACCCATCGATCCGACATCGTTCTGTCAGTTCCCAGGAGCCGCCCCCGCCCGTCCCGGAGCGGACCCCTGGAAACCGGCCGGAGCCTCGCGGCTGTTCTGTGACGTTTTGAACAAAAAGAGTGAAAGCAGCCGAGTGTCAGGTTCAGCTGCACAGTGAATCTGGTTTAATTAGTACGTATATCTCATAAAAAGCATTTACATAAGTTTTATCCCCCCCCCCAATACTATTTATATTTATATATATTTATATAAAATTAATAAATAAACCTGACCAGTCTAAAAGCACCATTCAAGGGTAAAAATTCCCCATAAAACAAAAATAAAAACATTGAGACGCTTCATAGTTGAGTCCCTTTGAGGGGGGCAGACTTTGTTCTCCATGAATCCCCTTAGGAATAAAAAAAGTTAGTAAGAAGATTAAAAATCTGTCCTGGTGCGATATCAATGGCTGATGATAGTGTATTAATGTGTCTCAAGGACATTGCAAACCTGCCCCCTGCAACAGCAGCAGGCCTGGTTAGAAACCTCAACCCTCCCTAGACGGCACATCAGAGCTCCCCAACAGATCTACACCGAATCACGTCATTCATTCTTTTCTCTACTCGTCCCTTTTAAGCACGGCTGCAATCATTCTGCATATCTGCACAGCTTTTTAAATGTAATGGCTGTGGTGCCGATCCGTGCAAGGCCACTGCACCTGCAAGAGCAAACCAGCAGCCATCTCCTCGGGTGTGAAACGGGTAAGAAATGACCCAGTGAGTTCCAAAAAGCAGCCGACATCTGACAGCAGAATCGCTACCGAGACACAAACGTGGCAACACGAGGAATCCATTATTCCTAGTCAGAATGAACTACACTCTCTGCTTTAATTCTTAATCGCAGACAGGCTGGAAAGCACTCTCTTTCAAAACCATCCTTGCCAGTTTCCAAGGCCTGAATAAAAATACTACAGAAATCCGAGTGTTGAAGGGAACAAGCGTTCTTAAAAATCTCAGGAAGCCTAGGAAAGTTTGCTACTCAACATCTTTTTAAAGCATGAGAAACACGCCACACTACATCAACAATTCTTCTGACGTCTTGCAATATGTTTTCCAGAAGGAATAAAGAAAAAATTCACAGTTTGCAGTGGCAGATACAGGAGAACCACACACTGAATTACCTGATAACACGAAAGGGACTCAAATATGGGCCTGCCTCTGATCAGTTTTTTTAGTAATGCATATTAAAAAAAACCTATCACAGCATGTTTTACTGATTTTGCATTCAATATAAATGTAGTAAATAACAGTACTATACCAACCTAGTAATTCAAATAAAATCAGTTGATTAGACATCTGCGAAGAGATACACCCATTACAAAGTCAGTGACTCCCCGATATATATTCACAAAGTATATTCCTTGATCCCCTTTCTTCGCATGTGAAACAGTAGAAGTAATGCCTTATTTTTAATGTAGTAAAGTGAACCTGGCAATAGACATTTTCTTGCGGCAAGGCACAGACAAAGTTGAGATGTCAGCTTGTGTACCAAGGAAAAAAGAATTCACTGTTTTTTTTAAAAATGACATCTGGAAACAGGAATTCCCAGTCACCATCCCCTTTATAAAACAACATTATCTACAAATGCACACAATCCCAAAGATTCATGTTTTGAAGGAGTTTGTTATGGCTTTGTGCACACTGTAAGTCTGCAGGGAACCATAAGCGGAAGGAAAAGAAAAATGTGGGATGCAAAAAAGAAATTGGAGGCACAGAAGAGACCCCCTTTTTTCTTGAGATCTTGGGAGATGGACTTGCACTGAAATAACCACTTTGAAATCTTGCGGTTAATATCCATCCATCTTCATCTGTTTATTCCTAGCAAGTGTAGCAACAGCTGCACAAGGTGCAATGCGAGAGTCCACCCCCCAGGGGGCGCCAGTCCTTCACAAGACAACTCATAGACACCAGTTAACGCAGCCAGCATGCCTGTGGAAAGTGGGAGGAAACCTAGGTGGATGTGGGGGAGAACGTGCAAACTCTGCACAGAAGGCATCGAGCCTGGGCTTGAACCCAGGGCCCAGGAGCTGCGAGGCAGCAGCACTGACTGCCACACCGCCATGCTGCCCAGTGGTTGACATTTTACACAAACATTTGGCAACGCGTTCTAGTCGTTTGGTAAACTCTTTGGTAAACCCCAGTGTGAAAGCTCCCAGAGTGCTGATGTGATATGCTGGTCCCAGAGAGACCCAGAGACGCGAAAAATCAAAGCCCACTTCACTAAAAAGAAATGCACTCCAGCACGCACAACACCATGAGCTGGGATAAGCCCAGTCAGTAGTACTCTGCAGAGGAAAGAGGGAAAAAACAGGGGCTACCTGTATAATCTTTTGAAGGTACCAAGGTTTTTGTGTTGACTAGTTTTCATGCTGGAGTTGTCACACTCTGCAAATTCTCACATTGCACATGATGAAAACCTGCTCTGCCTTTGAGAGAACCTTCTGCACGATGACATTCACATCCAGCTGAGGAATCGCGTTCTCTACTGACTGGGCACCTACAGCACATCGCACACATTTGTTTGCTAAAGCAATTATGCAAACCAGCTCAATTATTCCCAGACTTGTAGCCATATCCTAGGAAACACTCCACTAGTTCCAGGTAACCTAGTGTCTCTGGGCTGGACTCCAAGAGGAAAACAGCTGCATTTTAAGCTAAACTATTGAAACCTACATCTTCCCACTACAAGCTTCGGAAATAAAACGCTTTGTGCGAAGACCAGGGTGACTGTTTTCTATAAAGAAATAGAAATTTAAAAATTACATCAAAGTCTAAAACTTAAAGTAACAATTTAGAACCAAAGGTAAAACTGTGGGAAAACCACCTGCTAATTCCTTCTTGCAGCAAACAGGGAGCAATTTCAATCACATTGAAATGTACAAAGAATAAAACTACGGTATGTAGTCCTGTGTACGTAGCATTGGCATGATTACACAAGTTCACATCAAACTTCCTGTAGTGACCTAGGTTATACAATGTGCACAACTTTAAAAAAAAGCACCATGTTCTAAAAACAAAGATTTGTTCAAGAACAAAAAAAAAAGTATGAAAACAAACTGCGTAATTTCAAGACAGCTAAGCACAGCTGATGGTTGCCAAACCAAGTGGGAAGAACGCATGTAGAGATTTTGAAACTTGGCTGCGACCGAGAGACCCTGCCAGGATGCTTGCTTCGACAAGAGGAGGACCTAACTGAGCTTTTCTACATCGCAAGGGACTCATTTTATAAACATTGACACCTATGAAAGCAGCGGGGCCAGTAGGAGGCGCTCACCCTGCGGTGGGTCCTGATGCCCCAGTATAGTGAAATTTCCCATTGGCCCTTACCAATCATGGCCTCCTAATGACTAATGACTTCATCACTCTGCTCTCCTCCCCACTAATAGCAGGTGTGTGGGGAGCGTTCTGGGGCACAATGGCTGCCGTCGCATCATCCAGGTGGGGCTGCACACTGGTGGTGGTGGAGGGGAGTCTCCAGTACCTGTAATGCGCTTTGAGTGGGGTGTCCAGAAAAGCACTATATAAGTGTCAGAAATTACTATTATTAATTTATTATTTGGCCGCTGACACCATGAAAGGGCTGCAGTATCACAGGACTACCACCATTTCATGTGGGAGAAGCAGGACAGCACTCCTGTGATGGGGAAAAAAGCAGTAATAGGCTGGATTTCAGAATTCACTTTTGGTGAAGACCTGGTGACGGACCCAGACTTCCACGCAGCTGCTGGTAGGGCTGCAGGCAGGTCAGGATGTAGACTAGAGCCCATTCCAGACCTCGGGAAAGCACGACAAAGCCATGCAGATGGGGGTTTATTCCTGGAGAACAGCTGTTTGAGGTATGGTCCTCCTGCTTGTCCCTTGTCTTCCGGAGGCTGATGCTCATCCCATTGGGATGAGCTGGGGAAGAGGAGGATATGTGGAAATGGCTGCCACTAGAGACCGCCAAACTCAGCCTCCAGGACATTTGTAAACAGTTTCACCTCAGCAGTAAGTAAATGGGCGAGTGGTATATTGATACAAAGCGTTTCCACATTGATCGGGTTGTGTATTTATGAGTGTGTTTCTTTAGTAGATTTTGGATGTTACCCAGCGGACTGAGGAGACTTCTGAGGATTCTGGTAGAAGGAGTTCAGGGCGCAGCTGTACAGACTGGTACTGTAGTAGTGTTGGTTAAGAGGAGCAGAGGGCAGCTGATACTGTGTAACCTTTCAATACAAAGCCAGGAAAACCATTCGGCCTTGAAGTCGGCTGGGTTTGGAGTGTTTTATGGGCAATGATCCACCAAGCCACACTTCCAATAGCAGGAGTCCACCACACACCGGGCGACGCAGGTCCACAGCTCCACCCCGCTTTCCAAGGGAAGCCACGAGTACTGGTGACGATCACAGCCAGTCTGGGCAGTCAGGAGCTGGAGCAGCTCCATGGGAACTCGGGATCGAGAGGAGCGACAGCGGACAGCCAAGGTGGCAGCCACAGCAACACAGTCAAGCAGACGTGTCTCTGAGGAAGCACGCTGTGGTGATCCAGAGCCAGTGCTTTTCCTGGAGTACTGGCCAAGTACAGCATCACTGATACAGAGGGTCTGCAGGGGGTGGGGCAGCTAAACACCCTCTCAACCAATCACCTGCTGCCCCACGGGTCACACCTAAGGAACCAGGGACACAGCCAGACCGGAGGCTCAGGTACAGTTTTGATCACCACACCACAAAAAGAACCGTACAGCCTTAGTTCAGAAAGGATCAAGAAGAATGACCCCTGGTCTCAGAGCAGCACCAGCTAAAGACTTAGAGAACTAAATCTCTTCAGTCTAGAACAAAGGAAATTTCAGGCAGGCGCATATGATTCTAGTGGAGGAGAAGGAGACGTCCAGCCCAGGCTGCTGAAGAAGAGCAGGCCCGCCAAGTGATGACAGAAACTCAGTAGTGCGAGCTAGAATTCATTCAGAATTCTTCAGCAAAGCAAGCCGGCCCTGCTCTCGCTGCAGGCTGGTCAGGCTCTGTGATCCCGGCCCAAACCGAGCTCCGCCCGCGGCCGGTCTGGTGTGCTGGTGTGAGCCCCAGCCCTGTGCAAGCTGCGGTCAGCTGTCCGCAGAGCTGGGACGGGACACGGTGAAGGTGAGCCCCGACAAACGGACACTTGTCAAACGGGGAAATAAGAAAAAGGCAGAAGCCGTCGGCAGACTCGCTGCTCTGTGCGCCACCAGCAGCCGGGCGCAGGAGCGCGGGCGGCACTTCAGAATCGGGGTGCCCAGCCAGGCTCCTGCTTTCAGCCTCAACGGCCTAATGGGAGGCGCCGCAGCGCAGTCCAGGACTGGGAGCTCTGGAGCCAGCAGGTCAAGACCTGCAACCCCGACACTTTAAGAGGCAGCCGAGCTGATCTGTGGTTCCTGTCCTGTCCCGAGGCGCAGGTGGGGCCCGGAGCAGCGAGAGGACCGCGGCGGGCGGTTCAGCACCATGGCAACCACGACGACGGTCGCCTGGGAGATGGGTCACCGTTGCATCAGCATGGCCTTCAGGAGTCAGGGCTCAGTCAGGCAGAATTCTGCTCTTCCCAAGTGCAGGTCTGGATCTCGGGATAATGCTTGATTCGTGAAAGACACACACTTGAAGCTCTAATTCCGAACAAGTCCACCACTCCTCTCTTCGTTAACCCTTTGAGGCGCCGACACACCAACATCTTTAGGATTTAGAACAGTATTGCAATCGGACGAAAGACTGACGACAAGAGGCCCAATGCATGAACTAAAGACAATGAAAAGACTTATATTATACTAATGAAATGCAAAGCACATTACTGAATCTAATTCTTCCTCTTTCAGCCCTCTCTGCTTCACTGCTGGCCGCCACTGGGCCAGAAATGGAAAAGCCCGGCACGGCCTTGCTGCACACAGCCCACGGCTCTGCAGGACTTTTCGCCATCAAGGAAAAGCAGCTCTTTGAAAACGAAAATCTCCGCCCAATTCCCAGGTTACAGCTCGCTCCTCTAGCACAGACACGACAGGCCTAAACGGAGAGAAGGCCAGCGGCTTCCACCTTAAGTGCTACTTCCTGCAAAAAAAAAAAAAGACCAGCACCACACCGCGTTGAGCCAAGACAAACAATGGGGCGAAAATCCACACCTCAAATCATGCAAGCCGGTACTACTCTCTACTCTCCACCCCTGGCGCCTGCTCACTGCCGCACCCCCCCCTCCTGCGCTGCCGTGCGGAGAGGCCGGAGCAGTCCGCGAGAGGAACAAGGAGCACTCCAGCGGGCGCGACGAGGCCCGGTGCGGACGGAAAGCTTGCCCAGGGGCCCCCGTTGGGCCCTTAGCTGTGAGGACGAGCCCGACGGATCCTGAAGGGAAATACTGTCTTGTGGTGTGTGTGCTCTGGAGACTGAGGTATCGAACGGGAAGACTCCGCACGCGGCGCCGCGCCGCGCCGCTAGAAACGAGATGCTCCTGTCCCTCTCGGCCTCGTACCCACGCCGGAGCTACGCGGAGGTCTGCTATCGGGGCTCCCTCTCTGCCCGCTTTATTGCAGCGTGTCCACACGCCTCGGACACGGGAACACGGGACGGCGAAGGGGGAACCGCTGTGGCTCGACCCCGGACAGCACACCTGCCCGGCACACCTCCTCCTCCTCCTTTCAGAGTTCCCGAATAAATCCGTGGAAGTACAAGAGAGAAAACTCTCGAAAACAAAATCATTAAAGCTCCGTTATGGGGGAAAACAATAACGAGGGAAAAAAAAATGAAAGCGCGACAACAACAACAACAAAAAAACAAAACGACAAAAACGATCTAGAAATCACATCTGGACGCCTGGGCCTCCCCCGGGCTGCACCGGTCGGCCTCCTCCTGGTCCTCGCCGCCCCCGCCCGGCGCGCCGAAGTCCGCCGCCAGGGGCTCGTCGGGGTCCCTCTGCTCCGCAGTGCCCTCTGTTCTCTCGGGGGACTCCAGGTGGTTGCGCGCGTCCGCCAACCCCATGTGCTTCTTGCGCAGGTGCTGGTTCAGGGTGCCCTGGAAGGGGAAGCACTTCCCGCAGATCTCGCAGCGGAAGGGCTTGTTGTCCGTGTGCCCGCGGATGTGGTACTCCAGCTGGTCCTTGCGCGTGTACTTCTTGCCGCAGAACTTGCAGACGAAGGGCGTGATGCCCATGTGCAGCCGCATGTGCCGGTCCAGGCTGCCCTTCTGGTTGAAGGACTTGCCGCAGTAGATGCAGATGAGCCGCTCGTTGTAGGGGTACCACTGGCCCTGCAAGCTCCTCTCCTGCAGGTCGCCCTCGAAGCCGCCGCCGCCGCCCGCCAGGACCGCCTCCCCGTCCTCCTGGGCGGGCTTGATCACGCCGGGCCCCTCCGCCGGCGCCGGCACCGGCACGGGCCGCTTGGGCCGGGCCCGGCCGCCCCGGAAGCCGCTGAGCATGGAGCGCGAGGGGCTGGAGCTGCTGAGGCTCACGAAGCCGGCCGGGGAGGGCGCCGGCGCCGCCAGCGGGGGGAAGGCGTAGCCGGCGTGCGGCACCACCGGCCCGTAGGAGCCCACGCTGACCGCCAGCACCTGCTCCCCGTCCACCATCTCCGTGTGGTAGCCGTCGTCCCCCGCCGAGGAGCTGTCCGAGCAGCTGGGCCGCTCCGGCTTCTCCAGCTTCACGCGGACGTCGGTCACCTGGCCGTCCCTGCCGATCAGCTCCACCTGCTCGTGCTCGCCCTCCGCCGGCGCCTCCTGCTCCGACACGCTGCCGCTGCTGCCGCGGTCCGACTGCCCCTCCTCCTGCGGCCGCGGCCTGGCTGCGCCCCGGTCTGCCTTGGCGTCCGCGCCGGCCTGGCGGGGGAAGCAGGGGGGGGAGATCTCCAGGGGGTTGACGAAGAGGTGGCCGTCCTTCACGCCGTTGCTCCGGGCCCGGAGGCCCTCCCGGGCGCCCAGGCCGGCGTCGGCGGGGCCCGGCAGGCTGATCTTGGAGTGGATGCCCTCCAGGATCTGGGTGCACTTGTCGATGACCGCCTGCATCTGCAGGAAGCTGGCCGCCGTCAGGAAGCTGATGACGTCCTTGAGCTGCAGGGACATCCGGCCCGTGTAGCAGAAGGACAGCAGCTGCTCGAAGACGTCGGGGCTCTTGATGACAGAGATGGAGAGCCCGCTCATGGTGCTGAGGGCCGAGTGGTCGCGGAAGTAGGGCGAGCTGGCGGCCAGCACGGCCTTGTGGGCCCGGAAGGGCTGGCCCTGGATGTGCACGATGATGTCACATAGCTTGCCCTGCAGGCGCAGCTCGTTCAGCTGGCTCAGGACCGTGCTGCTGAACTCCGGCACGTCGAATTCTATAAAGTTGCTGCCGTCGTCCATCTCTCGGTTCTCTGTTTGCTTTGTATTTTGACAGCCTGTTAGCACACAAAAACAAAACAAAACACAGAAGAGGCAAATCATTAGGGGTTCCCTCTCTTTCGTAGCTCTTCCTTTACAATGTCATTGTGCTTCAGGGAGAAGCGAAGCCTTCAGAAGAACTCTGGCTCATTAGACTAGTCAACAAGTCACAGCCACGTATGCAAAGAAAGGAGATCTCATCTCGTGTGTCGACTGCGCTAAACAAAGCAGATCTCCACTAACGCCAAGAACCCTGCGGGAATATTCAGATTCCGTTTTCCTAGAAAAAAAATCACAGGCTGGAGATGAAGCGATTTTCTTGCATACTAGTCAGTTTTATTACCGTTATGCAATCAAGTGAAAAGAGCCACTTGAATATAAACAGTATACTGTACTACGGCAAGATCAATAATTAATAATCATCTCTTCCCCGCTTCCACTTCTTCCTGCAGAGCACAGATTAATCAACGACTGCTGCTCTTCTTTCCCGCCTGCTGGCGAATCCCGCGGGATCCCGACGGGAATCTGGTCCTGCAGCGACAGCCAGGCAACAGGCTCTTGGGCTGATCTGGCTGGGAGACGCAGGAACTCAGCCCTTCCTTCCCCTGCTGGGCCCTGCCGGGCCTAGCGCCCTGTCCCTCAGCCCTTCTCGGCTGCCTAGACGCCCATCCTCCAGCCACAGGCCCCTGCCGGCCTCGGCGCTCTGGACAGGGCGGACAGGGCGGACAGGGCGCGGAGCTGCCGGCCCGCACGAGCCGTCAAGCCTGGAGGGGTCCCGTCCCGCAGGGCAGTCAGCTCTGGGTCCTGCAGGGCCAGACGGGGTTCCCCAAGGTCGCAGAGGGCGTGCTTACTCTGCGGTAACAATTCCCAGAGCTGGGAGCTGAGCACAGGATCCGAGAGGATCCGGCCGCCCCACCCCGTCCCAGACCAGGAGCCTCAGCCCCCGGGTAAACGCCACAGGTGTCACGATTTAGCACAACACAAAAAGCTCCACCCTCCCGGGTCTTTCTGCCGGGCAGAACCCAAACTCCTGCACGTCTGAGAGCTGTGCTGAGGAGCCTGATAAGAGGCGGTGTACCTGGGTTTGCTTTATTGATCTGCTCTGGCTTCTGCCCAGACCACAGAGGTAAACACGCCGCTCTTCTGTGAAAGAGCTCCATCTGATTATTTACTGCCTCCAGATTACACATCGAACCGATTTAAAACTTAACCAGCCGGTCACAGCAATCATTTTGCAAATTCCAGGCAATTTTTTTTTAAACACACAGAGGCTTGGCACTTCCCAGAACAGCACGGACTGCCTGGAACCTGACATTTCTCCTAAGCGACTAAAACAAACACCACTTTTTTCTTTTGCTGCCTAAATTCCAAATAATTTTGGCTGTGAGGACAGGCTACCTCCCCTCTGCCAGATAATTTGTCCGGAAAACGCTCTCAGAACGTGCCAGCACCTGCCAACAAGCTGGGCTCCGGGTTTGAGAACTCGCCTTGCCGCAGACCTGGAACGCTCAATCTTTGACAATATCAGCGTCCTGCTCTCAAATTAGTCTCAGAGAGACTCAAATTAGTGGAATTCACTTGACCTGCATTATTTTGGGCCTTTCTCTAATGCCCTTTTTCAGCATAAATTTGATATTAGCATTTGCACATTCAAAAGACTGACATTTAATTCCACAGGGAATGCAGCTGTTCTGCTGGTAGAACAGGCTCGCCGAACAGCCCAGCGAACTGTCCGCTGTCCTGGCGGAGGCCGCGGTGCTCAGGCAGGGCCCAACACAGAAAGCCGCCCGTTTTCACCTCATTTTATTGGCAAAGCTGGAGACCACATGGCTGATCTGAGCTACATGCAAATAAAATCCTCAGGGAGAAGGGTGTCTGAAAAGCCTGCTACACAAAACCTTCACAATCCGGCATCTGTGGGGGGGCGGGGGGGGGGAATAAGCAGAGTCTGTTTTAAGATGAGCAGGATTCTGCCTATTTTGCAAAACCGAATAAGCAAAGCCGCCAAATTCGCTAAACAAGCAAAGCAAAATGAGGTGGGCATGAACTAGATAGGCAGCTTTTTTTTTCCTGCAGTGTAGGAAGAAAGTTATTTCCTGTAAAATGAGGAATTTTGAGAAATGGGCTATCTGTTACAGATTGAGGGGGGAGGGCTGGGACGGCATTAGGACTCTGGAGGAGAGTCAAAATCCTGCCAAGCAGGCAGTATTGAGCGAACCGGACAGAACAGCCAGGAAACCACGCTCTGCTCAGACCAGAGCGGTGCAAAACAGCGCACGAACAGGCCTGCAGGAGGCTGTTCGGAAGGGACAGAAGGGCATGTTACTGGAGATCGCACCGACGCCTGCAGGTACACCTCACACAGGAGCTACACACCCTAGAAACTCCAACGCCACGGCCGCGATCACCTAGCCCTCCAATCACACAAAAACACAAAGCAGGCTGTAAAACACACGCGTCTGCACACTGAAGACAGGGCACAGGAAGTACCCGAGACCGAACTTAACACACGTTCACTCTCCGCAGTCTTCATTGTACCAGGAAGTGCACTGGGAACGGAGGACGCGTCTTTACACAAAGAGCTGTGGGAGTCTGGAACAGGTCACCCATCCAAGTTCACGAAGCCAATACCCTGGCTTCTCTCAAGACACAGCTGGAGGAGATGCAACAAGCTGCTATCAAACCACCTCTGGGATAAAGCTGCGGAAAGGCCCAGAGCCGAAAATGGATATAAAAAGATTTCAAAGACCTTCGATGTCCCTTGGAACAGACCCCAGCCCATCACTAAGAAGGGGAATGATAAGGCACCACCCAGACCAAGAAGCCAAATCTAGGTGTGTGACGTTGGTACAGACCTGTCCCAATAGAATCATGGCTGCAATTCAAACAAAGGTGCTTCCATTAAACACCAACTCAGGGCTACGCACGCTTATTCAACCCCTTTCCCAAGGTTTTCACTTTTAATTACTTTTCAGAAAATCTGGCCTTTGCTTTCCTCTTGGAGGCTCCGCTTTATACTGTGTAAATAAAGATAAAATACATTCCGATTAAAAGAGCTTTAATTTCAGGCTGTTAAGCCATAAAATGTGCTACTTTGAAAGTGGCTCGAAGGGAAGATTGCACAGCCCAGTACGTATTGAAGAAGCACAGACAAGCTGCTCAGCGACAGACGGCTCTACAGCACAGACCTGACGGGGCAAGATCGCTCCCGCAGGTAAAGGGTTCGCGGGCGCTCGGTGCAGTCTTGCCAGCCCCCTGCGACCCCAGCCTTCGATGCCCCCTGCCTTTCAGAAAAAGCAGCACTGCTCAAGGAGGCGGTCTTGGGGGGGCGACCCCTCCCTGAGTCTTCCATCGCCATACTCTCCAGCCCTGCCGTGTTTCCACCCCAGCGCCCCGAGCCTGAACGCCAGAGACTTTTATGAGCTTATTCTTAAAGGAACTATCCTCATATAAACCTGGGTTTATCGGGTGCAAAGCAATAGTGCCTGCTCATGCAAACCGCTTAATTGCTCTGGCTCTCCCTGATCTGGCAGCGCCTGCCGTGAACATATTTGCGCTGCGGTGGGGAGAGACCCGCCCGCCTCCACCCGTGCCAGCGAGCCCCCCGGCATGGCGCCTGGGTGTCAGATCGAGCCAGCGGATTTCCCCTCCGGTGTATCTCGGAGCAACGACTGCCTGCAGGGGGCCAGCGGACGGAGGGCCCCCCCGATCGAACGGTTGGCCAAGGCAGTGGTTCTGTTCCGTGATGCAGAGCTTGCTGAGACCAGCAGCTGAGGACCAGTTCTCCAGGGGCCCGACAGGCCAGAGACCAGCAGCTGAGGACCAGTTCTCCAGGGGCCCGACAGGCCAGAGAGCAGCAGCAGCACACGGGCAGATCGCCCTGGCCGCCAGCCTCCGCGCGGCAGATCACCACAGCGCTATCGGCCACCGGAGGCAAACAAACAACCGCCGCGCCACCTCCAAGAATAAGAGTTCTGATAAATTAACGCTCGAGCTTCGTAAACAACACATGTGCCCACTGAGAACCTGGCAAATCAGAAGCTCGCGAAGCCCATTGGAAGGTTCTGTACAGGTCATCTCACACTAAAAAAAACGATCTACTGTACCGAATAACCTCTCCGTGGCTCTGAGCCAACGCCATGTACTTCGGCCTCTGAATCAGACTATACAGTAACTGCTAATCTCCCATCATCTAATATAGAACTGTTTATCTCTGAGAAACACCTCCAGGTTACGACTCCTCAGCCAACGTGAAAGGCAGGTTAAAAATTAAAGCGCAGAAAAGGCCCCGTCAGGACAGCACGATGCTGATGGGGAGCAGCCGCCTTCATGCCAAAGGTGGCCGAGTCCAGGGGCCGACAGGTCGGGGCAGAAGCTCCCGCCAGCGGATCAGGGCTGGTGTGCGAGGCAGGGTCTGGCCACAGCCACCTGCGGACCCGACTTGTAATCAGAACTTTACGGAGCCTCAGCTCGGCATGGGACACTAGGACTCACACAAAGAAACAGCCAACATCTCATTAACGCCAAGACAGAAAACACTGAAGCAACAAGGGTTTAAAGCTGCTCAATTTCACGACTTTTGCCGATAAACCATCTAGTTCTCCTTGTTACTAACCAATCTTAACCCCCAAACCTTCTGACTTTCACTCCAGACAAGCTCTTTAACGAGGTGAACCCCTAATTCAGATGTACAAGTTTGGCTCACGGAAAGATCGGACACCATCAGTTACTCATGAAACACAGCAAGACCGCTCACATGGTTATGAACTGCAAACAGCTCCAGAGCTCAAACCGGTCCTGTCACTGGTGAATTCAGATTTCAAATCTGTCACCAGGAGCTCAGCTAGAATTAAAGCCAGGAGCTGTGGGGGGTCCCCAAAATCAGGAAAGAGAGCCACAGACTGAAGCTTGCTTTCCCCTTTGGTGTTCCCAAGCAGTTTAAAAGATGGTTCTCAGGACCGTTCGACACGGCAAAAGATCTGGATTCATTAGGGCCTGCCTGCCTGCCAGGAGTGCTGAAAACCTGCGCCCTTCAGCCCCAGGAGCGAGAGAGTTTCCTGACAGCTGAACGAGACCACCTGGCACCCGCCGGCTTGCTCCCACTAACACAGTCCTGCACGACCGTGTACAAGCAGGACTCGCAACCGCGAAACTCAGATCTCTGGTGCACTCTCCCCGTGACACGGGGGCCCACAGCAGAGCCCGAGAGTACCGGGCAGGAGAGATTCATGTCCACACAGGACTCCTCTGCCGGCAAGGCGAGAACTGCACTTCTGCAGAGAGAGCGCTGAGCCACCAGGTACGCGCATGAACCAGAAGCTGCCGATAGTGTCTGCCCATTTCAGGGAGCTTTTGAGGCTTTTAATGGCGTGGGTGACATTGTCTTAACTACTCCTATTTGCATTACAAAACACACATAAAAGATTGTATCTGTGCGTGTACACAACATCGCTTTTATGAAAACACGCCTGAGGAACAGCGCACACTGCTGTGTCAGCGTCGCTCAACCTGTCCAGCTCGCAACCGGGGTGTCTCAAGCACTTCCTTCGCTCCAGTCCAAAGCAAAAACACCCAAATCGAAAAGCACCAAACCCTGCGTGCCCCCCATCACTACTGTACCTCCGCCAGACGCCACGCACTCTCCTGAGGAACTGAAGGACGCCCCGCCGCTGCCGGGAACTTGAGCCGAAAGTGGCATTTCATTTCCCGGCGCCCGGCCCGCCGAGAGAGCCAGCAGCAGACTTCAGAGGGGCGAACCGCTCGGGTCTCCCAAAGCGTCCCAATCACGACGAAAACTGCTGGGATCTGATTTTCTGACAGCGTGTCAGAGGAACCCCGACCGCGGCGTCTTTTCTGAAAAGGTTCCAGCTCCTCTCGCTGTTATTTTAGCGGCGCCTGTGCTGGCTATCGGTGCGGGGGTCCGGCACGACAGCACGCTGGTGTGTTGTGCGCACAAGTGGGCAGGACCACGCCGAGAACCGCCGGGTAGGAGCCGAACGAACACCGCCGAGCCCTGTCCTGCTCCAGCTGTGGGGCACCGCAGGCTGAGCTACTTTCGCGAAGTGTGAGCCGGACACCCCGGCTGAGAGCCCGGCGCCAGACCCCTGCGGGCTGCCGTCCCGGGACGGGAAGCCCGAGTTGCCCAGCCCGGACCCGGACCCGGGGCGGAAGAATGCGGGTATTTTCGGGTCACCGCCACTCGCAGCGCAGCCGGCGGCAGAAGTACCACCAGTGCCAGCACCGGAGCGACCACCAGGGAAAACACACACACATAAGGATGGGGAAAAACTTTTGGCCGGAGGTCGCCAGCGCGCACGCCGGCTGTCACGCCTTGCCTGCCGGTCAAAGCGCCGAGTCCGGAGAGCCTTACCTCTGCCCCCCGATCAAATGTCGCCCATTTCCCCTGAGCGGCTCGCGTAGCTCCAGGCCTCCCGCATCTACCCCAGCCGTCGGCTGCTGTTCCTCCTCCAGCTCCCTGCCCCACCGGAAGTAAATGTGTCAATTCCCGTCAGCGCCTGCTTCCGGGTCGGGGTGGGGGGGCGTGATCGGTGGGGCTCGGGTCCGCTCGGGTCCGCTCGGGAGCTGAGCCAAGCCGGGGCATTCGGCAGAAACCTGCGTAAGAGCTGTGTTTTTTCCCTGCACGATTTGACGTCAGGGCCTTGTCGTCATCCTCATCATCCTAACCATCCTCATAGTCATCATCATCATCATCATCATCACGGCCGACTTCCAGAGCGAGCGGTTTTATTCGCTGCTGCAGGGAAACGGTGCCCTGGCGCTTCGTCAGATACGCGTACTCGTATCTGACACAGTTGTGGTTTTTCGGTGCCGACGCAAGCGAAACGCACCGAGCGGATATGATTGCGCCCGTGACTGACGGGTGTCACACTGTAGCCAGAAAGGCCCGGGTCCGACACTCCTGGCCTGACCTCTGCTGTATGCGTCTGTAAAATACCCACTCGGACCTCGTTTCGCTCTCTTTTTTAAATAAAAAAAAATGAAAACGTGAAAATGACTCATATAGCAATCCCCCGCTCAAGTCAACGGGTCACTGACACAGAGAGCACACCTGGGAGAAGTAAAAATATAAAACCTACAGAAAGCAGGGTAACTGTGATGACGCGCGTGTCTGGGGGGAGGTGGGGGTGTCGGGGTACTTGTACCACACTGGGGTGACTGCTCAGTGCCCGAGCCAGGGGCCCATGGTGTGCTCTGATGAAAGTGACCACGATTCCTTCCCAACCATTAATCAATCTCCTACTGAACAATGGCATGCACCAGGTACTTAAAGGACTAAATGGTAAAATAATATTTTGTTCAGGGAAAAATCCGTTTTTTTGGCCTGTAAAGTTAATGAATCGTAGATATTTAATAGAACACGCCTTTAATTACTCTCAATATGTTTTTGTCGATTGCAGTGCAGAGGCTCGGTCTGTGGGCCAGTGCTCAGCGCGGTCTCGACCTCAGGAGGGGAAGAGCTCTGCCGTTTTGTCCGTCTCTTGCTGCGAGGCCAGGTCCAGCGGCGTGTCGGGGGTGCTCAGGGGCTGGAGCTGGAGTCTGCCATCCGGGCGCGGCCGGCAGTGTGCGAGACCGACTCGGGGAATCTCTCCGTGCTGATCCAGCCGGGGCTCGCAATGAAAGGAAATGCCAAGCGCAGATTTTACCGAAAAGCTCAAGTGCGGTTATTATAATTTGCAATGTCAATGGTTTCGTAGCTGTTACACTGTTAGTTACATAGGGTCAATGGCTCTGCTTTTCCCGTTGGAAAGGGCGTAACCCTTGAACCAGCATGGGCTGCCCGAAGGCTTCTCTAGTGCGTTTGAACACAGCGGGATTGTGAAACAGTCCCAGCAGCTGATGGAAAGGCAGCCGCCCCTGGTGGATGAGTTGAACAATGCTGTGCCGCTGGCGTTGTAATTGAAGACTCTCGAAACGAGCACTGGAGCTGCAGGCACGAAAGCGCTGGTGTTTGCGCTGTTTGCAGGGGGACACGTCGGGACGAGAGCAGACCGCTCTGCTTCCCCGCCTGGATTGGGGGTTACTGACTTAACGGTCCGGGAACTCATCCACCCGCCCCGTGAAGCAAGCCAGACCCCGGGCTTCAGTCTCACGGCTCGGTCCACACCGCCGCCACCACCCCCTGTGCGGAAAAAATGATTCCTAAAAGCACTCCCTTTTCGGACTTCATCCTGTGCTTTGTGATTCCTGAAACGACACAAAATCTTTTTTTTTTTTTGCTCTGCATGTCATTCCAGAAAAAAAAAACAGGAATGGCGTTCTTCCTCTGCAATTAAATTGTCAATGCGTTTTGATGGCATAACATTACTTGCAATGTACTTACTTGCATTACTTGCAGGGATGGGTTGTGTGTTGGAATGTTGCTGTAATCAGAAAAAAAAACTTACTCAGGATAATTAATTCATTGCTAAAAACGAGTTTCTGTTTGGCAGTGTGCTGCACTAGTGCAGGGGTCTGCAGTAACAGCCTGTATTACTCTCACTGTGACACGCTAATGGTTTCAGTTTCAGAATGCACTGCATGGCAACCTTCAATAACCTGACTAACCACAACAGCTGCAATAATTCGAATAAAAGAGACATACAAACAAGACTGAAACCATTTACATTTATTGCTGAACACATTTTGTACAAAAACTTCACGATGTTCTTCTATGAGAAGAAAGTACCAAGGGCATCAGTGGTCTTAAGCAGAAACACACAGACTGTACAACTCACACTGACAGTCTTCAAATAACATCAAGTACAGTACAACAATTTTCAGTTCTCCTTCTCCCTTTTAAACCGCGTGCAGTGTTCAACCCTCACTGTAAGTCTCAAAGTTCTCTGTATAAATAAGGTTTGTAAAAGGAATTCCTTAAAAATGCTGTTATTGAAACAGTAACTGTAGAAATCCGATCTTGCAGATCCACAAGTTTTCTTCACAAGGCAGAAGCTTCTGATAAGACCTCGAACATCAGATCCATTGGCCAGTAACACATTACAGCACAGCTTCAACCCAACTGGTCACCATCCCACCTGACGCCCCCCCCTTACAAACTGGCAAGGGGAGCAGGTCAGCATTGTGCGGTCAGCAGCTTGAGACAAACGAGAACAATCTCTTAGTGTCAACAGGTACAAAGCCAGGCATTATCATATTAACAGAAGCCTAGATGAGAAAAGAACCGGCTGACTTGCACTGCTTCAGCACAACCTAAACAGCATGTTATTATATACAGTACGTGTGTGTAAATGGATGTGGAAGTAAAAGGACTCACACAGCCTCTGATCTTTCTCAGGCCCACAGCTGTGCAGGGTGGAGGACCCCTCTCTCATGGCTTGTTCCCCACTCCTACCACCCTTTGCATAAAACAGTGAGGCCTCTCCACCAGCCATAGACTGCTGAGGACACCAGACTTCAAGACCTGCTGGGCTGCTCTTTGCCAGTCTGGACAGGCGACTGCACTGTGCAGCCCAGCAGGCAGGAGCCCAGAGCAACCACACAGTGTCTGTCCGTCTGTCTTCATCCCAGCTGAGCTGGGCACCAACTCCAACCAGAGCTCCTCTGCTCTCCAGGTCTCTGCTCTCAGACAGTTTCAGAGCCACGTGCATCAGCTCTGCAGCTCTTCATGAGAGAAGGCAGACTCCCCCCATAGAGAGCTCAACCCCACACTGCAGCCATGAGACGTATTTATTAGCACCTTTCTTCAGCCCGGAACCCCAGAACACTCAGAGAATCATTCGCAGACAGACTGGGCCCAGGGACCCCTGTTCCCTTGGAGAGAGACGGCACAGGCTGCTCTGCACTGTAACGTGCTGGCTGTAAGAGCCCTGCTCTCTCAGAAGGCGTTTTCTCTATTTTTTCATTTGTACATTTTTAGGAATGTTCAAAATATTTTTACAGACATTTGGTGTTGTGTGGTGGGAATTTAAAAGAAAGTTAATAATACAGTAGGCAGAATACCTAGCTGACAGTGCTCTTAGCCACGCTGTCTATGCCAGCTGTAAGAAACTGCTTATTAACCTAAATTACATTAGAACTGCATTTTGTCTACTTGTGCAGTTTCTGAAAAATTTCAAACAGCTTCAGTAGTGTAGGAGACTAGTATCTGGAGCGTGGACACTAATGACATCTTTTGTGAAATTAAAGGCACGCATTTTATAAATATATTCTGTAAACCATCATCCTTCATGCTAAATAACTCCATGAGTCGTAGATGAATGGCAGAATTGTCTTTCTTGTAAAGAGTGAGAAAGCGTAAGGAATTGAAGCAGTTAACGCACACAGACTTTGCACTCCAGCCAGAAGTGGTCATCTCGGAGTTCTTGTGCTTACGAGGTGACCCGTCTGTATCGGATTGTTTCAGCTCTAAATCAAAGTTGGAAACAAACTATAGTTTTCAGAGACTTTCAGCAAGCAGAGCAGCTCCATAAAACCACCGGCCTGACTGAAGGTATACATTTCTTGCCAAACTTTGTTTGAAGCTGAAATTAACGTTCTGCACTTGAAGTGTAAACAGAAAGTTTGTCTATTAAAAAGTATAACAGATTCATATCTCTTAGTACTCTTGAAATAAATAAACATATCTACACTTTCAGTATAAAAAGGAAAACATTTCACTTTCAATAAAGTACCCCTGATATTCAGTAGTATATATTAATATACATGTAAAATATAAAAGAACAATCCAACTCCACAAATGATTTCGACATCATATTCCCTTATCAGGAGGTGTCTGAGACACTCCTATTTCAAAAGATGTCAACTGAAATAAAGCAGAAACTATGCTATTTGGCTATAAGTGCTTATCTGATGTACAGTAAACTAGCTAAAGAGACATTATTAACACCCATAATGTAATCAGCCAATTTTAAAACAAAAATGTTTCACATCATTTTCTAAAATTACTAAAAATGTACCAAGCCAGCCTTTTACTGGTTATTTTCTGCTTCGTGGCTTGTGTGATCACCAAAACCCTGTGACCCTGTGCTACTCAAAACAGCAGAATACCCGTATTGTGACAGCAGAGCCGATTCCCACTGGAATCACTGCGTCAGGAAAAGCAGAAATCCCAACTCGTACCACTGAGTGCAGCGGCCATGTTTCAGCCAAAGCAATGCCAGTGGTAAACAATATTTACACAGCCTCCAGCCCCACTGTCACACCGAAAACCTGCTCCCGACGTTCCAGGCCTCGACTGCTCCTTCCCAAGGGACCTGTCCGAGGCCAGTGGGGCCTCCTGGCGGAGCTTCACAAGAGCCAGACGGCGGACAACAGGGCCGTCCGCCCTGTCTGCTCCAGAATGAGGAGGAACGAATCCGCAAACCACCCGGCCCCGAGCAGAGATCCCTCCTGGACCTACCGGCTGTAAAGCTAAAGAATCCCGTATATCCCGCGGATTCCAGGCCTCTTTCAGCGCGTGGGAGCTGATGAAAATAAACCGCTAGAAAGCCCCACCCTTTCTAAAGCCACCTGCTCCACGTGCCCCCCCCCCCGGGCGGAGACGACCTGCAGACGAGTCTCGTCCCGGCGGGAGCTCCGCAGGGGGGAAGAATGACCACCGCTTCAACAGGGAGCTTCCCGACGGTCCCGTCTCCAAGAAAAACTAGGACAGGCGGGTCTCTCACAGGAGACCCAACTCCAGCTTCCACACGTCCACAAGTCAGCACCTCCGGGTTCCTCTCCACCCCCCCAGAGGGAAGGAATAAATAACGAATACTAAATCAAGCTCAACATGTCCGGCGCTCCCGACTGTCCAGGAAACCCAAGCAGACGGAGGTCTAATCGCCGGGAATGAGCCTGGCCGCCGCAGCCAGCCCGCAGGCAGCAGACGTTCCCGATGTCCCTCCACGCACCTGTGGCAGCCCGGGCTCCAGCAAACACGGCGAGAAATACAAACGCACATCACGGGCGCCGCGCGCCCCCCCCAGGCCGGGCCCGTGTGAGCGGCGGGGGGTCTCCTCGGCGAGAGAAAGAGCCGCCGGGGCTCCCGGCCTCGTCAGCAGATCTGGGCGGCCTGCTGGGCGCGGCGGGCCTGGTAGGCCCGGGAGCAGGAGGACACGTGCCGGTGGAAGCTGTCCCTCCACATGAAGCGCTTGCTGCAGATGCTGCACTCGTAGGGCTTGATGCCCGTGTGGATCTTCATGTGCCCCACCAGGTGGTGCTTCATCTTGAACTTCTTGCCGCAGACGCCGCAGCCGTAGGGCCGCAGCCCCAGGTGCATGCTCATGTGCCGGTCGCGCTGGCTCTTGTGGGTGAAGCTCTTGCCGCACTGGCAGGGGTACAGCTTGTACACCACGGCGGTGAAGCCCGAGTGCGAGGTCTCCTCCTGGATGCCCGGCGACGGCTCCGTCCCCTCGTCGCCCCCCGCCCCCGGCCCCGCCCCCGGCCCACAGTCCTCCCCGCCCCCCGCCAGGCCGCCCGCCTCGGCTCTGTCGCCGCCGAACCCCTCCGTGGACGCCCCGTAGAAGTCCAGCGGCTCGTCGTAAGGGGGCTCCCCCTCCCGGCTCCCCTTCAGCTCCTCCGCCGGCACCTCCTCCGCGCCCGGCTGGCTCTCCGGCTCCGCGGGGTCGGGCCGCTCGGGGTCGGGGCCCTGGGGCTCCTCGGCGAGCGGCGCCTCCTGCTCGAACTTCTCCGCCTTGACCTGCACCCACCTCCTGTGGCACATGATGCTGGGCTGGACGTACAGCGGCCGGGAGCCCTCCTCCCCGGGCGGCTCCACCTCGCAGTCCGCGCAATCGCCGGCGCCGCTGCGGGGCGACGGGAGGGCGCTGCCGGGGCAGGACCGCTGGCACAGCACCGCCGGGTTGCCCTCCAGCAGCTCGGTGCACTTGTCCACCACGTGCCACATCTGCAGGAAGCTGGCGGCCGTCAGGAAGGCCACGATGTCGGCGGCGGGCAGCAGCAGCGTGCCGGTGTAGCAGGACAGCAGCAGGCTCTCGAACACGGCGGGGTGCATGACGTCGGGCAGCGTGACGCGCAGGCTGTTCTTCAGCAGCACCTGGTCGCAGAAGTAGGGCGAGCTGGCGGCCAGCACGGCGCGGTGCGCGCGGAACCGCCGGCCCTGCACCACCACCGTGATGTCGCACAGCTGGCCCAGCTGCCGCTGCTGGTTCAGCTTCTGCAGCACGGAGCAGGAGAAGTCCGGGAATTCCACACGGAACGAGTTCGCCTCCACTTCCATACTTCCGGGAGTCTAGACCTTGGAAGGAAGAACCGGGAGACGCTCGGATTAAAAGCCGGGCACAGTCCATCCATCCACTCTCGGGGGCGCCGGAGCCGATCCCAGCAGCCCGCGGGACGCCAGTCCATCGCAGGGCAGAAACACGCACTCTCACACTCACACCCGGGCCGGCTTTCCCAGAAGACAGCCTCTGGACTGTAGGAGGAGACCCATGCGAACACGGGGAGAACATGCAGACCACGCAGACAGCAGACCCGTCCTGGACCGAGCCCAGGGCCCCGGGTTGAGAGGCCGCAGTGCTCACCAGGAATCAAAGTGACATTTAACAGCTTTCCTCTCCAGGGACGCTAAATCAAAAGGCACATTGCGGAGAGGGTCCCTGGTCCCTGGTCACTGGTCACTGGTCACTGGTCGGCCACTGCCGTCTGGACAGCTGTGTTAGCGCCCCCCACCCCTGCAGCGCTTGCTGGCACTACGCAGCCAAGACAGCGCTTCTCTCCTCCCCGTCCGCCCCACGTGGGCTGTGGACTGCTCCTCCTGCCAGACCCGCACTGCACCTGCCCCCCCCGCCAGGCCCCGCGCCCACCCGCCGCCCTGGGCCAGGGCACCCACCACGCAGGTGAGCGCCGACGATCACTGGGGAGACTCCCTCAGTGCCAGAGAGGCCATCAGCTACCTGCCCCCAGAAGAGCTGGATGGCTGCCTGCCTGCTGTCATTTGTAAGAGCTCCTCTGTTCTTTGTTTAGGTCAGTAACCAGGTCTATATCCTCCAAAAGCAGAAAACAAAAACTATTATTTTATGCTCCTTCAGGCCCCTTTCTGTAGCATATTAAGGAGATGCAGAACCAAGGAGCAGGTCAGTGTAATAAAAAGGTGTCCTGGCGTTGCATCACGGTGGGGCTGTTCTCTGACTATTGATCCCCACTGACGGTCAGCACTGACCGATCAGGAGCGGGGTGGCTTCTGCGTCAGCTGGCAGGGAGAGCACGTCCACCGAGCACGACACACAGGCGACCGCCCACCGCGCCAAGCGCTCGGTTTGACAAGGACGGAGGAGAGCCTCACGCTGGGGAGGGAGCGGGGGCGCTCAGGAACGGTATCCTAGCTGTGCTGATGAGCAACAGCTACAGACTCCATCTGCTCACGTTAAGAGACTGCTGTTCCTGGCACTCCCGGTGTAGTTTCAGTAGTCTCGGGTCAAGAGCTGTGAGCTGTGAGCTGGCAGGCCAGAGGGGATGTGAGGGCAGCAGGCAGAGGCAGAACAAGTGGTTCATGCGCTGAAGATAGTGCCCCTCCGCCTCCCTTCACGTCCTCGTCGCCACTGCGCCACGGCGTCGCGACCGGAGCCGCCGGGACGCAAGACGGCAGCGAAGCAGACGGGGCAGGACCCGCTGCGAGTCTCGCCCCGGGCACCTGCGTCCGCACGGGCAACTGCAGCGTTCATCACCCTTCCCACAAGACGGGGCCGAGGGACGGCGGACGGGGGAGGGGCGATGCGGGAACGTGATCGCTCTGTGCGGCGCAGGACACGCTGTGCCAACGTCACCGGCGCTGGTGGGAGCTGCGAGGCCTGCGGCCGTGGTGCGGCTGTGCCAACAGCAGCCCAGGCAAGGCGGAGAACGACGAGCCATGTAGCCGCAGTGACAATGCCCCAGCGCGCACAGACATCTCAGCACAGCCCCGGCCTCCCCTCCTCCTCTCGGGAAACACTGTCCGCAAACCCGGCCTGCGCGGCGAGGCGGCGCTCACGGCGCCCGCTGCACGCCAGACTCCCGGTGAGCGCGGCTGCTCTCACCTGTGTTGTCATGCTTCGCTCGAGCCCTGGGACCCTCAGCCAGACGCGCTCCGTCCGCCGCACTGCTCCAGGAAACCGTGACATCATCACGCACACACCCCCCCGCTCTTCCGCGTACCGCGTGGTGCGCGCTGTAAACAAACCCTCCCGGCGCGCTCCCGCTCCCGCTCCTCGCGGGCTCCCACGCGTGTGCCGGGGAAGCAGCACTGGACAGGCGCTACAGCATCAGCGCGGGTGCAGAAACTGCAAGTGTGTTTTTGTTGTCCAGTGGGGTACCGACCTGCACCCCACGGTGCGGAGCAGTGTCTGAAATGAAGAGTCCGCTCTTCATTCTAACTCACCTGTAAGTCTCTGCTTTGCAGGAGTTACAGCAAATACAAACAACAACACAGCGTTAAAAGTGAAAACGAAGGACAGTATAAAAGTCAACGCATTGTTCTATAATTTCCTTGGTTCAAGCACTTGTATTCCAGCAAGTTTAAAAAAAAAACCACTACATACGAAAATATTATTAAAGAGGCTTTAAAACCACCTGCAATTCAAACCACCCTTCTCTTCCACGAGAGTTCAGGTGCGCCGTCTCCCCCAGAAGGCTGGCGTGTTCGCCAATCATACCCGGGGGTCGTGGGGCTCAGGCTAAGAACTTGCATATGAAGGAACTCGAGGTATCAGTCAGGCGGGGATTGACATGAGCTTTTGCTGCTAATTTAGGGTTCCATTTTATCTTAGAAAGAGCATCAATTTGTTAGATATCACTCACAAAATGGATTCGACATGCTTTTTTGCAATCCACAACCATAGCAAAATTCTGAAAGCGAGCATAAATCGGCGGCTAAATTAAACGTCCAAGGACCCCGAAGATGTCTGTAACACTAGGTGCTGTTTCGCTCATGTTTTTGAGTTCTTGCGAAATTTCCGCTGCTAGCAAACTGCCAATTATCATCACACAAAGAGCGAGAGAACAAGAAACGTTCTGTCAAACAACCAGCAGATGGCGCCAGTGGCCCGTCTGAGCTCAGCCGGGTTACAGGCGGTACCGGTTCCGCAGCGACCAGCGCCCCTTGAAGTCTCTGCCTAGCGACTGTTGTGATGTTTAAAAAGGTGAAAACACTAGTTAGAACAATGATGTCTGTCGTGTGAGCTTTGGACTATTTGAATTTATATGGATTCATATTTGAAATATGTTTTATTGGATGATGTCCGGTTATAGTTATCTATACATCAAAACAATATTTTGTTTTTGTATGTGGACAATGTACAGTATACTACACTTGGCGCACAAATAGGGTTGTGAAATGTCATTTTTGATCGGCTGAGGACTCCGTGTTTTCCTTGGCCAGCCATAAAAAGTTACCTTTATTCCTGCAGTTTAGGGCTTCTAATGCGTGTTTCACGGAGCCTCCGGCCGACCCCTCAGCGGTCCGAGAGTGTCTGAGACCTGGGGATGCCGCGATTGCGCCGTTTGCCAGAAAAAAAGACGACCGAGAAGCGACCGTAGTAACAAAGACACAATTCCGACTTTATTAGATTAGGCACAACGGGACACGCGATGCCTTCGCAAACGCGTCGGCACAAATCAGTTCGATCGCGGTGTTGCACAGAGCGTTAGATTTTGTTTTTTTTTATTTTGCTTAAATAAAAGAAACTCCGAGGCTCATCCTTCAAAACGTATGAGAAATACATGTCTTGTGACAGCACTTGTAATAACGCGTGTCAGCTAACTTGATTTCTCTTCAAATTCATATGCATCATCAGGAACAATGAATTAGAGCAGCACGTGATCCGAGGACAGCGGAGGTAAGGGCGTAATCGCATTACTCGTGAACAGATGAGAACAAGCGTGCAATAAGAGCACGTAGTCCTAAGTGCCTCATATATCTGCCATTTTCGTCTCCAGTTTTGATGACTTTTCTTTCCAATTTCTCTCGTTGCTGCGGTGCAATGCAATGTCTCCGCCTTGTTTTTCGTGCGTCGGTGCACAAGTGTTCCGATGATTGTAGAATCCGATTAGATCTGGTGATGCAGTAGTGTTAATCTTGATCATCCACCATTACAGCCACTGTGCCACAACCTGCTGGGAGGCCAGGGGAATTAAGGCTTGACTTGCTAACTAACGGGACCATTGTTAAATTGCTACTAAGGTGTATATATATACAGTATATGTCCCTATGGCAGCGGGATGCAGTGGTGCTGACTTGCAGATGCTCGCAGTCAGTGTGATTGAACAATGATCTTGTTCCGGCAACAGGGAGCGATCTCCTCTGTGTGCCTTCGATTGTATGAGTATTCGGACAGCTAATATTGATGAAATAAGAATACAAACGTTATTAAGATTAAAATTTCCCTTTTCTCTTAACACTTAGCCTTGTAAGAATTCGAGGAGGCACGAGCCTTCTGCTCTCCAGACGGGCCCCGGCCCCTAGCCTGGAGGAGCCCCTCTGCCCAGTCCCTTCCTTCGGCCCGGCGGAGCTCACATGTGTCCCGCAGGGGGCCTGGGGTCCGTCACTGAGGGGCGTCGTGCTCAGGTCCGTTGGCTTCGGCTCCCAGAGCAGGTGAGCCTCTTGCCCTGGGAGACGTCCTTGCCTCACCTCGCTAGCCGCTACAATTCTTTTGCCATCTTGGCAGGTGGCGGAGGCCTACACCTTGGGTATTTCTAGGACATGGCTGAACCAAACTTTAGTATAACTTAGCTACTAAAGTACCATAACCCACAAGCCGGGCTGAGTAGCCTCTTGTGAGCACTTTGTCTTAAGCTGTTAAGTGTTCAGGCCCCTTTCTCTGCCTTGTCCACTCTGCCCCTCAGCAAACATTCCTGACTCCAAGCCTCCCCCTGGCCCGGACCCAGAGAAGGGAGAGACACCGATGAGTGAACAAACTCTTTCTACAACATCTTTGCCTCCCTCAGTGATCCTCCCTTTCAGCTGCTGTCTTGCTAACAGACGAGAGATCGGAACGTTATCTCCCAGCTCCTTTTTTTTTGCCCAGCGCTTCTTTCTTCTTCTTTCGCTCATCGTGGGCTGACAGCCCCTGACCTAATCTCGGCGCAGGTGGGGAATCGGCGAGCTGCGCGGCGCTCGGTCGGTGCACGTGCTCCTGACGGCGCACCATGTTAAACAAGCGCGGCTCAGATCCCCGGCAGCAGGCCGCTGTGGACAGAGAGAAGGAGGGGCAGAGGCACCGCGATTAGAAATGGTTTTCTTGACCTCAAGGGGTGATCGAGGTATTGATAAAATTTCAAACAGCTTCTTAATCAAAGGGTTTCCTGTTGAAGCTGTAATCTTCGCTGAAATGGGTCTTTGTTACCTTTTGCACTGTTCACTTGACCAGAAATTCTTTCCAGCTAAGCTAATGGGGCCACTTAGGAGGAGGAGAGGAGGGTGAGTTTGGGCTGCTGGAGGTGGGATGAGCTCACAGCGTCCCACTACGGGCGGATAATTCCAGGTGACTTGGCAGTTTTTTTTCTTGTCCCTCGGGCTCATTACAGACTGAGACCCCAACGCTTTTTAATGCTAAACTCTCAGTATACAGGAAGGACAGTCTGTGCCTTAGAAGTGGAATTCCAATAAACTGTAATGGAGCTGCTCAGGTCCGACTTGACTAAATGAATCCAGGCAACGTGTCTGATGGGCTCCCGTCACAGCATCATCTGGGAACACAGTCATGGGCTCAGCCACACGCTGTGAACACACCTGGGCGCCCTTCGCCGAGAACAGACGCTCCGCAGAGTCTGCACGCAATCGTGGTCAGTCCCTCAGAGATAATAATGACAATGTCAGGTGCTCAGGAGTCTTCATTCCACAGGACCAGTAGTGAAGTAGAGAAAGTGGAAATTAAGAAGAAATACATTTCGGAGGCATATCTTTACAGAATAAACCCACCTCCAGGATCGCTTCACCCTCTAACCCTAACCCCATCTACAGCACCGTTCAGCTGGATAACCCCAGCCCTGATTCCAGTGGCAAACTGGTGCTTGGAGAGGGTTCCCCACACCCGGCTTCTTTGTCCAGCTGAGTGCTCATTAACTGCCCTGAGCCGATGAATTTGATTATTTTTCTAAGGTCGGGTCGCAAGCAGGAGATGGTTTAAGGAGAATCAGCAAACATGCTGGTAAACGGGCAAACTGTGGCCCTTGAGGATAGTCCATCTCCGGTCAGATCCCGAAAGAAGAAGTGTTCTGGATCCGGAACAGCTCCTTGACTAATGCACAACAGCCCCACCTCCAAACCCATCGCTCAGACTGTATTCTTGTCTTTATTGTACTTATAAAATATACATTGCATTTTATTAAATTGCCCAACTGTCAGGATCTGCTCAAATATTATTGCTTTTACTATCCAGTGGAAGACTGAGGTAGCGTCTAAATAATCTCATTACATGCGCAAGCACAGTAAATCTAATTTTGTTATATACAGGATCGATCGTGCAGGGAAGGAGGGATATAGATACAGTTTTTTTTTCTGAAACAGAAACAACAATTAAATAAATAAAATCCAAACTGAAGGAATCGCATCAGCTGAAGATGTTCAGCAGGGGTTGTCCGTTTGACACGCTGTACGATTAGAATTTAGAAGTCGAGCAGAGTAAACAGAGCCTTGTGTTTTGTTCTGGAGTGTTACAGGCTCCTTTCCCTCCACAGAGTTTAGCCTTAGCTGATCCTCTCTTAATTGGTTTTCAGAAAGTCACGGAGCTCACAACTGCATTCCGTCAATCTGGAGACATTTTTGTGATTTATAAGGAAAGTGTTTTTGGACACTAATGCTAAAATGAAAAGAAAACAGCAAAAACCAGGCTAGAGATTCCCTCCCGCTCCTCTCTGTGCTCAGGACTGGAGTGAAACAGGCTAATCAATCCGTCAGTACAGCAGCGCTCCTTCTTGAAAGACACAAGTGCTGAGCGGGGATGCTCGGTAAATATTAGCCCTCTGATCACGCCAGAAACAAAGACTTTCAACGGCTCCAACGGCCGCGAGCTGAGAGGTGGGTACAATAGCCGGCTGATTGTTGTGTTTGGTTTTTGAGGGGACCTCACAATGAGGCCTTCATGGACGGGTGACACTCAAGTGACAAACACGCACCGCGGTAAAGAGAGCTAACGAGGTGAGCTTCTGGCACGGCATCTTCCCTCCGCCGACGTGGCGAGGCCGGTCACTCACGCGCTGTGTGGTACAGGACCAGGCCCGGTCACTCACGCGCTGTGTGGTACAGGACCAGGCCCGGTCACTCACACGCTGTGTGGTACAGGACCAGGGCCCAGTTACTGACGCTCAGTGCGGTACAGAACCAGGGCCCAGTTACTGACGCTCAGTGCGGTACAGACCGGAGCCCAGCCCTGGTTCCTGCCCTGATCTTCCTCAGGGTGATCTGGCCTGGTGCAGGTCCCTGGCCTGTCGGTCTGAACTGCGAAGGCCCTGACAACCTGCTGATCTCGCTGTGCTGGTCATTCCCACAGAGGGTCTGTGTGCCCTTGTGCAAGACAGCAGGCAGCAGGCGGATGCCCAGTAAGCTGATCTTGTTACCTCTGAGCACCTAAAACTGACTTCAGCCCTTAGCAAAACCCAAGCTAGAATTAATACTTGAGTGGAAGTAGCCCTCTGCAAGTAGAGATATTCTTTTACACAATAACGTTTGATTCCTTTGTGATTGTGATTCAAAGTCTGGCTTGCACAGACAAACATACAAACAGAATAAAGAAATGAACAGATTCAGCAATACAGCAAAAGACACGAGCAGGTTTTGTCCTTTTCCTGCAGCAGTAGCCTGCAGTTTTCATAATGCGAGAAGCACGTAAGTCTCCAGACTTCACAGGAGTGCGCGAATACCTCAGCCAGCGGTATTTCGGGAGAACAATAACACCCAGTCTTCCCCCCAGCTCATAGAAACAGCCTGACTGATAGAGAACAGATTTTCCAATAGCAGGTGCTTGAAGCTGTCATTGCCTGAGCCTCTCTATTGTTAGCAATGAAAGGCCTGCTGACCAGGTGCGTGTGTGTGTGGAGACGGTCCCGGCCCGATCGGGTTACTCCTCACAAGCCACAGGCTCTCACTGCAGGGAAGGGAGCCAGGAGACGTCCTAGGAATCGACCACAGAGGAAGGACAGGCTCGCACCGCACAGCTCCTCCTGCGCGTCGCAGGTGCAGGTTCGGGACAATCCGGCCTGGCTGCTGTTGTGTGCGAGGAAGCCGTGCGGCTCTCTCCCAGTCCGGAGCTCCTGCCAGAGGGGAGCAAGGGAGCTGGAGCTGGAGCAGCAACACAAGAAGACGTGAAAACAGCTGCAAGGACTTACATGAAATGGAAATGGACTTTGGCAATCACTGGTATTGTTGTCACTCTGTTTGGTCCCTCCAGAAATTCTCTAAGTACAGAATGAAATGCACTGCACAGCCCACATGACCAAACCCACAGCGGCCCACGCGCGCAGACGCGATAGTAACTGTTCGCACAGTCGTGCTTTTTTACCCAGAGTGGTGAAGCAGTAGCAGCTGTTGCAGAGCCACCAGCAGCCGGCCCTTGGATTACTGCCTCACCCGGACCGGAACCGGGACCCTCCGGGTAACGAGCCCTCTCTTATCAAGGGGCTTGTGCAGGACGTCTCTTGACATTGCACGAGGCACACCTGGAGCCCAGCGCCGGCCTCAGAAAACACACACTGGAGCTTTGTGCTGTGCACACAAACGCCTGATTCAATCGACACCAGACATGACAGCCATTTTTAAAGCATACCTTGGATGACTCATCCAGGGCCATTGAGGTCTACAAAGGGCCACTTGCTGTTAGCCCAGCTTCACTGATGGTGCATTGCTGGACCAACACAAATTCGGATCCTCAGTCTTGGAAACTAACAAAAGAGGACCCAGAGTGATGACAGGCCCTGCAGCAGCTGCTCTGTATCCATGCTCAACTCCCCTCCCTCTGTGTCCTTGCAGATTTCAATAAAAGCGCTGATCTGGAAATCTTGTCTGTCTGACAGGTGGGTTATTGCAGATAGAGGTAACTGGGTGCAGCCGAGGGGCTGAGCTGTTGTGAGAGCTCAGAACAGAGGGCAGCCTCAGCCAAACGTGCAGGAATTAACGCCTGTTTAACTGTCCAGCTTCCCCAGGCTAATGAAGAGAGCGCGAGGGCAGGGAGCAGTCCCGTGAGCAGGCTGGAGCTCATGGGGGGACCGAGAGGAGAGCGACGTGGACGAGTGAGCCCGTCTGGCCTTGCTCTGTGGCGTCAGGCAGCCTGAGTGGGCTGGCAAGCCCCAGTGCCCACAGGGGTGCCCCGAGTGACCGCATTTGACGGCCAGTGGACTGAGGCTCAGGTACTGGGCATGGTTTCACCCGTGTGCTTCTGGCACGTGTAAGTTCCCCAGCGGAAGCTCGCTTTGCCTGGTCGGCCCAGTGGGTTGCCCGGGCTCTGCCCTGGTCATTTGCCCACGTTCTCTCCATGCCGTCCCTCTCACCCACTGACAGGGAAAAGCCCACAGGCTCGGGAATCGCCTTCAGTTCCTCTTCCAAAAACAAGGGAAAGAGAAGAAGCATGGACACAGACGGACACAGACGGACACGGACACAGATGGGAGAGGACGGGAGCAAACAGGGAAGAAGGAGGCAGCAGAGAGGACAACAGGTCTTGGTCGATGGTGCCGATGGCACAGGGGGAGGGGCGCGGCCCTGGTCTGCACACACACCCCATTCTGCTCTGTGTCCCCCAACTTCCCAGGGCAGCAGCGAAACGTGTCCGTGCGTTCCAGGATCAGAGCCGCTCAGACGACTTGGCAGCAGAGAAACAGCCCCACCGTGCAGCTCTGCTCTCATGTTCCTTCCCACAAGCCCCGACCGCAGTTTCAACAGCTCTGCTGTGCGGAAAGGGAGCAGCTGATCCTGTCCAAGCAGCCTCCCCCTCCATCCAGCACTGCATCAATCTGAGTGCCTGTGGTATGTGGCACCATTCCACCTGAATCCGGGCCTCCCCATCCTCCAGTATGCCTGGCCAGTCTGAAACCCAAGCTGCCTAATGTTTTGGTAATGCTATTAACGCTGGCTGCCGCTGGAAGAAGACCCTGGGCTGGGGCTTTTCTCCCGCTGGAGCTCATTCCGTCCTGCACCCCCGGGTAAACGCGATCAGCGCGGGAAGAGGAGGACAGAAGGATGAACTCGGTCGCTTTTTTAAGCGCTCTGCCCTCAGCGAGCCTTAAAAAGGAGAACGTGCCTTTGTCATCCCCACAACAAAAAAACATTTCAATCACAGACATTATTATCCCTCGCAGCCGACACCGAAACAACAATATTCTGACTGTCATGACTGGCTTATAAATACTTTATTGTTTTACATTAGAGGCCGTTTCAGGCTGAGAGAGTTAAAGAAACACGCTTGGAAAGGAATCGGCCATTTCCAGCGGATGTGCTGCTGTCACAACAATCCAGTCAAAGGAACCTTTTAGCTCAGTGTTTCAGGAGCAAATCTGATTCTTCAAGCTGTTCAATTAGTAGACTTCGAGCCAGACTACAGACCAATACTGTGGTAACGGCAATGAGCTGCAGAAGCTGAGCGGGGCAGTTCACAAATAAACACTGCCCTGCCCGCTCCGGCTGCCCCCTGCGATCATGGTGACGTTTCTCATCAAAATCAATCGCAAACCATCATAGAGTTTAAAAAAAAAGGACTTTAATAAATGGCCTTTATTTAGGAAGAAAAAACTGAATCTGTCTTGAAAATTAAAATCATAAAGAGGAGTATAATTAAGTCAAGTCCGGAGCAATCTGCACAGGCAGCCTGGTCTGCACTTCATTAAGGGTTTAGGGAAGAGAAATTATTTTCCGAGAAGCGCTGTCATCTCATTGCAAACAGAAAAGAGCCCTTCTTTTTCAATGATCTCATCACGTTTACTCAATAAATTAAACCAAATTGCTGAAATAATGTCCGGAGCTTCAGAAGGCCTAACGAGGGCCGGGCCCGGTGACTGATTCCTGGCAGCACATGAAGAGGAGGAGAGGTGTGCTGCCTGGCGCGGGCCCGAGAGGCGGCCCTCTGCTCAGCGCAGCACAGCTCCAGATGAAGGCTCCGCGCCGGCCTCACGTGGGGCTCTGTTATTGATAAGTCTGTCATCCCCGCAGATATTGGAGCGGTAATGGCAGCTGATGATTAGGCCACTCCTGAGCTATTAACTGCATTTCTTAGCCTTTCTAGCAGCGCCCTGGAAAGCCAGCTGGGAAACAAAGGCCTCCTTCATGGAGCTGGGGCCTGCGCGCACCTGACCTGAAAGGCAGGGCTGTTGTACGTCTCTGCGGGGCTGGAGGAGTCAGGGATGAGATAAAGGTCAAAGGTCAGCTGCTGGTGTTATCTGAAATGAAGGGGCTCTGAGTGACGGGGGTGCTGACAGAAGGCCACGGCGAAATTACAGAAAATTGGCTGTTTTGTCAACATTTCATCGGCAGATTTACAGAAAACTGACCCAGCCTGGTCGCCGGTCCTCCCTCCCCCCCTCCCTCAGGAGGCGAGGGGACAGAGTCGCTCAGAACTGGCTGACAAAACAAGTCTCCCCTTTCTTTCTCCCTTGCTCTCTATCTCTCCTGCTCCAGAAGCGATATTTAATATGATCTCTTTTTAATGATCCTTAAGTGACTGAAATTACATCTCCGGCAAAACACATCTGATGGAAATACAAATCAGTGAAGTTGGGACGGGGCTGCTTTAATCGGCAGGTTCCTGAGCAAACAGTTGTATTGTGTGTCTTGGGGCTCATGCTGGCATGGCAATCAAGAGATTTATCGGTCTGATAGTACAGGAGAGCAGCCGGGGCCCGACGAAAAGTCAGAATTGCAACTCCCTGTCTTCCTGCCTTTCTGTGCTTAGATTTGCAGGGCACCGTGTCATAGTCTACGCACAGCCTATCAAGCCTTCTAGAAATCTTAAGTATGTGATCGGAAATTTGTGAGCTAAAACAACAAACACAGTAAGTTCATTTGAAAAAGTGCTTGATACAAGTCAGCATTCACCAGCCACACTGTGAGCCAGGCCTGGAGAAGAGAAGCTCTGCTCCAGTCCGCTTTCTACCTGTCTCCAGTGGCAGAAGGAAACGAGGCACCTGCGTGACTTTCCTGTAGGTCATGTGCACCTTCGGGTCAGAGGTCAAAGGGCAATCACTCTGACACGTGACCATCTCTGCACCTTGATGGGCAGCTGCACAGGTCAACAGGAATAGTCCAGCATCGTCCAACATGGCTCAGCAGCCTCCAACAGCAATTTCTGTAAAAGCAAAGGCAGTTTCTAACGTGCCACATGTGAGCCTGATTATTTGCAGCTGCGAACATTCAAACCAGATTCAGACTTTCTCCTCCCCTAAATAAGCAGCACCCCCTTTCAAGCAGAGGTTAAGCAAATACAACTATGTATTAGAGACGGACTACAGGGCTGCCTTGAATCATCTTGAATTCTTGGATTCCTCTCCCAGATGAATTCAAATCCGTGCTCTCGATACACAGGAGTTCGAATCCCTTGTCTCTGGACAGACGTCAGATATGGTTCCAACATTGGGAAGGTGCTTCAAGATCTCAGTGTTTATCAGAGGTTTCTCAGCTGGCCAGCAGTGTCCCTGTCCCATGGGCCACATTACAGGCAAGGGGGAGATGTCTGGGCAAGGGAGGTAGGGTTAGGGTTCATTAGGGCTAGGGTTAGGGTTCATTAGGGTTAGGGCGTGCATTTGGTAATTGGTAGTTTGACAGTCCCTAAAGCTAAGGCACATTTTCACATTTAGTATTTTAAATGAATGTCCACCAAACTTGTTAACTAATTAGCTAAATGTCAAACCTTATCACCTCTTATTATAACTTGTCATATGCTTCTAATGCTGGAGGGGGGCCTGTAGGAGTACGACGCAGCAGTGAAAGGAGCCCCGGCGCCTGGCAGACACTGTCTCTGGCGGTCTGAAAGAGGACAAGCTGACGGTGGAGCTGTGAGGAGCCACACGGCCCCGAGTCCCCGCGTCACCCCGGTCTGCAGGAAACACCCATCGCAGTGGCTTCCTAGACAGCAGGACCCAGCACCACTACACTGCGACTGTGGGGAAATATGCAGAAGATTAGAGCACAGAGAATAGGAAGGCAAGAAAAGCTCATACACTCACAGGGGGTTAATCCAATAAAAATATTTAGTCACACAAAAGCCCTTCAGTGAGTTTCTCAGACAGTGTCTGGACGCAGGATTTAAACCTAGAACGAGTGATAAAGAATCCAGGATGTGTAACCCCCTCAGTCCTGCTGCCACCTGTGTGCAGCATCGAGCCGGGGCCAGACAGCGCCCCCTAGCCAGAGACACCCCACGCAGGGCCTACTGACTGTGATGAAGCTCATTCCACCGAACTCTGCAGCACCACTGGGAAAAATCCCTAAATAAACAGATCTGTGCAATAAAAAGACAGAGCTTTTCGCAAGAATCGTTTTTTTAACCTGGCGTGCTTGGGGCTTGCGTCTTCACCACACAGATTTCTAGAGACAATGCTCTGAGGTCTAGGAATGCAACACAACTGTCCTAGGACTAAAATGTGTCCTGGAACTGCCCTCTTTTAAAAAATCAGGCATTTCCGTGGGGTTGTTTTCTTCACTCTCTCTGGCTGCATACAGTTGAAACAGCACAAGACCGGGAGCCGGGGACTGACAGAGGCACTGTCTGTCAGAGCAGGGAGACGCACACAGCAGACAGGCACTAATAAAACACAAACAGAACTTCAAGAGCAACATCCTGTGATTAAAGCTTGATGCATCCTCCAGCTTCATACCAGACCGCGGTCCATCTGCAATCCGCTGTTTTCTGCGTGACCGAGTGTTGTGTGCCTGCTGTTCCCTGACGGAGGCATCAGGAATCCTGTCTTGTTATTACAGCCACCAGCGCGCTGCCGAAGAGAGGAGGCCAGAAAAGCATCTTTCATTAAAGCATAAACCCCCTGGAATAAGATCCGATTCCCGCGATAAGATCTTGTAATGCAGTAACATGGAATTATGGAAGAAAATTGTCATTTTGTAAATAAGCACCTGTGATCTCTTATGAAAGCCTCCAGTATGCAGCTGAGGCGCTGCGGGAGAGGGGCTCACACTCGACACACAATCCGGACTGATGCAGGAGGATTTGTGGCCCGAGCGCCCGGGGCTATAATATTAGAGCTCTTGAAGGTCAGCCGCTCCGCCTGCACGTATTTGCAGGTGCACTGCCACACAAGCGCGCCTCACAACCAGGCCCGGCCAGCGTGAGCTGAGACGGCCGGGGAAATATTTCAGCAGGGGCTGGGCTGCGCAATGGAGGGAGAGTGCAAAAAAAAATGTCCTTCTTTTTCAACTAAAGCAACTTTGAATAATGCCGAAGTGTTGTTCGCTCGACAGTAGCCATGGGCTTCGAATCCAAGTAGAGCTTAGGGCTGTAATCATTAGCTGGCATTAAATCACAGTGGCTGGCAGCTCAGAGATAGTGTGGGCTCTCCTGTCTAAGCTGTGTGTAAACCAGGCTGACCTCCCTGCACATTAGTGCGTTAACCTTTGACCCCAATGTGGCGTTGCCATGGCATCAAGGAAGAACGCACTAACCGCATGACACCCACCGCCTCATGCCCTGTCGATGCCCTCGATCACAGACAAAAATACGTAAAAAGAAAACAAGGAAAGCAGTTAAACTCCTTGTGTGGTGCCAAGCAGGCGGCAGTGGGCACTGCCCAGCCAACACAGAGAGCTGTCGGTGGGTTGTAGCCTTGCGCGTGTGGGCTCGCAGGGTGTCTCACAGTGAATGTGAATCACACCCTCATCTGTGCCAGAGCTGGTTTCAGCGCATTCAGGGCTTGTGTCTCTGTGTCACTGCTCCTGTTCAAAGCCAGGTTATGGATTAGCTGGCTTGCCATGTCCTCGTCTGAGCAACAGGACCCATGTAAGAGATGTGTCTACATGGTCACCTTCCACCTTGACATCAGAAGAAAAACAAGGCACCTTGCTCTCCCTCTGGGGGTCAGTAATCGTGAGGGTCCTCTCGGCTGTAATTAGTCGAACTGCCGGCCGGCAGGGCCGGGGGTTCCTGCAGTGATGTCACGGCTCTGCGGGGGTGACAGCCGCTCACCCCAGGTGGGAAGGGAAAAGAAGCAGCCCTCACTGCGTCAGCTCCCCCAGGCCAGCTTGCTCGGAGATTGATGGGCGTGACACTTTGATCGATGTGGCCGGGGAGATGTCCTTTCCTTCCCACTCTCCCACGAGTTTTGAGCCACCACAAAGGTCATCTGACTCACAGGTGTTCTGCTGCTGACTTTCTCCGGTCAGCCCAGATCAGACAGGAGGACTGCACAATAAATCACTGCACTCTCCGGCTCTGGACAGCCTGGCACTCGCTGCCTCGGCGCTGCTGAACAGCAGAGGTATTTGGTTTCACATTGGAGTTTCGTGCCCTGTCAATAATTTCTGCCATTTCACAGCTGAGCTCTTACTTGCCAACTACAAACACAGGTCTGGGGGTCTGATCAATACAAGCTTGCTTGGAGCTACACAGCACCTCAGAGCCTGTACAGTTTGCTTGAGATTATAATGCATGTCCATTAAAAAAATCATTAACCATGTTCTGTAAATACAGGAAACACCTGACTTTCAGAAGCTGGCTACCTGCAAACATCTTCAGGCTGGGAGAGGTCAAGGGTGTATAAGTGGGTCTGACAGGCATCCGCTGTCCATTCGCTCATATGCATAACGCGAATGTGAGGAATACAGAAAGGGGCGCTTGTGCAATGGGTTTTCTTAGATGTTATCTGGAGTTTTGTTGCTTCCCTGTTCTTCACACTACAGCTATAAAAGTATCGGCACCTGGGAGACTCAGACCAGGTGCTTGTACTTTAGATAGGGAACTGGCCAAACACTGGCTGGGGTTATTCCTGCACGGGCACGATTAGACAGAAACGACAGGCCCTGGAAAATAGTTGTAGACAGTAGAATGTAATGGAAGGTGCTGCTCCATCAAAGTCTAGTCTTTGCCATCATACAAGAACACCTCAAAGCGTTTTTGGAAAATGTTACCTCATGCAGACATCGTTCAGATTTCTGTACTGCAGGATGTGTCTTTTCTAGGTGTCAGAAAAGACAAAATGCTTCCATTTCCCCCCTGGATAAAACAGATCTCCCCCCAGTACCCCCACCCCTGAACAGTGATGCTGCTCGTGTGCCACGTGGGCCGTAGGGGGTTTCAACACGACTGGGACCCCGGATTCTCCCAGATCGCATTTGCTCGTCTTTGTAGGTCGCTGTACTTCACCCCCACAGATCGTGCTCCCTGAATTCTGCTCTGGCTGGGGTCTGCAGAAGCAAACCCGATCTCTCCTGGCAATTAGACTCTCTGTGCAGGGCATTACATCCGATAAAGCCCCAAGGTGTCTCTGCGCCCTGCCCTCTGGCCCCCCGGAGATGCCCTGCTCTGTGGCAGGTGATGTTCTGCCCCAGTGGAGATGAATGATGGGGGGCAGCCCCTCAGGACATTCACAGACTGCGTCCGTATTGCTGGACCGGTCGACATGCACAACCCTCCAGCTGCGTTCAGAGAGCTGAACTACCCTAACATCCTCTTTGCTTGGTTACTGCGTTATAGGCTCATGTTTTTACGAAGTGCGTGTGTGAATCACTGTGAATTTCTGCAGTGTTTGATTATGAGAAGCTTCCTGGAATTCTACATATATTGATCCTTGGCTCCACTTGAAAGGTCTCTAACAAATCAGGTCAGCAGGACCTAAATCCTTCTAATTCCTAAATCCCTGTTAGAAAGGAAAGTGCTTTCATTAACTGACTCAAATAAAGTTAATTCTAATTGAATAAATTAATCAAACTGACTTTTGTGACCTTTTTCCTAAAAGGTAAAGATCCCATCGAGATGCACAAGCTTCTCAGTGGCGTCAGGGAGAACTCTTGCAGACGGGCGCTTCGATTGGATTTGTTCAGGAATGGCTTGGGTTCGAGGAAGGGGGACCCCGCCCAGCGTTACACAGCTCAGCGACAGCTCGTTATTCACCCGCTCTGCTCTCGACACCACTCTGAGGCCGGGGTGGAGGAGCCCTCTGGGTCCCTGCTGCTGCTGCCAAGCCCACCGCCGGCGGGAGGAGAGAGGCTCACGGCCGCCTGGCTGGGCCGTCCCAGGGAAGAAGAGGGGAAAAGGAGCAAGACTGAGAGAAAAAGAAACCTCACTGTGCTTAACTGATGTGTTCCCTGTCTCTTCTGGGCAATTTCTCCATCACCTCTTTAAATTTTAAAGTGCCTGGCGTGGAGCCCGTGGCAGGTTCTCTGGAGGAAGAGGGTCAGTGTCGGCCATAAATTTTCAATCCTCCAGGCTGGGATTACTGGTCGGAGCTCAGACAGAAAACAAACGACTTCAGCGGTGATACATCTCTCCCACTGCAACCGGAAGAGAAAGAGTCAAAACCGAAGCCGTGGCCCCCTGTCTCCGCCGCGTCACCTGGAGTTGCACGCGTTTATTTCAGCTCAGGAAAGCATCGACAGCCAGGAGGAGAGTTTTCTCATGCGGAATCCCCACTTGTTGTTCCAAAAGACGCCTCTTATGGAAGAGGGTGTCTGTCACAGAGTGGCCCTGACACTCTCAGCGTTGAGTGCTTAATAACCCGCACGCCAGGAGCAAAGTTTAATTAGTTCCCCAAAGATGCCTCTGGTATGGAGATGAGAGCCTGGAAATTGAATCAAATTGCTCAGGTTACTTGGCTGCTGCTGACCAAGTGAATATTTGGGATGAAAATGAGGAGTGTGGGGTGTGTATACGCCGGGACACACAAAGAGGCTGCTTTAACCCGTAGAGTGTAACGCTGCATCGCAGCAAAGCCTTTCCATAGCAAACCGCTGGGAATACAGCAGCACAAATCACCCTCAGAGCCCTGCCTCTCCTTCAACCCTTTCAGGAAGAGCATGAAACCGCTTGCCGTGACATGAACTCCCCATAATTCTTTCGAATACAAATTAGAGCTTCTTTCCCCACAGGGGGGGGTTGGCAGTGGCTGTCTTTCACACCTCATTCCAGCGCTGGGCAGTGAGCAACAGAGCTGTGGCCTCAGCCGAAGAATGTGGCTCCTGCTCAGCCCCGGCTGCTCTCGGCGTCGGTTTCTGCTCCCAGAGTCCAGCGCAGCGCAGATGTTCGCAGGCATGTGTTCAATTTAGCCGACTTCATATTCCTCAGCCTTCCCATGCATAACGCTAATGGCAAACATACCTAGCAGATAAATTATGTCCCCCCTACGTGGGGCTGGTCTCTGGGACGGCGCTTTGAAAGAGGTTTCAAACACAGGGTGGCCGAGCTGTCTGGACACCCCAGTCCTGTCTGTCACACGAGATCCCCTCCAAATCGGACAGTTCTGCTTGTGCTTTCCTGGACAGCGAGGGCGGCCCTCAGCCCGAAAGAGGTGAACAGCTGTTTTCTCCACACGGCAACCTGACAACAAGTCAGCTTCTTGACAAAAGGTTGGAGAGAGAGCTTTCATTTCTTTCTCCTGGAGACAAGAAACAGTTCTCCCAGGAATTCCCTGGAATTAAAAGAAAAATGACCTAAAAACTGTGCAAAATGAAGGCTTTGGCTTTAACATCTCCCATGGATGGGATAGTTGGCTTTGGTGTGGTAAAAATAAAAAGCCGTTTTTTGTCAGCTCATTGTGAGGAAATGTAAATGTTCTGGAAGGCTGTGCTGTACTGACAGGACTGATCGCCGCAGGGACATTCACACAGGTATGCAGCTCACAGGAGTCTCTCCCAGGTCTCAGAGACTTCCTTCCCCACACGCACTGACTAACAGACCACTGGGCTCACGTCTGCTGGGCTGGACTTTTCTAGAGCCTAGAGCCGAGTTTTTAGAGTCAAGTTGCTTCTCAAAGAAGAAACTGGAGCAGCAGGAGCAAGCGGGTTTCGCTGAATTCAACAGGCCTGCACCTGGAGAAGGAGGCTCAGGGTGAGAGGGGGAGGGACACTGCTCCTTTCCCCAACCCAGTTTCGATACGAATATCTCTGACGGAGCGGCTGGTTCACCTCGCAGTGTGATCCAGTCTTATGGAGATCTGTCCATCAAAGACGAGATTTCGACAGGGATAGCGCTTTTGAACTGTGCTTTGAAAGCAGCGTCTCTAAAGTTCACACGTACATGAGCACGCTCGCGCAGGCGTTGACGCGCATACAGGCAGAAACACACGCACTGCTGCCTTGCTCCAGGGAGCACACACAGCCCTGGATAAAGAAGGGGAACATGGAGCTGACGTCCCCCTGTGGGGCAGCGAGCCCGGCAGCACGAGGAACCAATCCCGTCCCTTCCTGGCGGATCCGGCAGAACCAGGTCCGGGAGTCAGGGTGAGCCAGGGTGAGCCCGTCCTCCAGAGGGAGTGAAAGATCAGGCATCGCCGAGCAACCGGAATGCACAGAGAACAGGGACCTGGGAGGTGGAATTCCTCTCGCAGGATCCAGACCCGACTGCAGAGCTTCATTCATCATCCAGCGCAGCTGCGAGCGGCAGGGCCGGACAACCCCCGGGCTGGACGTGCGGCTGACACAGGACAGCCCTCAGAGAGCGTCTCACTCGTCTGGTTTGCCTGGCTGCAGAGACTCGGCTTGTTTTCCAGTCACAGAGAGGCACCGTGCGGTGTGTCTCACGAGTGGGCCGCGGCGCCCCTGACACCCAGAGGCTCGCGATAATATTCACTGTCCGTCCGGCTACGGGTCTGGGTCAGTCAGGGCCCAGCATCCCCCTGCCGGAGGGCGGAGTTGATCCACCGGGCTTGGAAACAGCAGAGCTCTGCCGACGGGTCCGGCTGAGTCAGCTCTGACCGCTCCACTCCACAGCTCGCGGGAAATCCCAGCACAAGACCCTCCCCAGCTGACTGGAACCTGTTCAATAAGGTCAACACAGTGTGAAAGCGGGGGAACATCGCAGTCGCCTCAAAGAGAGGAGAGATGGTTTGATTAAGGGGGGCGCCCTCCAGGGGTGGGGGGGGTCGCTTCTGAACTTTCACCCCGTAAATTCACAGCAGACTCACTGCTGCCCTTTTTTTTCACTCTCACCAGAAGATAGTGTTAAAGAGACACCCTTTAAGGTTTAATCGCTTTTCTTTAACTGAATATACGCCCATGTGGTCAGGAGGCTTGCAAGAACTCATTTGCAAGTATAAGGATAATAATAACCTGCCTCGCGAATGAAAGAAATCTAAAAAAAACACTGCCCATCCACATGTATATGAAAATGAAAGTACATATTTAACATACCTTTGAATACACTTCATATACACTGTGTCCATATATGTACATGGCTGTCTGTGTGGGTTTTCTCCCATGGAGCTCCTTGTCAGTGTTCCAGTGTTTTCTCCTAGTCTGTGCTGAAAACAAGGATCACACTTCCTCCCTGAAACACACAACTGCTGTGCAGCTATTCCAGGCGCATCACACTGTCATTGTTAATCCTTTGATCAGGCTGCGCATTAAATTAAAGTGTGCTGTGAGATTAAGGAACAAAACAGATGATATCCGCAACCATACTCCTGCATAAAGAGAGCGTCTGCTTCAGGTTTTATTTTTTTAATAAATCTGGGCGCTGATTACCGCAAGACTACTGTCGGCTTACAATCCACACAGACATTTTGCATTCGGCTTTGCCCGCAGTCTCTGCTCCAACTGGAAGAAACAAAAACAGAAACTAGACTGGGTCGCACTTTAACTCAGGGGTGGCCAGTCCTGCTTCTGTGCTGTCTGGTGATCTAGGCCTCTTCAAAGCAGAAGCACCTGAAGAGCTGGAAGAACCTCTTAAGCTGGTCCAATTAAACCGATAATGAGCTGATTTTGGTTGTGAAGGGCAGAGCTGGGGTGAAAACCTGCAGAAACACTGGCTCTCCAGGACCAGGACTGGGAACTCCAGCCCGTCAGATTCACTTACACACCGGCCATCAACAAACATGGATTCGTTCGTTCGGTCTCTCCGGATGTTGTGGAAGTTATGTAGCCCAGGAACTGCAATTACAGGCTCCAGAGGAAAAAAATATTCTTTGCATATTCGTATTAGTTTTCACAAAAACAAGTTCAAAGCCACTTTTGGAGTTACGTAACGGGGTTTTGATTGGTCTGGTTCAAAGGACGTCCTTCTGCACCACACCAGGTGCTATTTGAATAAACTGAACTTGCTGTTGTTTTGGTTATTTCCCCTTGGTAAATAAAACATTTTACAAACAGGCGTTCAGCTCGAGTGGTGTCCGCTGAGCTCCAATGCAGCGATCAGAGTTTGAGTAGGGCCACAGTAAACCTGGGCTGAAACACTGACGGGTGTCTTCTTCAGCGCCCCCTGCTGTTCGACTGGACATCCTTCTGGCTGCTTGAACTCGTGAAGCAGCTGACCAGAGGCACAGTGCAGGTTAGCCAAGATACAGAGAGGAAAAAATGAAGCAAAACAACAAAGCTCTTTAACTGTACACAGCATCAAATTATTTTCTATTTATTTAACAGCTACAATAACAAAATGTATTCAAAAACAGAGCTACGAGTTAGTGAGGACTTTGCCCCCAGACATCCACTAAACCCTGACTGTTTGGACAGATGGCCTTCTGTCCTCTCGTCTGGATCCGTTATTTTAATTTTCCACGTAACAACTTCCCAAAGAAGCCTTTGAAAAATTCCAAAGGCAACATGTCCTTAATACTTTAATATGAGAGGGCTTGATTCAGCGCAGATTGTCGGAGAGCCCAGATAACCAGGGTCCTATCTCCCAGTGTATCTAAATCGGGATTTCCGTGTGGAGCTCTCTGTCTGCGGCTGCTCCCAGCCCAGCCTGTCTGCGAGATAGCATGGCAGGATTTGTGGAAATGCGAACCATGTGCATTTTGATACCGCAATACCACGCATCTTCCTCTCTCTGTTTTCATACCCCCTTATCCTTTAAACAGCCGAATGTAAACAACTGCCTCTGCAGCGGCAGGAGTCCTGGCTCAGCTGATACCCGTTCCAGGGGGCCCCCGCAGATTTGAGGGGGTGCGACAGGACCGCAGCAGCACCCCGAAATTCGCCGCGCCTACTGGGGGGAAGACGGCCTCGGAGCTGAGCCAAGCTGAAGGAGAGCTTTTTGTTTCCAAAAACACATTTCACTCCCTTGGATCCCTGTTCCCCAACAGGAGGTGCTCCGGGCTCCAGGCTGTGGGTTCGAGTCCCTGCTGCAGACAGTGCTGCTGTACCCTGAGGAGGGTGCTTCACCCCAGTGGCTCCAGTCCTCCCAGCAGTAAGACTGCTGGGGGTCATCCCTGTGACCACAGCAGCTGACGTACTATTGCTGTTTTACTGGAATTGCAAGCCGTTTTCCATTTTATGGATTATCAGGAGCTAATCTCTTGTTTATGTGACCCTTATGGATAGATTTTGCTTAATTTAAGTGTCACTCACAGAAAAGGATGTCAGAGGATGTGAAAACAATGACATTGCATGCAACAGTTTTCTCCTGGTACAAAATGGTATTGATTTAACGGCTCTAGTCAAGCAGAAAAGAGAACTAGAGATTTAGGCGTGTCAAGGGTTAATATTAGCTTTATTATCTCCGCTGAGACCTAGGTTGAACAGTTTATCAGGCATTTCCAAGAGCAATTATGTTTTTTTGATAAGAACATGCCATGTGAGATTACTAGTTGCTAAATAATGTAAGCAAACAAAGCCATAATTAACCTATCACTTTGTAATGTATTTTGTTACTGCACCAGAGCACAGTCATGGAGCCCGTAACGTCAATGACTATTGCACATCTAAATTCCAGGCCATATGGTGCTTTGCTTGACATTATGAACAGCTAAATACACTGCAATACAACGGTCAATAAACAGGGTCTCTAATGTACACTGGTGGTTTTGAAGGTGGCGACACTGTTGTCATATCAATCATTAAAACAATACTGGAGAGACTGAAGCCGAATGTAAAATCAATGACAGCACAGTAACCAAAATCAATGAGAAGAGATCTGAGCCATCCTCTGCTAAATATAATTGAAAGGAGGCATTTGGAGTGATGGCTTACAGAATTATAAACGCCTGACGCTTGCTGACCACAGCAGAGCCCTTTAAATTATTAAATGTGTTTTCACACTCTGTGTGGATCTCCAGTGCAATAGTGCGATGGAGATATCTTCACCCTCCCCGAGGGCCCAGGACATTCGTCACCCAGCCATTGCAGACAGTGGACACCCCCTCTCCACTTAGATGATCACTCTCCTGGAACTTTCCTCTTCCCCGAGGGAGAGAGGAGACACAGAAACTGAGGAGAGAGGAGAGGAGGAGGTGGAGGAAAAAGGGTCTCAGATTCTCCTTCCCGGTCATGTTCTGTCTGTGGTGTCCAGTACATCAGAACTATTTTCTAGACAGGCATGGAGGAATCCGCAGATCAGGGCTCATAACAACAAGGTTTCTTTATCGGCATTATTGTGTTTTAGAAGATTAGCCACAGTTCTTCCCTCCTGCAGTCAATGACCAACGAGGAGCCATGCGCCCCAGCTCCGGTGTTTACAGAACCCCTGCAGGAACCCCAGTGTCCGACCGCAGCGCGGACTGTGCTCACTGACACCTCACTGACTCACACTGATCAGGCCCTCAGTCCTTCTGGTTCATCTGGATCAAACTGCCCTTCCCGGGGAACTGAGGTGACTGAACTGTTCCCGATCACAGAGCCCCGAGGGGATCAGGGTCCTCCATATCAAACCAAAATGAAATGTATGCATTGACCAAGATTGCAACAGAGATCACCATTTAATTTTATTTTACTCCTCATTTCACTGTCTATGTAACTATGACGATCCATTTAAACAGAGCAAGAATCTCCACTTCTTCTTCAAGTTGTTATTTCGAATCGTTTACCATCATCGATATCATCATGGCAAACATTGTATTGTCCAGTTGCCTGCGCATTATGAATGACCGATTCGTCATCAGCCTTCTGGTTTTTGAACACGACAGTGAGGACAGCATGAACCCGGGTTGGTCCCTCAGGTGGCTGGGAGACAGCCTGGAGAGGCGGCAGTTCTTTGGGCGTTCATCGACGATTCTCCCTCCATCCTGTGCGATGACTGACTGCAGGGGCCTTTTGAGGGATTCTGGGAGGTGGGGTGGGCGGGGCAGTGGGAGGGGCCATTGGCTGTCCAGCCCAGTAACGCAGGAATGATGGAGACGACCTCCATGCGGAGAAATTGAACTGCCTGCATCAAAACAGGAGTGCTTTCCTTTTCCCTTTTTTTGCCTTTTGGATTTTGACAGGTGTAAAGAAGAAAAGACGTTTGCAGATACAGGGAATGCGGGTCTGTTAGCAAACTTCACAACAAACCTGAAATCCTCTTCCCTCTATTAAACATCACATACACTTGTGTGGACACACAGAGGTCAGCTGTCATTCGACACTTTCTCTCAATATGCAATTCATGCTATAAAACTTGATATGAAAGGGCCATATCTTTCAGCATGAACAGAGGATCGGGAAGGTTCTTTCACAAAGATAATTGGTGCAATTGCAGGGCTTGAGAAGGTTTGAAAGACAAAGGAGCAGTTTCCAAAATTGTCCGTGGGTCTGCACAAGAAGAGTGGCAGCGAAATTGCTTTGCTAAATGTAAATGAATAATGTTCAGTCTCACAAAATTGCATTACAGCCCTGTGCAATGTGAAAGAGCTGAACTAGAGTGGTGTCCTGGCTTAAGAATTATCACCTACTTTCACAGCGATGTCTCTCAGACCTTCGCTTACGAGTTGTGAAAAAAAACAATCAATCATCTGTCATGTTCTTGGGTTCCGTGGCCTTGAATAAGTTTACGAGTTGCGGACGCCAGTGTGATAATGGAGCTTCTTAATGAAGTACCCCCATGGTATAATGACAACAGCGGGAATTCTTCAAGGCTGAATTCCAGCTTCAGCTTGGAGATGGGCTGTTCTTTCGTGAAGTTAATTTCTCTTTCAAAGTTTGGGCCCGTGTTTCAAATGTCAGCTGGCAGTCCATTTTCTGAATATTGTTACAACTTTCTCTTTAATTGAGTTCTTATCTCTTTCTACTGCGTTCCGTCTTCTCCCCAACTAATAATAAACCAATCAATAAAAACACAGAATTTAATGTCTTCATACAGCACCGTTGCCCCTGTAAGAGACCTCTCTCCTCAAGTGGACACTGCAGCGCTCTAATTGAAAAATGACTTTGATATCATGCGCTGACCTCACAGGGCAGAAAATGACAGCACAGGCCCAGCGTTTTGGGGGAGAGACTGACCCCTTTCTGACACGGTTTTTACTGGACTTATTCAAGAGCTGGTCTGGGAATTTCTTCTGCTGTTCCAGCCTTGGTTAGCCTTGCCCTTTTCCGATAAATAACACAATACCTGCGATCTGGAGACTTGACAATGGCCTCTACTTTAGCAAATTTAAAGTGGACATTTCCAAATGGACTGACGGCCGTCTTCATTATTGGTTTTTGATTTTCACTTTCTTTGAAAGGAACAACTTAGGCCTTCACAGAACCCGTGGCGTTGATTCCTGAAGTTATTAAAACTGCAAGAGTAATGCCACCATCCCCACCACTGCAAGACCACACGCTTTATTGTAAGAACTAAAACTCTGTAATAGCTGCCCGTAAAGTCACACAGTGATTACATTGCAACCAGAAATCAATAGTGTGAAATTAGCTTTTATATATAAAGCTGAGTTGTATTTGGTTTCAGGTAATAAACCTAGTAAATTAGACTTGTTAAGTGTCTTTCCCTATCTGAGGGCAGCAGATACTGATGTTGTCCGACAGAGGCGACCAGACTCACGGTAGAGCTCGCATCGTGAGAGATATCCAGAGGTACAGCAGTGTAGTGTCAACCACTCCAGCCTTTAGTTACCTGGCTGCCCTCATTATTTGTTACACTGGACAAGCCGAAGCCTCTCTGTGCTCTGGAGAAGCTGGAGATGGGCCCTGCAGCCCGGAGCTCAGTCCCTGGGTTAAATTCTCCAGTAAGCTGCAGAGGGCTGGCTGTGGTTCAGCCAGAGTAAGAGCTGGAGCAGCACCTAGAATCGGCGAAGCTGATGCAGAGCTCAGGGAGGTGTGATGGGCCGTGATGAGCACTTCAGGATCCGGAGAGCAGCACAGCTTCAGACATTCAAGGAGGCTGTTCCTGTTCCTGTTTCCATGTCTTCAGCAGACATTATCCCACAGTGTGAAGCCAGGACACATGGTGTGGGATAGCTTTGGAAATTCGGGGCACTGGGGTACCCCACAGGCGTGGCCCGTGTCCATATGGGGCTGGTCTGTTCTGATGCAGGACAGTGTGTGGAGGGTGCTTTTAGCAGTCCAGAGCCCAGCGCTCAGGATCCCAGGAGCCCAGGAGCCCAGAGCCCAGAGCCCAGAGCCCAGAGCCCAGAGCCCAGAGCACAAACCCAGGAGCCCAGAATCCAGGAGCCCAGGAATCCAGGAGCAGACTCGATGGCTCTGTGTTTGCATGCTCTCAGGTGTCCCTCATGACCTCCGCTCTGTTCTGAACAATAATGCCCCCTTTTGTCTGCAGTTCTCTACAGGTCATTCAGTGAGCAGCTCTTAGTGTCAGCTTTACTTCTAACTGAAATTCAACCCAGGATGGCCCCAGCTACTCAGGCGGCTTCAACTCAACAGCCCAATTACAGCATTATGACAAAACTGCACCCCAGGGATGATTTGTAAACTTTGCTTTTAGATCTTGAAATATAATTTTAATTGTTCCCGATCGGACCTCACCGAAACTCGGCTGCCCGAACCCCACCCCAGAGGTCACGAGCCGGGGAATATCCGAGGAGCTGAGCCCGGGAGATTGCCTGGGGCCCATTTCCCTCCCACGGTTCATTAAAAAAAATAAAGAAAAGTTCAAGCTTAAAACAACAAACACGATAACTTGATACACAGCCCCTGCTTGAGACATCCAGCAACTGGGACTCATCCTCCTGGCCGTTTCCGCACATTGTTGACATTCGGCTGGCAAGAGAAAAACCAAACGTGCGTGAAAAAAATGTAAATGCAAAAATCAGGATTTTAAATTCCTCCATTCTAACCAGGATCCATGAAATCAGACGGGGGGCAGTCCAGGGAGAATGAGAGTCGTGCCTAGTCTGACCTTTCCACTTCCATCGCATCCCATATCCCGAGGCAACAAAATAACTGGAGAAAACAGGGAGGGAAGGACGCAGCTGCCGTAGACTTCCAATCAAAGGAAACAAACGTTATTCAGCCCAAACGCAGTTCCTTGGAAAACAGGGCAGATGCCTATTTGGGATTAAGCACAAATGTGCAACGTTCGTCCATGTGTCTGAAACAGCGAGGTTTCACAGTGCCTTCCCTGCCCTGCCCGGGTACAGCAGGGCTCAGCACACATGCGTGCAGAGATGAAAGCGTCCTGTTCACCTCCACTGCCTGCTCAGACAGAGAGAGGACACAGGCGGCTTGGATTGGGAGCTCTCCTTCGAAGCCCGTCAATTTGGAGCGGAAGGATTTCAAAAGGAGAGAAGGGTGAGACAGCGCTGCCTATCTGCGGTGAACTATACCCCCGGCCAGCCGAGCAGGGCAGTCTGAGGGCCGCACACTTCAGTAAGCACTTTAAAGTCTGCACACCCGGCAGACAATTCATATTCAGAAATGCAGAAATTTTGCACTCTGATCTTTTAAAGAGAGAGAGAGAGACCAGAGCCTCTTTTTTAATAAAGAGATACTTCTACAGAACACACAAATGCCCCCATTTTTCTATAGTCAAGCAGCATGACTTCATGGTCGGCTGGCTTGAGTAACAGTAATTTCAGGGCAATCTTTAATAATTTGCAGACTTCTTTCTGTTGGCATTCGGAAAGACCAAAGATTCTTCTGAAGAGGAGTTGGGGGGGGGGACGCCAGCGCAGATCAGTTTTCTGACATCGCACACCCCGGCGAGCATCAATCCGGAGATCAAACGTGACCCTCGCGCCGACCGCAGCCCATCTGCACAGACTCAGCGCTGTCCCGCCACTGTGCTAGCATGGCCAGGCACCCACAGGGGACAAATACCAGGGAGCACCGCTGCCGAGAAGGCCAAGACCTGAGGGATTTCTGCACTTTTTTCTTTCCTGCAACAATGTGCATTTCGGGATTTCCATTTCAAATCCAGGGAAATATTTACCCACGGGATTCACTTCCCACTCCCTCGGTTCAGACATTGGGAAAAGGCACCTGACAGCACTCTATGAAACTTTTATCTCATCAAGGCATCTTAAATATTGTTGTTTGTTTTCAAAGAGGAAATAAGCTTACAAGTTAGGGGACAAAAATGACCTGCCCATGTGTTGTGCGTATCCTGATTCTAAACTCTTAAACCGCAACCCAGATTCAGAAAAGATGGCAACAGCCCTGAGTGCGCCCGATCTTTTCATCGCCAGCTGAAATTTATTGTTGTTTAGCAAGGCTGAAGAGCTGGCCGAACTGGGGCACGTTTGCCAAAGTCTTTATGAATTCCAGGGTCCTGACAGATCTCTTCCATCAGGATTCACGTCCCCCCAAGCCAAGCCCCCACTGCTGGGTACCGTCCTCAGAGAGCCGACCCACCCTCTGCCTCTCCCTGCCCTCAGACCCGCCAGTGGGGCGCTGTTCCTGACGCAGCTGCTGCACAACACCGAGGCGCCTCTGCTGAAGCCTTCCTTCCCTTTGTGAAATAAAATGGATGAACACAGGAAAGAAATAAGACCCCTTCATTGAAAAAAAAAACAACAACTTTTGCTGCCTTCCTTTGAACGAGATGCTTTTGCCTGCCCAAACAGGAGCAACTTCAGCGGACCTGGTCAGGACGGGTCAGAAACGGACTCCGGTTTTGCGGAGCCCAGCCGAGCAGAGCAGCAGCAGCGCAGGGAGCAGAACGGCTGAGGAATGCCAGGTCCTGCAGGGGTTAAATCTGACTCACAGCACAGGCCCGTGCAGAGGAACGCAGGCTCCTCAGCGCGGCCTGGGGACATGTCTTTTTTGGATCTCTCCTTTCTCAAAACAAGTTTGGATGATCTAACCCGCAAAGGGCAGGAAAGCACGCGACCTCTGACCCTTGGCTGAACCCTGAGAGTCTCTGCTGTCTTTTTGATGCTGTGGCTGGCTCGGCAGAGGCAGCGGACAGCTAATATTGGTGGCCCCCTGCATGGCAAGAGACATAACACACCCACGGCAGCCACGACCGCTGGAGTGGGGGCAGATCGTGGAGTTGGGGGGGGGGGGGGAGACCCTCCAGACTCCTGCGTCTGCAAAGAAAAGCTCCCCTGTAGCTGGGAGATGCTGTGAACATGAGAGGGCTTGAAAAGCATGGCTATCAAACTGTCGCTGACCCCCCCCCACCCGCCAGCTCGGGGAGACAGGCACGACTCCCACACATCGCACCCCACCAGCTCCTCAGCCCTCGGGGCTTCTCCAGGCTGGCTGAAGGAATTTAGGATGGGGATCCGACAGGGCCTACAGCTGGGAGGGGAATTTTGTCCCTCCTCTGTTTTGTGCCTCTATTGTCTGGAGAAAAGGGACCCCATTGCTCCCTGTCTGCCTTTATGATCCTTTAAATCACAAGTCTCCAACTTTCTTCTTTCTTCTTCTGCAGGACTCTGGCCATAAGAATTAATAACTGGAGGGCCTGGTGTTTACAGCACCCTAGTTTGTTTCTTCTGTGTGGAGCGTTAAACACACAGAGAAGGGCTATTGGCACACTGCTGTGCGTGTGTATAAACACTACCCTGCCGCAGACCTGCGACACATTTATGAGCTTTATGAGCGCGAGTAAGTCAGGACTCTTTTGACGTTCTTTGGCAGCTCATGTTGATTATTTTCCGTGCTTGATGAAGAGCATACATTTTTAAATTCTGCTCCTAAGACCAGGGAGGTGCGTCTCCGTCTCAGTGCGGGTGGGTTGTGGGTTGTGGGTTGTGCTGTTGTTGCTTGAGCGAGGAGCTCCAGCCCAGCTGTATCAGCGGGGACCAGGGCTGCTGGCGGTGGTCCCTGCGGAGGACTGGCGTCACGTGTTCTCTCGATCGTTTTACGCCGTGGAAACGGGGATGGGTTCGGGCACAGGCCCACAAATATGACAAAGAAGCAACTTGCTGGGTCCATGAAGGATTTGAGAAGATCGTTAGGCTCAGCTGGAACGAAAAGAGAGGGCCTGGGGGTCCCCTGCCTCTCTTCGTGACTCTCAGAAGGCACGGCTGTGTCACCTCAACACTCCTCAGCTGCTGAGGAAACACTCACTCTGCACACGGTGTGGAATACAGCTAACGTACGCCAATACAGTATTTGAAGTGGTGCTGCCCAGCGACTCCCAGGAGGACTGAAGGACATAACTGAGCGATACCCCTGCTGTGTCGTCTGTGAGACCCCCCTCCTCCTGCCCCATTCAAACACAACAGTGGCTGTCAGCGCAGTGCTCCCAGGACCCCTGGAACATCAGATACCACTGCACCTTTCTCTGAGGGGCTGTTCACCCGGAAATGGTCTAATGTAAAATAAAAAAAAAAACTAATTTAGTTATTGTGTTGTGAGGGCTGAATACAGGTCCTATTTAGCACCAGAGCCTGGAGGTCAGCTGTCACAGTGCGGGCAGGGAGAGAGACGGCAGCGCTGCAGTCCCAGTGTCAGTACCTCCAGGGATTCCTCCTCCGTCGTTCCCATCGGATTAGGAGGCTCTGTCCCAGCCAGTATCCTGCTGTTCTGTGTACAACGCCTCATCCTGAAACCCTGATGGCCTACCAGGGGGTTTTATTCCAGGAATGTCTGATTTTGTACAACTGTTATTTAAAATTGCACTGGTTTGCACTTCAGAAATCTACATAGTTTTGAAATCGGTACCCTGAAGCTCAGCTCCTGGACTAGACCTTCCAACCCTGGGACGCAACTGTGTAACTAAAACAGCATTTTACAATTCAATCATGACGAGACTTAACCCATTCTCCAGCTGCACCGCTTACAAATCCTGTTCTCTTTTGCAAAGCAACAATAAAAAAGAAATCTCGTCATCTGGACAATCCATTTTTGGTGAAGAGAGCTCTGGGTTCTTGATAACTTCTTAAGAGACATACAATTATCTCAGGAGCAGTCCCTGGTGTCTCCATGTCTTTACATGGCCAAGAAGCACTAAAGTCAGGACTCTCTCTGGCCACAGAGAAACTGAAAGAACACTGCAGCAAAATGGTAGATTCCTGAAAATTCCTGCCATGTCTGGCTACAGGGTTATTTGCTGGTTTCATCCAGATGTCACATATTTCTGATCGATTGGGAATAAACGGGCTGATAAACCATCCAGTCAATGTGCACGTGCAGAGGGATATCAGACGGGGATAAAGTCAGAGCTGGTGGTTGAGCTGACAGCTGAGTGGCGATGGGCACACACTCTCAACCTGCCCCGAGAAGAACGGGCCCAGGCCACGTCTCGCTGCAACAGTAGCTCTCTCAGACCACAGCAGATTTTCTCCTGACTTGCATCACCTCTGTGTCGCTGTGTTAATTTCACTGTTATAGTTTAGAGTTTCCCACAAGGATAAACTAGCACCTGCAGAGTCACTCGGTCCCTGGAAATAAAACATTGATCATACAGGGCCTCAGCTGATTGGTATTTAATCACGAACACAACCCCCTCCTCAGGATCCGTTCCCTGCACTCCTCAGACACTGTCTCCTTCATTTCTCCCTCCGTCTCGGGTCAAGAAAGTGTTACAGCCTCTTTTCTCAGACACTAACCAAAGCTGCAGAAGGCACGTTGAACTTATTTATGCTTCTTCAATAAAAGCAATATATAAGTGGTACATCACTTAGTAGTGCTATATTTTAGTAGTGATATATTTTGTCAGTGAGATTTTTAAAGCCCCACCTATCTGAGATCTGAAACAGGTCTTTGTTAATCACTGTCTGTAATGACAGGGCATGTTGGCGATTGCTGATAGCATCAGCAGTTAACGCACACATTTCGCTGACAAATGTCATAATTATGGATGATCTTGAACATGCCAGCAATAATGGAAAATTGCGTATAGTACAAATAATAAAACATTAACCTCTGAACACAGAACTACACATTTAATAATCTACACTCATGCTTCAAATGATGGTGGTTATCAAGTAGTTTTCCATCTTATAATCATTTCAACTACATTATTTTTAAAACTGAAAATGGCTTATTTGTGCTACGATCTGGAGCTATTGAGTGCCGTTTAATTTTTATGATTGAATACTCTTTCAGAAGAGATTGAACAACGCAGCCAAAACAGAAGAGGTAGGGAAGGAATCCTTTGGAATTTGTGTGAGGCTTGAAAAACTGAAAAATGGGTTTGTCACACGAAAGTTTCAGCTGTGTGAAAAGAAAACTGTCTATTTATAAGCCGAGATTGACAGACAGCTAGAGAGACGGATATCATGAGACTTAGTAATTGAAAAAACTTGGGCAATTTCATCCTCCTTGGTCACCACAGACTTTTCTTGTAAGCATTCTTAGCTTTGAATAGTCATCCCTCATGGCTCTTTATAACAGAAATCGGGTGTAGCACGTCACTGAAGCACAACTTACAGCACAGACTCAGAAAGGCCATTTGCGCATTTCAGTCAACCCCAGGGGGACAGAAAAGTCACTGATTATCCAAAGAACAATGAGACTGGCCCAGGCTCAGGAGCAGTCTCTGTGCCATGCAATACCCCAGATTGATTCCTAGGGGGAGCCCTTTAACAGGGAGAGAAGACCCTGGACAGCCAGTGCCTGCTCTTCTGCAGAGCCTGAGTCTGTTTCGCATCCTGTTCAATATTTAAAACTAAAATCCAGTATCAGCTGGGTACAGATACACAATCCCTCACACACAGTTACTTTCCATTTATTAAAACAGAATGCTGCAATTTTCTTTTCTTTTTTTCGTAATAGAATAATGTGCAATGGTTTTATTTTCTTCTTTTTTTTTTGTTTGCATTCTATTTAAATGTACAGGACTGCTGGGTGTCCATAAAAACTTTCCCTCAGGGAACAATAAAACTCTTATCTTATCTTATCAATTTAAGTAGTTTAAAGATTAAATATCAACACAGGCTTTACTTTCATACACTTCTTCCTTTAGAATCAATATTGTGTATATAAATCGGTTTACAGTATATAAACACAGAAATATATATATATAATACTAAAAAATATGACACACCTTGTTTTGTGCTTTAGAAGACAAGAGATAAACTTTATCTTGTGCTCCTAATTTCCAATCACATAACAGATATAATAATAATAAACTATTTTATATAGTGCCTTTAAAGGTGGCTTCTCAAAGCGCTTTACAGAATGACAACAACAAGAAATAAAAAGAAAAACACAAGATGAGAGCACGTGAATGGTGGTACTAACTATAGCAGGAGCAGAGGGGTAAAGAACGGAACCAGTTCAGTAAAAGTAAGTGTCTGTATCTCACTAAAACATCAAAATGTTGAAAAGTGACAACGGAACCACATTCACATGTGTTGTCGTGGTCCATCAGATACAGGTTAGTCTTATTTGCTCAGGAGGAATGGTTTTGCTCAGGTCATGTATGACGTGTGGGATGTATGACGTGTGATGTAAAACGCGTGTGAATATGATGCGTCACACATGTCATTACACAGGTTCACACAGCGGCTCTGATGGCAGGGCAGCCTGTGATCAGTACGGTGCCCAGAATTCTCACCGTCCCTCACCTACAATGGAGGGAGCACCTAGGATCGGAACTTCAAAGTACAGTCGGCACTAAAAAAGAAATAAACCTCTTCCATGTTAACCAAGACGGCACGATCCACTGGGCGCAGACTCTGCACTCCGGAATAATTTACCATCAGGACTCGTCAGCGTTCCGGCTCACACCAGGCTCCGTCAGGACCCACACCTCCGGCAGGGAGAGGATGGGTCAGAAGCAAGTTTACCAGAACTGTTGGCGTCTCGTGTGAGAGGAAGCCCTTTTTTCAAAGAAAAATTCCAACGTTCATCACTTGTAAATTATTCTGGATTAGAGAGAGCGGGCCCAGTTTACTCTGCTGGCTTTGCTGCCTACACCATTTTTTGTGCATTTTTTCCCCATTTTTGGCACAAGTGAATATTGCAATAGAATATTTGATTATACTTGCCTGCTTCTTAGACATACCCATATGATGGCAAAATAAGATATTTTGTATTCTTTAACAGCAATGCAATTCAACAACATGCGAGTAACAATGTGCATTCTGCAATCACAACATAACAGAAGCTGATTTGAGTTTTGCGAATAGTCAGTTTGTCATTATCGAAAATGCTGGCAGCTGACAGCACTGTTTTCTTTTTGTTTTCTGACTGCTCACATGCTTTAAGGTCTACATACAGAAGACAAAGACAAAATCAGGAGTAAAAGCAGTCTCAACCACTGCAAGACCAGCTTTCTGACAATCCTGTAGTCCACATGGACTGCCGCTGAGTGCACTGGACTCGCCATCGGCTGTCGCTGAATACAGTGCGCTGTACAAGGACTGTACACAGACAGCATTCATGACTGCAGTGTATATTAAATGTTCCAGGGCTTTCCTTCAATATCCAAACGCAATCTAACCCCCAAATCCACATCTTCAACTTTTAATCACAGAATCCTTCTAGACTGACCACACAGATGCATGTGCAGCTAAACACACAAGGCGCTGTCCTTGTACTCATTTGTGCTGAGTAAAGCACATCTTAATCATGTTAGCACAATTAACTGGAGACAAAGAGCTGTCCCTGGCCTCTCTTGAGTTGCTTTATTTTCCCACTTCCTACTCAAAACTCCCTGAAATAGAAAAGCATGACATCATTTTCACAAATATTATATCATATTTTTTATAGCTGAAAATATATTAAATTTTCAGAGTTAAAGCATAGATGAAAGAGGGCATTTAATTTATTTTTCACTCGCAAAGCTCAGCTGATGAGGTGTGTGCATTTCAGCACGCCCACAGACATAAACACGTATATATTTTTAAAACAATACTTTCTTCTACGAGTAGGCACCTCTGATCACAGATCTGCCAAACCTAACATTGTGTCAAACAATTAGATGCCAGTGCATTAACAAATATTAAGTATTTATCACCAGCCTTTAATCTCCTATTAAATATAGATTAGTGAATTAATTCCAGTATCCAAAATGGTAAACAATAAATTAGCTATTAAGGTCTCTTATAAATATAAAGGTTTCTTTCAGATCCAATAATTTATAAATAATCCCATTTTACCAATGTTAAGGACTATTAACACTGTGTGACAATGCAGTCAACACATCCTTCTCCTCACTCAGTTTCCTGTTAACCTGGAGGAAAGCTTTCTTCCTTGCATGCACGCTGTTTGTATTGAAATTTATCAATTAAAAATATAAAAATTAATTATAATCAGAGCAAAAAAAAAAAGAACATTTTCTGATTGCAATGGGGAAAAGTCCCCTGAAGTCAAAACTTAAAAAATGTAACGTTTTCTTTTAATTTTGTTTTAATTTGACATTGACCATTCCAAAGCAAGCAGAATGGCAAAAGAAGAGTAACTGGTGCTGGGAGACAGTTTCAGCTACAACCTGGTATCTCTAACCATCTCCCAGGGGAGAAAAAAGGGCTTAAGTGTCAGACCACAGAGATGTGGTAGAAAGACCACTTGTCACTATTACAGTGGGAGTGAAGAGCTGTAGTTGTAATGTATTGTGGGTATGAATATTCATCAGCTACAGTACTTGTCCAATCACAACACTGCCATTTATATGGATGTACAAACAGCCACATGGACAATAATCAGGTAATAATAATAATAATTGCTTATACTTATATAGCGCTTTTTCTGGACACTCCACTCAAAGCGCTTTACAGGTACTGGGGACTCTCCTCCACCATCACCAGTGTGCAGCCCCACCTGGATGATGCGACGGCAGCCATAGTGCGCCAGAACTTTGTTACTTATTGTTAGCGAGAGGTTCTTCAGAGTCTGCAGGTCACTGCTAGCTAGACGTGCAGTGTGAAAACAGAGGTGTTGCAGACGGAAACATCTCTCCCTCTGTAATACTTTATTGATGAATCGGTACAGTTCAATAACCAATATGTATTAAACTGATCGAATTAGTGGGTAAAATTGCTTCCAGCTAAGGGTAGCCATACCTTTGCCTGTGACTGTATATACGCCCACACACATTGTTTTCTCTTGGAGTCATCCAGGAGACAGAGGGCAAGTTTGAACCGCTGAAGTCTCCGCTGGTGTCCAGGAGCCTGCCTCTGGGAGTGAGACTGGGCGCTCACCACCCTCGCACACACAGAGCTGGGCGTTAAATTCAGGACAAAACCAGAGGGCAGGCCGTGCTCGTCCACAGGCGCAGCACAGAAAGGAAGATGAATGAGAGCTGCAGACAAAAGCCAGTTACAGGCACGCCATCCGAGAGAGGCAGACCCTGTGAGCGAGCCGCGGCTCTGCCCAGCCCCGTCCTGGGACAGCTGGCTCCGTGGTCTCGAGTGGAGGCCCAGAGCTCCACAGCCTGGGGCCACTGTTTATGCTGGGCCTTGTGCTGTATTTACAAAGCATGACAATAAAATATCATTTACGTGCAGCAGGACCGGGCTAATGAGTGCCATTCAGCTGTGAACAAATCTATACCCCAGTTAGGCATTAAATATCTATTGTCACAATGCAAGCAGGGCTGGAACTGCCGAGTTTGATGCACAAAGCTGTTTGGGAAAGCAGATAAAAATGGGCTCATGCGCACACAGACAGATAATGCATCTCTCTCATTTAGACAAAAACACTCATCTAATTTCAGTGTGAAGTGGGAAATGCTTATTTGACTGCGTGGAGCTGGATGTATCAAACAGCAACTTCATTTCAAATTCCATGCAGAAGTAATGGCTTGTGGCTCGTGCTTTTGCCTCTCATTCTGAAAAGCATGAGCCTGGACAGAACTTCCCTCAAAATTAAATTAACAGTGGGAGAATTATTTAGCTGTGCTTCCGAACATATTGATAAGTTACTTTCAACAAATACTGGAATCACAGCCTGACACGGGATACGGATACAAGCAAATGGGTTCCGAGGCATAAGGCTGAATTAGAGAACATCCCAAACAAAGAAACTGGTGTGGTTTATAAAATAAGTGAAGAATGTCACATTCATTATCTTTGTATCAAAGGGCTGCTTGATTGCCTTCTTCAGTTTTCAATCAAAGAACTTATAAACTGAGATTGTTTTTTTACAGACAGTGTAATGAGCAGGGTGGACCAAATGGCTTCTTCTCATTCATAACCCTCAAATTCGGGGTCCCTGTGCTTTCTGCAAGCTGACCTCTGGCCGGTTCTGTTCGCCTGTTGAGACGGTGAAGCCGTGAACTGGGAAACGAGGCTGGGGCTGCCTCTCACTCCTCATCCCAGCTGCTGAGAGCTTCTCCGAGTGTGTGTGCGTGTGTGCGTGCGTGTTTGCAGTGGCAGCTGAACAGGACGCCTCAACAGTGTTGTTCTTGTGTAGCTCACAGCTAACAGTAACACAACTACAATATTTAAAATCATTCTGCTTACTGGTGACAAAAAAAAGTACTCTTAAACACTCCGCACCCAGAGGACAATGATGAAGTTCTGCTGAACAGGAATCTAGGGAGGATGTAACGACTGCTTTTTAAAAGCGAGGCACGTCGTTCTAAAACGAACAGCGAACGCATGGGGCTGTGCTCATAGTCTTGTGTTCCCAGAGAGCCTGGAAACACATCCTCTATGACGCCCCATAATCAAAGCAGATCCCAGGGAAATGATGGGGGGGTGGGATACAGATCAGGCGGCCCCATGGACAAGGTGTGAAAACGCTCTCAACCCAGGTCCTCCTGTGCACAGGGTCACTGGACTGGTGCTCTCCTGCACCCCAGAGCCAGGCAGGGGCACAGCTTCAGTTCAGACGCGTCAGCTGGTTCGCTGAAACAGCGAGGCCACAGCCCGGGACAGCGGAGGGGTCTCGAAAACACCCACTCGGCCTTTCCGAACCGGCAGCAGAGCGCGGTCTCCCGCCACAGCTCGCAGGACAGCACGCACGCATCGCCCTCAGTCCGGTTCAGACACCACTGCCCAGCCTCGATGAACATGCAGCACGGATGGACTCCTGCTGAACCTCTCAGACACGTACAGAAGCACAGAAAAGAGAACTGATTGCACAGACACTGCACTCGGGATGAGGACCAGTACAAGAACGCCAGCGGAGCCGAGCCCCTTCAGTACGTGAGGCTGGGAAGGCCAGTCTTCCACAATATAACAAGGTTAGAGGCCTGTGCATTTACCCCCGCGTGATTATCCGCTATTCCTCCGCCACCGTGCTGAACTTCACTCCAGCGCCTCTCCTCCCCAGCACTGCAGTCGCACCTTCAGTTATTTTAGTGACGCGGTACGTCAGCGATTGCTTTCCTTCAAAACAATTTGCCCAAAAATGATGTGTGAAGGAAATGGAAAAAAATATGATGTTAACTGAAAACAAAGCAAAAAAAAAAAAAAGACCAAATGAATTAATTATATTACTCTTGGAAATTTCAGTTTTTGGGATTTTCAGAAACACCCAGTGAGAAGTTCAAAACCACAGAGAGATAGACATTGAAAAACCATAAAAAAATAAAGACAGATGTGAAATTCTAACATTTTGTTTGACAGAAATTGCAGCTACAATGAAGCTGTCTAGACAGTTTATTACATGAAAATTTGGCACATTTTCCACTCTTATTAAAACTGAATCATGCCAACCAAAAATGCTTTTTGAGGGCGAGCATCCAAGGAGAAATATTACAATAGCACAACATTAATCAATATAAATCCTGCACTGTTAGCACAAAATATACTACAATGTTTATTTAAAATTATTCACCCCATTAGAGTTTAAGGCTGTCTGAATACTTAAAAACCATAAAAATATATTTTGTAATGAAGCAAAATGTTTTAATTGCTTTGAGTTTAAATAAATATATTGTAATATCAAACATGTTAAAAAGTAAAGTGGACGGCACCTTTGTACAGAGAAACAAAACCCTTGTCAGTCTGGTGTGAATAAACCTTCAGAAGGCTGTCACCAGTAGCTGCACCATTCAGAGCAACACAGTCAACAACAGCTACACAAATCGGTGTGTCAAAACCACATGGACATGAATCAAACCACATGTAAGGCAGCAGAAGGTGTATATTACAGTGAGCAGCCTTTGAAATATTCCAGTCGTTTTCACTGCCTATCTTTTGCTTTCAGATTAAAACAAATGTTTAAGTCTGAAGGGCCGTTTCAGCTGCCTGCGGGGCACGGGGGGGTCAGTGAGTGCGTGGGGTGTTTCTCGGGTGAGTGCCCGGGTGTGGGCAGCCTGTCAGGTGCGGGGACAGGTGATGGGCACCTCCTTCCTCCCGAGCAGGAGAAGAACGGGGACGCAGGGACTGGCTCTCTCTAAACCTGCATGCGGGGCAACAAGAATGTGCTGATTTCTTTTTTAAACTGTTTTTACTGAGTATTTTGTAAGGAAAACTGCCATCCTGATACCGGGTGCGTGCAGAATCATTCCGCTGTTGCGGAGGACGTAAGGCCGTGTGGAATCACCCCCTCGGACCCTTCGGACTGCAGGATGTCCCCGTGCCCGGAGAGGTTACACACAGCGGGCTCGGCCCCGGGGGATTCACTGCTCTGATGGTTTGTGGGGGTTTCTGCTACCCTTATTGTTCCAGCGGCCATTGACCTGCCTTCTGGCACGCCTGACGGAGAAGATCCACCCAGCCCTGTGCTGCACCTGCTCCGGAGACCCAGCCCGGCCCTGCAGAGCGTGATCCAGCACTGCCCTCGTCCCGCTGGCTGCCCAGCAGGCAGAACCCACCCTGCCTCCTCTTGAATAGGACTGAGAGAGGGGGTCTGGCTGCTGGCTCCTCCCTCGCTTTGTGTCAGCGGCCTGCCTGCCGCAGACCTGCCTCCCAGAGCCTCTTGCAGCAGGAAATCGGAGAGGTGAGAGAGGCTGTGGGCTCGGCTCTGCCGACCTCCGCAATGATGGCGCGCTGCGTGAATAAGGTACACCACAACGCCTGGGCTTCGCCTGAGACAGAAGGAAGTGCAGCTCCTCATTAATGTGAAAAACTAATATGATAATAATACTAATACTGTTTTTGTGAAAGAGGACAGAGACTTCCCAGCAGCTGAAACTGGAGATTCTTCTTCAATGTGCAGGAATAGCACTTTCAGGGAAACTTTTCACCTTTCTGCAAGGTAAACCAGCAGAAGTCAGATTTCTAGGCTCTTGGCTCAGGGGAAGTCAAGGGGTCACTCTGGTGACCCTCCCCCACCCCTGACCTCCAGCTGTGTCACCTGAGATGGCCAGACATCGGAGGCGAGTGCACAGCGCGGAGCTCTCTCAGCCTGGCCTGCACCCACACTCTGTCACTGGAGGATTTCGCTGCTAGCTCAGCCTCTCGTAAAGGGGTCTGTGGTCATTCTTCACAATAAAATCCTAAGAAAATGAGCACAGTGGGTGCCAGTGCACACATGCTCACACAAACACACATATCTTGCACTTACACAACCACTTAAACACACACTGATACACTCACACAAACACACACAATGGTGGACATTTTCACACATTTTCAACTATCTGCCTGAATTTAGTCAAAGAGTGCTGAAGAGACCGATTCATTACTGGACTGACCACAGAAGTAAATCAGTGAACACCCGACCAACAAACAGTGCAGCTATACCAAAACTCAATCCTACTGTACATTTGCAATATTCAATTTTTTGCTGGTTGTTTTTGTTTCTGTTTAAAAGCGGTTTCAGCCTCTTTCAGCATTGCAGAAACAGCGCATTGAATGTCTCTCTCAATAGCTTCGCCTTGCATCAGCTTGAAAAAGCCATTTTGCCCATAAGGAGAAACTAGCTGACAGTATTATATGGGAGTGGAGACTGAAAACCTAGCCCACAACACCAGAAATCTAATCAGCTGTTTCACGTCTACCAGTCAGTGAAGAAAAAGAAACCGCGACAATGTCCATTAAGCCGTCTGTCAACGTGAGCACAGCGTCTGGCCTTCAGGTAACAGTAATGTGAGTTGCTCCTACAAATCCAGTGCTGATTAGTTTATTGTTTTAGACCACAGTTTCTCCTGCTGAGATCATTAACAGCTTCAGATTGTTTTAGACTGAACTCGTGCTGAAACCCAATCTGCCAGACATTATTCATTAATTACATTAGGCCACAGTGACATAATTTGGTTGGTGGAGATTTGTCATAAACATTAAAGATGGTTGACACCTGTCTACATCAATATTACAAGGGACCCACAGTCCTGCATTTTGCACAATTATGCCTTCAACACCACCCCCCTTTTATTAATAGAATTCGGGTCCAATGATTACAATGACTCGAACAAGCCAAGCCGAGACAGGAGGTCCCCTGCCCTGCTTTCTCCTTTCACTGTCACTCCTGCTGTTGTTGGAACAGAAACTGCAGGGCTGAGAGATGTTTCAACAGAGCCGCTCAAGAGCTCCGTCATATACTGTATGACAGTTGCTTTTGCACGACCACGAAGGGGCCCCCACCACAAAGCCCCTAAACAAATAGAAAGAATTTCCAAGCCACTAACAATTAAGACCACCTGATTCCTATGAGAAAATACTGACGAGCCCAGTGGAGCTCCAGAGGATTGACTGTTTGTGCCCTTTCTTTTCTGGGGTTCTCGGAGTTGGGGAGCGGTTCACGAGCCACGTGTCCTGATGAGCCAGAGAAGAACACTGCTGTGCCGACTGCTGCCTCACCTTACGGCACAGATTATTATACAGCTTTTCCCCACCACAGATCTCTCCTTGAGCGGGAAACGGCCGGTGCCAGGATCGCACCCGGACTCTGGAGCTGGAATCTTGATAAGCCAATGCAAATAACTGCCAGGAGACAGAGGCACGGACTGGTACTGAACTCACAGGGCCGACAACAGGAGTCCGACAGAAACCGCCCAGTCCCCTGAACACCCCCCTCTCCTCTTCCAGGTGGTCACTCTCACACTCTCTCCTTTCCTCTCCCCTTGCTGGCTCTCTGTACTCGGGCTGCTCTCTCCCTGATCAGACCCCAGCAACAAGTAGAACCCAAGGTCAATGTGCTCCTGGAACGGACGTTAGTAATCGTGAATTGTCTTGAAAAGTCTACACAAGCTGGTTAGGGTTTCAAACTCAACAGCAGGTCTGGACCCTCAGGGCTATTATGCCTTACTCAGTACACATTTCTTCTGGAAAGAAATATCCAGAACAAAAACAGGTAAAAAAAAAAAACAACAATAAATGTTAGTCTTTCTTCAAAAGTCAATTTCTCAAATCGCAGCCCACCTACGATGTTCATTTCTCTCTGCAGGTCTGAAAATTTGAAAGTGACTGAACAAATTTAAAAAAAAAAAAACAATTCTGCATGAATTTTAATGATGACAGGGCCTGGAGCGGTTTCCTTTGCTTTCCAGAAAATGTAAAACAAATAAAAAATAAGGAAAATAACTTAAACATTATTATTACACAACTGCATTCACCTATTGGCAGTGCTAGAAGGGGTTTCTATGGGGTCGAGGCAACAGAAAAGTGCGTTTTTACACTTCTTTGCACACTGCTGGTGTGCGTTTATGACAGATTGACAAGAAGCTCTGATCTTCACTTCAGCAGAAATGAAAAAGCACAACTCATGACAAACGAACCTCCCCTCAGTCTCCGACTGGGCAGAGTTCTCAGAGCGACAGCTATTTCTTCCTATTAGTTCGGCTGATCCGCAGGCGCTCGGTTTGAACGTATGAGGACCCTCTGTTTTGTCAGCTAATTCGGGCTATAGCACGTAGCATGTGCAGCACATTCGACACGACATTTCTGACTGTTTCACAGGGTACGCACAGATTGTTTGATGCATCTTGGTGAAAATTTTGCTTTCGTGATTATTATTCAGTGGGAGAAGCGATGAATTATCAATGGACTGTGGAGCTTCTCCGAACTGCCACGCTAAATATTGTAACAGTTTAGTTCTTGGGAAAAAAAACCCAACAACGGTTCGTGCTGATGTCCGAGACACCGCCATAGATGTGCGTGGGAGGCAAAAGAAAAGAGAAAACGCGCTCTTTGGAGCGAAGAGAAAAATAAAGATAATGCTCTCCGAGCGAGGAGGAAAAAAGAAAAAAAAAACTATTTGGAGGCGCTCTGAGCGCGAAGAGGAGAAGTGAAAATCGAGATGCTCCGGTGAGGAGCGAAGCGGAGCGGCAGCGCCAGAGCAGCCGCGTGAGGACTCTTAGAGCTGCAGCCCGGATCGGTCTCAGCTGCAGCTGCTGATGCGGGAGCCGCATTCCCACGCGGCTCAGGGGGGCTTCCAGCGGGGCTTCTGGAGAAGAGGAGAAATACGCAGCACTGCGCCACGATATGTCAAATTTAAATGCCAGGCTAATAAAAAAAATTATTTCGATTTCGTTGCAGTCCCTGGTTTTACTTGGTTGCCAACGCTTAGGTTGTCTTGTGTCTTGTCGTGTGATGAAGAGTTTGTGGTTCTGTGTTTTGATTTTGCTGGGAGAAACGCATGGAGTGTGCTGGTTGTGCTGCATGCTTATGGAGCATTGCCGTTAATTAATTCATTCATTAGAAAATAGTTTCACTGTTGTGAAAACAAAGGTCATGGTTGTGTTTCGACTATATTGGAGATCAGTCTTATGTGCAATGCATTGTGAAACTACATTAAAAAAAGTCGTTTATTGTCATTTACTGTCAACATTTTCCTCTATGCGTTGGTCCAGATGAGGACATGAGGACGTGATGGCAGTATAGAGCAGGCCAGCATCTCACCTCTGAAACAAACGCACTCTTGCTCCTTCATCCCTTCAGCACTATCGCTCTGAGACAGGAGGTGCACCTGTCTGCTCTCCATCTGTCCCTGCTCGGCACACCTGACAGGACCCGCTCTCTGATACTGGTTCTCGTCGCTCGGCTTGTGCTGCCTTGCCTTTCTTATTGTTTATGTCTGTCTGATTGCACAGTAAAGTCCGGCCATGGTGCTGTCCCACCTCGACGGCAGTAACTCCCTCTATTCGCCCACTCCAGCTCCTCCAGGACTCTGCATCTCGTCCTGTTGCTTCTCTCATGCTGCCCAGTGCTGCCTGCATCCCATTCGAACCCTGCTCCTCACCTGCTGCTATCTGCCCTTCTTACCACCCTAAACCCCTTCTTGCCCCCTACGTTTCTCCTCTTCCACCGGGCTTCCTGCACCCCCCCCTTCTGTTCTCCCCCTGCCCCCCAGGGGAGCAGGAGTCTGGGCTGCTCATTCTCGAGCACCTATTTGGGAGTCGCGCGAGTCTCGCCTGTGCAGACGGCGCCTCCCTGCGAGCCGCTGGAGTCTTGCCTGCGCAGATGGCGCCTCCCTGCGAGCCGCTGGAGCCTCGCCTGCGTAGACGGCGCCTCCCTGCGAGCCGCTGGAGCCTCGCCTGCGTAGACGGCGCCTCCCTGCGAGCCGCTGGAGCCTCGCCTGCGTAGACGGCGCCTCCCTTCGAGCCGCTGGAGTCTCGCCTGCGCAGATGGCACCTATCTGCGAGCTGCTGGAGTCTTGCCTGCGCAGACGGCATCTCCCTGACTGCACCCTTCGCCCACCCCCCACTGCCGCTGCTCATGTCTGTGGCTCTCCAGCGGATGGCTCTTCCAGTTGGTGCCTGTCCTGTTTTCATCTGGTTTGACCATGTTGCACCTGCATGATGGGTCGTCGAGCTCACGCTTCACTGAATTTTTCTTGAGGTGTTCGTCCTTTTTACGGGCCAGAGCAGAGCAAATACATAGCAGTATTAATTAGTGTTCTGTCAAAGTTTCGTGCACTAAGTCAGGGCTCTGGTGCTGAAAGCTGAACTGCTGACAGAGGCAGCCCCAATTTTCTCAAGGCACAATGCAAGAACCGACTAGTACCTTCAGAGCCAAGCCACAGGTAATCCCTGCAAGGGCTGAAGCTGCCTACCTCTGAGGTATCCTTTCTCATTCCTGAGATCATTAACAGCTGAGGCTCTTTGCTTCTTTATATATATCTGATGCATCTGTCCTGTTTGGACTTGCCATCTTCAGGCACTGCCTTCATGGAGGAACAGACACTTTGTTTTGGGTCTCAGCTCTCTTCTGTTTTAACTGAAACCAATCCAGGTAATCTTGTTACCGCAGAGAGTGACAGCTATTGCTCAGCTCATTCCTTTCCAGTTCAGTTACCAGATCCAGCTGCCTCCTAATGCCAGAATGAGAAAAGACTCAGCCGCAATGGAGGAGTGCTGTGCCGAGGCCTCGGTCCGGGCGTCCGGTCCGCAGGCTTGTGTTCACACCACCGAGACCGCAGCGCAAACAGGGCCCAGGAGAATGGCCTTCACAGACCGCTTCGCTTACAACCCACACCTTGTGTCCATCTGGGCTCGTGAGGGCCCTTGGTTTTTAATTAAAATCCCCAAATGATTTCGAGACATGAAAGAGCGTGTTTGTAAGGTATATTGCACCAGGGTTGGCCGAGGAGGTTAGACTACTGATTGGGTCCTATCTTAGCAAAGTCTGACCCAGAGCTGCCCCTAGGCTGCACCTAAAAGCATCTTGTATGAAAACTGATGAGGTTCCAACACTAATATTATACAGCAGTTCACCTCTGAGTTACTGTATTACTCCATTTCCAAACTACAGCTGGAAAGGCACTTGACTCTTTCTACTGAGATCTTTCTGTTGATGACACAGGAAGTTAACACTTTGACCACCCGCTAAATTAAAAATTGGAGCTCAGCGGATGCAGTCTGAATCAGCCAGTCTCCCCACTCCGGATGTTTCAGGGAACACCGGTGTCCTTTCAGTTTCGGGGGACAGACATATTGTACCCTCTGATTTACCATTTGTCCCCCGTTTTCAAATCGCTGAGTGACTGGCAGGAAAGGACCCAGAGCATCTGGATCTGAGCCCGACTGGGGCCTGTGAATGACACTGCAGAATCTCGCATCCGGCACCTCTCATCAACAGCAGCCGGATAGCTTTCCATCTGTTCTTATTTCAGCCAGGCATTCGAGCTAGAAAACACACTGAAATAGCTTAACCAAACAGAAAGGAAGCTTGATTTCAATCTAAAATCCTCAAAAATGTTGGAAGCTCTGTGCTGGTAAGTCTCGCATTTTTAAAACTGTCACATTTTTTTTTAGCGTCCGGGCACTTTTCCTTATGAGTTTTTAGAGTTAGGAAAAGATACAGAGATGGATGGATGAAAAACAAAGAGACAGAGAAAGAGGGAGGAGGAGGCAAACAATTCCAGAAAAGAGATCGGATTTTAATAGGTTTCCTGAATGGCAAAGGAGTTCTTTATTGACCACAGAAAGTTATTTGCCTAACGTTCAGCCCTGTGACTCAGACCCTCTTAGTCTGATAATTGTTTTTATTCAGCATCTTAGGGCCTGAAAGGTCATCCCTGCCGCCTTTATTGTGCGGACCAGTTAATCTCAAAATCCATCTTCGTTAAACTGGCAGAGGACAATAGCTGTTGCTGCAAATGCTACAATTAACCTCACCGATTCCTGCCACGCCATAAAAGTGCCCCTTCTCATCGGAACGCCTCCGCGGTTAATTATTAACTGTGGCATTTAAGATCTCAGAAAATCTATATTTTCCAATTTTCCTAATTGTCCTGAAAAAAAAAACAAGAGAAAGAAACCCCGATAACCCACTAGCTTCTGATTTTAGGCATGAATTCGGTCACCCAGGCTGTGATCACAAGCCGGTCAGGAGCTGTCAGGAGGCCAGGCCAGGCATTGGACAGGGGTCGACCCAAAGGGGGCAGCTGGGCTGGTGGTCTGATCTTCCTGATAGTCCAGTGGCCGTGAAGCTGGTTTTCCATTGGGGAATCGCAGCGTGCAGTGTGCTTTGTGATGCTGTACAGTTGGGTGTTTGGACCTTAAAAAATGCAAAAATATGGATGGAAGTCTGGATGTCTCCTGCAATAGGTGCCAAAAGCCCACTTCCTTGTGAGCTTGGATTCAGTCCCGGCACGGAACAGGTTTCTGAGTGACTGACGGAGGATGGAACGCGTCGCACCGCGCCTGTTACTCTCTCAGACGTAAACTTGCACAAAACAAAACACAAATCTCACAGCGGTTCTGCAAGCGCTTCTCATCGCCTCCTGTGGGCGAACTGCTTCCAGGGCTCAGGAGAATAAGTTCCTCACAGGCTAACACCTCCCACGCGTGTGCATCCAAATGAATGGTTTGTCAGATTTCAAACATTTTGATTCAACTTTGAAACCAATTACCCAGGCTTAATAATAACATTATTATTATTATTATTATTATTATCATCATCATCATCGTAAGGGGTTTTCCTTGTTACTGGGTAAACAATTAGGAATGGAATGAACCGCTCGCTCTTCAGCTGTAGCTGTTTGCATGTTTAAACATGGAGCCAAATAAACAGAAATAATATAGAAAATCAGGTCTAACATGTTTCTTTCCTGTGCGTACAGTAGTTATCAAATATTAACCCACTGTTTATAATTATTTGCAGAGCCCAGGATCAGGATGCCCCTGCAGTTCCTCAGGGCTACATGGAGCACTTTCCTAGATTAAATCGTTTTTAAACCAGGCCCAAGTCAGGGGAAAGGCTTAATTTATGAAAGTTTTCTGTGGTACACCATTGACGCGGTCGAAAACAGCGCGGGGCAAACCATAGCAAATGGTTCTAAGGCACAGTAATCCAGCGTGTAATGACAAGAACGCCTACAAAACAAACAGCTGGAAGAAAACTTAATAATACTGTAAAATAAACCTTAAATACAGAGCGCAGCCGCATGAGGAGGACTGCGGCGATGAAGGGGGTTTCGGGGACAGCCCCTCCTAGGTCTGGGGAGCTTAGAGACCCTGGAGGATGAAAATACTACATAAATATAAGGAATTAATCAACTGCAGCTGTTTTAAGAGCTCAGTTAATAATAAACGTACTGCGCAGATTTATGACATTCATGCTGTATTTATTTTCTTCTTTGGACAAGACATACAGTATATTTAAACCCTCTAACAACAGGGATTACTGTCAGTCAGGATTTGCTGCAGGTGGAGCTGAGCTTGTGTAGGATGGGGCTCGGTCTCGGACGAGGGGTGGCTGTACCCGACACCCGAGACGGACCGCGCTCACAAACACGAACGGCTTCGATGCGAGCACTCCCAGAGTCTCTCCGCCAGCGTGGGACATTTCCTTGCCCTCTGTGATGAACATCCATTATCAGGTCCATCGCAAAGGTCAGCGCCCGGTGAGGTCCAGGCCTGTCCGCGGTGTCATTTACTTTGCTCTGTTAAAGAAGCATTTAATAGGTTTACCACTTAAAACGAAGTTAAGCAGAATTCCATGGGGAGCTCTGGGCGTTTAAATAATTGAGCACTCAACAGATTGGATATTTCTGTTCTCATTGCTTGCATTGATTTAAGCGCAGTTAGTCCTTTCAAGTGTCTGTGTTGAACGTGGCCTGATGGCTCTCTCTTGGGCAATTCTGATCTTCTGTGACACAAGCACAGCGGCACCGGGCCAATAAATCTTTCTCATCCCAGGCTCTGTGAAACAGAACGTTGCCGGGGCCCCGATATTTGTGCTCCCCAGGTTTTTCTTTCATGAATAATCTATTTTTAACTCCCTTTTTTTTATTGAGGAGTTAAAAGCAGACGTGATGCTGACTCGCTCTCTTCCACAAGAGAGACCTCCCCTTTCTGTGTTAATGGCATCAGCAAGAGCCATCCACAAAAACAAACACTCTCCCCTCGCGCACGATATCTCTCCCTCCTGTTAGTGCATGAAGAATTCATTATTACCTCAAGGCAGGGTTTATTTCATGCAAGTTATCGAATAGTAAAAGGAATACGCTTGTAATTGTAGTTCTGTGTTCATCTGCAAAAAAAACATAAATAAAAACATTTGAACTTTTTCAGGTATGAGGTGATGTCTAATTATCCCTTATATTCCCATATTTAACACCCAGACATATATATTTGTATTTTTGTCATGAACTGCAGTGGCATCGCATGGAGAGCAGCGCAAAATGTTTTAACTGCTTCTACCGCCTCTATTTATCTGATTCTCCACTGCAGAGTCAGGCAATGGGATGGCCTGGACTATAGAGCATCTTTCAAGGACCCCTAAGCGACTCCAACGTGTTAATTCATCAAGGACGGGGCCTTATTTGAAACTGTTTAGGTAATTAACTGCAGCTCATTAGGAAACCCCAGAGCTGAAGAGGCTGTTTGTTACGAGAAGCCTGACACCCAGCATCAAAGATTTATGCCAGTTCAGGATTAACACCCACCCAGGACAAAAGACAGTAGAGAAGCAAGGGCTGTCTGTGTCATACTGTACGGTGCATAAAGACATTTAAACACAGACGTGCTGCAGTCAGCGGCAGGAGGAGCTTCAGCCAGGGCTCGGAATCAGTCTGAAAGACCTGGGCGGTGATGAGGGATGTGGGCTTGTGGCGTCCAGTCGGTCTAGATTCTAGTGTGTCGGGTTTCATTGATTGTCCTCCTGCTGGAAAGAGTCCCCCAGGATCGTCCTCAGTTCTGACCCTTCCCGCCGAGCCTGACATGGGTCCGGCGTTGTCCCAGGAGTAACGGAAGGGCTCGGGTCTCCACCACGCCTCCTGCGGCCCTCAGAGCCCGGCTGTAGCCTCTCGCCTCGCAGAGAGGACCTCCCTGTTCGCTCACCCTGCTTTCATATCCTGTGTTCGGTTCTCGTTACTGCAGAGCCCTGCGTTGGTGTTCCAGGGTCTCTCGCTTCTCCTCAGCCACGTGAGTCACCCCAACAAAGCTCGCTCCTTCTCCACCTCAATGAGGGTTTTTCCTGGTCTCCTGAAATAATGTTACTGCTGTGATTCTTCATAATGTCACGCCACATGGCATGCCGTCTTTGGAAACATTATTGTTACACATCATAGGTATAGACTTCACAGAAACGTACTTAAGAAAAAACATCAGCTGTACATCTTATGGCCACTCACGGCATAATAGTTTTATTGCGGTTGAATGTCAATCATTTTTTTAGCCTGAAAATATGCTTTTAGAAGTTTTACATCACCTCAGACGTTTTACATCACTGACTGAAGGTAAAAAATCTGGCGAGATGAAGACTCCTCAGCTGATAAGAAGTTACTAAACACTTCAGGCACAAGCTACACAACTGGATCAGTGCCAAGGAGGGGTCTCCTCTGCTTCCTTGTTACAGGCTGCTGACGGCAGAATTTACTAGCTACAGCAGGGCTGCACCTATTTGTACTTGTGATTTAGCAGCTCTCGGTGAGCCCTGTCGAGCTGCAGCGTGGTGAAATACAGCGTGCAGCTCAGGAACCTTGTCCTGTGGAACATTACAAGCTCATTCAAAAGCATCAACACCTCTGGAGGGCGGCTCTGTCGGAGAGGAGCTCTGGGCTCCCCGAGGCCAGAGGCACAAGGGCTCTGCTGTTCCCCTGCAGACTGACGCTCACAGTGGGGGCTCTGGCCTGATGGAGCAGCTCCCTGCTTTATAGCCTGACTTAACCGGCACTCCCCTCGAACCCGAAACCCCAGACTGTCTGCAGTGTTTCTCCCGAGCTAGCACCGTAAATATCATATGGATGGTACTTTAATAGTAAAAGCAATATTAAAATGTTAATTTGGTGGCAAGCAACTCTTAAGTGCTAAGGAGGCATGGACTAGTTGTCTAATTGCTCAGCGTTCTGTGTGAGATCTTTCTCTGCCATCCTCTGTCCTCTGTCCTCTTGGAAAACTGAGAATATCCCTCCCGGAAAGGCAGCGACAAGCCAGTCCGTTTCCACATCGTCGTCTTGTCTGTTGACAAGATCACCTCCAATATACCTCAACAGGTGCACCTTCATTTATTGCAGATTAGTTCAGTGAATTTTAGCGTACCGTGTGGTGTTTGCTGACAGGTAAAGCAGACACTGAAATAACAGTAAGCACACGTATTAGTTTACACTGTGTTTTATCAGCATGAAAACGTCTCTCAGTTTATTTACTCAGTGCATACAAAGTCCTTACCTAATGTGATACCATGCTTCATATACCCATAATTAAAGTTTCGACCAGTAGAAGTGTGTTTGGTTTTCCATTACTTTTTTTGTTCAAAGAGAAGAGGGTCATTCTTATCTTTTACAATGGGCTTGTGCACGAACAGTGCCATTAGAGGAACACAACGAGATCCAGCCCGGGCTGCTGGGGTTGTGAGTCAGGGGTCGAGGTCTCACGGCATCACAATACCACTTTCGCCCTTCCTGTCGTGGACCAGCGTTCCATTAACAGATCTCCTCCATTCAAGAGAAAAGGTTTGGATGGGAAACTTTTAATTGAGGACTTATTAATTAAACCTACACGCATTAAACTTTCACTAAACTTGGCTCTGTGCTGGAAAACACAAAACACCCACAATGAAATCACAGCCATACTCTGGAGCCGAGCAGCCCATCACTCTGGCTGTTAGTCTGCTTGCAATTTAGCAGAAGAATGAAGTTTGTTTTGGCAATGCTCTGTGAACCTGCAGTTGTAAAAGCATGTAACTTTTTAATAGTGATATTTATTGCAGCAGGAAGTGCTCATAAATTATCAAGTCATGAAAAGGGCAACAGTTTATAATTCACAAAATACACTCATTGATGCTCTGAAGGCACAGCCTGTGGCTTCTGCAGCTCAGAGGAACTGAAGCTCACGTGGGAAAGTTATTTATGCACCTAAACACATCTGCAAACAAGTGTATAGTTTTAAAAGGGGGCTCTGCGAATAATCCATTTCTGTTTCCCAAAGGGAAACTCTTATGAGATTCAAAACCCACTCCGATGCCCTGCAGCACACCTGAGAAGATATTCGACACACATACCTGCAAGTGCTCTTCAAATTCAATGCTAACCTGTGCCTGAGAAACTGTGCTGTGTCTCTCAATGCACATTGCCATTCAGCTATACTGTCCACTGCCAGGAATGCAAGTGTGTGAAATAGGAGATTCATGCACTACACTGCTGTTGAGGCAATAAGTCACAGCAAATAAGAGCCATTTCATACCTGATCTTTCACCATCTTTAGGGAGCAGAATGTCTCTGAGCTGACTCAAGACACAGAGAGGGACACGGGGAGAGAGGAAAACAAGACCGAAACAGAAAAGCAGAGGGACAGTTCAGCTCATGCCCTGTGTCCTTTGTGTGACTCCATTGACAAAGTGTCCCATTAGAAGCCATTATGAAGCCTCAGACCTCAGCGCTGGACAGCTGGACAGTAAATAGGCCTGAGACCCCAGCCCTCTCCAGCAGGAAGTCCCAGGACGGCCATCACAGAGAAGCCACATTTAGACACAGCGAAACAGCCAATACCTGAAGACCTGATCCTGCTCTGTCTCGTTAATGCTGCTGCTTAACGAGCCATGCAGGTCACCCTGTGGATAATTGTGTTCCCTGAAAAGAAACCATACAGTTTCTGCTATCAGTCCAGGACACATTGCCATTATTCACAAGCAATAACAATGCCCAGTAAGAAAGCCCATTCAGCAGTGCTTGTGAGGAGTCGGGTCTGAGGAGCTTTGGCTCAGCCTGGCCAGAGGGGGCGCAATCAGGAGACTGGAGGGTGGAGATGGGCAGGAGGAGGGAAGAGAGATGCAGAAAGTTGGCAAGCGAGCGACAGAAAGAGGCTCACTGTGCTGCTCGTGGCTCTTTAGGAAGTCGTGTCATGAAAGGTTACAAGTCAGTCCAGCTGTGGTGAAGCAGAACTTGGTTGCCTCCTGGACTTTGTTAAAAACTCCATCTAATCCTGGTTTGTGACTCTAAACACTCCTGCTCCACGCAGGCCTCATCTTCATATTCTCTCTTTCCTGGACATTAACAGAAATGTTAGCTGCTTCTTTGTGGTCGTTTTGGAATGCCGAATGCTTCCTTGATTTTCCATGGCTTTCCCAGGCCTGGGTAATGAAGCTTGTATTTTTCCTGGGAACCTGCGCCCTGCAGGACTACATGTCCTGGAATGTAGCGAGTATTTTCAGGAGCCAACAGGACTACCGGGACCTTAATGCAGTCTGTCAGTTATGAAGACTGCAAAGGCAACCAGCTCATCCCAGATGTTCGGACTTTTAATGTCAATTTTAACGCTCAACTGTTTTCGTTTGGTGTTCGGGTTGACAAACACGTACATCCTGTTCCCTTTTAAAACAGATCAAACAAACTGGGAAAAAGCCGAAAGAGATCAAGAGGAAAAAGGGGAACCTCAATCAGCGAGCAGGAAAGGGGCTATGTTCCCTGGCTGGTCCGCCGCAAAATTATTCATGAGGTGCAAGTAAACCATCCTCAGCTCATCGCAAGGCAAGCGTTCAAATATTAATATTGAAGAAGGACACGTAGCCCCCAGTTGTGCCCCCCAGCTCCAGCAGGCGAGCTGTGAGGGAGCAGGAGGGGACGCCACTCCGAGAGACCTGGGGAGAGGCTCCGCGGAGGTCTGGCGCGGGACTGCGAGTGAGCCCCGGAGGGCACCGTCGCTGCTCACAGCGCCTGCAGCTGCACAATCCACTCTCCACTTGCTCAGCTGGATACCCATACGCACTAATAGTGCTGAAAAGTGGAAGCCAGAGCAGACGGTCTCTGGGGTAAATCCCACCGCTGACCCCACGCTAACAGGCTGAGGAGTGTGCATGCCTGCTCCGCGACTGACAGACCGGGCTTGGCGGGACAGAGGGAACGAGTCCAGGAGAAGACGACAGCGTCTAGCAACACCCAGTTGCCCCCCCCCCCTTCATAGGGTCAGCGCCCTGGCCGGCACGCTGCGTCTGCTGAAGGAGCTGAGAAAACCATCAGGCCTGGTGATAACAAACTCTCGATGCCTCCCTCAGAGCAGGGCTCTCGCCTGCAGTGCTCCAGGGCCGGCAGCACCTTCACTTACTGCCCCTGCTCTCCATAGAAGTATGCTGAGTGGGTCTTCCCCAGCCCTGGAGGACAGGGGTCAGCAGGTCCGGCTGTCTGCTCAGGTCTTGGCACAAGACTTCCTGAGGAAAGTGGCGTCCCCAGGAGCAGCTCATAGAAGCACACTTCAAAACCTGCAGAACCTGAACAAATCAGGCTCTCCTAATGGGAAGGACCGCTGAACTATTTCCTTTGCTGAGCTAGAAAAGATCATCAGAGGTTGGTGAAGTAACTGATTAATTTTGAAAAATACCAAGTTTTCACTTCACTATCGTAGTTGGAATACAAAAAGCAAACGCATATCCTTGGCTCTGACCCCCCAAGACCGAAAGTTTGAAACAATGCCTTTTTCGGCCACATGACTGCGAGACCTGAAATGAGAAGATATTGTGTGGACACACAGTAACAGCAGAAGAAGCAGCTCTCGGCAGCCTGCGTGCCTGTCGAGACACATTGGGCTTCACTTACTAAAAATGTGAAAAGGGTGAAACTGTATACCGCGTATGTACAGTACACTGCAGTCAATGTATAGTGCAGTATAGCGATACCATAGCTGTCACAGGCCATGCTGTGTCTTCAGGTGGCATTCACAGCAAATTTATTTATCCATCCACTTAATACGTTTGACAAACAAACCGGCTGCACACAGACTCATTCTTTGACGGTATTAAAAATGCCTTACAGGCCCAGGACTGTACCCAAGTCAAAGAAAGACCACTCTAATCTAACGAAAATATTGTCGCTGCTCCGCACTTCCTGCGTGGTGCCGCAGAGGGGGAAGAGAGAATGTGCGAACAGTCTGAGGGGGCCGGCAGTCAACGCGGACTGGAAGTGGCTGTCTGCGCCGGGCCCGGCGGCTCGGGTTACGGGCCCCGCTCATCTCTGCCGCGCTCCTGGAGGCCCGCGGAGGTCCGGGGGGGGGGGGGGGGGGTGAGCCGGTGGCGACACAGTCAGGTTATTCACCAGTCACTCGATCTGTTTGGCCACAATTTGCCGTGGTCTAATTTTTTAATAGGAACCCGATGACAAAAACGCCTGGGCGTTTATCTGCCGGAGCAGTGTCAACATCGAAACACAAAAGGACAACAAGAACTGCTTCGCGTCCAAAAGGAAAATAGAGGAGGGGGGGGGAGCAGCAGAGGACGGGAAGGAAGAGAAAGGGACCCAAACCTAGGTGAAATTAAATCCTGCCTCTTAATTAATGTGAACTCTGAGCAAGTCAAGGCCTTCAGAAAGAGGTTATGTGGCTCTAAGCCTGTGTCTATCTCTGAGGAGACTTTTATAAACAATTAAATCCTTCTCACCCACATGGTTTTTCAGCTGTGCTTGTCAAATCTAACACCACACTCCTCGGATCCACAGCAGGAGCGTGGGTTTCCTGCGGGGCAGGCATGAGGCTGGCTGGCACAGACTTGTTCCATACTGGTGGGTGATGATTCCCAGCTTCACGACGTGCCACATGGCAGAAAGAATGAACATGGTGAGACCCTGTCAAAAAGGGCCCTGCAGTCCAGGCACGGGGCCTTGTTAGCTGTTACTCTGCTTGGGAATGGGATTTCTCCAGAGGTTCTGCACCGCTGACTGAGCCGTGTTAGGCGGGTTTGGGCCTGAGCTGGCCAGGACACCCTCACCTGAGTGCACATCAGCGCCCCCTGTGGCAGGAGCCAGTCAGATTGGCCTTCCTATGTCCCCGTGTTCAGAGCCTGAGGTCCCACTGTGAGCACGGAAAGCACAGGCCGCACTGCCTGGCTCTGTGAGCTGGTGAATGAGATGATCCAGCCTTCCCCAGGAGAATCAGCTCGTTCGTCCCAGCCAGCGCAGAATGAGCCGGGAGCCGGGAACAACCCCTCTGTGTTGGTTTAAGCCCAGTCAGATCTGACTCGTCTTCTCTCACCCTTGCTGTGTAGGTAAACCGAACAAGGACTGGAAACAGTGTGCCTGAAACAGAAGCAAACAGATTGGACTACCATGGCTGAAACCAAACCCTTTCCAGAGCTGGGCTTTCTTTTCTTTGCATCTGGTGCCTTTGCTATTTTTGTGGAGATGAAAGTGCATCACGTGCTCCCAAACTCCGTCCTGTGTGAATACCTGCAATCTCAGTGTTAGGAAGATGTTCTGACCCTGCTCGCTTTGAGGGAAGCTTAACCCACTGTGTATAGATAAATATAAATATTTCCTGATTTCCATAAGGGAATGAACAAAACAAGGGTGATTATTTAATATTACATCAGTACAGACCAGTGGCACAAGAGGCACCAGTACGTAGAGCTGTGCTACTACATATGATAAATATGATGCATGAACTCATATAAGACAATCTAATATTTGGATTGTCTTCGAAGACAATCAAATCAGTGCCCGAGCTTTCACGCTCCCTGGTTCTGTGTTCTGCACAGCCCTCGCTCTTGCTCAGTGATCGGGGCAGGCTGTGCCAGCGCTGCCGAAACAGCGCCCATTCCCATTCCCTGCTCCCGTCCCCAGGGAACAGGCAGCAGGCTCCTCCGCTCCTCTCAGCCATGGGAATAGATGGCTGAAGCCGAGGCA